>NC_089841.1:131346509-131959009 GCF_035609145.1 Eleutherodactylus coqui
TCGGCTTGTGCCCACACCCTGACTAGGGCCTCCGCGTCCTCGGCCGCGTCCATGTCCTCTAGGCCTACCCCTACCCCTCAGCATGGTGTATTACCAGTAGTGCAGAAACAGAACGCTGTAATTAAATGTGCCGCTTATTGGCCTGTGGTTGGAGGCTGACTTCGCTTACGGAACGCACAGCAGAGCCAGGAAAGAATTTTGCGCAAGCCTGCTGTAACACTTAGCTGGCTGCGTATGAATTAGGACAACTACCCCCAGCAGAGACCCAGTACACTGAGGACGGTCACAGGCAGCCCAAATAGATTTTTTTTCCCAAATGCTTTTAGAAAGGCCCACTGCCTATATACACTAAATATGTCTTCTGTCCCTGCCTCACCACTACTGGCCCTGGACTATGTAAAATTACTGCAGACTGTTTCACTGTGGACAGGAATACAGCGGTGATGTAATAGGCAACACAGAGCCAGGAAAGAATTTTGCGCAAGCCTGCTGTAACACTTAGCTGGCTGCGTATGAATTAGGACAACTACCCCCAGCAGAGACCCAGTACACTGAGCACGGTCACAGGCAGCCCAAATAGATTTTTTTCCCAAATGTTTTTGGAAAGGCCCACTGCCTATATACACTAAATATGTCTTCTGTCCCTGCCTCACCACTACTGGCCCTGGACTATGTAAAATTACTGCAGACTGTTTCACTGTGGACAGGAATACAGCGGTGATGTAACAGGCAACACAGAGCCAGGAAAGAATTTTGTGCAAGCCTACTGTAACACTTAGCTGGCTGCGTATGAATTAGGACAACTACCCCCAGCAGAGACCCAGTACACTGAGGACAGTCACTGGCAGCCCAAATAGATTTTTTTTCCCAAATGTTTTTGGAAAGGCCCACTGCCTATATACACTAAATATGTCTTCTGTCCCTGCCTCACCACTACTGGCCCTGGACAATGTAAAATTACTGCAGACTGTTTCACTGTGGACAGGAATACAGCGGTGATGTAACAGGCAACACAAAGCCAGGAAAGAATTTTGCGCAAGCCTGCTGTAACACTTAGCTGGCTGCGTATGAATTAGGACAACTACCCCCAGCAGAGACCCAGTACACTGAGGACGGTCACAGGCAGCCCAAATAGATTTTTTTTCCCAAATGCTTTTAGAAAGGCCCACTGCCTATATACACTAAATATGTCTTCTGTCCCTGCTTCACCACTACTGGCCCTGGACAATGTAAAATTACTGCAGGACGCAATGCTCTGCACGGCCGATATACAAAAAAAAAAAAAATGTGCAACACTGCAAAAAGCAGCCTCCACACTACTGCACACGGTTAGATGTGGCCCTAAGAAGGACCGTTGGGGTTCTTGAAGCCTAAAATAACTCCTAACACTCTCCCTATAGCAACTCCAGCAAGACAGCACTTTCCCTGAACTATGTCAGAATGCATCTGTGGCGAGCCGCGGGAGGGGCCGATTTATATACTCGGGTGACACCTGATCTCGCCAGCCACTCACTGCAGGGGGGTGGTATAGGGCTTGAACGTCGCAAGGGGAAGTTGTAATGCCTTCCCTGTCTTTCTATTGGCCAGAAAAGCGCGCTAACGTCTCTGAGATGAAAGTGAAAGTAACTCGAACATCGCGTGGTGCTCGCCTCTAGTAACGAGCATCTCGAACACGCTAATACTCGAACGAGTATCCAGCTCGGACGAGTACGTTCGCTCTTCTCTAATAAGGACCATTACAGCATGGGACATATTGGTGCTTAGGTGTGATGGAAAGCTTTGGCCACTGGGATGTGATATTACACAGTGAATGTAGTCCTTTGAATATTTTCTTGTAGTTCTGTCAATCACATACTAACATTCTTCAGTACAAAAGATGATTTTGATACTTTTTAACTCCCGATTGGAAAATTCCTTTTACAATCAATTTATACATTTTAGCAGTTAGTAGTTATTATATTTCCATAAAGGAAATGTACTGCTAATAACATTGAAGGCAAATTATCAGACAAAGGGAAATAATAATGAATAAATACTCTTATATTAAAAGGCTTATTCTTCTCCCTTGGGATGCGATTACAGGTTACCGCAAAGGGTCTATATTTCATGCCTTGATCACAAAATGCACCTGAAACTTGTTACTTTTCTTTGTAGCCAGGATCGCTTTAGGTTATATCTTTTATCTCTCATCAAGAGGCCACAGGTGTAGAACACATGTGCTTCCGTACAGAACACCACCCGATGAAAGGGATGGCCAGCTGCAGCTACATGGGTTGTTTCAAGTTACAAAAGGGGAACGCGAGTTAAGCTTGCACCTGAACTGCTATTTCTTAGCAGCATGTTTAATGTATGTATTGTAGAATGACATCTCTAACAGATGATTTGTTAGATTTAGTGGGTAATTTGCGGTCGATTTTAATCATCCAATTTAGATAGCTATTTGTTTTCTTGTCCTATACTGTAGTATAAAAACCTAAATTTGATCACTGCACTCATATTTCCTATACATGTACCTTGTCACTAGACATATCCTTAACAACCATGTTCCTGTAGATTCCTGCTCCTATAGCATCATACCATACATCACATTACTGTATTGTATTCCGTGAAAACTTCCCTTTCCAGAATACAAGCTAACAGAGCGAGCTGAATAATGACACTAAACAAGTAAGGAATATGGGGGGATCGAATTGCAGAAATGCAACTCTGGATGAGAATGAATTACAAGGTAACATTTATAGAGATGAGCGAGCATACTCGCTAAGGCAAACTACTCGAGCGAGTAGTGCCTTATTCGAGTACCTGCCCGCTCGCCTCTAATGATTCGGTGCTGGCAGGGGGCGGGGAGCGGCGGGGGAGAGTGGGGAGGAATGGAGGGGGGATCTCTCTCTTTCTCTCACCCCCTCCCCCCCCCCCCCCGCGCTCAACCCTGCTCACCGCCGCAACTCACCTGTCCCCCGCGCCAGCAGCCGAATCTTTAGAGACAAACGGGCAGGTACTCGAATAAGGCAGTACTCGCTCGAGTAGTTTGCCTTAGCGAGTATGCTCGCTCATCTCTAAACATTTATCAATGTACTTAAACAGCACCTATCACTATTTTAGATAAAAATAAGAAATGCTAATACAAATAAAGACTTTTTGTAAATAGGCACTTAATAAAAAATTTTAAAAAATCCAAATTTACTTGATTTCACTTTCCTTTGCTGATTTAATTTACCTGACTTCCCAAAGGAGTCTGGTACGAACGTTTGGCAGTGGAGCTCCCCCTAATTCTTCCCGTAGCCTCCATGTTAGATCTGCAAGATCTCACTAGTTATAATAAGATCTTTTGGCTCTGAATTAGAGAGCGGTGCTTAGTGTAGTAATTCGGCGCTTCTCATCATCGATAGCATCATCATCGCTGTAGCTGCTGCTGCTGGTAAGCGCTGAATTACTACACTAAGCACCCCTCTTTTATTCAGAGCCACATGATCTCATTATACTGTAACTACTGAGATCTTGTGCCTCTAACAATCTATGCTGCCGGAGGTTATGGAAAGATGCCTGAAGGATTAGGGAAAACTCCACTGTTGGACATGTGTGCCCAACTCCAATGGGGAGTCAAGCGACAAAACATGAAAGCAAGTATTTTTTGCATTTTCTAAATATTTTGTAATGAGTCCCATTTTACGATGTTATTAGGTCCTTTTTAAGCCAGTTTTCTGAAATGCATTAAAAAATATGCTCAAATACTCCATACACCTGGATGTGTCTGGCAAAGTGAAAGCGGGTCTAGGATCATTCTCCATGCCTCTTTCTGGCCGGTCCATCAGTTTCTTAGTCTGCGCAACAATTATATGTCAGCAATAGTGACAACAACGCTGTTTTCGGCTGCAGTCTTTTCCACAAAAAACAGTTCTCTCACTGAGCGAGTGTCACCAAATGTTCAAGTCCTTTAGCGTAACTGCGCTCATTACCATATATTGCGATCTGGTCCAAGTTCAATAATGCTGTTTAGTAACTGAAAGGTTGAAGCCAGGTACTTGGCACCACAAGCTGACAACTCGAGCATCCCCTGGGTGGGATCGTTCCAAGAGAAAGTGCAATTAGGGCATTGCCTCCTCTTCTATGCCCGTAGGGTGCTTTGGTGCTGGTCACCCATTGGGTCCAGACCACATTCTGCAGCGGAGCTGCTGCACTTGCTTCCTTCTCTCACTGAAGACCAGTCAATTTGCTCTCTGCCCAGAAACTGACCGTAGATTACAGAATATTATAGGAAGAGCTGACACACCCAGAGACTCCTGCTATATCCTTTAGTCCTCCAAGTACTATGATATATATTAAAGGCAGAATTATCCAAATGTCCCACCATGCTGAAATAGCAAATAATATCATGGCTCTACCCCCTTCCATAAGTGATATTTATATGTCCAGACTAAGACTAGAAGTGGTGAAAGACAGGAACGCACGGAGAACATTCATCCATAGAGTGACTGAAGGTCGGATTCAACTAAATGGATAATCATCATCATCATCATCATCATATGTAATCTTTAGAATGGTATTTAAAGGTATAGAAATGGAATTATTGTTACTCTGTCCTCTAATCCTCCCACTTTCATGATCAGAAACAATTGAGCCTTGTTATTGGAGGCCCCCATAACTAGTTTGGCCTTCTTCACATCCATATTTTTTTTGCAGTGTCTGAAATTGTTAAGAGATTGATATATTGCCTCTGCTAAGCGAACACATTGACTGAAATATATATACTGCACATCTGCATTACATATGTACTCCATGGTATAAACGTAGGCTAAATATTGAATATCAAAAGCAAATATTATAATTAAATAAGACCGCTTCAAGTAAGATGTCAAGGACAACAACAAAGCGCTCTGCTGTTACATCACAGATTTCAGTGGTTTCAATTGTTTTCAATTAGAATCACTCTTATTAATTTCTCCAAGTTGTGTTATTAGTAGAATTAGGTGAATGGGATTAGATTCACTTTATTCAATAGTTGGAGATAACTGGACTCTTAAGATAAAATGTAACAAAAAATACATTTCAAACTATTATTAATTATGTAATGCAAAAGATTAAAATGTAAACATGATGCAGGAAAATATGTTCCTTATATAGGGCTTTTCACTGCGTCATTGTAATGCCCCACGGAGTACCATAACAACTTTGCACCAACAGTGGCCATCTGTCTTTGTTTCTCCATCTCACAACTATCTTCAAATCATGTATAAATTAGTGATCTATTGTTTTAGCGAGGATTGGACAATAAGTAAAGGCCCATTTACACCAGCCGATCGCTAAAAAATCGCTAATGGGCGATCGTTTTAGCAATCATCGTTGCGTCTAAACGCGCACCCATCATGCGCTTTTCGGCCACTGTTAGCTGATCATTAAATTCAGTCTAACCTATAAATCGTCCTTCACTCTTATCAGCGGTTCTCCACGGGGAGCGCTGATAGCATTCTTTTCCCCTGGAGAACAAAGAAACTGAGCGCAGATAAGAACCCGCGCACATTTAACTGCATTCAGCTAAGGCTTCATTTGCATACTTAATTGAGTAAGCTGAGTAGCTACTTAATAGTCTATGCAAAATGATCGCTAAAAAGCTGTCACTCAGACTGTCGTTTGAGTGATCTTTTAGCGATCATCGGCCCGTGTAAGTGGGCCTTAAGATGTAATGAGATAAAGAGGGCAACCAAGTTTTAATTTATTCAAGAATGTCAACTCTGCGGTTCCCATGGTATAATAATAATATAGCTCCAACATATTCTGCAGCACACTAAAAACTCAGAGGGTCCATGTAAAGAGAAAATCAGACATTACATATAATATTAAACTAATAAACAATTTCATAGAATTGTAGAGTTGGAAGGGACCTCCAGGCTCATCTGATCCAACCCCCTGCTCAGTGCAGGATTTACTAAATCATCCCAGACAGATGTCTGTTCAGCCTCTGTTTGAGGACCTCCATTAAAGGAGAACTCGCCACCTCCCATGGTAACCTGTTCCACTTATTGATCACCCTCACTGTCAGAAAGTTTTTTCTAATATCTAATCTGTGTCTGCTCCCTTTCAGTTTTATCCCGTTGCTTCTAGTCTTTCCTTGTGCAAATGAGGATTTGCACTGTGACAGCCCTTCAGATATTTGTAGACTGCTATTAAGTATCCTCTCAGCCTTCTTTCTTACAAGCTAACCATTGCCAGATCCTTTAACCATTCCTCATAGGACATGATTTGTAGACCACTCACCATCTTGGTGACTGAACTTGCTCCAGTTTGTTGATTTTTTTTTTAAAGTGGGGTGCCCAGAACTGGACACAGTATTCCAGATGAGGTCTGACTAAGGAAGAGTAAAGTGGGATACTTATGTCACGTGGTCTAGACTCTGTGCTTCTCTTAATACATCCCAGAATTGTGTTTGGCTTTTTACATACTGAATCAAACTGTAGACTCATGTTCAGTCTATGATCTATTAGTATACCCAAGTCTTTTTCACATGTGCTGCTTAGCTGAATTCTTCCTATTCTGTATGTGGTTTTTTTTTTTCATTTTTCTTGCCCAGATGTAAGACTTTTCATTTCTCCCTGTTAAATACCATTCTAATAATCGCCACTTACTGTTAAAGTTTATCCAGATCTTTTTGAATACTCTCTCTTCCCTAGTGTTAGCTATCCCTCCTAGCTTTGTGTCATCAGCAAATTTGATCAGTTTCCCATCAATTCCCTCCGCCAGATCAGTTGAACAACACTGGACCTAGGACAGAGCCTTGTGGTACCCCACTTGATATATTCTTCCACTTGGAGGTGCAGCCATTTATGACCACTCTTTAAGTACGATCACTCAGCCACTTCTGTTAATCCCATATTTGATTGTTTTTTTTAAATAAGTATGCTATGAGATACTTAGTCAAATTCTTTGCTAAAGTCAAGATATACTAAATTTACTGCATTTTCCTGATCAGCCGAGTCTGTGATTCTGTCATAGAAGGAAATTAGATTCGTCTGGCATAACTTGTTTGTTACAAACACATGCTGGCTCTGATTAATTCATTCTTGCCCAGTACTTGCCTACATGCTGTTTAATAATTTAACAATAGCACTTAGGGCCCTTCTCCCATGAGCTTACAATTTATGAGGAAATTGGGGTGACAAGATAAAAGTGCTTGTTCTTTACAATGGTCCAGCCATCTTTTAAATATGAGCCAGTTATTATTACGTATATGTACACAAATAAAGTGCATTAGGATTTATAAGGGGAGTGGGATACTGTAGGATGAAGGCATCAGGTTCTGAGGAAGATGGAGAAGCAGAGTAAATAAAGAAGAATTAGATTAGGGAATGTGATCTCTCTAAATTGATGTGTTGTAGGGCACACTTGGAACTGTGGATATTGGGGATTATCCTGATTGTCCGAGTTAGCGCATTGTGACGCTCTGAGAAAAGATGGGCATGTGAAGTTTGGATTATGGCAGAACCTAGTCTAAGATCATCAGCAGAATGGAGAGCAGAAGTAGGGTGGTAGATATGAGAGGAGATATTGGGCAACACAGCACGATGGAGAGATTTATGTATGAGAATGATGGGTTAATACTATAAGCCATAGTGGATGGGCAACCAGTACAGTGGCTGACAAAAGGTAGAAGCATGGGTGTAGCAGTTGGACAAAAATCTATCTATCTATCTACCTATCTATCTATCTATCTATCTATCTATCGAAAATCGTGACCATCTGAAGCATTGGATTCCAATGCACTTGTTCAGATGGGTAAATTTTTTTTTGGTGCGTAACATCGTCCAGCCGGAAAAGATAGCGCACACGGTGCACATTCCGGCCAGCCACTTTTATGCTAGCCGGAAATGATAGGTCTGGACCTATCTTTTGCCGAAATAAGCCGACTGGTCCTATAGACTCCTATGGGAGCCTATGAGAGCTGCCGGAAAAGGGAAGTGGGAGGGAGTTTAGCAGTGGCTCTAATAAACTCTTTGCCCCTTGCCGCCTGCTGGCAAAGGGAGGGGATGGGGCGGTCTATATCTATCTATCTATTCTAGACAGATAAATTATGTAAATAAATGCTGACAGTGCATAACATTCTGTAGTATATTAAACATTTATAATTCTAAATCTGCTTAAAATTTTTCCCCACTTATATTGGCTCTACATAAACGACTGCCCCACAAACACTGTTTGTTGTAAGGCTTATGTCACCTAGATCCATCCAATTACCATACACATAAAGGTTGTTTTTCTTCCAGATTAGGCAAACAGAAAATGCATTCATAAAAACATATTGGAGATACACATATCTCTCGTATTATCTGTATAGACTGTGCAGAAGGTTCTGTGTTCTTCATGGAATCTGCAATAAATAGCTCGTAATATACAGAAAAATGTCAATGGAATAATACAACATTCAGGAAGTGATGTACCACCGTACCTTTCTGAGACAACAGGGAGCGACAGGCAAAATGTGTACAAAGCCTATCTAGGCATATAGGGTTTGTCTAGTTATCCTCTGTCATAACATTCCTCACCCACTAGTGATAATGAGATGACTCTGCTGACTGTCTCATTCTACACAGCATGATGGTGAAAAGTAAGCCTTAGAAAAAAGCAAATGGCACTTTATTATGTGTGCAGCAGTGACTATATACACATAAATGCCCTTCAGAAATATTGAAACACTCCATGCTTCAAACAGCAAATCCTTAGTCAGAAACCTCTCTGAGAGGTTCTTCACCAAACATCGAAACATATATAGACCAAAAAACCTAAAAGTTGATCCACCACATGCCAAGAGTATGCAAGGCTGTCACACAGGCAAAGAGTCATTTGGGAGATTACACTGTTTTTCTTTTTTTTTTTTTTTTTTATAAACATGTGCATCTTCAATCATCCATATTTTTTGTTATTTCTCCACAATTTTACGTTTTTAAGGGGTCTTTATAAACTTCTAGAGAGTATTATGTATATATGTTTACTAAAGGTTTTTGCTGTATGTAGAATGTTCTTACATGAAATCAATAATTATACACTTATCATTACTGATGTCACTTAACATGCTATGTGTAATACAAAAGAAAGTGAATGCATCCTACTTTCTCTATGAAGCTTTGACCTTAAGGGCTGCCCTCATTTTAATAAACCTACAGGATGTTGCTTATTATATAGCAAAACGCATTCATAACTGAATACGTAATGTTAAACAAGAACATCTGTTTTTCGGAAGACCTTTTTTTACTCTAATGAACACACATACAGCAGTTGTTCTGCAGAGACAATGAATTACATATCATTTAATTATGTTAAATAACACAATTTACAAGCAATTGAAATGTTCTAAAAGCCACCTAGAATGCGCTCTTTACAGCTGCATACTGTGAAAACTTTATACTAGAGAAAATATTTAAAGTTTAATTCACCAATATGCCAAACTCCAAATCAGACCAGCAATATGGGTAGAACAATGTAGGGTAACATTTACATCAGGAGCTGGATTTTGATTCAAATATAATAAATCAGCTCACTGTTATCAGGACATTTTCCATTCCGGAAAATTTGAGGCGCCATCATATCCTTTAGCCTTGAAAATACTATTCAAAGCAAGGAGTTGAGAAATTAGGCCAGAATACATAGAGTCCAAAGTACTGACTTAGTGATACTTATATACACCTCAGTTTTTGCTGCACATAATATCCGAAGGCAAAAACACGGGCATAGCTTGAAAAGGTTGGGGCCCATAGCAAACATTTGAGCTTTCCACCCCACAGCCCTTTAAGCATGTACAGAAAGTTAAGGTATGCACACTTTCCTGATACTTTCCAGCCCACTAAATTATCAGATCCTAGACCCGACCCCTTAAGGATGAGACCACGTAATAAGATTACATCAATCGTGACCCTTAATGATTACACTTTAGACCAGGCTTCTTAATGATAAGATCTCAGAAAAGACCTCAGACCAAACCCCTAAATGATATGAACTCAGGACCGACCCCTAAATGATAAGGCCTCAAATCAAGCTCCTTCAGTTATCCCTCTCCACAAGACGGGATAATTTTATGATTACTGGGGTTCCGACTGCTGGGACCTCCATTGATTTTTGAGAACAGGACTCCCGAATGTCCCCACATGAATGAAGCTGCAGCTGCACATGCATGCCAGCACACCATTCATTTCAATGAGAAGATCAAAAATTAGTGAGCACAAGTGCTTGGCAATTTCTAGTGTTCCCACTTAAATGAATTCAGTGGTTCTGGGATTGCTGCCTTTCTTACAGTCCGGTACAGGTTTTGTAGGTGTTTCTACGCCTTCTTGTCTGATGGGAGTGGTATGAGATGAGACATGCTTAATCTCACCTGTGGGTAATTGTTAGGATTATTTAACTTGGCCTGATGCTGAGCTGAAGTGCTGTTTAATCTTCAGTCTCCCTCTGACTGGGCTAGCAGCCAGAGCATGGTCCTGGATCTCTCAGTTACCTGTTGCATCTCAGAGATAAGTACTGTGCTTTTTTGCATTTCTAATTGTTTTTCTGTGTTATTTCCCGTCTTACGTAGGGTCAATTAGTGGTTGAGGTACGTGGCCAGGTTCG
Source organism: Eleutherodactylus coqui (assembly GCF_035609145.1). NCBI lineage: Eukaryota > Metazoa > Chordata > Amphibia > Anura > Eleutherodactylidae > Eleutherodactylus > Eleutherodactylus coqui. Next base: position 131,357,100 of record NC_089841.1, read on the forward strand.
GCATTATCAGGATGGATAACCTGCGTTTAGGCACGCCCTTTCCTGTATTAGTTATACAGTAACAGTGTTTCCCATGTATTGGTTATCTATATTGTTTTGACACTGTTTGTTTGCATTGGTGTGAGATCTGCGGGTGACGGATCCAGCGCGTCCTGCTTGGATGCCACAGTTATCCTTCATTGTGCAGATAAGGGATAACGTTATAATTTAGCACAACCAAGTTAATGAAAAGACCGCAGATGAGACCGCTTAATAATAAGAACACAGAAAAGACTCCTTAATAATATGAACTTAGGCCAGACCCATTAATGATATGACTTCAGACTATAAAAAAAATTGTATGCTCCTGACCCCAATATACTCACTTGTGTATGAGGTCCGCTGGCTCCTCTTGACTTCAGTAAAAAAATCTTTTAAAATGTAGTTTCCAAGTATAGAAATTTGGCCCAGGGTAAAGTACTGTACAATGTCCTGACAATAGTTAACAATAACAGTTTTGGTGAAATGGTATCCTAAAGTCAGGAGGAGCCAGCAGACCTCATACACAAGTGAGTATATTGGGTCAGGAGCATACAATTTTTTTAATAGTCTGAAGTCATATCATTAATGGGTCTGGCCTGAATTCATATTATTAAGGAGTCTTTTCTGTGTTCTTCTTATTAAGCGGTCTTTTCATTAACACGTTTGTGCTAAATTATAAAGTTATCCCTTATCTGCACAATAAAGGATAACTGTCTCATCCAAGCAGGACTCGCTGGATCCGTCACCTGCAGATCTCTCACCAATGCAAATAAACTGTGTCAAAACAATTCTGAGCTAAACAACCAAATGGGCGGAGCTATCAGTAATTCACAGCTATCTCTGTATGTACAGTCATATAGATAGTTGTCAATTACTGATAGGTCCGTCCATGGGACTGTTCAGCTCAGAATGGGCAAAGATATAAATGAATAAAATACAAGTTATAGTGAATCTTTCCCCGCAAAACTACATATCAATCTTCTAAGCGCCTTCTACTCTATAATATGACGTCTGCAGTTTGGCCACCATGTTCAAGCCGACATGCTCCCTTTAAAAGGGTTCTAGATATTTAATATTTAATTTCAAGTTCATTTAATTAGTAAATGTGCTCCTAAGTGTATAATAAACGTAAGAGATTAAGATAGTATGAGTACTATTGTATCTTGTCTGCACCACAAGAGCTCAGTGGGGTGCTATCTGCTCAGTGTACGCCCTTAATCTATTGATTGGCTGCCTGGAGCAAAGTCCTAGCAGCGTGGGATTGAGTTTTGCCTTGGATGGAGGGTTAGGGTTAGTTTAAGTGTTAGGCTTACATTATTAGCTGTAAATGCTTCCATGTAAGAGCGGGCCAGCATTCACATCAAAGCATTATCAGCTAATAATGTAAACCTAACACTAAAACTAACCCTAACCCTCCATCCAAGGCAAACCTGACTCCCCACGCTGCTAGGAGCTTGCTCTAGGGGACAGTGACCGGGTGCACTGCGATGAAACTGCGTGCGAGCTGCAACAGACGGAGAGACTGAATGGTGCGGTTGTGTTCTCCCTGCTTGCCTTGGTGGCGTTCAATCTGTTTGTGGTCTCCGTGCCCCTACCATCTGCGGTTGCTGAGGTGCTGTGAGTGTCCTCTTCACCACCACCCGATCTCAGCTGTTCGCGGGCCAGCTGCAATTTTGTCCGGAGGCCGATCGCAATTCTCCTGGCTGCCGCAGCAATCCCAGCTCTCGCTGCTTCTGGCAGGGATGTCTGTGTCTCTCCAGAGGCCGCACATCACCACAGCAGCGGCTGCTGGAGGACCTGCTGTGGAAATCTCCTGCAGCCAATCAGGACCTTTGGGGGCATTACCAAGCCCTTAGCTGTCACTCAAGGTCTCCACCCATAATTCTGGTGGAGACAAGATACAATAGTACCAATAGTATGTAAGGCTGAAAAAAAGACATATGTCTATACAGTCCAGCTTATTATCATGCAATGTTGATCCAGAGAAAGGCAAAAAAAAAAAACTATGACGTAGAAGTCAATTTTCCTCATTTCAGGGGAAAAAAATCCCTGTGCAGAGATAAAAATGAATAAAATACAAGTTATACTAAATCTTTCCCCATAAAAGTATATATCAATCTGCTCTGCTCCTTCTGCTCTATAGCATGCTGCTAATATGTTCGAACTGGCAGTCCCCCTTTAATAATTAATTTGGCTAGTGACTATGTACATTAAAGTGTACTATGGCTTGGGAAGATTTTGATTGCTAATACAAATGGCCATTGAAGAAATGTACACAAAATGCCGATGAACTCTTTCATGATGAACTGTTGAAAAGTTCATGTGGCATGATGCCTAACTATTTTTATGAAGTGCTCTTGATGTGTCCTTTTATGTGTATGCAATATATCTTATCATGAAAGGACAGCTACACATAAACAGTATAAGATCTAACAAGTAACAGATCCTAGCTGCCAAAATGAACATGTTCAAAGTACCATAGGTGAGGTATTCCCCACATGGAATCCATGCGTGCTGTGTGCATGAGGTCTTACATCAGGCCAGTTACTAGAAGCATTTTTCATGGTAGTGATAAAACCCTTTTAAGAAGATTAATTACAAGTTTATTTTAGGTGTTTTGCTGAAGTTCTGGTTCAGTTCAAGCTAATTCAGACTAAACCAAACTTTTTAAAAGTTCACTCAACACTAGTAGTAACCTATCTTGTCAAAGAAAAATGAAGCTAGCTGCACTTAGGTTGAATTGCCACAAATTATTTTTCTTCATTGATGTTGGAGGCATAGTAATTTATGTGAATTGTCATGGAGCTGCATACACACCAGTTCCCTTGATATGTGTTTGCTAATGAAGAATGGTGGTATTGACCCATTTACATTTCTTGACACACCACCAACAAACTTCCATTGTTTTCACTATTGTAAATTTGCTAACATGCTACCATATGTACTTTCTTATTCAATGCATTTGCATGTGTGTATGATTCACAATTTACTGTTTAGAAATATAAACTATCTAATGTAATCAAGTGAAATTGTCATTTTAGGCATTGCATATCTAAACGGAATGTGCAGTGACAAACGAAAATGCATAATTGCTGAAGATAATGGGCTTAACCTTGCCTTTACTATTGCTCATGAGATGGGTCACAAGTAAGTCATTAACTGTTCATTAAAATAGATGAATCAATGTAATTTAAATAAATAGAAAAAATGCATATAGTAACATAGTATGTAAGGCCGAGTGAAGACAATGTCCATCTAGTTCAGCCTGTTTATCCTCCTATTTTGTTGATCCAGAGGAAGGCAAAAAACCCCAAGAGGCAGGAGCCAATTAGCCCTTTTGGGGGAAAACTCCTTTCCGACTTCCTAATGGCAATCAGACTAATCCCTGGATCAACCCCTAATATTTCCTACCTGTCTGTATACCTGGATTAACAATTAACCTAAGATTTATATCCTGTAATATCCTTCCCCTCTAGAAAGACATCAAGTCCCCTTTTAAACTCCTTTATGGATTTTGCCATCACCACAGTCTCACTGCTCTTACAGTAAAGAACCCTTTTCTGTGTTGGCGACGAAACCTGTTTTCTTCTAAACAGATCATGGGAGAGAGCCTTGTATTGTCCCCTCATGTATTTATACATAGTTATATTTTTTAAATAATTGACGTGGATGTTTTTTTCTAATAACTGTCAAAATGTTTTTTAAAGTGCTTGTTAGTAAAAGACAGCTATGCATATTTTAATATCAGGACATATTTAGATAAAAGGTCTATTAAGCTATTATGGCATGTTCAGCTCTGTTGCACAATCTCAAGAGAAAAAGCCCTTTTACACAAGCCGATTATCAGGTCCAAACGCTCTTTCGCCCAACAATCAGACCGTGTGAAAGAAAATGAAATGAGCTGAGCTTGTTACATCACACTGAGAATGTGGGTTGTCTAAGAAGATGGCTGGACAAATATCTGTCTGTGATGATTTAGTGAAGTGCATTGATCAGGGGGTTGGACCCGATGACCCTGGAGGTCCCTTCCACCTCTACCATTCTATGATTCTGAGATCATTACCACTGAATTATTAACACTAGGGCAGTTGTAGGACTCTTTCTAAAAATAATGGATGTCGAGGATGTTCTAGTAATATTGTAAGATTAGAGTAACCCATTTAAGAAAATGTTTGACTACTGTATATCTTATGTTTGCCATTGACATGACATAACGTTGGGCAAATCTGCTGATATTTACTGTTTTCCTTGACCATTGTTCATTATTTGGCCATCTTTCTTTGAGCAAGCACCCAATAACTGATGTTTGTACAAAATGACAAAATACATCATACAACCACAAAATACATCAAGCATGGGTGTAACAACATCATCTTGGGGTGATGTTCTCTGAAGCTGAGCCTGCAAAACTTTTTATGATAGAGGATAAAGTGAACTTGGTAGATTCGTTTTTGAGCAAAACAATAACCCAAAACACAAAGCCAAAACTACACAGTCGTGGCTAAAAATAATGTTGTTGTCCTGAAGTGGACAAATTAGGCTCCACCTAAATCCTATATAAAAAGTAGTAATTAAGGATATTGTAAATATTAAACTAATTTGATAGTTAATCAAAAGTTTCTTTAATCGTGAAGGTATGCCTGGGTGAGTCGAGACTGGGGGAGAACAAACAGGTATAGTCAGTTGGGCTTGGATATATATTTAAGGGAGAATATGTAACAATTGCATTATCTACATATGCGGACCTACCCACACATATTTAATTAATTGCTTATTGACAAAGTTATTATAGGGGTAATAAAACAATGCATCTCCAAGCCCCCAAAATAAATTGTAGAAAACAAAGGAGAAAGGTCGCTTTTTCTAATCATTGTGAAAAAAATATATATTTCTTTTTTTTAACGAAGGTTCTAGCTGTATGTGGTCTGATGGTCTGTAAAATTATGAAGCTATGCTGTTATGTGAAATGTATGGGGAGAAATGTATTATAAATTTTACACCCCCATTTTGGTGGGGCAGATTTTGGTGAATGTCATTTGTGCACTACAATTTTTATCTTCTCCTGTCACTTTTAAAAAGTAGTGAGAAAAGGATGGAATTTTTTGGAGCTTCATGGCCAACATTGCTTCGACAAAATTTATTAAGTGTTAAGTCAGACAATGGCACCAAAAGCGACACATAGCTAACGTAATTTCATCTTCTAGTTTTAAAGAGAGCTCAAGATATATAAACCTTATTATAAAGCGTGTACCTTTTAATAGTTTGGTACATTTTATTCCAATGAACCTCAGTTTAAGACTGGCATATGAAATACTGGTCTGTATCATAAAGCCAGCAAGGGACACTGGGTTAATATACCATAGAGCAGAGGCGTAACTTCAAGATTCAGGGCCCTAATGCAAAGCCTGTAACAGGCTTTATTCATTGCACTGGGCTCCCTTTATGGGGAAGATAGGCTTTGTGGGCCCCCCGCAGCTCCTAGGCCCGGGATGCATCTCCTGCATCCCCTATAGTTACGCGCTGCTACAGAGACATATTGAACAATTGCTTCCATTGTTAGTAGGTACCATCTGGCAATTTAAAATAAAACAGTCTCTGAAAAAAATGATACTCTGTTGGTACTATTAATACTAGAGATGAGCAGGCATACTCGCTAAGGACAATTGATCGATCGAGCATTGTCCTTAGCGAGTATCTCCCCGCTCGGCAGAGAAGGTTCGCCTGCCTGCACGGGTGACAGGTGAGTTGCGGCCATGAGCAGGAGGGAGCGGAGAGAGAGATCTCCCCTCCATTCCTCCCCACTCTCCCCCGCCGCTCCCCGCCGGCAGCCGAATCTTTGCTCCCAAGCGGACAGGTACTCGCTAAGGGCAATGCTCGATCGAGCAATTGCCCTTAGCGAGTATGCTCGCTCATCTCTAATTAATACTCCAAGGCTTCGACGTGACAGCACCTACATGCCCTACAAGAGCAAGAAACCACTTAAGGGAATGTGTTATCAGAAAATGACCTGCAGTATAAATCAAGTTTTTTTTTATGTTAAACATATTTTTTTAGGAATTCTTGGTGACTTTTTTTTTTTATTGTCATTTATGATCTTTAGTTTAAAAAAAAAATCCTACAATTCTGCATTTTTCACACTGACCACAGAGCCTAATAATGAGCCGACACGTCCTGATAAACTTTGCAGCAGTCATCTCACTAATGTCACACTGAAAGGTAACACCTATTTGTATAGAACACAGGATCCACCACTCACAAGTAGTGATAAGCTGTGACTATCAACTCGCCCGCCCTGTCTAGGACAGTCTCCTATACAAGTCAATGGGTCCCCTCTTGTCCATTGTGTGAGCGGCCCATGAAGCTGCTGTAAAGCCCATCTCTAAATGCTGTTAAGTGCAACTCAGGCAAGATGGCCACCCCCACAGTCATGTACAGACAACAGAATAAAAAATTGTGCTACCAGGAAATAAAAACAGATCGGAAAAGTGGAAATAGTTTCACTATCCGGTTTCAGCTAGATTTATTTTTACTTTTAAAGCCAAAGCTTTACCACACAAGTTATTTTTTTATACCAGCAAAGGTGGTTAGAAAAAAACAGCGGAAAAATATCCATTTTCCGATACAAAATTAAAAGTAATGTACATAGAATTTCCATTACATATATCATTTAAGACTAGAATCCTTTTTTCTTGAAGAGCTGTCTGCATAGCTTTGCACTGGTGTTTATTTTCACTACAAAAGCCAAAAAAAGTGTTTTGATTACACCTGATTCATTCATATGTGTTTAGTTGATACGAGGTGATAAATAACTCGGTGTAGTGTCTAGCATTGTAAGACGGAAAGCTGAAAGCCCTTTTGGCAGGCTTCTGCCAGACACATTGTGGAGAGTTCATCTTTAAAACTCCATTACAATTGGCAACAACTTTTTTTGCAAGATGATCACAACATTTTCTGGCAGCAGTTTTCTTACAAAAGTTTTATAAGATAAAAATATTTTTTGTTGACTTGACAACCATGTGCTCAACGTGCAATGAGTTTATTTGCCCATGGCTCATTGTAGGAAAAAAAATGAGTAATGAAATTGTGTATTTATTTTTAAGCTCCAAGTCTTCAGTGATACAGAATTACGTGAGGTTGGGCAATCTGTCAAGTCCTTCAAGTTATCTGGGCCGGTGACTTAGATGTAGTGATTCTAAAAAAAGAAAGTCATTGGATCTTTCCCTTCAAAGTTAATTTGTCTACTCCTAAACACCATTTAGCTCCTTTTCCTTTTTTTAAGCAATGTTAAGCAACATATGTGACTCTATACTTATACAGAAGCATTCATTGTAATGAGTCATGAGCAAACTTTTGAAAAGTTCAGTTTGGCCAGTTTGCTGAACTCTTGCAATACGTTTGGTCTAAATTCGTTGCATTAAACCGGAAGTTCACCAGACCCCCTAAAACCGGTGTATAGTACTAAGAGCCATAAAAGCCTGAGAGTGTTATACAGGGCTTTTATGGCTCTTAGACAAAGTTACATACCGATGTTCAGGATTAGTGTTGGGCAAACTGAACCAGTAGAATCCTGTTTTGGTTGGAGCCAAGTATTTAGCAGTGTTCTCCCTGAAACAGAGGTCTACTGGTTTGGGTCACTCAACACTAATAAGAATCTTCCATTTAAGGTAAATGTTAAGGAGCATTTACATGGGACAATTCTCGTGCGAAATTCGGTCAAACGAACGAAAATGTGTGATAATCATTATGTATAAATGCAAAACCTTGCTTACTTTTCGATTGTCGCTGACTCTAAACCAGCAAAAAATCATCACTGAACCACTTATGTTTCACTGTGTGTTAACATTCCTCGCTCAGCGCTTCACAAAGCGCTTTACACGGGCCAGGAGTCTTTTAAGCGACTGCAGGAGCACTGACTTTACCGCTAAGGTTGTCAGCGCTCATGCAGAGCATTCAAACTAAAAGATTTACCACCATCTCACAGGCTTCTCGTCCGCTTCTCGCTCAGTGCTTCACCTCCAATGGGAAGCACTTAGCAGGCAGCATTTACACAGGACAAGGATCCAGTGAGCCAACAAGGTTTTTTAAGCTGATTGGAAAGTCAGCTTAAAGGGGTTGTCCCGCGCCGAAACGTTTTTTTTTTTTTTTCAATAGCCCCCCCGTTCGGCGCGAGACAAACCCGATGCAGGGATAAAAAAAACAAAAACGGGTAGTACTTACCCGAATCCCCGCGCTCTGGTGACTTCTTACTTACCTTGTGAAGATGGCCGCCGGGATCTTCACCCTCGGTGGACCGCAGGTCTTCTGTGCGGTCCATTGCCGATTCCAGCCTCCTGATTGGCTGGAATCGGCACACGTGACGGGGCGGAGCTACGAGGAGCCGCTCTCTGGCACGAGCGGCCCCATTCAGAAGGGAGAAGACCGGACTGCGCAAGCGCGTCTAATCGGGCGATTAGACGCTGAAGATTAGACGGCACCATGGAGACGGGGACGCCAGCAACGGAACAGGTAAGTGAATAACTTCTGTATGGCTCATAATTAATGCACAATGTACATTACAAAGTGCATTAATATGGCCATACAGAAGTGTATAACCCCACTTTGTTTCGCGGGACAACCCCTTTAACCCTTTCCAATCCACTGTCTGACCTCTGAAGACATTATGATTTAAGGCTGTACAGCTCTGATGTTGGAAGATATCCGTCAGGGTTCTTTTACTGTATATTGCCAGCCTCTCTGCTGTTGGAGCCTATCCAACGTGTCACCTCATGCAGTACTGGCTTTAGCCAGCAGATAGCGCCGTTGTATAACGGCAGAAAAAGAGTAAGCCCCCTAGGAAAACCAAGATACAAATTGGATTGGAAAGGGTTAAACAACCACGAACAACAAGTGAGCAATGTTTTTGCATTCATTCTGAACAATTATTGCTCAAGTACGTTCGTTTGAACAAATTTTGAGCAATAATCATTACGTTTAAATGGGCCTTTAGGCATACTCCTGACATACAGATATAGCGGCTTTTAACTTGTCTGTTATAACTTGTTACAGAAAGGAATCTTAACTTTAGCCATTAAAAAACTATTGTTCTCCTATCTTAAATCAGCAAAAGGGTAAAGAGAAGCTTACCAAAGGCTTATCAAAATAAAGCATATTAAACTTTCTGTGTTTGTATACATCTCAGGGTGGACACCCACTTGCGTTTTTCTTGCGCATTTTTTTCACGCGATATCGCTGAGTTTTTTTAATGCAATGGTCACTGGGACTTTCTAATGTTAAAAACGCATCGCACAAAAATTGCAAAGCACAAACTTGCGATGTGTTTTTAACATTAGAAAGTCCCATTGACAATCGCATGAAAAAAATGCGTAAGAAAAACACAAGTTGGTGTCCACCCTATGGAACTTTCTAACGTTAAAAACGCAAATTTGTGTTGCGTCGCGTTGCGGTTTTAACATTAGGAAGTCCCATTGACAATTGGAAGAAAAAATGGCAGCAAATTCGCAGCAGAAAAAAAAACTCTAGTGGGTAGTCACCCTATGGGTGCATTTACACTGCAAAGATGATCGCTCAAAAGATGGCTTTTGAGCGATCATTTTGCATAAACTACTACTTGGCACTAATGCCTGTTAGTACCAACTGGCAGCATGTGAGCTGTATTCAGGGAACAGACCTCCCACTATTTTCTGATTACTTTCGCTTTGATCTGCCGGCGGAGCTGACAGCTGAGACAATGCGATCAGCTGTTCTCAGCAGTCCCTGGGCAGAGCACAGAGTGCGATCCTGCTTATCAGCTGTTCTGCTGAATTATGGTTTTTAAGCAGAACTGAAAACCGTCGTACGGCAGAAAACTGAAAGATGGGCACATTTAGACAGAACGATTATTGCTCAAAAGACGGCTTTTGAGCGAATTTTGAGTGATAATCATGTCTAAATGGGCCTTAACACAAAACTCAGATATGATGTAGGACCATACGACGGGCAGCAGTATTGCACATCACCAGCACAAGCTGCTGATTGGCAGGCACAGCACACTGTTTTTCTACAATGTAAAACTATTACTATTAGTTACTAGTACATTTCTTCTAAACTTTGCATTTTCATTTCTTACCTGTTTGCTGCCAATGGATTAAAACATAGACCGCTTTCAGGTGACAATTTTATTTAGCCTACACAATTCTCTATATATAACTAGAGATGAGCGAGCATACTCGCTAAGGACAATTGCTCAAGCGAGCATTGTCCTTAGCAAGTACCTGCCCGCTCGGAAGAAAAGGTTTGGCTGCCGGTGGCAGGCGGGGAGCGGCGGGGGAGAGCAGGGGGGAACGGAGGGGAGATCGCTCTCTCTCCCTCTCTCCCCCTCGCTCCCCCCTGCTCACTGCCGCAACTCACCTCTCACCCGCGCCAGCACCCAAACTTTTTCTACTGAGCGGGCAGGTACTCGCTAAGAGCAATGCTCGCTCGAGCAATTGTCCTTAGTGAGTATGCTCGCTCATCTCTATATATAACCCCTTTAGCTCACAGAGTATTTTCATTCACTTCCAGCAAGTAAAGATCTTGAAATTGGTGCTAGAAAGTTGTAGCACTTCCTATCACACAATGATTAAATGGGTTTTCCAGGCAAAAGACTATTGACGATGTATCCTCTGAATAGGTCATCAATAGTTGACCGGCTGGGGTCCCCGGGATGTTCTGACGATCAACTACTGATGTCCTATCTTGGGGATAAGTTATCAATAGTATTTATCCAGAAGAACCCTTTAAACCTTCTATGAATAAACAGACTCATGCCCTTGAATCTTTTCCATATATTTCTGTAGACTAACGATAACGAATGTTATGTATTACATTTATTTCAAGATGTGTCTTTACTGACAACAAAGTGTTATAAGATTAATAGGTTTATAGCATCCAAGTTCAATAAATTAACGTTTCCACTATCTGTCTTGTATAAAACACTCTGCAAAGGATTTAAAAAGTTTCCTTTTCATGTCTAATAACCGTATAGAAGAAAGTTCTGGTTTTGCTTTGAGATATTTATTTTTAATTTTTGAGTTTGCTTTCTTTTTCCTTACATGTTATATAATCAGCATGGGTATAAACCATGACAATGACCACCCATCCTGCGCAGATGGTCTGCATATTATGTCAGGAGAATGGATCAAGGGGCAGAATCTTGGCGATGTTTCATGGTCCAGATGTAGCCGAGAAGACCTTGAAAAATTCCTTAGGTAATTACTATGATTTATGGCTAACACATTATGAAGCATTGTGCAGTATTCTGTGGTCCAAAGGCTGTCCACTGACTGAATAATGTTATTATAGAGGTAGAGTAATGAGCAATGTAACTGACTGTGTCATAAAAACACTGGGAATTGATTAGATCTACTTAGTGATGCCCACAGTGCATGCGAAATGTAGCTTTATAAATTGTATCACTTTCACCTGATATGTCCTTCATGCATTATTAGATTGCCTTATATCATACAGTCCAAAGTAGATGGCAAATTAACGATTCGCCACATGACAATTTACTTCCTAAAATATTTGCTTAATTCCAGCTGTTAGTTACATATTATACTAAAAAGTACTTCATGAGCAGCAAAAAAAAAGCATATTGCAATATTCTATTTTTATCATTCATGTGACATTTGAATAAGAAGGTTAAGAGTCCGACTTACTGAAAGTTGATGCAGTATTTTAAAGGGTATCTTTTGGTTTAGCTTTATGTGGGTTATATCTTCTGTTGCTATCTGCCACGGAAAATTCGCAGAAATATGGTAGAAAACAGCAGTGTTAAAATTTGGTGTCAGTTTTTGTAGTGGATCTGCTGCTGGATTTAACCCTTGCATTTAAAGGGATTTAGTCATTGAAAAAAAAAAAAATCAATACCTATTCCTCCCCAGGCCGTCTACTTACTGCACCTTCTACTCACTGATCTTCTGCTGGCTCCTGCAGTGCCCCCGAGTCACTTTGCCGCAAGCCCCCGGGATTCTCTTCTTCTGTTATGTTGCGGCGTTCTTCTTCCAGCAGGTCAGTGTCTAGCAGGAAGCGCTGGATGCTATGCCGGGCTATTGCTGAGACTGCGCATGTGCTCTGTCTCACGGCGCTAATATAGGAACTCTTGCAACGAGATTGCGCGCATGCGATCTCGGCATTAGCCCAACATAGCATCCGGTGCTTCCCGCTAGGCAGTAAACACTATGTCACTAGTGACACAGAGTACATTGACCTGCAGGAAGAAGACTGCAGCTATTGGACATGTTGTCACTGGATGACGAAGAATCGGCCAGCTGGAGGTGACTTGACCCAGGTGGACTGCAGGAGCCAGGAGAAGATCAGTGAGAAGAAAATGCAGACTGACAGGGGAGAAATAGGTAAGCATTGTTTTTTTTTCTTTTTTTTTAATGACAGAACCCCTTTAAGGTTTTGAATGCCACAAGATAACCTGCAGCATAAATAGGCATGTTGCATTTTTCAAAAACACTGTGCATTCATTGCTGAAGATTCCCTTACCATGTGTAGCTATTAAAAATATCTCCTCCATATTGCTTGCACTGTAAATTCCACTGAATTTTCACAGCTATTCCGGCAGCGGAAATTCCGCAGCATTTCCACTGTGTGTGAAGATGGCCTTACAGCTTTCCATTGTAATTTATTTTCTGGGAGTCCTTCAGAGTCCTTAACAAAAATATAGTTGAAAGATATATAGAACTGATTTGATTTGGGGCTAAATCCAGAGACAGCCCCTGGAGTTCCCTCAGTTTTCACCCTACCAATCGAGATCTGGTCTTCACTGCTGGGATCCCCAGACTTAGGCCTCCTTCCCACGAGCGTGACGGGCTCCGCAGCGTAATATTCCGCTGTGAAGCCCGTCACGGCGCCCCCCAGAGCCCCTATACTTACCTGCGGGAGATAGCGTGAAATCGCTTCCCCGCCCACCGCCGCGCGTCACCGCCCGTCACCGCCCACCGCCCTCGCGTCACCAGCCGTGTCACGTGCACGGCCGGCCGTGTCACGTGACGCGGCCGGACCGCGTCATTTGGCGTCATATGACGCTCGGCGGTGGGCGGGAAAGCGTTTTTTCACGCTATCTCCCGCTGGTTACAGCGGGAGATAGCGTGAATGGACGGCTTCCATTGACTGCAATGGAAGCCGTCAGTGCGTACAGCCCGTCCTCACCCGCAGAAAATAGAGCATGCTGCGGGTGAGGACGGGAGAAATCGCGGTGCGTAATTCCGCGGTGGAATTACGCATCGTGAGCATTGTGCTATTAGGTTCAATAGAACCTAATAGCTGCGGGCAACGCAGCGGATTTTCGCCGCGAATTACGCGGCGGAAATCCGTTCGTGGGAAGGAGGCCTTAGTCTAGAAATAGTCGTAGTTAAGAGGCAGCTGATGCACTTGGTCAGGTTTTCTGTAATACTGTACCAGACGGTACAAACAAAGACATAGTCCTAGAAGAGAGCTGACGTCAGGGTAGGCAGAATACTTTCACAATGTAGATCAGGCCAAGGGTCAGGGTGGGCAGCAGGCAAGGAGAGCGTAGTCAAATAGCAAGCTGAGGTCAGGATTATAGAGGTCAGGAATGCTGTGTGGTTCAGGCAGTGTTAAAACTACAGGAGATAAGAAAGAAAAAAAAAACCTTGCAGCTACCATGGAGACTGATTTCTCAGATACCAGCTGATGGGTAGAATAGCCTTAAATATCTCAGGATCTATCAGGATTGGTTGAGGAGTGGAAAGCTGAGGGCACATGTTGGCCCTTTAAGAAGCACACTAGGAAACTCACAGGAGAGCGAGCGTTTGCCACAGACAACACAGAGGACACGGCGCTAGCCACATCTGTCTTGAGGAGGAGGTAGAGGACGCAGTTGGTCATGATCATTGACAAAAACAATAACAGCACCACTGCATATGTATAAAAAATTTATTTTCAGTCCCATTAAAGGGGTTTTCCTTTCATCCTCAGGATAGGCCATCAAGAGTTGATTGGCGGGGGTTCGCTGCTTGGCATCCCTGCCTATCGTCCTATCCTCCAGGCCACTGTCCGTGTAGTGCTGGATATCTGCATTGGGGTTGGAGCTGGAAGTGTATTAGAAAATGTTGCTCCCATTAATTTCAGTGGGAGTAAAACCTTCTAGTATACTTCTGGCTCTATCTCCCATATGGGCATCCAGCTCCGCTGCACTGATAGGGATCCCAGGTGGAGGACACCTGTCAATCGACTATTGATGGCCTACCCTGAGGATAAGACATCAATAGGAACTGCCTGGAAACCCCTTTAATTCCTGGGTGCTGCACATATAAAAAGCCTTAGGCTGGGCTCACACGGGCGGATCCCAATTGTGGAACTTGTCATCAGAGTCTCCGTGGCAAAATGCAGCCACTGAAAAGCATGTACTTTTGCTTTTTCGCATACAAATTGCGTATTCAGCGAGTGGAGGAAAAATTGCAGCATGCTCTGCTTTGCCACAGACTCCGCACAGACGGCCTCGATTGAAATCAATGGAGGCCAGCCCACCTGCAGCCCAATATTGCTTATAGTCTGCAGTTACCTGCATCATCGCTAAGTGACGGCACGGGAAATACAAATATTGAAAAAAAAAACCTGTACTGCGCTTGACCGACGGCAAGCCGCTGCGGTCATCCACAATGCAAGAAAATTAGGTATGTAGGATCGCCGGCCGGGCTCACCGCCAAAATTCACTGCAGGACTCCTGCATGCGGAATCCGGTTCACCCGTGTGAGCCCGGCCTTAGAGAGAGAGTCATCTCATTTTTATTATACACAAAGCTTTGTATGAAACTCCCCTCTGGAAACGGAGCTGGATTCCTTCTGTGGAGGAATGCATTATTTCTGTTCTCACTCTCAGTCTTTTTAGTTCCTACAAGCCTCACATACAGTCGTATACAGACAACACAAGAAGGAAGTGTGTGTCTCCAGTATGGGTGCCCTCCAGGTTATTTAAAAAAATAAAAAATAGAAGCTTTTAAAAAATATTAAATGCATCACTTCTGTAATTAAACTAAAACCACTCATTTACAGCAATTGTTGACATGAACTCCTCTACATTACATGGCCAGTCATGTGCAGGCATCGGTATTACTGCCAACTTGTCTCATAGTTGCTCTAGAATGAACTTTATGGATAAAGTCTAAACACTGCTGCTTGTCTCTTAAATTTAGCAAAGATCCAGGAATTTTCATGTCTGGTTCACAAGTCATTTCTTAGAAAGCTCTATTAACATCTGTGGGCTTTAATGATTAATATCATATGTACCATGTGTGGAGGGAACGGAGATTGATTAGACAGATGGATACGTTAAATAGATAGATATTAGATAAATAGATAGCTAGATAGATAGAATAGATATTAGATAAATAGACATTAGATAGATACTAGATATGATAGATATTAGAAAGATATTACGTAGATTGAATAGATATTAGATAGATTAATATTAGATAGATAGATAGAATAGATAGATAGAATAGATATTATAGATATATATATATATGAGATAGATAGAGATAGATAGATAGATAGATAGATATGAGATAGATAGATATGAGATAGATAGATGAGATAGATATGAGATAGATATGAGATAGATATGAGATAGATATGAGATAGATAGCTAGATAGATAGATAGATAGATAGATAGATAGATAGATAGGAGATAGATAGATAGATAGATAGATAGATAGATAGATATGAGATAGATAGCTAGATAGATAGATAGATGTGTAGTATTTTTCTACTGACAAAAAGTTTGCAATTCGTAGAAGTTCATTTTTCTTCTGGAGGGACATCATCACATTAACTTGACTTTCTGACACCATCAATCGTTTACACGGACTAACATTAACCTTGAGGACCTGGCACAAGCACTAGAAGTTTGCAACAGTTATCCCATATCTGGAGACTCATGAATCTTTCGAAGAATCGTGTAGAGCTCTAATCAATGAGGTTACTGAATGTTTTGGATCTGTACACTTCAACAGACAGTGGAGAGTAAACAGTGCCATGGTCTCAAGCGTAAAGCCTGAATAAAATTGTAATGGCGTGTTATCTTTTCTTACTTTTACTGTAAAATGCATGTTAATTAGAGATGAGCGAACACCAAAATGTTCGGGTGTTCGTTATTCGTAACGAACTTCCCGTGATGCTCGAGGGTTCGTTTCTAACAACGAACCCCATTGAAGTCAATGGGCGACCAGAACATTTTTGTATTTCGCCGATGCTCGCTAAGGTTTTCATGTGTGAAAATCTGGGCAATTCAGGAAAGTGATGGGAATGACACAGTGACGGATAGGGCAGGCGAGGGGCTACATGTTGGGCTGCATCTCAAGTTCCCAGGTCCCACTATTAAGCCACAATACCGGCAAGAGTGGGCCCCCCCCCCCCTCCCAACAACTTTTACTTCTGAAAAGCCCTCATTAGCATGGCATACCTTTGCTAAGCACCACACTACCTCCAACAAAGCACAATCACTGCCTGCATGACACTCCACTGACACTTCTCCTGGGTTACATGCTGCCCAAACGGCCCCCCTCCCCCCCACAGCGCACACCAAAGTGTCCCTGCGCAGCCTTCAGCTGCCCTCATGCCACACCACGCTCATGTCTATTTAGAATTGCGTCTGCCATGACGAGGGACCGCAGGCACACACTGCAGAGGTTGGCACGGCTAGGCAGCGACCCTCTTTAAAAGTGGCGGAGCGATAGCCCACAATGCTGTACAGAAGCAATGATAAATAGAATCCTGTGCCACCGCCATCAGGAGCTGCACACGTGGGCATAGCAATGGGGAACCTATGTGCCACACACTATTCATTCTGTCAAGGTGTCTGCATGCCCCAGTCAGACCGGGCTTTTTAATTCATAGACACAGGCAGGTACAACTCCCTATTGTGAAGTCCCTGTCGACCCACAGCATGGGTGGCTCCCTGGAACCCACCGGCGGTACACAGAAATATCCCATTGCATTGCCCAACACAGCTGAGGTAGTAATGTCGTGCTTAATGCAGGTGGGCTTCGGCCCACACTGCATGCCCCAGTCTGACTGGGGTTCTTTATAAGTGTACAGATGTAGTAAAAACTCCGTGTGCACCTACAGCATGGGTGGGTGCCAGGAAGCCACCGGCGGTACATAGAAATATCCCATTGCATTGCCCAACACAGCTGAGGTAGTAATGTTGTGCTTAACCCTTTCCAATCCAATTTGTATATGGTTTTCCTAGGGGGCTTACTCTTTTTCTGCTGTTATACAACGGCGCTATATGCTGGCTAAAGCCAGTACTGCATGAGCTGACACGTAGGATAGGCTCCGACAGCAGAGAGGCTGGCAATATACAGTAAGAGAACCCCGACGGACGTCTACCAACAACGGAGCTGTACAGCCTTAAACCCTAATGTCTTCACAGGTCACACAGTGGACTGGAAAGGGTTAATGCAGGTGGGTTTCGGCCCACACTGCATGCCCCAGTCAGACTGGGGTTCTTTACAAGTGGACACATGTAGGTTTAACTCCCTGTGGACCCACTGCCTGGGTGGGTGCCAGGAAGCCACCGGCGGTACATAGAAATATCCCATTGCATTGCCCAACACAGCTGAGGTAGTAATGTCGTGCGTAATACAGGTGGGCTTCGGCCCACACTGCATGCCCCAGTCAGACGGGTTCTTTAGAAGTGTACAGATGTATTAAAAACTCAGTGTGCACCTACAGCATGGGTGGCTCCCTGGAACCCACCGGCGGTACACAAAAATATCCCATTGCATTGCCCAACACAGCTGAGGTAGTAATGTCGTGCGTAATACAGGTGGGCTTCGGCCCACACTGCATGCCCCAGTCAGACTGGGGTTCTTTACAAGTGGACACATGTAGGTTTAACTCCCTGTGGACCCACTGCTGGGTGGGTGCCAGGAAGCCACCGGCGGTACATAGAAATATCCCATTGCATTGCCCAACACAGCTGAGGTAGTAATGTCGTGCGTAATACAGGTGGGCTTCGGCCCACACTGCATGCCCCAGTCAGACGGGTTCTTTAGAAGTGTACAGATGTATTAAAAACTCAGTGTGCACCTACAGCATGGGTGGCTCCCTGGAACCCACCGGCGGTACACAAAAATATCCCATTGCATTGCCCAACACAGCTGAGGTAGTAATGTCGTGCGTAATACAGGTGGGCTTCGGCCCACACTGCATGCCCCAGTCAGACTGGGGTTCTTTACAAGTGGACACATGTAGGTTTAACTCCCTGTGGACCCACTGCCTGGGTGGGTGCCAGGAAGCCACCGGCGGTACATAGAAATATCCCATTGCATTGCCCAACACAGCTGAGGTAACGTCAGCTGTAATGCAGGTGGGCTAAAAATTAATTTGATTACACTGTAGGCGAGGGCCCACAAAAATTGCTGTATCAACAGTACTAATGTACATCCCAAAAATTGGCCATGGCCAGCCAAGAGGGCAGGTGAAACCCATTAATCGCTTTGGTTAATGTGGCTTAAGTGGTAACTAGGCCTGGAGGCAGCCCAGTGTAACGAAAAATTGGTTCAAGTTAAAGTTCCAATGCTTTTAAGCGCATTGAAACTTATAAAAATTGTTCTGAAAAATTATTTGAGTGAGCCTTGTGGCCCTAAGAAAAATTGCCCGTTCAGCGTGATTACGTGAGGTTTCAGGAGGAGGAGCAGGAGGAGGAGGAGGAGGAATATTAGACACAGATTGATGAAGCAGAAATGTCCCCGTTTTGGATGGTGAGAGAGAACGTAGCTTCCATCCGCGGGTGCAGCCTACGTATTGCTTACGTATCGCTGCTGTCCGCTGGTGGAGAACAGAAGTCTGGCGAAATCCAGCCTTTGTTCATCTTGATGAGTGTTAGCCTGTCGGCACTGTCGGTTGACAAGCGGCTACGCTTATCGGTGATGATTCCCCCAGCCGCACTAAACACCCTCTCCGACAACACGCTAGCCGCAGGACAAGCAAGCACCTCAAGGGCATACAGGGCTAGTTCAGGCCACGTGTCCAGCTTCGACACCCAGTAGTTGTAGGGGGCAGAGGCGTCACCAAGGATGGTCGTGCGATCCGCTACGTACTCCCTCACCATCCTTTTGCAGTGCTCCCGCCGACTCAGCCGTGACTGGGGAGCGGTGACACAGTCTTGGTGGGGAGCCATAAAGCTGGCCAGGCCCTTAAAGACTGTTGCACTGCCTGGGATGTACATGCTGCTCGATCTACGCACATCCCCTGCAACATGGCCCTCGGAACTGCGCCTTCTGCCACTAGCGCTGTCGGCTGGGAATTTTACCATCAGCTTGTCCGCAAGGGTCCTGTGGTATAGCAACACTCTCGAACCCCTTTCCTCTTCGGGAATCAGAGTGGGCAGGTTCTCCTTATACCGTGGATCGAGCAGTGTGTACACCCAGTAATCCGTAGTGGCCAGAATGCGTGCAACGCGAGGGTCACGAGAAAGGCATCCTAACATGAAGTCAGCCATGTGTGCCAGGGTACCTGTACGCAACACATGGCTGTCTTCACTAGGAAGATCACTTTCAGGATCCTCCTCCTCCTCCTCCTCCTCAGGCCATACACGCTGAAAGGATGACAGGCAATCAGCCGGTGTACCGTCAGCAGCGGGCCAAGCTGTCTCTTCCCCCTCCTCCTCATCCTCCTCATGCTCCTCCTCCTCCTCCTGTACGCGCTGAGAAATAGACAGGAGGGTGCCCTGACTATCCAGCGGCATACTGTCTTCCCCCGCCCCCGTTTCCGAGCGCAAAGCAGCTGCCTTTATGGTTTGCAGGGAATTTCTCAAGATGCATAGCAGAGGAATGGTGACGCTAATGATTGTAGCATCGCCGCTCACCACCTGGGTAGACTCCTCAAAATTACCAAGGACATGGCAGATGTCTGCCAACCAGGCCCACTCTTCTGAAAGGAATTGAGGAGGCTGACTCCCACTGCGCCGCCCATGTTGGAGTTGGTATTCGACTATAGCTCTACGCTGTTCATAGAGCCTGGCCAACATGTGGAGCGTAGAGTTCCACCGTGTGGGCACGTCGCACAGCAGTCGGTGCACTGGCAGCTTAAAGTGATGTTGCAGGGTGCGCAGGGTGGCAGCGTCCGTGTGGGACTTGCGGAAATGTGCGCAGAGCCGGCGCGCCTTTACGAGCAGGTCTGACAAGCGTGGGTAGCTTTTCAGAAACCGCTGAACCACCAAATTAAAGACGTGGGCCAGGCATGGCACGTGCGTGAGGCTGCCGAGCTGCAGAGCCGCCACCAGGTTACGGCCGTTGTCACACACGACCATGCCCGGTTGGAGGCTCAGCGGCGCAAGCCAGCGGTCGGTCTGCTGTGTCAGACCCTGCAGCAGTTCGTGGGCCGTGTGCCTCTTATCGCCTAAGCTGAGTAGTTTCAGCACGGCCTGCTGACGCTTGCCCACCGCTGTGCTGCCACACCGCGCGACACCGACTGCTGGCGACATGCTGCTGCTAACACATCTTGATTGTGAGACAGAGGAGGAGGAGGAGGAGGAGGAGGGTGCTTTAGTGGAGGAAGCATACACCTCCGCAGATACCACCACCGAGCTGGGGCCCGCAATTCTGGGGGTGGGTAGGACGTGAGCGGTCCCAGGCTCTGACTCTGTCCCAGCCTCCACTAAATTCACCCAATGTGCCGTCAGGGAGATGTAGTGGCCCTGCCCGCCTGTGCTTGTCCACGTGTCCGTAGTTAAGTGGACCGTGGCAGTAACCGCGTTGGTGAGGGCGCGCACAATGTTGCGGGAGACGTGGTCGTGCAGGGCTGGGACGGCACATCGGGAAAAGTAGTGGCGACTGGGAACTGAGTAGCGCGGGGCCGCCGCCTCCATGATACTTTTGAAGGACTCCGTTTCCACAACCCTATACGGCAGCATCTCAAGGCTGATGAATTTTGCGATGCGGACGGTTAACGTTTGAGCGTGCGGGTGCGTGGCGGCGTACTTGCGCTTGCGCTCGAACACTTGCGCAAGCGACGGCTGAACGGTGCGCTGAACTACACTGCTGGATGGGGCCGAGGACAGCGGAGATGAGGGTGTGGGTGCAGGCCATGAGGCGGTAGTGCCTGTGTCCTGAGAGGGGGGTTGCATCTCAGTGGCAGGTTGGGGCACAGGGGGAGAGGCAGGGGTGCAAACCGGAGGCGGTGAACGGCCTTTGTCCCACCTTGCGGGGTGCTTGGCCATCATATGTCTGCGCATGGTGGTGGTGGTGAGGCTGTTGGTGTTGGCTCCCCGGCTGAGCTTTGCGCGACAAAGGTTGCACACCACTGTTCGTCGGTCGTCAGGCGTCTCTGTGAAAAACTGCCAGACCTTAGAGCACCTCGGCCTCCGCAGGGTGGCATGGCGCGAGGGGGCGCTTTGGGAAACACTTGGTGGATTATTCGGTCTGGCCCTGCCTCTACCCCTGGCCACTGCACTGCCTCTTGCAACCTGCCCTGCTGATGCCCTTGACTCCCCCTCTGAAGACCTGTCCTCCTGAGTAAGCGTTGCACACCAGGTGGGGTCAGTCACCTCATCGTCCTGCTGCTCTTCCTCCGAATCCTCTGTGCGCTGCTCCCTGGGACTTACTGCCCTTACTACTACCTCACTGCAAGACAACTGTGTCTGATCGTCATCGTCCTCCTCACCCACAGAAAGTTGTTGAGACAGTTGGCGGAAGTCCCCAGCCTCTTCCCCCGGACCCCGGGAACTTTCGAATGGTTGGGCATCAGTGACGATAAACTCCTCTGGTGGGAGAGGAACCGCTGCTGCCCAATCTAAGCAGGGGCCCGAGAACAGTTCCTGGGAGTGTTCCCGCTCCTGAGCAGGTGTCATTGTAGTGGAGTGAGGAGGCTGGGAGGAAGGAGGAGCAGCAGACAGAGGATTCGGATTGGCAGCAGTGGACGGCGCAGAACTGCGGGTAGACGATAGGTTGCTCGAAGCACTTTCTGCCATCCAGGACAGGACCTGCTCACACTGCTCATTTTCTAATAACCGTCTCCCACGTGGACCCATTAATTGGGCGATGAATGTGGGGACGCCAGAAACGTGCCTCTCTCCTAATCGCGCAGCAGACAGCTGCGACACACCTGGATCAGGAGCTTGGCCTGTGCCCACACCCTCACTTGGCCCTCCGCGTCCTCGGCCACG
The DNA here is from genome assembly GCF_035609145.1 of Eleutherodactylus coqui. NCBI lineage: Eukaryota > Metazoa > Chordata > Amphibia > Anura > Eleutherodactylidae > Eleutherodactylus > Eleutherodactylus coqui. Next base: position 131,379,280 of record NC_089841.1, read on the forward strand.
TCCACGTCCTCTAGGCTTACCCCTACCCCTCAGCATGCTGTATTACCAGTGATTAGATTTCCCAGGCAGGAAATAAATTGGCGCAAGACTGCAGGGCAAATATAATTTTTGCCCTTTTTGGAAAACGAAAGGCCCCACTGCCTCTAGTGAATGAATTATCTAAGTTTAATAACTGTGCTGTGTCCCTGCTTATGTGTCACAGAACGTGAGGGTAGCAGAGTTATTATAACTCTTGGAGAGCAGGTATTTTTTTTCCCAATTAAGGAAAGCAAATGGCGAAGCCAGCAGTAAAGCGTAGCTGGCTGCGTATGATTTAGCAATGTTTTTCACACAGCTCACACGTGTCCACCGCCCGTAAGGACGGACAGAGGCTGGACAAATAGATTTGTTTTCAGTTTTTTCCCACCAACAGGCAGCACTGCGTATATTCTATGAACCTGAGAAGTTTAATAACTGTGCTGTGTCCCTGCTTATGTGTCACAGAACGTGAGGGTAGCAGAGTTATTATAACTCTTGGAGAGCAGGTATTTTTTTTCCCAATTAAGGAAAGCAAATGGCGAAGCCAGCAGTAAAGCGTAGCTGGCTGCGTATGATTTAGCAATGTTTTTCACACAGCTCACACGTGTCCACCGCCCGTAAGGACGGACAGAGGCTGGACAAATAGATTTGTTTTCAGTTTTTTCCCACCAACAGGCAGCACTGCGTATATTCTATGAACCTGAGAAGTTTAATAACTGTGCTGTGTCCCTGCTTATGTGTCACAGAACGTGAGGGTAGCAGAGTTATTATAACTCTTGGAGAGCAGGTATTTTTTTTCCCAATTAAGGAAAGCAAATGGCGAAGCCAGCAGTAAAGCGTAGCTGGCTGCGTATGATTTAGCAATGTTTTTCACACAGCTCACACGTGTCCACCGCCCGTAAGGACGGACAGAGGCTGGACAAATAGATTTGTTTTCAGTTTTTTCCCACCAACAGGCAGCACTGCGTATATTCTATGAACCTGAGAAGTTTAATAACTGTGCTGTGTCCCTGCTTATGTGTCACAGAACGTGAGGGTAGCAGAGTTATTATAACTCTTGGAGAGCAGGTATTTTTTTTCCCAATTAAGGAAAGCAAATGGCGAACCCAGCAGTAAAGCGTAGCTGGCTGCGTATGATTTAGCAATGTTTTTCACGCAGCTCACACGTCTCCACAGGCGTAAGGACGGATACAGGCTGGACAAATAGATTTCTTTTCAGTTTTTTCCCACCAACAGGCAGCACTGCGTATATTCAATGAACCTGAGAAGTTTAATAACTGTGCTGTGTCCCTGCTTATGTGTCACAGAACGTGAGGGTAGCAGAGTTATTATAACTCTTGGAGAGCAGGTATTTTTTTTCCCAATTAAGGAAAGCAAATGGCGAACCTAGCAGTAAAGCGTAGCTGGCTGCGTATGATTTAGCAATGTTTTTCACGCAGCTCACACGTCTCCACAGGCGTAAGGACGGACACAGGCTGGACAAATAGATTTGTTTTCAGTTTTTTCCCACCAACAGGCAGCACTGCGTATATTCAATGAACCTGCGAAGTTTAATAACTGCGCTGTGTCCCTGCTTATGTGTCACAGAACGTGAGGGTAGCAGAGTTATTATAACTCTTGGAGAGCAGGTATTTTTTTTCCCAATTAAGGAAAGCAAATGGCGAACCTAGCAGTAAAGCGTAGCTGGCTGCGTATGATTTAGCAATGTTTTTCACACAGCTCACACGTGTCCACCGCCCGTAAGGACGGACAGAGGCTGGACAAATAGATTTGTTTTCAGTTTTTTCCCACCAACAGGCAGCACTGCGTATATTCTATGAACCTGAGAAGTTTAATAACTGTGCTGTGTCCCTGCTTATGTGTCACAGAACGTGAGGGTAGCAGAGTTATTATAACTCTTGGAGAGCAGGTATTTTTTTTCCCAATTAAGGAAAGCAAATGGCGAACCCAGCAGTAAAGCGTAGCTGGCTGCGTATGATTTAGCAATGTTTTTCACGCAGCTCACACGTCTCCACAGGCGTAAGGACGGATACAGGCTGGACAAATAGATTTCTTTTCAGTTTTTTCCCACCAACAGGCAGCACTGCGTATATTCAATGAACCTGAGAAGTTTAATAACTGTGCTGTGTCCCTGCTTATGTGTCACAGAACGTGAGGGTAGCAGAGTTATTATAACTCTTGGAGAGCAGGTATTTTTTTTCCCAATTAAGGAAAGCAAATGGCGAACCTAGCAGTAAAGCGTAGCTGGGTGCGTATGATTTAGCAATGTTTTTCACGCAGCTCACACGTGTCCACCGCCCGTAAGGACGGACAGAGGCTGGACAAATAGATTTGTTTTCAGTTTTTTCCCACCAACAGGCAGCACTGCGTATATTCTATGAATAATAACGGTGTTGTGGCCCTGCCTATACAATTCTTTCCCTGCAGTATCAATGGAGGGTGCAATGCTCTGCAGAGGCGATTTTGAGAAGCCCAAAAAAAATGCAGCACAGCCAACAGCAGCCTGGACAGTACTGCACACGGATAAATATGGCCCTAGAAAGGACCGTTGAGGTTCTTGAAGGCTACACTCACTCCTAACACTCTCCCTGCCTATGCAGCACTTCTGTCCCTAATGCCAGGTGCAACGGTCTGCAGAGGCGATTTTGAGAAAAAAAAAATCCCACTGCTAACAGCAGCCAACACACAGCTATCAGTGGCCCTAATAAGGACCTTTGGGGGGTCTTGAAGCCTACACTAACTACCAATTCTTTCCCTACAGCAGCTCCGGTATAAACAGCACTGTCCCTCATCTAACTCACACCGCATCTGAGGCGAACCGCGGGAGGGGCCGACTTTTATATTAGGCGAACACCTGATCTCGCCAGCCACTCACAGCAGGGGGGTGGTATAGGGCTTAAACGTTGCAGGGGGAAGTTGTAATGCCTTCCCTGTCTTTCAATTGGCCAGAAAAGCGCGCTAACGTCTCAGGGAAGGAAGTGAAAGTAACCAGAACACCGCATGGTGTTCGTCACGAATAACGAACATCCCGAACACCCTAATATTCGCACGAATATCAAGCTCGGACGAACGCGTTCGCTCATCTCTAATGTTAATAGCAGTTTAGTCATAAGCACTTCTCTTTTTGTTCCACATTTTAAAACTCTGTGTATGCTGCCAGGTCAAAAGCCAGTAACTGTTTGCTGCAGACAAATCCCCAAAGCATCAGCTCTGTGATTATTCCCTCCAAACTGCCAGGCATGACGTATACAGCAGATGAACAATGTCAGATTTTGTTTGGACCTACAGCTTCTTTTTGTCAAGAAATGCAGGTACAGTATATAATAAAATGTCTCTAAAGATTGTTCTCTTAAACGTATGCTCATTAATCATTTACTCAAGGAATAACAAAGCCGCTCTGAAATGAGCTTTTTATTGTATTGATGTCATGTTCCTTATTTTTAAGCAAAAAGAGACCAACATTTGAGGATTACTAAAAGTACAGCTGATAAATAAGAATACTAGGAGAGTATCCTGTTAGAAACATCAACAAATAGAGTCATATAGTTTACATTGCTTTTTCTCATCTGGCCAAGAGGAGACCCCCATTTCTCATCCCAGTGCAATACCCTGTACTTCACTTAGTATGATATGTATAGAATATTACAGGTACAAAAATGCAAACATTAAAATGGTAATATTTTGAATTATTCAGAGCTCAATAAAACGAAGTTGTAAACCTTTTTGTAAACCTTGCAATAATGTTGATTCAATCAGCTAATTTTAGTCAGTTTGGCTGATGGTAGTACCGTATGTATATGGGGAAAGTCCAACAGTCCATTGGTTTTGTATGACTGTTTCTTCAGTAGATAGGACACTAGCGGCGGAGTATAGAAGAGGCTTATTCCTTTCTTTCCACGGAAATGGTCTAATGTACTATTACTGGATGACCCTGGCAAAAGCGCCACATCCACAACTTGTGGGCTTCTTTAAGTGTCCCTAGATGGGGAAAACAGTGGACAGATGAAAATGGCAATGTAAATGACGTGAGTAAAGGAAGCAGATGTGACTGCACAGTAACAGAATAAACACCAGGAACTTACAAAATGATACCAGAGAAACTTGGACTAGGACAGATTTCCACTAATCGAGAAATAACCGGGACCCTCTGAGAGGAAGGGACGGAATTTATACACTACAATATAGACTAATTGTCCGGCCAGGGAAATTATTCCCTGCTGACCAATCAGGACCAAAAGCAGCAGAGAGATAGTAAGCCGACTCGCTTCCATGATGTGGCTGTCACACTGGGACAATGTCATGGTTGGTGTGGCCCCGAAACCTGACCTCAAGATGGGTCATCAATATCAGATTGATGGGGGTCTGCTGAATGGCACCCATGCCAATCAGCTGATTAAAGATGCTCAGGTAAGCGCTCCAGTCTCTTCTCAGTCCTGTAATGTTACAGTCAGCAGGCACATGGCCTAAGAGCAGCTCATTCCCGTCTAAGTGAATGTTATTAAGCTGCTATATCGGCACAGCCACTATGAAATGTACAACATTATGCCTGATATGCAGGGAAGGAGCAAGGTGCTTACTCCACCATGACAGCCGCTTCAGACAGCTAATTTGCAGGAGTCCAAGTCAGTAGACCCCCACCAATGTGATATTGATGACAGGTCATCCATATTATAGTCCTGGCAAACCCCTATAAAAGGCTTGTCCAGGTGTGATACAATTTTTAAAAATATGGATCCAAATCTGAATAATGGTACTTACTTATTGTATGCCCTGGTGATCCAGCACTGCATCTCCATGGTCCTCCTGATCTTTCTTTAGAAACGACTACCACCTGACCGCTGTAGTCAATCGGAGGAAGCAGTAGCAGTGATATCGATATCGCACGTGTGAAAAGGGCCTAACAGATTTAGATCCATTTTTTAAAAAATCGTACCACACCTGGACAAACTCTAAATATAGAAAGACAGCCCAATATACAATACAGATAGTATATAATATACTATTATCACTGGCCAGTGCTAAAAAAAATCATGACAAAACAGATGCAGCCTACTTGATACACATTGACATTTATTAGAGTCTCATAGAAGGATCTGTCTATGGATCCAACAGATCTTTAGAAATGGATACAGCCTTTTACACAGGCTGATACTTTTTACATCAGTTTGTATCCTCCAGAAATGAATGGAGTTGCTGAAGATTTTTTCCTTTAAAAAAGTATCAAATAACGTGTATCAACATGTTTCAAAAAAATGAATATAAAAAAAAATATATATATATATATATATAAACATAGATTGTTTCTTATACAAACAGCAACTTTTTAGCAAAAAAAAAAAGACAAAACCATTAAAGTAGGGAAACAAAAACTGCAATGTGGACAAAGCCAAAAATGTATAAAAAAAAAAAAAAGAAGAAATGCCAGTAGAAGCTTAACTTTAGTTATCGCTGCTCATTCCACAGCTTTAGGTTTTATGAGATTCCAGATTATCTTGAAATGTGGCCAGAAACAAGGGCCGGTCTGTCAGGATTTTTGGAGTAATTGATGCTGAATGACAGGAATTATATTGTACGCAGATGGGTATCATTTCTGATTAGATGGCACAGATTCCTAACTCAGCATAATCAGTAAGTAGAGAGCGAGGCTTGGAATATGGAGAGACACCACTGTTATACAACATGCAGACAACATTACTGCTGCAACCTCCACATTGTTTTAGGGAAGTTTTCATAGTGGTAACAAACCATATGACTAAAAACATAAAATGTGCTTAGCATTAGTTACCTGTTAAATCTCTTGTTTTGTTCAGTAGGATTTTATTACTGACAAATTTAACATTTTAAGCAATCAAATATTGTGCTAAAACTACACAATATAGCAACTTCCCCAATAAACAGCAAATGCCGGCATACCAATGAAATACAATAAACATATACCATATTTTTCACTCTATAAGACACACCTAGGTTTTAGAGGAGGAAAAGAATATTCTGAACTCCCCCATACCAGGCAGGGAGGGAGGTATTACAGGAAGAATGAAGAGCAGTAGTACCACCTCAGAATGAAGTATATACCACTAGGTCAACTGCCATTCAGGATCCAGGGACTGTTGAGTGTAAATATAATGGTGGTCTTATTACTTGTACTAATTATAGCAATGTATGTGGTATAAATGCTTGCATAACTCTGATAACTCAAGATCATAGAAGAGCTGAGTGACAATGGACTGATGATTTCATTAGTTTTCACACAACTTTTCAGGAAATCTGCATGGCATGTCTCATCATGGTGAGGCATGCATTTCAGTACAACTGGGCACCAATCAGCTGTACCTACAGGCGGCTCTCCTCCTCCTTCCCCTGCTGTGTAGCCAGTAGCTGTCCGTTAAGGAGTGGAGGAGAGCTGTCCGTACCTACGGCTGATTGCTGGGGGAGCAGCAGAAGTTCTCTCCAGCTCACTAGTCAGCAGTTCATAGAAGTGGCTGCTATGTAGCTGACCTGTGATCCTTATCACACAGCAGGGAAGAAGAGACGCACGTACGAACAGCTTAGTACAGAGTGCCAGAAGGAACTGCTGCTCCCCCACCTCCACCAATCAGCTGTTGGTACGGGCTCCCCTGCTATGTATGCGATCCCAGTCAGCAGTTGTATGAGAAGGGCATGCGATCCTTCTCACGGAGCTGTCGGACGGTCTGAATTTCGACACGTTTGCATTATAGGAAGCACTGACTCACCCCTCCTTCCCACTTTGGGGGGTGAGGAGTGCGTCCTTTAAAGCAAAAAATATGGTAATTCCCACACTGACTCAATAGTAGAACCTCATATTATCAGTAGAGAACTCTTTATTCAATTCATTGTCATACATATCAGAAACCTATTCCCTTTAACCCCTTAGAGGCAAGAATATTTTGTGCCAAGTGATTTTCAGCATCACATTGCATGAGACATAACTCGTTGACATAGCGAAATGAGGACTTGTTTTAATTGGGAAAAGTTGTGTTTTTTAATGGCACCACTCTGGGATACAATATGCTGCATAACTTTTATTACATTTTTTTGGGGGGGGAGGGGGGTGTAGATATGGAAGAAAAGGCCATTGTTTTGGGGGTTTTGTTTTTACATTCGGTAAAATAACATGATCATTTTTTATGTGGATCAGCACGATTACTGTGATACCAGGTTCATGCAGATTTTAAAAATTATTTTACTACTTTTTGCACAATAAAAATACATTTTTAAAGGAAAACCATTAAATCTGCATCACCGCATTCTATGGTAATACGCTGAGCATTTTTGTTTTTCTGGTAACAGTTATGTGAGGGCTTGTTTTTTGTGGGCAGAGTTGTAGTTTTTATTGGTACTAGTTTGAGGTACGCGTGACTTTTGGATCCCTTTTTATTGCATTTTCTGGGAGTCAAATAAAAGAAAAAATGTTGTTTAAAGGGGACTTGAGCATTCAATTGTTTGATTTCTAGAATAATACACAGCACTGTCACAGTTCAGTGATAAGGGGACTGCAGTGGGGATGAAAAACTGCCACCCCTTTGAAAGCAATGGGAGCGGATCGGTATCACCCACTGCGGCTGTGACAGCTGCAGCAGGGGATTCCTACGATGTGAAACTCCTGGATGCTGTTACATACAGGGGCTTCACATTGTTGTCAATGGGGCTGGCGGCAGCAGCGCAGGCCCTATTAAAAACATGGGGAAAAGATGAGCTCCTCTGCCACAGTTGGCACAGCTGTGACAGCTATGGCAGGGGAAAGATGAGTCAGAAGCAGCACAGCAAAGAGAAAATCCCACAATGTCATTTAAAAGTAGAAATACTCATCTTTATTGGGACATCCAGGGATAAAAATGGCAGAACGCAACGTTTTGACTGAAGCAACGACCTTTTTCTGATTGGTCACAGCGCTCAGCCAATCAGAGGCAGCGCTTTTTGGAGGCGGGGATTTTTTAATCCCCAGGCAACAGAAAGCAGAAGAAGACTGCCGAGGACGGTGAGAAGAGCTGGACAGAGCTTCTAGCTGAGTTAACGTTTTTTTTTCTACAGCTACTGTACATTGAATTCAATGAATGGCTGAGCGCTGTGACCAATCACAGGCAGTGTTCGGCTGTCATTCAATGAATAGCTGAGCACTGCCTGTGATTGGCTGAGCGCTTAACCAATCAGATACAGCCCTTTCAGCAGGCAGGAATTTTAAATCCCTGCCTGCTAAAAGAGATTCAGAGCAGTGCAGGAAGAAGACACTGCTGGACGAGCCTTAGCCCCGGCAGCTAAGAAGAGGTGAGTATATATATTTTTTTTATTTTTAACGCATTCTATGGATGATTTTTAGGAAATGTCTTATATTTAAAGTCCTTCCCTGAAAATCCCTGCAGGGCTTACGGGCAGACCATTGCTTTCGATGGGACCGCAGAAGTGCCAGTTCCATTGAAAGCAATGGGAGAACATTGCAATCCTCTGCCACAGCTGTTGCAGGGGATTCTTTACTCTCGACGGGGAATCCTCTTGTCACTGAACACTGTGACAGTACTGTCACACTGTTCAGTGACGAGGGGACTTCCCGCTGGGGAATACTGACATGCACCACGGACCTATGGTGTATGCATGTTCTATGTTTTGCGAGTATGTGCATTTGCACGCCTGCAAAACACGGACATGTGAACACAACATAGGGAGCCAATGATTCTAAAACATGCATGGTTTTGTGCGCCTCTATGTACGCACAGGCACACACTCGTCTGAAAGCACCCTAAAGCCCTGTCTTCTTTATGTAAACCTTTGTACTGCAGTCTCTCTATAGTCAAGTGTGATGGGAAAAAATATGTTTTTCTTATATAGCGATTGACAAATTTAGTAATTTAGACACAGTAGAAAACGTTGATGTCCAATAACTTTTCTGAGTAATGCATTTACTAATGTTGATTCTAGTAATTTGGCAGTTTTCATACCTATATATCAGCCATCTGATCTTAGTGAAAATAATGATTGGCTGAGACTTGAATGTTTTGGTCAATTGCTATTATTTCCCCCAGATAAGCCAACCCCAAGCAAGCTGTTTGGCTGCATTCTCCCCACCCAGCTGCTCGGACATAAACATTCACATTCTGGCTATAATACAAATGTGTGTTTATGAAAAGATTTTTGGAGGAAAAAGCTTTTTGGTGGTCAGAATGTGCAACTGCTGTGTAATAACTATGGCAGTGCTTCCCAACCAGTCTTTTCAGGAGCATTGGAGGCTGCTTGAGCCCTGATGAGGGGCTCCCTGGAACACTGCTGCAAAAGGGCTGCCACTTTATCAAAGATGCTTTGCAAAGCAGTCTACATAGCCAAGCCAATGAGAACGCAAATGTCAATGGGACTTTCTAATGTTAAAAATGCATCGCACAAAAATTGCAAAGTACAAACGTGTGATGCGTTTTTAATAGAGATAAGCAAACGTACTCGGTTCGGGTGTTTTTGCACTCGAGGACCGCTTTTTCCGAGTAACTGACTACTCGGACGAAAAGATTCGGGGGGCGCCGGGGGTGCGCGGGGGATTGCAGAGGGGAGTGGGGGGGGGGGGGGAGAGCTCCCCCCCGTTCCCCACTGCTACCCCCCCCGCTCCACCTCGCTGCCCCCCACCCCCGGCTCCCCCCGAATCTTTTCGAGTAGTCAGTTACTCGGAAAAAGCGGTGCTCGAGTCCAAAAACACCCGAACCGAGTACGTTTGCTCATCTCTAGTTTTTAACATTAGAAACTCCCATTGACATTTACGTTAAAAAAACGCAGCGTAGGATGTTTTTCCTGCACCTACAAAAAGCTTCTTAGAGACATGAATGGGCTTAAGGGCTCCACAGAAGTGGAAGAATTTTTTTTCTTAGGGAGAATCACTGATTTATAGCCACAGTACTAAATGGGAGTGTTTTTTAAATAGTAGATCAGGGAACCCAAGAGCTTCAGATTTTACCTCTCTGTAAAAACCTTCATCAAAGCACCGAATAAGGGTGCTTCATAAATTACATGTAATGAGCGCTGATTGCAAATATAGTACATTGTATAGACAACAATCATGAGGGGTTTCCCTCAGTTTCTTGTCATTCTTCCTTTGGTAGAGATTGAGTTGCAAACAACAGGCGGACATGTGTATATGAGGAGATGTGCTGCCTGCAAACAATGATTTTTAGGGCAACATGAAAGATTCAATCAATGACAATCTAGCAAATTATTATTCTTCATTTGATCACTCCACATGTTTACACTGGTAGTACTGTTCTCCTGGTGAAGAATGCTAAGCTGGCGTAGGCCATGCAATGCTTCCTTGGAAAAAAAAAGGAAATAACTTAAGCTTTCCTTCCAAGAAGAAGGAACATTGTCTCTTAGCTTCATGTATTGGAGGTAACTACCCTATAAGTCAAGGACCGACCCTTTTCTTAGTCATTTTGTAAGGCCTATTAAAGGGTCAAACGTTGACCTATAGGGAATCTTGCTTTCAATAGTTTGCACTAGACAGACTGTTTTCCTTCTTCCTAGAAGGAGAGCTCAATTGCCTACATGTTTAGGCCTTAGTCAGACGGGCGTTTTTTCGCGCGATTTGCGGATCGCATGACGGATGCGCATGCGCAAATCGCGTGACCGGGGGCGAAAAATCGCGGGAAAAATCTGCACCTAGCCGCGTTAATCGTCGCAGCAAAACGCCCGTCTGACCGGAGTAAAATCGCCGTGCGCATCAAAATGCGCATGAAACTTAGACTGGCCGGCGAAAAAAACGCAGCTAGCTGCAGTAAATGATTTTGGTGCACACATAAAACGCCGAACGCAGATGGGCGCGATCTGCGAATCGTCGTGTCCTATAATTTATCGCATATCCGCATAAAAAGCGGACATGTGACCGATACCATAGCAAACCATTGGTTCTATATATGCGCGAATCGCATGCGCATGCGCAAATCGCGCGAAAAAACACCCGTTTGACTAAGTCCTTACACTGGACAATGATTGGGAACGAATGTACATTAGAACTATTATCATGTAAAAGGCCCCTAACTAGTGTTGAGTGAGTTGAAACAGTTGAATCCTGTCTTGGTTTGAACTTTGCTAAAAGTTCTGTACAGTGTGAACCTGAACCTCGAGTTGTGCATTTCAGCTGCACCCGGTAAAATTCATCTTCCTTCTCCTTATTTTTTTTTTGTCTTTCCTTTTTTCCTTTTTCACCTTTTTTATTATTTTCTTCTTTCTTTTTTCATCTTTTAACTTTATTAACTTTGCCTTAAAAACACTTCAGAGTATTTAAATAAACTCCCAGATAGTGTAGGAATGTTATACAGGGCTTTTATGGCTCTTAGATCGTCTTAGACACCAGTCTTAGGAGTATTGGTGAAGTTCTGGCTCAATTCGAACTAATTCTGACCAAACCAAACTTTTTGCTCAAATTTAGCAAACTGGCTAAACTGAACTTTTGAAAAGTTCACTCATCACTACCCTTAAGATGTAGCGGTCATAAAATAGCTTGTGTCTCATTTGAACATTTATATCATTTCCTAAAAATTTGTAATATACTACACTGCTGTAAAGTTTACTTTACTGCACTTCTGCATAGTTTCATGATCACGTGATGCTTGAGGTAACTATTTGTGTTTATGCTTTAATAAGTCACACAGAGAGTGCCCTGAACTTTCTGATAATGAGCACAATGAGGGGCTTTGCCTATGGGGTATATCACAGAGACAGGGTCAAGATAAATTACATATGTTGATCTTGTATTTGAATCACAACCAAGCCCAAACAAAATGTTTTCTTAATTCTGTGCTGATGACAGCGTTTTGGCATACTTTACAGCATAGAACTTTTATAAGCAATGAGGGACGAGTAACGGTCTATCACGCTTTCCATGAGCTGAGTACAGCTGGGATAGATAAAATAAGGAAAAGACAGATATCAAGAAACTTGTAAGTGAGCACTGAGTGCAATGTTGTAAATACACTTGTGTCTCAAGTTGTATGTGCTTTAAAAAAGGTTTATGGCTCCAGTAAGATAAGTCTTGAAAAGTTTCCCTTGTATTATCCGATATAACCAAACACTTGTGATTACTCTACAATACACAGATACTTATTTTCCACAGATGCATTGACTTCAGTGTAGAAAAGGTAACATCTGTTATATTGTCTTTTGTTAAAGGGGTTGTCCCGAGGCAGCAAGTGGGTCTATACACTTCTGTATGGCCATAATAATGCACTTTGTAATATACATTGTGCATTAATTATGAGCCATACAGAAGTTATAAAAAGTTTTTTACTTACCTGCTCCGTTGTTAGCGTCCTCGTCTCCATGGAGCCGACTAATTTTTGGCCTCCGATGGCCAAATTAGCCGCGCTTGCGCAGTCCGGGTCTTCTGTGTTCTTCTATGGAGCCGCTCGTGACAGAGAGCGGCTCCGTGTAGCTCCGCCCCGTCACGTGCCGATTCCAGCCAATCAGGAGGCTGGAATCGGCAGTGGACCGCACAGAAGAGCTGCGGTCCACGAAGCAAGAGGTTCCCGGCGGCCATCTTCACAGGTAAGTATAGAAGTCACCGGAGCGCGGGGATCAAGGTAAGCGCTCCGGTAAGCTGTCTGTACGTCCCTGCATCGGGGTTGTCTCTCGCCGAACGGGGGGGGGGTTGAAAAAAAAAAAAACCCGTTTCGGCGCGGGACAACCCCTTTAAGGCAATGATTTTCTAAGTGCTATCTTGGAAAACTATTGAAATAACACAATCTGTTAATTCCTTGCAGGAATCCCCATTGTACATACGAACAAAATAACCCAGATCAGCAGATTTGTATTAAACCAAAACTAAGCTGATATGCTAGAATTCTTATGTAATTAAACTAAATTATAATTACATATTTCACATCGTGAACAACAATGTGTAACTAAAACACTCCATCAGCTAATGTAATATATGAATACAAGCTCATTGTGGTGCACTTTAGGTGTCGGCACATGAACAGATAATTTTCTGGATCAGTAAATTCCAAGCACTGGGAGCAGCTCCAAATTAGAACATGTTCTGGATTGTGAGTCTCTCCAGACCTTTCTAAAGTTTACGCTAAGATTTAACTCGAAGTTATTTAGTTATTTAGCTAAGTTATAGAGCTCAATGGATCAGATTTCGCTCACCGTCCTTATGTTAGTATTAGTATATGATAATGTTATGAATGCAAAGCTGAAAATTCAAATGAAGGCAATAAGTTGTGACGTGTTATCTTGTGAGTAAGGTTGAACACTGGCCATCCTGCTAATGGCAAGGTGACCTGAATTATCGCAGTTCAAATGAGGCATGACAGAGGGAGCTAGGAGGATGGAATATTTTCAAAGTTGCGTAGGCATTTAACATTTCTCAATCCATAATGTCATGTATGTACCAGGAATATATCAAAGGAATTACCAGTCAAGTGACTCTGGCAGAAATCATATCCACATTCAATAGAGGAGGCCCCATACATATTTTCCGCTGGTCAGTGCAGCAATTGTTAGCTTCCATGGAATATGGGATCAGAAGACCCACCAGAGTGCCACTGTTAGCACCATGACACTGGACACAGTGCCTCACTTGGGTTCGTGAAGTTGCTAACTGGATCCTAGAGGACTGGTAACATGTAATGTGGTCTGATGAGTCACTGTACTAATTGTTTTGAGATAATGGCTTTGTGTGGGGAGCAAACCCTATAAAGCAATGGACCCCGGTTGCTAATGATGCATTGTGTAGGCTGATAGTGGTTCCATACTGGTGTAGGGTATGTTCTTATGGCATGGGTCCAGTGGCTCACCTAAGCATGTCATTGACCAAGGCCCAAACTTTTCACTGCTTGGTGATTATTTACAGTCCATCATGGACTTTATGTACCACCATGATCATGGTATATCTCAGCAGGATAATGCACCATGCCATCAGTCACAAGTTGTCCAGAATTGGTTTGAAGAGCATTCTGGAGAGTTTCTACATACGGTGTGGCATGCACATTCACCTGACATGAACCCAATTATGTCAGGTTACCACGGGAGGTGGTGAGTTATCCTTCAATGGAAGTGTTCAAGCAAAGGCTGGACAAAAATCTGTCTGGGATGATTTAGTAAATCCTGCACTGAGCAGGGGGTTGGACCTAATAACCCTGGAGGTCCCTTTCAACTCTACAATTTTTGATTCTATGAATCAAGCATTTATTTGATTTGGTGGAGAGGTTCATTTGCACCCGAAATCCTGCACCAACAAATACCATGGAGCTGTGGGTGGATATCCAGATGGCATAGCTCAACATCCATCCAGACTTTTCCATCCATTCATGGAATCAATGCCATGTCACGTTGCTGCACTTTGCCAGGCTAGAGGGGACCCTACAAGATGTTAGTTCCTGTCTCATGACTTTTGTCTAGTCAGCGTATATGTACAGTATTTATTGTAGCATTTAATATTGCAAATTTACTCCGTTAATTAGCTTTCTATGAAACAGACTCCAGTGTTATTTGCAAATAGCTGATCAGAGGTGGTTCTGGAAAGTGGAACCCTGCCAATCAACAATTGATGGCCTATCCAGTTTACAACTGGGCAAGCCATTTAAAGTTCTTCTTGTGTCACATTCACCTAATTTGTGTGTTGTGCTTGTATTACATTAGAGCAATGTTCCCAACCAGTTGATCGAGCGCCCCATTCGGCTCTTGGGCATCCTGCATGTGGCTCACCAGTATTTGGCAGCTGCAAATACAGTTTTGTTGTTTACTACAGCGCAAAATGTTGGGGACCTCTGTATTAGAGTAAGAAACTTCAATTTTTCTTATGTGTAAACTAATCCTATATGAACACCAACAATTAGCAATGCCGTCTGGTTTTTGTCAAGGTTGTTTTTACTAGCACAGTAGTGCAATTTATGCCCCTTTGAATCTGTTGGAAGCCAGATCCATCACACGGGTAATGGCTCCATTATAAAGAGCCATGATGCCAGTGTGGACAGAGCCTTAATTATGCTTTACAATATATTCGGAATATCTCCTACATAATGATCCCATAATAGAACCTTTTTAATGATACCTATTTTATGACTTAAGAAAGTTCCCACTAATCTGAATCCCCTAGTGCCCCGTGAGCAGACCATGAACTGTTGACAATAGCCTTTAGTTTCAATAGAATTCACAAATTATAGGCAACTGAAAGATTCGGGGAGAAGTTAGAATTTTTGCCTATGTCCTGTTCTGGTTTTAGATGGCAACCCTCAATAGTACGAATGACCATTTGAGATGACTGTATTTTTGCTGTGATTGCAGATGCAGCATAGAAAAATTATTATTTGTAGATCCTAATTTTTTTTCAAATAAAAATAAAAACATTTCTGTTGCGCATTCATTCTGTAAGAACACACTTATGTATTTTATTATCATTTTCACACCGCAAAGTGCAGCTCTGCTTGTATACGTGTCCTGGCTGCTAAGAGCGGCTTAATTTTTGGATGAAATGTTCATTGTTTATTGATTTTATACAAGCAAAATATGATTGACTTACTCCAGCTGTAAGTATTGCACATGTCTTGGCAGAGCAATGTCATAAAATGTTAAATACTATAACCTCCTTAATGCACTACAGAAAACAATCAGGGTTATTCATGTGTCACTTCAGTTGAGCTCAGACCATGCCAGATATTCAATTAACCATTGTTGCATGTAAATAATATCAGTAAACAATGTAGAATAACTATTAAAATCAGTATTGGAATGTGTCGCTTGGCAGTAATACGCTGCTCGTTGTGTTCATAGTTAGATTGGATACACTGTGCATTTCCATTCTCTTTTCTCTTTAAAGTGTTTGCGCCCCACATGTGGCCAACACAAGCTGTACAAACCTGTTGTATTTATAAGACATTAGGATTAGAGATGAGTGAGCACACTCACTAAGGCAAACTACTCGAGCGAGTATTGCCTTTTGCGAGTACCTGCCCGCTCGGCTCAAAAGATTCGGGTGCCGGCGGGGGAGAGCGGTGAGTTGTGGGAGTGAGCAGGGAGGAGCGGGGTGTGGGGGGGGGGGGAGAGAGAGAGAGATCTCCCCCCCCCTTTCCTCCCTGCTCTCCCCCACCGCTCCCCGCTGGCACCCAAATCTTTTGAGACGAGTGTGCAGGTACTCGCAAAACGCAATACTCACTCGAGTAATTTGCCTTAGCGAGTACGCTCACTCATCTCTAATTAGGATCACTAGGGAGCTTTTCATTTTTATCTTATTTTATTACATAAGTAGTTTATATCAGCATCACCAATTTAAATAGTTTATATCGTGCTGACAACATGTACCTTGTGTATTCATTATTAATGACATTTATAAAAATGTCAATCGCTGAGGGAATAACATGAACTGCGCCTTCTGTAACCACCAGGTATGCATTGCAATAGGAGTCTCAATGCCACCATACTATGCCAGCCATAGTGTGTCCCCATGTACTGGTAGCCATAGACTACTCCCTTTACATTGCCTGATTGAGAGTTCACTAGAAAAAAACCTGGTTAGTGCTGCATCTATAGAATCTTCCTACTGTTAGTACATTTAAAATTAAGGTATGCATTGAAGAAGATAGGTAAAATTGAATATAAGGTCAACATACTTCATTTGGTTAAAAAATGGAAGGTAGCAAGTTTCATAAAATATTGTTAGTATGGGAGGCTGAGTAGTGTTGAGAAAAACTGAACCTCAGGTGGTTCATCTTGTCCGAACCCACTAATAATTTATTTCTTCTCCCTCTCCTTCCTTCCTTCTTCTTTTTTCTTCTACTTCTTTCTTCTTTATTATACACCAGTTTCAGGGTTCTTGGTGAAGTTCAGGTTTATTTTGAACTCACTCGGACCAAACCAAACTTTTTCCCAAATACGGCGATATAGATATAGTTTTAGATATAGTTTTTTCTGTGCCAAAAGACTAAACAAAATAGTGGTTCTGAAACAGCATAATCTATGTTTGATTCCCCAGACTTTCACTGTTACTCCGGGAAAAAAATTCAACAGTTTGCTACATGTCAGCTCTGCAGACAACCTGCTAAATTAATTCCATAGTGTGGGAAGCTGGAAAACAGCATTGGAGCTTAGTTTTCTAAATCCCTGACACCAGAATAAAGCAGAAAGATATTGTTAGTTTCTGCAGCTCTGCTTGACTATTTGTACTTTGGTAGGTGTATGGCTTAAAACAGTACAAATGCTATGTGCTAAATCAGTCCATGTGTGTGTATAACCTAGTAGCACAAGACAAAGAGGCTTATTTACTAATACTGTCTAAAAGCTAGACAGTGCAAACTTAGACTAAACAGTCTTAAAATGTGCCAGATTTATCACTAAATGATACATCTGTCCAATTTTAAGACCCTCTAGCCTAAGTTTAAACCACCTATTAGTTGGCTTGCTTCACGCAAGTATGAAAAAGTATGAAACAATTGTGGAAGCTTGGCACACTTTTTGGCACAATGTAGGTCATGCCCTTTTTGCAAACAAGTTTGAAAAAATTGTCTAAAAACACGTGATAAATGTGGCACAAATATGTAAGACAGTTTTTAGGTGTAATGTACGGCAGGAAAAGTGTTGTATTTTGAATGGTAAATAACCCCAAAGTGTTTCACCAGGTATGATGTTTGTTACCACTTACTAGATCTAAGCATGTTATATCACTTAAAATATTTGTTATAGTATTGTATGCATCGCATGGCTCTCGCATGCCATGTGATGTTTCCCATTGAAATCTATGGGAAACCCTTCACAAAATGGTATATTGACATGTGGCAGATTAGGTAAATAAATTTCTGAGACTGAAAATCAGTTTGAATGAGGTTGTATCGCTATATCATCCTAATGGCTTCTGTTTGTAGCAGCCCTTCAGGTTATTATTGGATTGCTCCCACTTCTAAAGGAAGCAAATTCTGATAATGGGATAATGGAAAACTGCCCTTTTTTCAATTTCATAATAGTCATTATAGTGGATCTAAACACAAAGTTTAATGTAAATACATTTATTTCTTGTACATTGTATTGAAAGATTCACTTTAAATATGTACCTGCCATTTTTAACATATTTTTTAGCATGTTATTTGTACAGGACTCTGGTGTAAGCTGGAGGGTGAAAAAGAGTGTAGAACAAGACTGGATCCACCAATGGATGGCACAGAATGTGGAACCGAAAAGGTATGTGGCTATTCTATTATTCCATTTAATAATAGAAATGAAAATGCGCATGTAGATATTCATGACTATAATACATCCCTGACAACAAATATAGACTATAGCAGCTGATACTAGGAATATATTGTGCCTGTTTAATTATTGCATCACCCGTATAGATCTTGGCACCAAGGTACCCAGGTAAGAAATAATGAAAAAAAAATAACATGAGATTCAACTCAGAAAACAACTATATTATCAATGTTTTCCTTAAGTATCAGGCTGCTCTAATTTGCCCATAACAACAATATATCTGAGTCAATGTGAGGACGTAGTAAGTGGTAAAGTTGGTATGGTTAGTGTGCTAACTGTCAAAAATCTGTATCAGAATGCGCTATTTTTTTTAAAATGAAAATCAGCCATGTCAAAAGAATCCCACCAGTAGGGGCCTAGGAGCTGGGAATCTTATCAATGCTCAGAAATAACTGGTCCATGGTTCTGGACACCTAATAGTGAAAGTACTTACTTTAAATATCTAAACTATAATATAAAATATACGTATATCTCTAGAATATGTAAAAACAAAAAGAAGAGAAATGCCTCGTGTGTACCCACCTAACAATAAATGACTCTCAGGCAATAGAGGCGTTCATCTGAGAATGCTGTGTAGTGTTTTTTTTCTTCTTTTTCCTTCAGTCCTTTTCCTTCTTTTTCTTCTTAATTTCCTTCTTCTCCTCCATCTTTTTACTTTTCCATCTTCTTCTTTATTATTTTCCTTCTTCTCTTTCCTTCTCCTTATGCCTTCTTATTTTTCTCCTCTTCTTTTTCCCTTCTTCATCAACTTTGCTTTAAAACAGCTCAAAAGTACTTAGATATACTTATTGTAGTTTTTAGACAGTGTTATACACCATTTATAGAGATGTTGGTGAAGTTCTGGTTCTGTACAACGTAATTCAGACTAAACCAAACCTTTTCCTCAAGTTTGGCAAACCGGCCAAGCCAAACTTTTCAAAAGTTCACTCATTACAAATGCTGGGACTTGCATAGCACTAGAGATGAGCGAACCTACTTGTTTCGAGTAATTACTCGATCGAGCACCGCGATTTTCGAGTACGTCCGTACTCGGGTGAAAAGATTCGGAGGGCGCCGGGGGGTGGGGGGAGGCGTGGCGGAGCGGGGGGTAGCAGCATAGCAGCAGGGAACAGGGGGGAGCCCTCTCTCTCTCCCTCTCCCCCCCACTCCCCGCTGCAACCCCCCCACTCACCCACGGCGCCCCCGAATCTTTTCGCCCGAGTACTCGAAAATCGCGGCACTCGGGCGGAAAAGGGGCGTGGCCGAGTACACTCGCTCATCTCTACATAGCACTGAAAAAGCTTTTAATATGCTGGTCCTCAAGGACATATGCTAGTGTAGAATGAGCTTCAGAAGTCACAATTGAGCTCCAGTTGCCATGAACCAGGGATCTATATAGGTTAGTATAAAGCTGATCTTTATATACAACAGGAGACAGGCAACTAAACTCTTTAGTACTGACCTGATGAAGAGTTTGGTTCAATCTCAAAATACCTTACCATTTCCTGTTTTAAGTAAAGGTACTTACATTTTTGGTTTCCTGGGGCACACAGATCAGAGTTGCATTGTGACTTCTGAAGCCTATATTTCTAGAGAAGTTGCTGTGTTTTTAATGTAATATAAACCTGGCGGTATAGATACAGCTATGGACTAAAGGCTTTAGATGCATTATTTTCAAGTTTTAATTCCTGTGAAAACAATTTAAGCAATTTCATGAGTATTCCATTCAGTGGCAGAACATACAAAAAATTATGTGAAGTCATCAGCTACTCTCCATGGCTCTACTGGACTCTCTCTCTTTGTACTTTGCATATTGTATTCTTTTCGTCATTTGAGAAGCATAATTGAACATTTATATATTTAACTAAATGTAAACTAATATGAGACAATAATATGGTGTTATTTGCATCAATATATACGTTATTTTTGTGTGTTTTTCGGGTCTTTCCCAATGCATTAAAATCTTACTTAAAGTATTTATTACAGCAATTAGTTACAACAAAAGGGGAATACATTCATCCATAATGGGGCTCTGTTTAGTATCAGTCAACAGCTTCCCGTCTCTTTCCAGAGTTTATTTTGTGCTATCAAAATTAATTGAGTTCAAAGTTTCCATTAATACCATATGGGCAATTTTTTCACATGAAATAGACAATTAAAATAGAACACTTTGTAGTAAGATGTTGACAGCAAATATATTTCATCCCATGTGTAATTCTCTCTTTCTTTTACAGCAGAATGCCAAATGCCTGCTAAGCCTGCCATGCAATTTTCAGTATTTCCAATATAAACACACACTGTGACACTTAATCTTTATGAAAGGTTGTTTGGTAAAAAAAAAAGAGTTTGCAAACGTAAATCCAATGAAGCAGAAATGTTTTAAATTAGGCAACCGTTTTCTCATATAGTAAAGGATTAAATGTGCTAAATTAAATATCTCCCTACTCTGGATTGGCAGTTGTTTCTGGGTCCAGATTCCTAAATATTCAGGGTTTTCCCTTGCAGCATTGTCCAATAATTTCTCTCAATGGTAACTGAAATGTCTAAATGTCTGTAAATTTGAAGGGGCTGTTCACTTTAGATATATTTAGTACAGGACAGTTGATAATTGCCATTTTGCACTTTGAATTGGTCAAGTAGTAAAATGTGCCAGATTTGGTGTAAAGTAGAAAACTGAATGTAACTTGTACCAAAGATGTGTAAAGCTGTGATATTTTTGGTGCATCTTCGGTCTGCCCCACAAACTTTACACTGTCAATATATTAAACATAGTATTCATGTGACATAAATGTAGCAGGTAAGGCTGAATGAAGGCAATGTCCATCTATTTCAGCCTGTTTCAACCCCCTTGTTGGTCCAGAGGAAGGGAAAAAAAGAGACAGTCTTAATAAATGTGCCACAATGTGTTCAGCAGTTCTACACAATTCTCTTTTTTTAATTTGTCGCACCCCACCATAAAAGTCTTCTGCCTGGAGAGAACTACCACTCCATCTTGAAAATGGACAAATATGAAGAGGTTCATGCTAAGACCTTCCACCAGACCTACGTCCAGGAAGGATGGGGGTCATGCCCTTCCATCAGTGCCCTTTTGCATAATGAAATGGCAGCGCTGTCCAGGTGAGGCTTCTATGGTGATCGGGCATGGTTTAAAAAAAGAAAGAGAAGAGCACAGAACTACTTAGCACACTATATTAGTAAGTCACCAAAATACCAAGCATGCTCTGTCCTATATGTTCAGTCACAATCAGAATTATTCAAATTGTGAAACGCGGCAGAAATTTGTCCTTGGAAATTAGCCCAAATTGTGTAGAATCCTATTTCAGATCGAACTTTGTTGAAAGTTCAGTACAAATCTGAACTGAGAGTTCTACTGGTTTCGCTTGCTCAACACTAGTCCTGAACACTAGTGCATAACTCTGCCTATGGCTGCTCTCACACAGGCGTCTGTTAAAACACAGCATTTTAAAGTGTTTTCAGACGCTGTAAAAAATGGTTTGTGCGAGAGTGGCCCAAGAGTCATAAAAGCCCTGTATAAACTTTCAGAGTGTAACATAGGGCTGTTGTTGCTAGATAGTGTAACACACCAGTTTTAGGGGTTTTGGTGACCTGCAGGTTCAGTGTGAACTAGTTCAGATCAAACCAAACTTTTTGCATACGTTTGGCAAGCCAGTAGAACTGAACTTTTCAAAAGCTCGCTCATCACT
Organism: Eleutherodactylus coqui; assembly: GCF_035609145.1. NCBI lineage: Eukaryota > Metazoa > Chordata > Amphibia > Anura > Eleutherodactylidae > Eleutherodactylus > Eleutherodactylus coqui. The sequence continues at coordinate 131,401,209 of NC_089841.1, forward strand.
ATCCCTAAATTGCATACACAGATGCCCAGAATCTTATCTTTCACTTGCTTATTTTTTCCCTCTTGCTTTTCTTAATGCTGAAGCTACCATTGTGTGTCAGTCAAAAGTATCCCACCTTCTTGTTTGTGGTTTACACTTGAAAAGAGATTCCTAAATTAGAGTTGGACACAATATTGGTAAAGAATGATAAATTCAGCATGACTAGATTTAGGATTCTTGATAAAAACACAGAATGAGCTGATGCTCTATAAAGTCAATAATTGAATGACGATTACGACATTCTATACTGAAATGAAAAACTGCAGGTGTGGTGAAAATTAATGATTGACGCATTTATACACAGTGGTGTAGAGTTGGAGAATGCACCAGTATGACTTCGTCTTCTGAACACCTTTCCGGAGAGTGGAGTTCTTGGAGTTCCTGCAGCAGAACATGTGGAGTTGGAGTTCGTAGTAGACAACGTAAATGTCTTAGGTAATGTCAATGTATATTTATTGCACTTTTTTTCATTTGTTATAGTGTTACATACATGATGGTCACTGGATGATGGTCTCTCTTTATACATTAATCTTTTATTTGTTCACCCTTGTAGTCAAACCACTGAAGGTCGACAATGCAATGATCCAAAAATACAGTATAAAATATGTGAGAACCCACGCTGCCCTCCTGGGGTGCCTGATTTCAGGGAATGGCAATGTCAGACTTTTAGCTACCGCTCTTCTTATCATAAACCAAAGCACCGTTGGCATGCTGTCATCAATGAAGGTATTTGTAAAGCAAGTTAATCAAAAAATTTATATAGGTGCCTAAAATTATAGATGAATAATGATGATATCATTCTTTAGAAGATAACCCAAAAATGTAATGTTAACATAAAAGTATATTGTTTTTTGGTTTTTTGTTTGTTTTTTTAATCAAAGGCGATTCACGATTGACTAGATCTGGCCAGTTTCCTACTTCTGGTCTTTTCAGATTCCAGATTATTTTACAGCATTGAAAAACGTATGAGATTTAATTGGTAATTTATTTCCTTTTTTGTTAGTTAACGATTATGGTATGTAGCCCTCCTTAAAGCTTCTGACAAGTTAGTGAACAATGTCAGAAGATCGTTATTAGTGAAGGTCAATGAACAATCTCTAGGACAAAAAGGCTATTGGACCTGGCACTCATCTGACGGATCCCAAGATTGCTGGGTCCCCTTTGAACCCAATCAGCAATGCCTATGAACAATGTTATAGTACCAGTAGGAGGTTGTTTTCCACAGTAAACAGTGCTCCTGTAGAGGCATCAATGACAGTGGAAAACAACAAAATAAAATAAAATATAAAAACTAGGGTTGTTACATAAGCAAAAGAACTAAAAAAAATGAGGTGATTTAGGATCCAGACAGCTGACAATTAGTGGGTTACTCCATCACATATAAAGCAGTAGCTGCCCAAAGTAAAGGCTAACAAATTAGTGAGAAGTGTTAGATTGATTTTTTTTACTCACTCATTCATAGATACAATGAGTGAGATACAAGGAATCACAGATTAAGTTATTCTTTGATTTTCTTGACATTATCTTTTCATTAAGGGGTTTTTAGGAAAATCAATAAGTTGCAACTTAAAAAAATAATTACAATTTCAGCATCATATGGCTATTACAGGGAACTAGAGATTAGCGAGCACCCAAATGCTCGAGTCCGCAGTATTCAAGTTGAGCTTTTCGTAAAATTTGAGAGCTCTACTCGAGTAACGAACCCCATTGACTACAATGGGAGACTTGAGCATTTTTGTATGTGGGACGCCGGGAGCCGAGCTTTTTTTTTCCCCTAGGTTCACCTCCTCTCTCTCTCCCTCTCCCTCTCTCCCCCTCTCCCCCTTTCTCCTTCTCCCCCTCTCTTCCTCTCCCCTGCCTGCCAGACAAAAAATTTGCCAATGTCATGGCGTGGAGGGGCCAAAACAGGCATGTCACAGTGGGGAGGAGCCAAAAAACTGTGGCGGGGTCAAATACGGCTTGATGCTCATTCGAATAACGAGCACCATTGAGTACGCTAATGCTCGAACGAGCATCAAGCTCGGCAGAGTATGTTCGCTCAACTCTACAGGGAACACTTGCAGGTTGGTTTAGAGGTTAAAAGGCCACCAACACAGATTTTCTCTATTGGAACTATTGACTTGTTAGACCAATTAACAGGTACTAATTTGTACAATTACAGTATAATAAGACTGCATATGTTGTGGTTACCTTTAAGGAATATGAATGAAAACCTTCTAAACTAGATTTCACTTTTCATATTTTACATGTCCATTAAACACCAGTACTAAAAGTTACAGCCTAACTTGCTATAAAATTTACAGATTTTCAAGTTTTTTTTTTTCCATATGAAATTTTTGTATGTCATCGATATAAGCACTTTAAACATATGGAACAAAAAAATCACTTTAATAAAATGAATAGTTATACTCTTGATCCCTTCCGCACACCCACCAAGATGCTTGTAAGTGTTTACTACCTCTGTCTGGTTCTTCAGTGCACATCTATTAAAACATTTACATAGACCTACTTATATTCCCTTTATATAATATTAAGCAGACCTACCTGATTTACTGAATGGTAATAAACTAAGTAATGGAACATAGCAGAGATTTTCAGTTCAGCAGACTTTTTGGTTAGACTGTTTGCCTATCTGTGCAATGAATGATACATGCTGTATTTACACAGGCTTGACTGTTTAAAGAAAGGAAAGCATCTGGAAAATGTGTAGCACAAGTTAAAATTACATCCATGTGCACATCTCCTTTAACTATTGTAAAGACAATAGGCACTACAAAGTCTCCAGGATTTTTAGTAGCATTTATTTAGAATGTTAAACATTTTATGACCTTAATAGCAACAAAGGTCTCTTATTCTCCTTGCTATAGAGTTATCGTAACTATAAAAATAGGTATAATGCAAGATTTTAGTTTTTTTCTTAGAAGAAAGTTATAACCAAAAATGAAGATTGTGGATAGTATAGGAAAATATTAAGATACAATTTTGTATTATCAGGAAAAAGTATTCTTCGTGCAGATGTTCTTTTTGGTCAGATTGGAACCTAGGACTTCATCACTACAAGGCAATATTAATAGCCACCATGCCTCTTCCTTCACTGGAGGAGGAGAAAAAGGATAAAACAAGAAGAAAAAACATAAAGAGAACAAAGAAACTGTTACGGCCGGCAGGGGCAGATGGACAGGGGATCCCTACGCCAGCTCTCTCCTGTGTCCCTACCTACTTGCCCCCCTGGGCTAGGCCCCAGGGCGACAACTGGGCGATGGTCCCTGTGCTGCACTAGTGTCAGGGACTCCAAGAAGGAGGGACTGGTAGACAGACAGTTGGGAACCATGAGCTGACTAGGACAACGATGAGCTGACCAGAGAGTAGTCCAGAAAACAGGCAGGGTCAAACCAAAAAGTCACGAGTGGAGTACAGGAGGGCAAAAACAAAAGCAGAGTTAAATGTAAGCCGAGGTCAAACCAAAAGACACATTTGGGGTACAGAAGGGCAAAGCAGAAGCAGAGTCAAATGCAAGCAGAGGTCATACACACTATAGTCAGGTCAATGATTGCGGGTGTAGTCAGACAAGTCAAAACAAACACTGGCACTGGAGTCTGGGCCAGCAGGATTTATATGCAGAGCTCCCCACCCATAGGGGCGGGGATAAGTCACATGATGACTGGAGAGAGTCATAAAGCCACCTCCCCTGGTGGCGCGCACCCACCCGAGTACAGTGTGGCTGACCAGTGGACTAGCGTGCCCGCGCAGGACTCAAGACGTCCCGCCAGCCACCGTGACCAACCACCAGAGTGGGGGAACCCCGGACAGAGCCACCAACCCGGGCCTCAGTCACACCAGGACGAGCAGCCTGCACCAACCGGACCCCGATGCCCCTAGTGGTAACTCCATCTCTACCAGAAACTGCATGCAAATGTTGTCTGTCAAATTTGAACCTAGGAGTACAGTGCTGCAAGGCGACACTGCTTACCACTATGTTACTTCTTCTTTTTTCCTTCTTCTTCCTGCCACAGAAAAGGAGAAAAAAGCAAGGTGAAATAGAAACAAGGCTCAGTGTCTGGCCAAAAACATCTGCATAGAGTTTTTCAATTCCATGTAGATATCCTTGGTCAGATTTGAACCTAGGATCTCAACACTGCAAGGCAACAGTGGTAACCACCGAGCTTGATCCATTTAAAAGGCAGCTGCACCACCACCACCATACATCTGATTTGGCAGAAGCAAACCGCCTGAGGTTCAGGTTCTTGCCCAACCAACATTTTCACAAATTTCGACCCAAATTCAGGTTCTACAGGTTTGGTTCTACATACACCGATTCTGTGTGTCTCCCTGTTAAAAAAGAAAAAAGGCAGAACGCTTCCCTTTGGTAATAATTAGAGATGAGCGAGCACCAAAATGCTCGGGTGCTCGTTACTCGGAACGAACTTTTCGCGATGCTCGAGGGTTCGTTTCGAATAACGAACCCTATTGAAGTCAATGGGCGACCCGAGCATTTTTGTATTTCGCCGATGCTCGCTAAGGTTTCCTTGTGTGAAAATCTGGGCAATTCAAGAAAGTGATGGGAACGACACAGCAATGGACAGGGCAGGCGAGGGCTACATGTTGGGCTGCATCTCAAGTTCACAGGTCCCACTATTAAGCCACAATAGCGGCAAGAGTGGGCCCCCCCCCCTCCCAAAAACTTGTACTTCTGAAAAGCCCTCATTAGCAATGCATACCTTAGCTAAGCACCACACTACCTCCAACAAAGCACAATCACTGCCTGCATGACACTCCACTGCCACTTCTCCTGGCTTACATGCTGTCCAACCGCCCCCCCTCCCCCCCACAGCGCACACCAAAGTGTCCCTGCGCAGCCTTCAGCTGCCCTCATGCCACGCCACCCTCATGTCTATTTAGAAGTGCGTCTGCCATGAGGAGGAACCGCAGGCACACACTGCAGAGGGTTGGCACGGCTAGGCAGCGACCCTCTTTAAAAGGGGCGGGGCGATAGCCCACAATGCTGTACAGAAGCAATGAGAAATAGAATCCTGTGCCACCGCCATCAGGAGCTGCACACGTGGGCATAGCAATGGGGAACCTATGTGCCACACACTATTCATTCTGTCAAGGTGTCTGCATGCCCCAGTCAGACCGCGGTTTTTAATTCATAGACACAGGCAGGTACAACTCCCTATTGTGAAGTCCCTGTGGACCGACAGCATGGGTGGCTCCCTGGAACCCACCGGCGGAACATAAAAATATCCCATTGCATTGCCCATCACAGCTGAGGTTGTAATGTCATGTTTAATGCAGGTGGGCTTCGGCCCACACTGCATGCCCCAGTCAGACTGGGGTTCTTTACAAGTGGAAACAGATGCATTTATAATTCCCTGTGGACCCACAGCATGGGTGGGTGCCAGGAAGCCACCGGTGGTACATAGAAATATCCCATTGCATTGCCCAACACAGCTGAGGTAGTAATGTCGTGCTTAATGCAGGTGGGCTTTGGCCTACACTGCATGCCCCAGTCAGACTAGGGTTCTTTACAAGTGGACAGATGTAGGTTAAACTCCGTGTGCACCTACAGCATGGGTGGCTCCCTGGAACCCACCGGCGGTACATAAAAATATCCCATTGCAGTGCCCATCACAGCTGAGGTAGTAATGTCATATTTAATGCAGGTGGGCTTCGGCCCACACTGCATGCCCCAGTCAGACTGGGGTTCTTTACAAGTGGAAACAGATGCATTTATAATTCCCTGTGTGGACCCACAGCATGGGTGGGTGCCAGGAAGCCACCGGCGGTACATAGAAATATCCCATTGCATTGCCCAACACAGCTGAGGTAGTAATGTCGTGCTTAATACAGGTGGGCTTCGGCCCACACTGCATGCCCCAGTCAGACTGGGGTTCTTTACAAGTGGAAACAGAGGCATTTATAATTCCCTGTGTGGACCCACAGCATGGGTGGGTGCCAGGAAGCCACCGGCGGTACATAGAAATATCCCATTGCATTGCCCAACACAGCTGAGGTAGTAATGTCGTGCTTAATGCAGGTGGGCTTCGGCCTACACTGCATGCCCCAGTCAGACTGGGGTTCTTTACAAGTGGACAGATGTAGGTTAAACTCCGTGTGCACCTACAGCATGGATGGCTCCCTGGAACCCACCGGCGGTACATGAAAATATCCCATTGCATTGCCCAACACAGCGGATGTAACATCAGCTGTAATGCAGGTGGGCTAAAAATTCATTTGATTACACTGTAGGCGAGGGCCCACAAAAATTGCTGTATCAACAGTACTAATGTACATCCAAAAAATTGGCCATGGCCAACCAAGAGGGCAGGTGAAACCCATTAATCGCTTTGGTTAATGTGGCTTAAGTGGTAACTAGGCCTGGAGGCAGCCCAGTTTAACGAAAAATTGGTTCAAGTTAAAGTTTCAACGCTTTTAAGAGCATTGAAGCATATAAAAATTGTTTAGAAAAATTATATGAGTGAGCCTTGTGGCCCTAAGAAAAATTGCCCGTTCAGCGTGATTACGTGAGGTTTCAGGAGGAGGAGCAGGAGGAGGAGGAGGAATATTAGACACAGATTGATGAAGCAGAAATGTCCCCGTTTTGGATGGTGAGAGAGAACGTAGCTTCCATCCGCGGGTGCAGCCTACGTATTGCTTACGTATCGCTGCTGTCCGCTGGTGGAGAAGAGAAGTCTGGGGAAATCCAGGCTTTGTTCATCTTGATGAGTGTAAGCCTGTCGGCACTGTCGGTTGACAGGTGGGTACGCTTATCCGTGATGATTCCCCCAGCCACACTAAACACACTCTCTGACAAGACGCTAGCCGCAGGACAAGCAAGCACCTCCAGGGCATACAGCGCGAGTTCAGGCCACGTGTCCAGCTTCGACACCCAGTAGTTGTAGGGGGCAGAGGTGTCACGGAGGACGGTCGTGCGATCGGCTACGTACTCCCTCACCATCCTTTTACAGTGCTCCCGCCGACTCAGCCTTGACTGGGGAGCGGTGACACAGTCTTGCTGGGGAGCCATAATGCTGGCAAAGGCCTTGGAGAATGTTCCCCTGCCTGCGCTGTACATGCTGCCTGATCTCTGCGCCTCCCCTGCTACCTGGCCCTCGGAACTGCGCCTTCTGCCACTAGCGCTGTCGGATGGGAAGTTTACCATCAGTTTGTCCACCAGCGCCCTGTGGTATAGCATCACTCTCGAACCCCTTTCCTCTTCGGGAATCAGAGTGGAAAAGTTCTCCTTATACCGTAGGTCGAGCAATGTGTACACCCAGTAATCTGTAGTGGCCAGAATGCGTGTAACGCGAGGGTCACGAGAAAGGCATCCTAACATGAAGTCCGCCATGTGTGCCAGAGTACCTGTACGCAACACATGGCTGTCCTCACTAGGAAGATCACTTTCAGGATCCTCCTCCTCCTCCTCTTCCTCCTCCTCAGGCCATACACGCTGAAAGGATGACAGCCCAGCAGCATCTGTACCCTCAGCAGTGGGCCAAGCTGTCTCTTCCCCCTCCTCCTCATCCTCCTCCTCCTCCTCATGCTCCTCCTCCTCCTCCTCAACGCGCTGAGATATAGACAGGCGGGTGCTCTGACTATCCAGCGACATACTGTCTTCCCCCGGCTCTGTTTCCGAGCGCAAAGCGTCTGCCTTTATGCTTTGCAGGGAACTTCTCAAGATGCATAGCAGAGGAATGGTGACGCTAATGATTGCAGCATCGCCGCTCACCACCTGGGTAGACTCCTCAAATGTTCCAAGGACCTGACAGATGGCTGCCAACCAGGGCCACTCTTCTGTAAATAATTGAGGAGGCTGACTCCCACTGCGCCGCGCAAGTTGGAGTTGGTATTCCACTATAGCTCTATGCTGCTCATAGAGTCTGGCCAACATGTGGAGCGTAGAGTTCCACTGTGTGGGCACGTCGCACAGCAGTCAGTGCACTGGCAGATTAAACCTATGTTGCAGTGTCCGCAGGGTGGCAGCGTGCGTGTGGGATTTGCGGAAATGTGCGCAGAGCTGGCGCACCTTTCCGAGCAGGTATGACAAGTGGGGGTAGCTTTTCAGAAAGCGCTGAACCACCAAATTAAAGACATGGGCCAGGCATGGCACGTGCGTGAGGCTGCCGAGCTGCAGAGCCGCCACCAGCTTACGGCCGTTGTCACACACGACCATGCCCGGTTGGAGGCTCAGCGGCGCAAGCCAGCGGTCGGTCTGCTCTGTCAGACCCTGCAGCAGTTCGTGGGCCGTGTGCCTCTTCTCTCCTAAGCTGAGTAGTTTCAGCACGGCCTGCTGACGCTTGCCCACTGCTGTGCTGCCACGCCGCGTGACACCGACTGCTGGCGACGTACTGCTGACACATCTTGATTGCGAGACAGAGGTTGCGTTGGAGGAGGAGGAGGAGGAAGGTGCTTTAGGGGAGGAAGCATACACCGCCGCAGATACCACCACCGAGCTGTGGCCCGCAATTCTGGGGGTGGGTAGGACGTGAGCGGTCCCAGGCTCTGACTCTGTCCCAGCCTCCACTAAATTCACCCAATGTGCCGTCAGGGAGATATAGTGGCACTGCCCGCCTGTGCTTGTCCACGTGTCCGTTGTTAAGTGGACCTTGGCAGTAACCGCGTTGGTGAGGGCGCGTACAATGTTGTGGGAGACGTGGTCGTGCAGGGCTGGGACGGCACATCGGGAAAAGTAGTGGCGACTGGGAACCGAGTAGCGCGGGGCAGCCGCCGCCATCATGCTTTTGAAAGCCTCCGTTTCCACAAGCCTATACGGCAGCATCTGTAGGCTGATCAATTTTGCAATGTGCACGTTTAACGCTTGAGCGTGCGGGTGCGTGGCGTCGTACTTGCGCTTGCGCTCAAACTGTGGCACTAGCGACGTCTGGACGCTGCGCTGAGAGACATTGCTGGATGGGGCCGAGGACAGCGGAGGTGATGGTGTGGGTGCAGGCCAGGAGACGGTAGTGCCTGTGTCCTCAGAGGGGGGTTGGATCTCAGTGGCAGGTTGGGGCACAGGGGGAGAGGCAGTGGTGCAAACCGGAGGCGGTGAACGGGCATCGTCCCACCTTGTGGGGTGCTTGGCCATCATATGCCTGCGCATGCTGTTGGTGGTGCCTCCCCAGCTGATCTTGGCGCGACAAAGGTTGCACACCACTGTTCGTCGGTCGTCAGGCGTCTCTGTGAAAAACTGCCACACCGTAGAGCACCTTGACCTGTGCAGGGTGGCATGGCGCGAGGGGGCGCTTTGGGAAACAGTTGGTGGATTATTCGGTCTGGCCCTGCCTCTACCCCTGGCCACCGCACTGGCTCGGCCTGTGCCCACACCCTCACTTGGCTCTCCGCGTCCTCGGCCGCGTCCACATCCTCTAGGCCTACCCCTACCCCTCAGCATACTGTATTACCAGTGATTTGATTTCCCAGGCAGGAAAGAAATTGGCGCAAGGCTGCACTCAACCGTAGCTGGTTGCATCTGATTTTTGTACGTTGTCCACGCAGCACACACGTACACGGCGACCTTAGGACTGACACAGGCAGGCCAAATATAATTAATTGAATTCGCTTTTTTGCAAAGGGAAGGACCCACTGCGTATATTCAATGAACAATAACTGTGTTGTGGCCCTGCCTACACAATTCTATCCCTGTAGTATCAATGGAGGGTGCAATGCTCTGCACAGACGATTTTTAGAAAAAAAAAAATATGCAACACTGCTAACAGCAGCCAGCACAGTACTGCACATGCTTAAATTTGGCCCTAGAAAGGACCGTTGAGGTTCTTGAAGGCTACACTCACTCCTAACACTCTCCCTGCCTATGCACCACTTCTGTCCCTAATACCGGGTGCAATGCTCTGCACTGCCGATTTTGAGAAAGAAAAAAAAAAAACACTGCTAGCAGCAGCCTGCACACAGGTAGATGTGGCCCTAAGAAGGACCTTTGGGGTTCTTGAAGCCTACACTGACTCCTAACGCTCTCCCTACAGCAGCACCAGCACGATAGTACTTTCCCTCAGCTAACTCACAAGGCATGTGTGGCGAGCCGCGGGAGGGGCCGACTTTTATACTCGGGTGACATCTGATCGCCCCAGCCACTCACAGCAGGGGGGTGGTATAGGGCTTGAACGTCACAGGGGGAAGTTGTAATGCCTTCCCTGTCTTTCAATTGGCCAGAAAAGCGCGCTAACGTCTCAGAGAGGAAACTGAAAGTAACCGGAACACCGCGTGGTGCTCGTTAAGAGTAACGAGCATCCCGAACACCCTAATATTCGCACGAATATCAAGCTCGGACGAGTACGTTCGCTCATCTCTAGTAATAATGGAATAAATACTGAATCTGCTCATCTTTTAATGTTGTGCTCACAGCAAAACATACTAGAACAACATTTCAGGGTATGCCATAGGATCTCCAAAAAAACTAGAGTGTATTAACAGTGAAGCTTGACAATGAAGACATGCTCCTCCAAGGATATCAAGTGGAAATGCCAAGACTTTCACAACACCAGGATTTAATATATCCAATTTATTGTAATCCACAAAATTAAAGAAAATCCTTAAAGACATGTTTCGAAGCAAAAAAGCCCATATTTTTTCCAATGGCTGTTGCTGGCAAGCTTAAGCTGGAAAAGAAGAAGCTCAAGGTAGAATGACTAGTCAGAATAAGACAACAGATCGAGAAGGCAGTTTTTCTTCACATATAAGTGAACAGGCATTGGTTAAGACAGGAGATCAATAACATGTTCAGGTAAACAGATAGATTATAGATGAAACACCAGCTTTCTACTGTGTTATGCTGTTTTGTATATACAGCATTATGTTCAGGAAATTAAAAACGGGTGTTTATAACTAATTTCCCAAAAAGTTGCATTATGTCAATAAGGCAAAGAATTTTCCAAGCATTTATTAGGTCCAAAATATAAAAGGGACAAACTTTCTATTACACTTACCTTACTGGTTCCCCATCACTGGTGCACATCATTCCCTTTGTGTCTACTTCCTTACACGCTGATGTGCCATCCATCATGACAACAGATCAAGACACCACAGATGTCTTTCAGAAGGAGGAAAACTGGCTCTCTAAAGTCGTAAGGGGCAAGAACCCCCAAACAGCTGTCGATAAGTGGTTGTCTATTCTCTTTTGAAGGAGTCTCTGGCTTGACTAAAATGAATACTCATGTTTGTCACGGCTCGACGGACATGACAAGGTCCATAGTATACTGGCTGCGATCTTGAAATGGAATGGCAGTACAAGGTCAGTCCAAGCCACATTATGACACTTTTGTGGTTGTACATTTGTTACCCCTTGGGTTTTCCTGTAGTTGATAAAGGGATAATTAGAATCCAATATTGAAATTCCCCTAGGTGGTTTGTGTTTTCCTTGTATGGCCAATCTAATTATGAGGGAGTTTATATTTTTCTCCCCCCTGTTCTCAGAAGTTGCTAATTATTCAGCTTTTAGGGACAAAGCTGATCTAGTCCTTTTTCCCTAGTTGCTGCCATCTGGATTTAGCTAAGTAGTTGGTATATCTTTAGGTTATTTCTGCCATTGCTCCTGCTGCCATTAGTTGTTTCCACCTATTTATTGACATTTCCTGTCTCTACATAGGGTCAGTATAGGTGGCCTAGGTTCAGGACATGGGGCTGCCTTTGTCATGACGATCGCCCCACTTTAGGCAGGGGTATTTTCCCCCCTTCAGTTGGTAGGGCTAGAGTCCCCATCTTTTCCCTTGTTTGCATTGGGTGGTGGTTTTAGTGTTTTATGTAGGAACTTCTGGAGTTTATTTGTACCATGTGAACACTGTCTTGTGTACATGGTGGGCATGGTGCATAAATGCTCAAAGCTCTTTATTGGGTAAAACGTTAACTTACAAGGTAGCTACCTATAGGGTTTGTTTACATGTTTGATTTTTGCTATGGATTTGACACATAATTTATGTGAAATCCATGAGTATTTCAGATGAAATCTGCATCATCTTAAGGCTGGTTTACACGGGCCGATGATCACTCAAAGATCGCTCAAATTACAGTTTTGAGGGATCATTTTGCATAAAGTATTAAGTAGCTACTCAGCTGCTTAAATACCAATTAGGTGTGCAAATGAAGCCTTCCCTAGGGCTATTATCTGCGCTCAGATCCTTTGTTCTCCATGGGGAAACAATGCTATCAGCACTCCCTATGGAGAACTTCTGATAAGAATGAACGATTTTTAAGTTGGACTGAATTTAACAATCAGCTAGCAGTGCACGAAAAGCGCACGATGGGCGCACATTTATACGTACCGATTATCGCTAAAACGATCGCCGATTAGCATTTTTTTTTTTTTTTTAAGGGATCATCGGCCGGTGTAAATGAATCTGTGCCATAGTAGTACAGCACAGATATTTTCAGCAAGGAAAGTTGAAATCCATGTGCGGAAAGAAGAAATGATGTGTTACTTCTTGACGCAGGTTTTTTCACTAGGAAGTGTTCTAAACAGCTTTTATGGCTAATGGACCATGTTATACACAAGTTTTAGTGAACTTCTAGTTCAGTTCAAACCAATTACGACAAACCAAACTTTTCGAAAAGTTAAACAAAGCTGAATTTTTCAAAAATTCACTCATGACTAGATGCCAGAAGTAGTTTGAGAACCAGGTAATGGCAACACACAGATTTTACAAAATTAGTATGTTAGAAAGCTTGCAATTTTTTGTATTTTCATTCTAAAAAAGGGAATTCCTGGAAATCCCCTTCAAGCATTCTGCTGTGTCCTGTAAGAGTTATTAATAGGTATTTGACTATTAACCAGGAAGCCCTGTTTGTTACATTGCTCAGTGAAATTCTAACCACAAAGTAAATAAAATAGAGCAGATGAACTGCTGACATGTTAACATTGTAATCTTTTAGTGCATTTCATACTCCAAGTATTTAGTTACTGTATGAATAAAAAATACATATGTTCGCACCATATTATGTTTGTGTAATCTATTAAGCCTGTCCATATAGATAGTCCCTCCTCGCAATATAATAAGCTATGATTGAATATATAACATTGCTCAATATATCATGTTTATGAAATTCCATATGATTTGTAAAGTGCTATATGCCTCTAGCTGCTGATAGCTGATTGCTATTAAAACTTTTATGGATTGAGAGGTCAAGATGTGCAGGGGAAAATTCATTCTTAATAGAGATGAGCGAGCGTACTCGTCCGAGCTTGATGCTCGTTCGAGTATTAGGGTACTCGAGATGCTCGTTACTCGAGACGAGCACCACGCGGTGTTCGAGTCACTTCCATTTTCTTCCCAGAAAAGTTTGCGCCGTTTTCTGGCCAATAGAAACACAGGGAAGGCATTACAATTGCCTCCTGTGAAGTTCCAGCCCTATCCCACCACCCTGCAGTGAGTGGCTGGGGAGATCAGGTGACACCCGAGTAAATAAATTGGGGCCGGCCGCGGCTCGCCACAGATGCACGCTGAGAGACATTAGGGAAAGTGCCGTCCTGCTGTAGCTGCTATAGGGAGAGTGTTAGGCTGTTATCTTCGTCTTCAAGAACCCCAACGGTCCTTCTTAGGGCCACATCTGACCATGTGCAGTACTGTTGAGGCTGCTTTTAGCAGTTTTGCACTTTTTTTTTTTTTTTTTTGTATATCGGGCGTGCAGACCATAGCGTCCTCAGTCTGCAGTCATTTTACTGAGTATAGGGGCAGTACTGGTGAGGCAGGGGCAGTGGTACAGGGAAAGAGATATACTGGCTATATAGGCAGTGGGCTTTTTCAAAAAAATTGGAAAAAAAAATCTTTGGGCTGCCTGTGACCGTGTTCAGTTTACTGCGTGTCTGCTGGGGGTAGTAGTCGCTCATTAATACCCAGCTAGGTGTTACTGCAGCCTTGTGCATAATTTTTTCTGGCTGCACTGTGCTTTCAATAACCACAGTCATCCTCCAACAGGGAAATCCATATACAGGCTATATAGGCAGTGGGCTTTTTCCCAAAAATTGGAAAAAAATACTATATTTGGGCTGCCTGTGACCGTCTTCAGTTTACTGCGTGTCTGCTGGGGGTAGTAGTTGCTCATTAATACCCAGCTAAGCGTTACAGCAGGCTTGCGCATAATTGTTTCCTGGCTCTGCTGTGTCCGTTACATGATCCCCCTATACTGTGCTCCCCCTATACTGCTGCTTTGGAATTGTTACTGGGGCCTGTCTAGACTGCTACTACTACTGAAATGGAACTAATACTGTGCTCCCCCTATACTGCTGCTAGTGATATGTTACTGGGGCCTGTCTAGACTGCTACTACTACTGAAATGGAATTAATACTGTGCTCCCCCTATACTGCTGCTTCGGAATTGTTACCGGGGCCTGTCTTGACTGCTACTATTACTGAAATGGGCGGTTGGGCAGCATGTTACCCAGGAGAAGTGGCAGCGGAGTGTCATGCAGGCAGTGATTGTGCTTTGTTGGAGGTAGTGTGGTGCTTAGCTAAGGTATGCCTTGCTAATGAGGGTTTTTCAGAAGTAAAAATTGTTGGGGGGGGGGCTACTCTTGCCGCTATTGTGGCTAAATAGTGGGACCTGGGAACTTGAGATGCAGCCCAACATGTAGCCCCTCGCCTGCCCTATCCGTTTCTGTGTCGTTCCCATCACTTTCTTGAATTTCCCAGATTTTCACAAATGAAAACCTTAGCGGAGCATAGGTCCCATACAAAAATGCTCGGGTCGCCAATTGATTTCAATGGGGTTCGTTACTCGAAAAGAACCCTCGAGCATCGCTGGAAGTTCGACTCGAGTAACGAGCACCCGAGCATTTTGGTGCTCGCTCATCTCTAATTCTTAATAATATTACGTCCCTGTAGTCCTATCAATGTTGCCACTGAAGGTATGGCAAAAATTACTGTCATTTACATTACGTTTAAAAAAAAAAAAAAAAAAAGTCCTATATATATATATATTTCATTAGCCCATAAATATTCTTCTTGTCTGCTGAAAGTGATTTAATCTTTAATTTGATTGAATTTAGTATAAACTAAAATAATTCATTTAAATTTTTATTTACATTTATTAGTCACTTTATCATTGACATATTTGCCATTTAAAGTAGTAAAACAAAAATGACAGCACTGCATCCCAGACAGTCTAGTTATCAATAAGTTCTGAATATCTTCAAAGGGGTGGAGTTAAAGGGATATTAGGGTTTTAACAAATAAAACATTTTAATTGTGTAATGAAAAAATATCTACTTTATGTATTAGCTCCTTAGGCCTCGTTCAGATGAGCGTGGTTTACATGCTGTTACAACAGCATGTAAACCACACTGCTGACATGCAGGAAATCTGCGTTGAATGAGCTGCTCTGTTCTCCGCCGAGCAGCCCGTTCACATGTCCATTCTGTGAGCAGAGTGCTGCCGCTGCTCCCATAGGAGCCGATGGTCAGCTCCATGGACAGCGTCACAGCACGGAGCTGACAGGCGAGTCGGCACTCACTGTCCTATCTATTTTACCAGCGCAGATTCTGCGCTGGTAAAAAAGATCCGTGTGAGAGCTTCCATAGCAACTTATTGGTAGCTATAGAAGCGTGGTTTACATGCTGTTGTAACAGCGTATAAACCACGTTCGTTTGAACGAGGCCTTAAGGTTTACAAGCTATGTGCTTGCAGTGATTCAGTAGGAACCTTTATTGCTTTCTTCTATGAGATAAAAATTGTCCTGGTCATTTGATGGTCACACAGGTAGTAATTACAGTCTGAGGCCATCAACACTGGCCAGATATTGACACAATTTGCTCATTTCCAAGCTATTGTATGTGTGCAGAAAAAAAAACATAGATGACTAATAAAACCATAGCTTATCATTGCTCTTGATTGATTGTGTCATCATGAAAATCGCTGAAATCAATAGCATGACCAAAAAAAATCTTTATTCCCTGAAGATAATCAATAAAGATTCCAATTAAATAACTGGAAGCAGAGATATGGAAAACTGATGAATTAATACAAAAATATATTAGAAATTTGTAGAACATTTCACTCTACCATACATAACCATGATTTGCTGAGGTTTAGAGATGAGCGAGCACCAAAATGCTCGGGTGCTCGTTACTCGAGTCGAACTTTCAGTGATGCTCGAGAGTTCGTTTCGAGTAACGAACCCCATTGAAGTCAATGGGCGACTCGAGCATTTTTGCATATGACTGGTGCTCCGCTAAGGTTTTCATTTGTGAAAATCTTAGCAAATCACCAAAGTCACGTAAAAAACTCAGAAATGGATAGGGCAGGCGAGGAGCAACATGCAGGGCTGCATTTTGGGCTCCGAGGTCTCACTATTAAGCCACAATAGTGGCAAGAGTGAGACCCCCCCCCCCTGCACTGTCAGCATAAAGATCGTTCTCCTCTGCCACAGCTGTAACAGCTGTGGCAGAGAAGAACGATGTTAGCCCATTGAATTCAATGGAGCCGGCAATACAGCCGGCTCCATTGAAAGCAATGGCCTGCCGGCGAGCGCGGGATGAATTTTCGGGAAGGGCTTAAAAATATAAGCCCTTACCTGAAAAAGAAAGATTTTAGTGTAAAAAAGAATAAAAATGCAGGCATTCTCTTCAATGGAGCCGCTGCTGCTGCCGGCGACTCCATTGAAGACAATGGTCCGCTGGCACACCTGAATTCTTTTTCAGGGAAGGACTTTACATATAAGCCATTCCCTGGAAATTAATTAAAAGTGATTTAAAAAACAAAAAAAATAGATACTCACCTCCCTTCAGCTGCCGGGGCACAGCCGCGTGTTCTCCTGCCGTCCCCTGCACTGTGGTGCTGAACTGCTGTCATTCAGCTGAGAGCTGCGCTGAGCCAATCAGAGGCAGCATTCACTCACCCATTCATGAATTCATGAATGGGTGTGAGTGAGATCTGCCTCTGATTGGTCAGGCTGTGACCAATCAGGGGCATGTTTGACTCACACTCCCTTCACACCCACTGCAGGCCAGCCGCGCTGAACTCCGTCTGCCGGGACAAGGTGAGTATATATATATTTTTTATTTTTACACATTTCTGGATGAATTGCAGGGAAGGGCTTATATATTTAACCCCTTCCCGACAATTCATCCCGCGATCGCCGGCAGCCCATTGCTTTCAATGGAGCCGGCTGTATTGCCGGCTTCATTGAATTCAATGGTCAGTGCTCGTTTAATTGAGACGAGTACCGCGTGGTGCTCGTCTCGAGTAACGAGCATCTCGAGCACCCTAATACTTGAACGAGCATCAAGCTCCGACGAGTATGCTCGCTCATCTCTACTGAGGTTACATTACACCTTTTAAATGAACAACTAATAGGTGGTTACCAACATATGGAATAGTAAGCAGTATTTAAGGCTTTATTTGGATTTGAAAACCCAGTCTTGCATTGTGAGTTTAGCAGAGTTACTATAACTATTTGTTGGGTTCTCACAATCAGTTGTATTAGGCGCAATGTCCGCGGGTGGGTTGGATTTGTGGAATCTGAAAATCAAGCCGCATATAGGGAAACCTAAGCGTCCGCACCTGAATTAAAGCATGCAGATTTGATTTGTGGATCTTTGGATGTAGAAATCAAATCGCAGCATGCTCCTTATTTATTGAAGTCAATGGAAGCCGTCCACCACCCGACCTCAATTGAATTGTGGACGGGCCACAGTAGAAGTTAAAAAAAAAAGTACTGCGCAATGTGCACCGGCGCGCTGGCCGGAATTTCCGCATACAATGCAGTACCGAAAGTACAATGCGTACAATGCAGTACGCAGGGTCCTCGGCCGCAGGCAGGGTTGGATTCCGATGTGAGCTCCCGCATGCAGAATCCGACCTGCCTGTGGACATTGGGCCTAATTGTCAGAATTATATCACAAAAGTCAATTGAATTAAATGGGTGTTTATTATTTTATTAGATTAATGTTAAGACGGATTCCAGTTTTGAGACACCCTAAAATTAGCTCAGTATTGCTTAATAAAGTCTTAAAACAAGGGATGTACTTTACTACTTTCTAAATACAATCCTATAATGAATGCAATTTAAACGAATCTTTAATATTCATGCCTTGGATGTTTGAACTTTCTTAGATGATCTGTGAAATGTTCCTGCATGTTTTATGGAAACACATTCCCTTGTTATATAGTACTTTGCTGTACTTACAGACTCCCTCTGCTATAATATTATGCAGCCAAGTCACATAAGAACTTGTTTATATTATTCTACAAAGCTTTCAAGGTATTGTCTAAGCCCATAAATGCACACTGAACAGATATTCAGAGATTGTTTCAGATTATTCCCCAGAGACTGAAAACAAAGTAGAAAATATTTTAAAATATATTATTGCTATAAGGCAGAGCACAATATAAACCATGTTTAGGTTATAGAACTATTTCAAAGAACATGTGACTTCCATTACCATCAGAAAAATACTTATATAACTGTCATTCAGTGTAAGGTTCAAGGATTCTACAGCTTTACTTAAACCACAACTATTGTTAAACAAACAATCTGAAACCCTCCTTAGGCAGCCATACATGTATATTATATGTAGTGCAGCAATATATGTAAGCAGGTCATCATATCATATTTGGGATCTTTTTTCTTTCTTCTAGCCATTTTTGTAAACACACACTTTCTCTCTCCATGCTTGCTGAATAGGTAGGCTTTTCCTGGCATGATAGAACAGCTGATGTCTCCTCCTGTAGCTCCTCATCCCCTCTCACAGCATGCAGTTCATGCACCTACTGAGGGAGACACACTGCAGCTGCATTCCCCCTCATCCCTGTTTTGTATTTGCTATTTTAATATAGACAGATTTTGAAGACTTCTAAACATCTACAGATATTCTGGAAGCAAGGAATGGCGAATTATTAATTACTGGAAAGAGGGAAAAATGTAATTTCCTCGTATAATTTCATGTTTCACTAATGTTGAACAAACCAAATCAGTCGAACATTCACATGTAGCTTGTATGTACTCCCTGCATTTCCCTGAGCCCCCCCTTTATTATAATCCCTTTTATTTATATAGTGTATACATTTATTGAGGGGGAAGAAGAAGAAGAAGCATGGTGGCTCAGTGGTTAGCACTGATGTTTTGCAGCACTGAGGTCCTAGGTTCATATCTGACCAAAGACAGCATTTGCATAGACTTTGTATGTTCTTACTATGTTTGTGTGGATTTCTGCTTCATAATAATCATTTTTATTTATATAGTGCATACATTTATTGAGGTAAAGGAGGAAGAAGAAGCACTGTGGCTTAGTAGTTAGCACTGCAGCCTTGCAGCACTGGGTTCCTAGGTTCAAATCTGAACAAGTACAACCCTGCAAGGAGTTTGTATGTTCACTTTGTGTTTTTGTGTGTTTCCAAAAGCATACTAATAGGTGAATCTAGATTGTGAGTCCCAAAGGGGATAGAAAATATCAAGTAATGTAAAGCATTGCATTATATGCATGTATTATACAAATAAAGGTGCCTATTATGGAACACAAGTAGAACACACAAACTCTAGACCCCAACACTGTAAGGCAACAGTGTTAACTGCTGAGCCACAGCAGAAAAAGAACCCCCACTCTTTTGGCCAGGGTAGTTATTTTAGAGGTATTGGTGAAACTCCAGTTTGATTTGAACTAATTTGGACCAAATCAAACTTTTTTTGAAAATCAAGGAACCGGCTGAACCAAAGTTTTCAAAAATTTTCACTTATTACAAATTTTCACACATGCATCTAATGTATGCAAAAAAGTTTTAAGAGGTATATTTTAAATGTAACTAAAATAAAAGACTATGTATAATGTCTAACTACAAAATATGGTAAGCTTACCTTGGAAACTGACTTTACTTTTTTAATAGCATTCTAAACTTAAATAGATAATGAAATTTAGGACATCTATAGGTCACAAATATTAGACTGGTGGAGGTAAAACTCTTGACATCCAATTGGCTTTTTGAAGGAACTCTGGCAATCAGACAAGTGCTCAGGCCTAGTCTTTGGCTTTTGGCATTATGTTCATCAGTCACATGGCCTTTCTGCAGCTCAGTCCCATTCAAGGTAATATATGGCGCTATGCTTGGTATACAATAAAAAGGCCTTAGCACTCACCTGAGTGTGCAGTACCTTCAAACAGCTAAACAGCAGAGGTAAGAAGACTGACGACCACTGATCTGATATTGATGGCTTATAAAAAGGATAGGTCATGCATCAAGCATCACTTTTACATGTACTTAACATTGCTTTTTTTTATTTTAGAAAAACCTTGTGCGCTTTTCTGTTCTGCCCTTGGTAAGGATCAGCCTGTTCTGGTGGCAGAAAAAGCTCTAGATGGTACACCATGTGGAACTGATGGCTTGGACATGTGCTCAAATGGCAGATGCCAGGTAGAGTAAAACTAAACATATAATATGAAATCACTAGGAGTCTTTCAGTTTCTCATTTTGGTTCTTTAAGATAAAATACATAATCTGGATTAATTTTAAAGAGGTATTCCATGTAGGTGATGTTTTTATTGATTTCACCTTTCTGACTAATGGAATGCATGCTGCTACTCCACTCATTTCAGTGGAACTGTCGGACGTGGCTGAGCGCTTGAAATCAGCGATATCTGGCTTTTTCATTGCATTGTGTAGAGTAGAAGTGTGTATACGAAGCCACTGCTCCATTTATTTGGGGAACTTCAAGACCCCAGTTATGTTGATGGTGAGGGTCCCAGCAGACATACTCCCACCAATCTATCAGTTTTCACCTATCCAGTGGATAGTTGACAGTTTGGAAAAATTTCACCAAACTTAAATAAATACCCCTCTAAAGACAATTGTCAATGAACATTCTTTTCTCCATTTGATTTCTTTTTTAACAGTCACATATGTCATTATTGGCTACAGTTATGATTACTTTCAAAGTAATTTATTTTACTTTTAGTGATTTGTTTGATTTTTATTTACTTTGGCTATATAGCATATTGGATAAGACAGTTGCTGTTAAGGGGTTTGATATTTTTTTACATGTGCATCTTTAGTATATTGAATACATAGTCTTGTCTTACAATAACTGGCTGTGAAAATGCTTTCAACTTTCTAACACATGGATGTTGTAATAAATGATCTGAGCATCTTAGTAATGTCACCCCTGGCACCACAGCATAGTAATTGCCAGGCTGAAGTGAGGCCCTGGAGCCATCCTGTGAACATGGCTATAAGACCATATCTTAGGTTTGCCCTAACTAGTGTCCATTCTTATTATTATGCACAGGCATAATCCGAGTTATATTTACGTATAGGCATGAGAAATTGTAATACAAATTTCTATGTTAATTAGATACTCATGGTATTGTTTGATAGGAGGATATCTAGGGAGGAATGAGGGAAGGGCTGCAGAGTTTGCTAGATGGAATAAAAAGTACAGTCAATGTTCTACTTTATTTTGTTACAGAGAACAAACATTTGAAAACCTTACATGACTTAGGGTGGCTTCACACGAGCGTGTTTATGTGCGTGCATACGTGCGCACAAAAACATGCATCTGTTACAACCAATGCATTCCCTATGGTTTGTTCACATGTCCGTGTTTTAAAGGCGTGCGCCTGTAAAGATAGGACATGTGTGCACCATAAGAAATGCACGCATTGTCTTTAATGGAGCCGTGGCATCCCTTAATTGTTTTATAGGGAAGAGCATTAAATATAAGCTCTTTCCTGAAAATCAACCATTTTAGTGTAAAAAAAAAAAATATATATATAATATATATATATATATACATATACATACTTGTCACATGCGGCAGGTGTTTTCTTCATCCCCGCGGGGAATAAAGAATTCCCTGCTGCAGCTGTCACAGATATGACAGATGCGGCAAAAGAATTCGTCATCCCCACAGGGAATAAAGAATTCTCTACCACAGCTGTCACAGATGACAGCTGCAGCAGAGGATCCAGCTGCCAGCACCCCTTAATTGTTTTTCAGGGAAGGGCTTCAATATAAGCCAGTCCATGAAAAACAACCCAAAGTAGTGTAAAAAATTAATAAAACAGACTCTCCTTTCTTCAGCTGCCAGGGCTCAGCAGCATCCTGTCTGCGCTGTCCCAGACTCTGCAATGAAGTTCTTTGAGCAGGCGCCTCAGCCAATCACAGGCAGCTCTTGCTGAATGAATGACAGGTGAGAGCTGCCTGTGATTGGCTGAGCACCTCAGCCAATCAGAAGCATCTCTTTAAGCAGGCAGGGATTTTAACTCCCTGACTGCTCAAAGAACTTCATTGCAGAGCCAGGGACAGCTGAATGCCGCTGAGCTCCGGCAGCTGAAAACAGGTGAGTATGTGTTTTTTCTTATTTTTTACACTACTTTGGCTTGTTTTTCAGGGAAGGGCTTATATTTAAAGCCCTTGCCTGAAAAATAATTAAGGGGTGCCAACAGCTGGATCCTCTAGCACAGCTGTCATCTGTAGAAATATTGAGCTGTCAGCAGCACCCACACTCTCATGCAGTTTAACAAAACTTGCTTGTGCACGCCTTAGAACAGAGGACTAGATCCCGTTGTCCCTAAACAGTAAGAGTATATGTGGTAAAAGGCAGCACTCCTTGCAGCAATAGTATAAAAAAGATACAACCTTTATTCAATTCATGGTCAAACAGAGTGCCTCAGCAACGTTTCAACCCGAACGTGGGTTTTTTTCAAGCTGAGAAAAATCCACGTTTGGGTTGAAACGTTGCTGAGGCACTCTGTTTGATCATGGATTGAATAAAGGCTGTATCTTTTTTATACTATTGCTGCAAGGAGTGCTGCCTTTTACCACATATACTCTGACAGCTGTCATCTGTGACAGCTGCGCTAGGGAATTCTTTATTCCCCGCAGGGGGGCAACGGGGGACTTGGCAGCGGCAGACAGGTAAGTATATATATATTTTTTTTTATATATATATTTATTTTAACACTAAAAGGGATGTTTTTCAGGGAAGAGCTTATACTTAAAGCTCTTCCCTGAAAATAACTTCAGGGGTGCCAGCAGACCATTGCCTTCAATGGAGCTGCCGGCAGCAGCCGCGGCTCCATTGAAGGCAATGCGCGCACCTGCATACATGCGTGTTTTTGTGCATACAGGGTTGCACACATATGTACACACTTATGTACACACAAGCACACGCTCGTGTGAAACCACCCTTAAGGTGGATGTGGCCTACTTAATGGGTGGAGTGTAAATAAGCAATTTGTGCTGACAACCTCATCATGCCAATTTTTAAAGGGAATCTCTCACCTACGTTTAGCCCTATAAGCTAAGCTTATGGACTAAAAGTAAGTGGCCTGCCAAGTCTGGGAACGTGTTATACTTAGCTCCCTCACTCTTCCCCTGGTGTGAGTGTTAGAAGCTGCCGCTCTATGCATTGCCTGGTGCTACTAAGTTGTTAGCCCATTCTAATTTTAAAATTGGTGGGGCTATTTGCACTGAGCGGTGACTTCCAGTGCTCACACCAGAGGAACGACAGAGGAGGTAAGTATAATACATACCTGGACTCAGTGGGTCACCTATTGGTAGCCCATAATCTTAATTTATAGGGCTAAAAGTAGGTGGCAAGAATCTCTTTAACACATGTTTTGATCAGGTGCTGAGATGTGAACTGATCACTAGACAAAAGGGTAGATGCAATTGGCTGGGCACTGTTTTTCAGAGAATTGTGCACATTCTATAGAAATTACATAGAAATGAATCTAGCCATCATGGAATAGTCACAATAAAATGTCAATTAGAAATGAAGAAAAAATTGTTAGTTCAAAAGCCACCAACCCCATTGGCTTATGTATTTTGACTGTTGACCTTACTCATATCCAGCCATAGAATTTACATAGTGTGCATACAGCTAACCAATCAGAGCTGAATTAGCAGAATTTTTAGCCAAGCACTGCTGCTTATTTACTTACTTCTGCCTTCTCAGCAGGCAAATCCCAACCAATCAAAACTTCTCCATGACACATAGGTTTTTGTTATAATGACATGTAAGTGTTAAAAAATAAAGATCGTAATGTTTAATTATTATTGAATTTTATTTTAAAAAAAAACAGTCATTCAACATACAGAAGAAAACAGACTTGGTGTCTCCATAACAGTAACGATTAGGGATGAGCGAGCGTACTCGGAAAAGCACTACTCGCTCGAGTAATTTGCTTTATCCGAGTATCGCTGTGCTCGTCCCTGAAGATTCGGGTTCCGGCACGGAGCGGGGAGCTGCAGGGGAGAGCGGGGAGGAACGGAGGGGAGATCTTTCTCTCCCTCTCTCCCGCCCGCTCTCCCCTACTCCCCGCTGCGACTCACCTGTCAGCCGCAGCGGCACCCGAATCTTCAGGGACGAGCACAGCGATACTCGGATAAAGCAAATTACTCGAGCGAGTAGTGCTTTTCCGAGTACGCTCGCTCATCTCTAGTAACGATCTATACAGTAATATCAACTTGCTACTGCGATTCTAGTACACAGTGAACTATGTTAAGAGAAGGAAAACACAAATGACAGAATTTGTGTCGCATCACCCAAAAAAGCTTAATTATAAATTAAATTCTAAATAACAAATGCTAAACTTTGCACATCCGCTAGATATAAGAATTATGGCGGTTGGAATGGGGGTCAGCAAACTCAACTCTCTTCTCCCCTAAGGCAAAAAATGTCTGGTTAAATAGTTAAGGGATGAAAGTTATATATTTACATTATATCAAATCAGGTAACTTAAAATGTCTAAAATGTAATAATTTGCCAGGTTTGCACAGGTGTAACACCAAGATAAAGATCTATACAATGAAATAGCTCAGTGCAAAAGGTTGCTTTGTTTTTGCTGCAAATAAAATCCAAGAATCTTGAACTTATCATTTTTGGGCTTTTTGCCCTTTTGTAAATTTAGACATGAAAGGAGTAAATATTTTCTAAAATGCCTCTTCCCAATATGATAGATGTCAGAGATGTAAGATAGAGCGTGTACAGTTCTTGATTATAAAACAAATGTTCTTTTAACAGAGTTTCTTTTATGGCTTAGTACATGCCAGAGACTGCAGGAATGTGCGCTCATAGGGCTCAGACTTTCAAACCCAAATGTAAATTAGTAACTGTCTCTGAGTAATTCAAGTTTTTTTTTACATTTTTGTAAACATACATTAAAAGTCTATGTAACCTCCTCTAGATATACATGGTCTTGTCATTGGTTCCATGCAGATGGGATTCCATAGGTTTTACTTCCTTTCTCTCCTATTTGAACCTATTCAGTTTATTAATCACAGGGGACGTATGGTTCTAATGAATCAGTGAATCACGTAAAGTTATACAATTTCCAATTAGACTCTCTATGTGAATTACTTGTAGTTTTGAAGAGCTTGGCTTGCAGTGATTATTCCCAATGGGAAAAATATTTGTCCCATTCATGATCACAGATGGTAGATACACATCTCATTACACTGACAGTCCAGTTATCAGTTCTGTCTTGTAAGAAAACATCCAACTGTGTGATTATTACATAAAAACATAAATAATTGTAATAGACCATATGGGAACAAGCTACACATGTCAAAGTATCATAAGTATCAATCATATTCAGATTGTTAAAAAGATCCATATGCCGTTATACAGTATTTACACCCAAAAAGAATGGTTCAATTTGGTAACTTTAACTTAAGACACATTTGGTGGGGCTGTCATAGATTGAAGGAGTTCTGGTTAGGGATCTCTAGTCTACTGGATTAGGTGTGAGGAAGTCCTTCACCATTTACAACCAGATGGTGTTCCACATTAAAGTAGGTGTATTTGCAGCTACACGTAGTCTGATAGTACATTATTGGAAGTTTAACATTATCCCAACTATTATGGAGGTAATAAATAAAGTCAATCTATATCAGGGATATGAATATACATTGGGGGTGGCAGATGTAGGAAAAAAGATGGATTCTATGGAAGATGGTATATTTGGTTAAACGATGACCGCTTTTACAAAAATATAAGAAGACAATATTAGCATTGTGTTTTTTATTATTTTTTGGGCCTTTTTCTCATTTAAAGGAGTTGTCTGAGTTAAAATGTTAAAACGTATTTTTTTTATCTATCCACTGCATGCCCAAACATAATAAAACAGCATATACTCACCTCTCCTGGCTCCCCACATTCTGGTGCAGGCAAACAGAGCTCAGCGATGGAGGGCTGGTCTCTGTGATTGCCTGCAGCAACTTGTGACGTCCTCCACATAGGCTGACTGGAGCCAAAAAACACTACTGGCAACGGTGGCACAAGACATGGGGAGCCTGGAGAGGAGTATTAGCTGTTTTATCATGTTTGGGCATGGGAAAGGTTTTTAAGAAAATGTAACTTGGACAGCCTCTTTAGTGTGGGATGTTGAAGACTAAGGGCCCATTCACACGGGCATATATTCTGTCCATATTCAGTCAGTATTTTTTACTGTCTGGGGGTGGGGTCACACGAGCGTGTTTTTGGGTGTACTTAGGTGCGTATATACGTCCGCATCTAGGTACGAACAAAAACACGCGTGAACACAGCTGTGTGCTTGTTGTCAATGGAGCCGTGGCTGCTGCCGGCGGCTCCACTGAAAACAATGGTCTGCTGGCACCCCTGCATTCTTTTTCAGGGAAGGGCTTTACATATAAGCCCTTCCCTGAAAAAGAAAGATTTTAGTGTAAAAATTAAAAAAATGGTCCAAAAAAAAAATTACCTCTCCGCCGCTGCCATGTTCTGTGGAGATGTAGAACACATCAGATGTTTCCTGCATCCCCGCAAGGAAAAAGAATTCCCTGCTGCACCTGCCATGTCTGTGAGAGATGCATCAGAGGAATTCTAAATGCCTGCGGGGAATAAAGGATTCCCTACCACAGCTGTCACACATGACAGCTGCCGTGGAGGATCCTGCTGCCGGCACCCCTAAAATGTTTTTCAGGAGAGGGCTTTAAATATAAGCCCCTCCCTGAAAAACAAAGAAAGGTGTTTAAAAAAAAAAAAAAAGAAAAAACATACTCACCTCCCTTCGGCTGCCGGGGCTCAGCCGCATCTTCTCCTGGCTGTCCCCGGCTCTGTAGATCTAAGCTATCAGCAGGCGGGGATTTAAAATCCCCACCTGCTGGTAGCTCTGATTTTGATTGGCTGAAGTGCTTCAGAGATCTACAGAGTAGGGGACAGCCAGAAGAGGATGCGGCTGAGCCCGGCAGCCGAAGGGGGTGGTGAGTATGTTTTGTTTTTTTTAACACCTTTCTTTGTTTTTCAGGGAATGGCTTATATTTAAAGCCCTCTCCTGAAAAGACACGCACAAAAACACGCTCGTGTAAACCCACCCTGAATACGCAATGCACACTGACCTATTGAATTAAATTAGTGTATTCAAATGTACAGATTTTACACAGACCGATGTTGCATGTGAAAAAAATCGCAGTATATCCTATTTTGGTCCATATTAATGGAGAAAAGTCCATTAATGTCTGCGTGCATAAAACAACCTGCAGTGGACACGCATTAATTAGCATATTCACTGCATTTTTTTTTATACAACCTACTTTCTGTGGGCTGTGACAAAACTGAGGTCAGTTGAACCTTTTTTGAGTTATTTTTCACGCATGCATGCATAAAAAAAAATGTCACCTTTTCAATAGAAGGAGTGAAATCTGCTGTGAATCTGTATCCAAATATGCATCAAAATTCACACCAGGGAGGGGTGAAGATTTTGAAGTGTAATTTGATGCGGATTTTGGTGTGGATTCTTTGTTGAGGAAAATCCACACCAATTCCGCCTTGTGTGAAGGATACAAAGTATAACATGACAACGGCTGTTGTGTATATATGTGTGCCTGGCATAGGGAAATAAGAGTGTAAGAAACCACTAAATACATCTGCATACAGAACTGAAAAACATGATAGCGCTATATACTGTAAGGGCTTAGTCACACAGCGCCCGTCTTCCTTCAGGATAAGATGGCTGCACTGCAGGTGCGGACGACTCTCCGCAGCGCTGAAAGAAAGAACACATGACTGGCAATTGAGCCAGTCAGGTGTTCTTTCTCAGCACCTGCAGTGCAGCCATCTTATCCTGCAGGAGAAAGAACACATGACCGGCTCCGTTGCCGGTCATGTGTTCTTTCTTTCAGCGCTGAGGAGAGTTGTCCGCACCTGCAGTGTGGCCGTCTTCTTCATGCAGGAAGACGGGCGCATCGGCGCCTGGATGTGTCCGTGTGACTAAGCCCTAAGCAATGTAATAAATAATATATAAACCATAGGCCATGGGATACGTATTCCCAAATACCAAAGAACTGAATATAAGTACAGATAAAAAGTAGGCAGCAGATGGTCTGAGGTATCACATAAGCTATACTGTAGGCACATAGTGGAATGTACGTACCATAAGTGTCCATGAAAACGGTCAGCCACGATACAGTAGATGTGCTGAAGTAGGCTGTAATGATATGTCAAGATTACCATACTTGGCAAAATGTCTTGAAAATACAATCAGTCCATAACACTTTGGCACAGATCCAGACCCCGTCTGAGAAGAAAGTGCTGACAGAGCAGTAGTGTGTCAATTCTCTGCTTCTTAATATTAAAAGGGAAAGATCCCAGAGACCTTTAGAACATGTTCTCACAAAAGTTTTGTTCCAGTATGGCTCCATCTATTTAATCAGCCAATGAGGTATAGTATTGGAAAATGTGTGGAATGCTTTATATATATATTTGAAATATAGTGGATATTTGTGTTTTAGTAAAGTTTGAGTAACATTTTGTGTTCTTCTTCTAAAAGAAAGTTGGCTGTGATGGAGTGTTGGGTTCCTTGTCTAGGGAAGATCACTGTGGTGTTTGCAATGGAAATGGCAAATCATGTAGAGTTATTAAAGGGGACTTCAATCACACAAGAGGAGCAGGTAATAATTTTATTATCTCACTATATACTATGCATGCTTTGTATATAAAAAAAACTCCCAAGTTATGTAAACTGTTTAGTGTGCTCTGCTAAGCCGTTTCCATTGCTCCAATTCACTTTAATGAGAGCTACGGAAGCAGTTCTTGGCTGAAGCCCTCAGCTGTGTTCGTAGTTAGTGGCCATGTGGCCAGTAACTATAGCAGTGGTTACCTCTTTAAATCTGGATAAATGTTGTTACCACGTGTTTTTCCTTCTGCATTAAAGCAATGATATAATATGTTACACATCTAATATATTTCCAACTTACAGGGTGGGTTTATTGTTTATATGTTAACAACCTATCAAGTCTTGTTCTGAAGCCTGTTCTGCGAAGCACTAAATTCTTTTATCCCTTGCTTTAAGGTTTATTTTGCTGAGCTATTTTTATACACTTAGATTAAAACGCTCTTTTCTAAATGTCATTTAGTCTACCTAAATCTTTCCATTATGTAACAGCCACTCCAAGTTTTCAACAGTAATGTGAAACCTGATCAATTGATGTTTTACTGTTTAAGCGCCAAGTGTCCCTGGCAAAGCAACATGGACATATTTAGTTGTTTGTAAAATCTTCTACTTCCCATAAAAAAGAAATTAATTTTAATATATTTTTTGAAAATGTAACTATATCAATATGAATCTATACAGCTGCAAAAAAAAGTAAGTGAAGCATAGATTACCTGAATTTCTGTATTGATTACTAAGAAAAAGTGGCCAGTTGTTATCTAAAGGTTCATTTAGACAGGACGAATGTTGGCAAACGATGTCTGAGCAGCCAGCAGAGGGGCGCGGGATGCTTCAGGAGATTTCCTCCTTGCTCTCCCCCACCCCTCTCCATTGACTTAACATAGCGGCCATTCAGTACTCAACGTCTGCTATTTACACTGTGCAATCAGCGATCAGTTCATTGTCTATCATTTATATTTCATAAAGTCAATGTTAAGTCATTGGAGAGGGGTGGGGAGAGCGAGGAGAGAACTCTCCTGCAGCCTTCCTGCTATGAGCCAACGATACTAACTCCCGTGCAACAGCCGGATGCCCGTTTGCCCGATAT
The DNA here is from genome assembly GCF_035609145.1 of Eleutherodactylus coqui. Lineage (NCBI taxonomy): Eukaryota > Metazoa > Chordata > Amphibia > Anura > Eleutherodactylidae > Eleutherodactylus > Eleutherodactylus coqui. The sequence continues at coordinate 131,431,181 of NC_089841.1, forward strand.
TCGTCCTGCCTAAATGGGCCTTAAGTCATACTTATGGACAAACCACACAATCTAACTAAACTAATGACACAAAAAGTTATAACATTCATTTCTTATTGAGCACATTGAGTAAACATTTACAGTGTAGGGAGGAAAAGAAAGTGAACTTAAAGATTTCTCCAGGAGCTAATTCTCAACAGGTGTTTCAATGAAAGAAAGGAGATTGAAAGTGTGGGTTTCACAGGGGCTTTGCCTATTAAATAAAGGAACACAAAGCCTGGTTACTAATAAATCTATTTGCCTCTAGAAGGATTGGTTAGTATGAACAATGCCTCAATACAATCATCTTTAAGTCAGCATAAAAAACAATGTTGGATCCCTGGCTTCTCGCTGCATGTAAATGCTGCCTGCTCAGCGCTTCAGTTAGAAGGTGAAGAGCTGAACAAGAAGTCAGCGAGAAGCTCACAATCCAGCAGTGATCTCTGCCTGCCTAAATGTTCTGCATGAGTTGTAATGACCTTAGCAGTGATGTCAGCGCTCATGCAGTTTTTTAGACGACTCTCGTCCCATCTAAGGCCTCATGTCCACAGGCGGATCGAATTTCGCATGCGGATTTCTGCAGCGGGATACCCGCGGAAACCATTTCGGGGAGATCACGGATGTAATGTTTTTTTTGCGCGGATGAACTGTGGATCATCTGTGCGGAAAAAAATCCGCAATCCCACCTACCAGTCTTTTCTCCACCTCCCTAATTGATTTTAACTTTTTCAAACCCGCAGTGCATCCTCAATTGTATTTATGGATGCACTGCAGATCGTCTGCACCCATTGACTTCTACTGGGCCCTTCCGCACTGAATCCGCACTGAAATGGAGCATGCTGCAGTTAGTTTTCAGCACCAAACGGTCTGCAAATCAAATCCGCATGTGTAAATTCAGTTGCAGATACCAGTGCTTCCCTATGGGCACTTTGAATTGTGAATCTTCCGCGCGGGTGACCCGTGCGGATTCCACAAATCAATTCTGCCCATGGACATTGGGCCTAAATGGGACATTACTAAAACTATGTTAGTATGCTACTATGTGTGTATTAGTTTATATTGTGTTTGTCTAGAATTGTGACTTAAACAACAATTAGACCACATTTTATTAGTAATCAATGCAGAGATCTGGCCAATTCCAGAAGGTTTGCTTACTGTATGTCTCATCCAATAGAATATTACAGTATCTATTGAGTTACTCTGATGTGTTTATCTATTATATATATAATGTTTTATACTACAAAGAACATATAAAATAAGATACTTGAAGAATAAATGTTCTCCTGTAATATGCAGGCTATGTGGAGGCACTGGTGATACCAGCAGGCGCAAGAAGAATTAAAGTGGTAGAAGAAACTCCAGCACACAGTTATCTTGGTAAGATAAAACACTTCCCTAATAAACGTGTTTAATAGTTATTCCTAATAACATATTTTAGACTTTCCGATGATTTGCATAAATATGACTGTATAACAAGATGGTATAATCCGTCAGATGTAATATTACAGAGATTCGTTCATAACAATGTGCCTTGGAGTGTGATATTGCAGCACACAGAGCCCCATATGACTGCATGCTGTGGAGCCACAAGGGACCTCACATAGCACTGTATAGTCTCCTGCCCATGACTGTGACGTATCCATATATCTTAGAAGTCTTGTATACAAGTTACAAAAACATGACTGCTTTGTTCTAAAACAAACAGCACCACATCTGTCTACAGGTTGTGTATGGAATTACAGGTCAGTCATCTTCACTTTAATTGAGTTGTGTTTCAATACGAGACATAACCCATGAAAAGGTATGGTGTTGTTTTTTTTTATTTTTTACAGCCTTTCTGACATATTTACTTTCAGTAGCTGTCAAAAATGTATGCAACCATGGAATATTACTTCAGTAACAGATTACCCTATTGGCCAAATATTGCTGAATAGTGAATTTGGATTTTATGAAATCCCACTTGAATAGTTAAAAGCTGCACTTTTCTTAAGGTATGCTGTAGTTCTTACGGCTGTGGTACTTTGTAGAATTTTTTGCATTTTTATCCCCACTGATTAAAACTGAGATTGCATTTTTATTGTTGTATTCAATTTCAAATTTACTTATGGATTGTGACTTTTTTTGTGACAATGGTATATTGGTGCCACAGAACTACCTCCTCTGTGACAATGTGGCCTCAGGGTGGGTTCACATGAGTGTGTTTTTGTGCGTACTTAGGTGCGTACATATGTGCTCATCTAGGTACGAGCAAAAACACGCGTGAACACAGCTGCGTGCTTGTTGTCAATGAAGCTTCAGCTGCTGCCGGAGGCTCCATTGAAAACAATTCTCTGCCGGCACCCCTGCATTCTTTTTCAGGGAAGAGCTTTACATATAAGCCCTTCCCTGAAAAAGAAACATTTAAGTTTAAAATCCCCGCCTGCTGGTAGCTCTGATTGTGATTGGCTGAAGCGCCTGCTGATAGCTGAGAACTATAGAGCCAGGAACAGCGGCAGAAGTCGCCGCTGAGCCCTGGCAGCCATCAATGGCTTTTCAGGGAAGGGATTTATAAGTGTGTAAAATAATAATAGTGTAATAATAGTGTAAAAATATAAAAAAAATACTCACCTCTCTTCGGCTGCCAGGGCTCCGCCGTGACTTCTGTCGCTGTCCCTGGCTCTGTAGTACTGAGCGCTTCAGCCAATCACAATCAGAGCTACCAGCAGGCGGGGATTTTAAATCCCCGCCTGCTGATAGCTGAGATCTACAGAGCCAGGGACAGCAAGGAGAAGACGCGGCTGAGCCTGGCAGCCGAAGGGAGGTGAGTATGTATTTTTTTTAAAATACTTTTCTTTGTTTTTTCAGGGAAGAGCTTATATTTAAAGCCCTTCCCTGAAAAACATTTCAGGGGTGTTGGCAGCAGGATCCTCCACCGCAGCTGTCATATGTGACAGCTGCGGTAGGGAATCCTTTATTCCCCGCAGGGATTTAGAATTCCTATGCTGCATCTGTCACAGATGTGGCAGGTGCAGCAGGGAATTCTTTTTCCTTGCGGGGATGCAGGATACATCTGCCGCACGCGGCAGATGTGTTTTGCATCCCCACGGGACATGGCAGCGGCGGAGAAGTAAGGTTTTTTTTTTACTTTTTTTTTTTTACACCTTAATGTTTCTTTTTCAGAGAATGGCTTATACGTGAAGCCCTTCCCTGAAAAAGAATGCAGGGGTCCCGGCAGAGCATTGTTTTCCTTGCTGCGGCTCCATTGAAAACAATGCGTGCACCCATGTCCTATCTTTGCAGGCACGCATCTGCAAAGTACGGACATGTGCACACACTAGCAGAAAAATACATGCGAGAGCAGCACTCCAGGGGTTAAATCCAAGTGAAAATCTTTATTGCCCACAACGTTTCAACTCTATCTCAGAGAGTCTTTGTCAAGTGCTATGTTACATACACACATACCCACATTATATAATCACCTTGACTCCACCTCCACCAATCACATACATGGTATCATTAACAAATTAAAAAGGTATAACGTCATTGGGTGAAACAGATTCGCATTACCGGTGCAGAATAACGAGATCCATCTAGATGCAGTGGTGTCAAACCCATGTGCAGCTCCGTCCGTCGCCGGAGAGGTCGCGCGTTGATGACGTCACTCCTCTCCGTACCTCACGTTCACACTATCGCGAGACTCCTTTGGTATTCCCCCGACGCATGTAATCATCAGCTGAACAGTCACATGATCGGAGCCTACACAAGGCTCCCCCCACAGGTACCGGCTACCAGCAGAAACAAATCCTGATACACATTCATATTGCCTCTGATCTACTGCATATATGCTGGATCCTCCATATTCAGAACCTCGTTACATACGAGAGACCCCACCGTGAATCCCGTAAGGGTATCTCTTGGCATCGCTACTGTTCATTCCGCGTTGTCATAGGTTACCATGACAACACATTCTATGTAAACAGGCGCAGGTCAGATCACTATCCAGGTTTATTAAATTAAGTATATATTATTAACCACCTCATGACCTCCATCCATTAATATATATATCCCGCATATAGCACGACCCGCAGTTGTACCCAATTTACATTCCCAATATAACGCTGTTGTATAACAACTATGGGACCACATAAACACAGACATCCACGCATAATGAACTATGCTCATTAATTTTTATTCAACATTACACAGCACCGGGTATGAGAAAACTGCATCACCCAACGAAACCTGAAAAACACAGAAAAAACAAATATTAAAAACCAATAAAAACATGTAAACCAGAATCATTATTAAATTTACTTATAAAGATCAAGGCACAGATCAATCCACATATAATAGAGGATTGTAATCCACATTTAGTCCCCTAGGGGTTAACGAATCCAACCTGAAAATCCACTTGGCTTCCAACAGTTTCAACCTCTGTTCTCTATTGCCAGTATGTATTTTTTTTTAAATACTTTTCTTTGTTTTTTCAGGGAAGAGCTTATATTTAAAGCCCTTCCCTGAAAAACATTTCAGGGGTGTTGGCAGCAGGATCCTCCACCGCAGCTGTCATATGTGACAGCTGCGGTAGGGAATCCTTTATTCCCCGCAGGGATTTAGAATTCCTATGCTGCATCTGTCACATATGGCAGGTGCAGCAGGGAATTCTTTTTCCTTGCGGGGATGCAGGATACATCTGCCGCACGCGGCAGATGTGTTTTGCATCCCCACGGGGCATGGCAGTGGCAGAGAAGTAAGGTTTTTTTTTACTTTTTTTTTTTTTTTTACACCTTAATGTTTCTTTTTCAGAGAATGGCTTCCCTGAAAAAGAATGCAGGGGTGCCGGCAGGGCATTGTTTTCCTGCTGCGGCTCCATTGAAAACAATGCGTGCATTCCCAATGGTGCACCCATGTCCCATCTTTGCAGGCACGCATCTGCAAAGTACGGACATGTGCACACACCATAGGGAATGCAATGTTGCAAATACAGGCGTGGTTTTTTGTGCGTGTGTATGCACGCACAAAAACACGCTCGTGTAAACCCACCCTTACCATGTGTTTTTTTATATATTTTTTCTTTTTTTTAAGTATTTTTCCATGTAGTTTTAAGCTACAAATAAAGCAACCAGATGTTAGCTGTCGGTGAATAGTAAAATACAGTTTTTGAGTTGTTTTTGCCATAGATTTGCCACATAGCTATTTTTCCTGCCTGTTAATTGACTTGCACTGAAATTTGTCTGTATACTTCTGAATGTAGAAAGGAAATGAGAGAACAAACTCCAATGGGATAATCATTTAAATTACATCACAGATGGAAGCAAGTAGAGCTATTATATTATATATGAAAATGTAATCAGGATAGCCAACACCCAAGACATACTGTACTCACACTGAAAACCAAGTTTAGGCTCCACTACATTCTCAGTCCATGATGTTGTTTCTCTCATAACACTAACTTTATAACTTGCAGTATATAAATTCTTTTCCTTTTTAATTTCCATCATTCTCCTGTTCTCAAACTCTTGCCAAGCAGCCGTAAGCAGAGAACAACTGATTGAAGACGTTCTTAACTATGCAAGTGTAATTTAGAAAAATGTAACAGAACTGATGTAAGTTAGATAAGATAAAGCATAAATTGCTCCGACACATGCAGTAGATATCGGCCAAGTACTTGTTCAGATGACAGCTCTTTTACACAACACTGCTGTAAACACGCATACTTGACTCAGGGATACATTGCTGCTGGTCAGGAGACCCCCATACATGTTTATGGAGAGGCTTTATACTAGTTCAGTTGAACAAGCAATGCTTTAATGAATGTACAACAAAGAATAACATAAAACCGTATTATTTGGATTCCACGCAAACACTTTATTAATGTTCGATTACCGCTGTAACTTGGTCTGAATCTTACCAACCGGGTGCACTTAATATTAAGCATGCAATATAGAATTATTACAGTCAGTCAATAGTTTACCTTGGCCAGGGGTAAATTCCTTCAAAGATGCTGTTTAAAGAAAGAAGTCTCCTCTGGAGTAGTTTAGTCTTGCAAGAACTTCAGTAAACCAAATGGCTAAGTCTGCTAACTGAAATATGCAGTCACTGTCCCCTGAACGAATATTAGCACAGTACCTTTAGAAGGCTGTATTTTGATGCGCTCAAAATAATCCATTTTACTTGTGATGAGCCTGGGTGATAGTACTGATGATTATACACCACTGAAATTCAATATCTGGATATTGGCTGTCAGTCTCGCTGTCCTCGCTGGTGGTCTTGTGGTTGGTTATTGCAGCTGACTTTTCCTTAGATGATCAGCAGACCTTTCTCCAGCACTTGTGTTGCAACAGCTGCGTAGTGCCATGCAGAAATCCAAGTTGAACTTTTTTACTGGTACATAAAAGCCCAGCTCTCCAGTAACACTGGGACAGCTCACTCATCCCAAGGCTCTCTGCAAAAACTGCTGAGCCACACCACAGCATAGGTAAAAGGATCTACCTTTTATACCATGCCCATCAGTCAATTAACAGTCGATTCACTCTCTGTTAATCTACAGAAGAAAAGTTAGAGTGAAAACCCAAATATGTGACCTCCCTGAATTTTCTAGCAAGAAAACATAAAAAGCACAGCAATAATATACATAGATATATATGCATCCGTATTTTACATCTTACATACACATGAGATTCTTGACTGGTCCTACTAAAATTGTTCAGTTTGGCTGATTTAATGAGATAAAAAACTTCAGAGTATTAGGCCGCCTGCACACGGGCGGAAATCCCGCGGCGGGATTTCCCGCGGGATTTCCGCCACTGAAAGTTTGCATAGGAGTGCATTACAATACGCACTCCTATGCAGATGGCCGCGGTTTGGCCGCGCGAAATCTCGCACGGCAAACAAACCGCGACATGTCCTATTTTTGTGCGGGGCACGCACTCACCCGGCCGCCGGCTCCGGTCTGTGCATGTGCCGGCTGCGCCGCAGCCGGCACATGAAAGAGCTGGGGCCTCCAGGTGCGGGAGAGTACGCGCTCGTCCCTGCAGGCTCTCGGGTCGGGTCCCGCGGCGAGAATTCTCGCTGCCGGATCCGACCCGCTCGTCTGCAGGCGGCCTTAATCATAATTAATATCTCGATAGGACAGCTACTGGGCATGCTCAGTAGCTCAGTATATGTTCTATGGAGGTCAGTAGATATTCTCTGGAGCTTATCAGGGATATCAGTGTGGCAGCTCTAAGGGCACTTTTACATGGGATAATTGTTGGAGCGCTAAAGGGTTGAACAGTTGTCCCAGCGCTAATCTCTTTTGTGCTTTCACACAAGAGTGACAATCACTCAGTGAATGGAGGCAGAGTGTGCCGGAGATTGCTCCTCCATTCACGGTAAACAGCCAGGAGAATGACTGCCTATTTACACGGGCTGATTATTGTTTAGTTTTTATGCTTGCCAAAATTGAACGATGAACGATAAGCAAATGAGTCATTCAGTCCCTGGCAGTATTTACACTGAACAATTATTGCTGAGATTCCCACAATCCATTGAGAATATGAACGATTATCAGTCCATGTAAAGGGCCTTTACGACTAAAAGATTGAAAGATTTAGCGATCTATTTGCATAGATTATTAATGACCATTAACTCTTTATCATCTTTATTTGCATGTAAAAGGACCTCCAGGAGTTATTTGCAGAGCCCAGCATCTGTTTAAACACATGCCCAGCTGTGTAAACAGCTGCCAACACATCCAATTGTTCTCTCATGGCTGCAGGCAGATTGCAATCCAGCATATGTTTAAATACATGCCCAGCTGTGTAAACAGCTGCAGGCTGCTTGGATTGTTCTCCTCCAGGCTAGTGTAAACATGCCATGGGGAGAATAGCTTGCAAACTATTGAAAGATAAATGTGTTTGCTTTATCTTTTAGTGGCTGAGCGATGGATTTTAAGTTAACCTTAAAAATATCATTTAAACGAAAAGTGCCCAATGCTCGGATTTACATTTAATGATATCGCTAATTTTTGGCCATTTGAACAAATTTTGAGTGATAATTGTTGAGTGTAAAAGGGCCTTAAGTGTCTCTTATCTCTATGTAAATTACAGAGATAACTGTCTAAACTATAGAACCTGCACCCTCTCTGCATCTCAGCAGTAGGTAAAGGAAAGAGGTACTGAGGACTTTAAAAGGGAGAATTGGGGAGGGCACATTCAGGGGAAACCAGGAAGTAGCCTGCCGGGGAGATGGAAACACTCCTTGTTGATTCAAATGTGTAAATTAATAGTGGACAGAAAACCCATCTGTATACAGTACATACAAAATATTACAATATATTCTTAATATTAAATAGTAATCTGCAAAGATTGATGGAGTTTTGAAATATCATTTAGAAGTCTATTTTGTCCTCTTCAAAAGAAAATGCAGCATATAGTGTTTCACAATGGTTTAAATGTGGTTATAGGGGGAATTAACTTGGAAGATCAGCAGTGGCAGCATTTATTACATAGTCAACAGAGTCTAATTTAAGGGACCAGTGGACTGTCAGCAGAACAAGCAAAAATAAATGTTTCTATTCACTCATTAAAGAGATGAAGAATACACAGTTTACCAAAGTTTTTGCGCTCTAAAAGCGGGCATAAATATATACATCATACGAGTGTAGATCAGCAAGTCAAAAAATTTGAGGGAAGTAAGAAGAGGGCGCATGCGCACTGCATCGTCAAGATGCTCGAGAGGAGAGAGTGAGAAGCGGGCAATGAAGCCCATGCTCATTCTTGGGGAGCTCTAAATTCACTAAGTGCAGCTCCCTAGATGGAGTGAAGGACTGGCCTGGAACATAGGGCATTGGAACTAAGTTGCCCTAATACTGCATTTGGAACAAACAAAATTACTATGAATAGTGTTTATATTCATCAATTTTGTTGGCAGACATTACCAGCAAGATAATATGAATGGGTGTTGTCAATCCTTAGGCCTCAGTCACACGGGCGCATCGGTGCCCCCTTGTTACTGCAGGAAGGAGACGGACGTACCTGAAGACGGCCGTCTCTCTGCAGCGCCGGAGGAAAGAACATGTGATCGGCTTCATTGCTGGTCATGTGTTCTTTCATCAGCACTGTAAGTCACACAGGCGGATGCCGATGCGCCCGTGTGACTGAGGCCTTAAAAGCATAAATGACCTGATTTGTGCATATCTATAATATAAAATTACATTTTGTTATATTTCTTGGGTTAAATAAGAGCAAATCTATATATATATAATTGAATGTATGTCTGTCTGTGTGCCTGTCTGCGTGTCTGTCTGTCTGTGTGTCCTTTATGCGCTACTACACCATTCATCCGATCGCCATGAAACTTTGGGAAGTTGTTGAGTACACTCCTGGGAAGATTACAGGCATAGTACATTTATGCTATGATAAATGGCGCGCGTGCGAGCGTCGTCGAAAGTTAAGCCCCCCCCCTCTCCCACATAGATCGTTTGATTTCCATCATTGCCACTAATTCTCTCACTTCCCGATGTCATAGAAACATGAAATTTGGCACAGGCATTGATTATGTCATAAATAGGAAAAGCTGATAGGTCCCAACTTGATTATTCAATTCTAAGCACCAAAGAATTAGCGTCCAAATTTTACGTATGGAATCTAATTTTCTCACTTCCCAATGTCATAGAAACTTGAAATTTGGCACGAGCATTGATTAATGTCATAAATAAGACAAGCTAATGGGTCCCAACTCGATTATTCAATTCCAAGCGCCAAAGAATTAGCATCCACATTTTACGTACGAAATCTAATTCTCTCACTTTCCAATGTCGTAGAAAAATGAAATTCAGCATGAGCAATGATTATGTCATAAATAGGAAAAGTTAATGGGTCCCAACTCGATTATTCAATTCTAAGCGCCAAAGAATTAGCGTCCAAATTTTACGTACGGAATCTAATTTTCTCACTTCCCAATGTCTTAGAAACTTGAAACTTGGCACGAGCATTGATTATGTCAAAAATAGGAAACATTAATGGGTCCCAACTCGATTATTCAATTCTAAGCACCAAAGAATCAGCGTCCAAATTTTACGTAGGGAATTTAATTTTCTCACTTCCCAATGTCATAGAAACTTGAAATTTAGCACGAGCATTGATTATGTCATAAATAGGAAAAGTTAATGGGTCCCAACTCGATTATTCAATTCTAAGCACCAAAGAATTAGCGTCCAAATTTTACGTATGGAATCTAATTCTCTCACTTCCCAATGTTATAGAAACTTGAAATTTGGCACGAGCATTGATTATGTCATAAATAGGAAAAGTTAATGGGTCCCAACTTGATTATTCAATTCTAAGTGCCAAAGAATTAGCATCCAAATTTTACATACGGAATCTAATTCTCTCACTTCCTGATGTCATCTATAAATATAAAAAGGAATGTATGTCTGTCTATCTGTCTGTTCTTTATGCATTACTACACCATTCATCTAATCGCCATGAAACTTTGGGAAGTTGTTGAGTACACTCCTGGGAAGATTACTGGCATAGTACATCTACCCTACGATAGGTGGCGCACGTGCGAGCATAGTCGACAGTTATGCCCCCCAGACAAAGATCGTTTGATTTCCATCTCAAGCACAAAAGCAAAAGGCATTACGAGCAAGCGTGTTCAACTACAAAATGATGCATCCGCCGAACGTTTCGCAAGACAATTGCTGGATATTGAGAATGCTGAGGTAAAATGAAAGCTGTGCTGTGATTGGTTGCAATTTCTTATACTGCTGAGGTAAAATGAAAGCTGTGCTGTGATTGGTTGCTATTTCTTATACTGCTGAGGTAACATGAAAGCTGTGCTGTGATTGGTTGCTATATATTATACCGCTGAGGTAACATGAAAGCTGTGCTGTGATTGGTTGCTATATATTATACCGCTGAGGTAACATGAAAGCTGTGCTGTGATTGGTTGCTATATATTATACTGCTGAGGTAACATGAAAGCTGCTGTGCTGTGATTGGTTGTTATATATTATACCGCTGAGGTAACTTGAAAGCTGCGCTGTGATTGGTTGTTATCTAGATATATAAAAACGAATGTATGTATGTATGTATGTCTTCGCAGCAACGCGCGACGGGTAAGCTAGTATAATATATTAAAAGCCAATAAATAAAAAATGAAATAAAAATGAATTAAAAACTAAATTCAAATTTGGTATAGTTATCATCATACTTTTTCAGTGCTTTGTTTAGGTCCATGGATGAGAAATCATATGACAAGTATAACAAATATGGAGGATGTTGATAGGGAGTATAAAGAAGTAGAGAAAGAGATGGAGGAGGGGGATGAAGAAGGGACAGACACAGATGAATGTCCCGCAAGTTTTAGGGGTACCATGAAACATGGACCACCACTTTCGGCTCCATGTCCCACCTGCAGGACATTGACCCACTGTGCTGTTAAGGATATATAATGTCCATGGCCATGCTTGCTGGACCACGTGTCCAAGTTAAGGTGCAGACAGCGTTCTTCAATGTCAGGGACACAGTATCACTTACATGGCAATGCAGGGCAGGGATGGCTTTTTGGGGAAAAAAATGGCAGCTGGGTATCTGGTACTATGAATTAACATGGAGCATCGTGTTGCAGAAGACATCTATGTCCACTAGCCTGAAGGCAGCATTTCCATTGCAAGTAGCTGTGCAATGAAAACTCTGTGCTTATGTATGGTTGGGGTGGTATTTTGTCTTAAGTTCCCATAGCTGGTGGATGGAGGGCTGGATGTTGATCTGAGACATGCTGGAATATCAGGTAGATGTCATTGTCAGTGAAGGTGGTGGTGATAGTGGTGGCTCAACTTCTGCTCTTTGTTTCTCATTATTGGCTCTAAAGCCTGCAGCCCATTCATCAATTATGGAGGAGAAAGCTGAAGTAAGCGTGCTACTGTCCCTACACAAAACTCCCTTTCTGTGCTCAGAGTCTCCTGTGTGAACAGGGAGGGAGATGGAGGAAGAGGCAGCTACAGCAGCTTAAGAGGGAGCAGGATGAGGCTGACTCTTTGCCCTCTGGCCCAGTTTGGCTCTCCAAGGCAATAGGTGGTGGGAGTTCATGTGGCTGTTCAAACACGTTGGGTTGAGGTTGTTTACATTCTTGCTACATTTTAAATGCTTACCACAGATCTTACAAATGACCCCTCTTATATCATCACGTGCAGTTTCCTGTGAGCAGAGCTAGCACCTGATGTTGCTGCTTCTGCAACTAGTAGTACCTGAGGGTGATGGCACTGCTCTTTTGTTTTTCTGTGACACCCTACTCGCTGTCTTGGCAGGGTGGTGGCCCACAAAGTCTATCTCTTCTCCTGTGAGCTGCTATGATGACTCTGCCTGCCTTTCCATGTTAGATCGAGTACTTTATCCTCTTCCCCCTCCTCTTCCTCTTTGTCGTCCTTCTCCTCCTGACTGTACTCTATGTCACAGTGAGTACCGGGAGCTGGCACCTGCATTTCCATATCCCTCTGAGTACACATTGCCTATGGAGGACTGACCACGTGCACTGACCCACGCTCATCTTCCTCCTTAGAGAACAAAACTGGTTGAACATCAATGCATTGAATGTCTTGGTCTTCTACCTCTGGTTGTTTGGACTGCCAAGTTGACATTCATGGCACTGAATGAGCAAACGGCTCATCAGACTGATCCATATGGATTGCTTTGGAGGGCATGAGGGATTTGGCAGAGTGTGAAGTAGAGGATAGATGCTCATGGATGGCTGGTGCAGACTGACTACTATGTGCCTGCTACTGGGAGGTGGCGGTACTTGAGGCATGCTATGTCATCCACTCTATGACCTATTTTACATGCTGGAGATGTAACACAAGGGCAAAACCACTTCTAAAGAATGACAGTGGGCTTGCCTCACCTCCTGTAGAACTTGGAGCTATTGCTTCAGTGGGAGCCATGTGAAGTGTCAACTTGGCCCATCCTCTACCACTTCCACGTCAATTGCTGACACATCCTCTAGCCCTTGCTTTCTTCATGTTTCTTTTTTTTTTGTTTACTTTTTAGTTTAGTTTTATGTAAGTTATCAGCTAACTTTATAGTGTGCAGAAAAACACTTATAGGTGTAAGGTCTGCAAATAATTTGCAGTGGCTAGACTGGGGACTTTGAATGACGTCTGAGGCTACTAACATGCACTGTGTATATTTGCTGTTTTCCTGTTTGTTTGTTTTTTAGTTTTATATTAACAAAAAAGCACTACCAACTAAATAATCTACAATTCCTAGGAAACACCATATGTGAGAACAGAAGGCCACAGAGTATAGCTTGCGTCTTCTTGAGCTGTCCCTGTTTGCTAGCTGCATAAGGTCTGCAAATGATTTGTAGTGGCCTGACTGGAGACTTTAAAGGATGTCTGAGGCCACAAATGGAGAACTGCAATATTCCCTACACCAAAGCATAGTTTATCTGTCTAATTTGCTGCTTTACACATTGACAACAGCAGAAATATACCCTCTCCCAAAGTACAGACTAGATTTTGTACAGGCATGTAAACGTGATGCAGTAACATTCTCTGCTCCCTCCAATAGTACCCCATTTAAGTTATCTGCTGATATAAAAGCTTTTACACCCATCAGCAATGTATCCTTTGTAATAAAGCTAAAGGATCTGGGAATGTTTAGCTTGCAGAAGAGAAGACTGAGAGGAGACTTAATAGCAGTCTACAAATATCTGAAGGGCTGTCACAGTGCAGAGGGATCACCTCTATTCTCATTTGTGCAAGGAAAGACTAGAAGCAATGGGATTAAACTGAAAGGGAGGAGACACAAATTAGATATTAGATAAAACTTTCTGGCAGAGAGGTGATCAATGAGTGGAACAGGTTACCACAGGAGGTGGTGAGTTCTCCTTCAATGGAAGTATTCAAACAAAGGCTGGTCAGACATCTGTCTGGATGATTTAGTGAATCCTGCACTAAGCAGAGGATTGGACCCGATGACCCTGGAGGTCCCTGCCAACTCTACCATTCTAGGATTCTGTGATTCTATGAAATATCTATATTAATGACAGTTTGACACAATGCAGTTTCTCTGTCCTGTGCTCAACTGTGATATGGAATAAAGAATCCTTACTACCCTGTGACCTCTGTTGAGCTTCTGGACCATTAGGAAGAGGTTTTTTTCTCAGTTTAACCCCTTCCTCATGATGGAAGTCCCTCACTTTCCTCTATAGGATCCTCTTAGAACCTGGTGGCTATTATTTCTCTTGACTATAATATGCAAGATCGAGGACACATTTGGTGACATCAGCAAAGCACCATGGCTCCTGATTGGCTGCATGCTGACTTCTGCTGCAGGCATTATGGGAAAGTCAATTTTCCCATGATCTTTGCCAAAAATCAGTTCAGACTTCTGCAGTGCAATTTTGGAAAAATCAGGACAATTTTATTTCTTAGCTAATCAAGATGAGCAACACTAATTCTGAACACAGACTAACATAAAACGGTCCAGAAAAACAGGAAATAAAGTGCAAGCTCTGTTTCCTAGGCTCCTGAACCTCCCTAAACAATGGAGGTTTATAATTGTATAGCTACAAAACAACATCGTCATCTACCAGCTGTTCAGTGGAAAGTGCAGTGGACTTGTTATATTTTTGCAGAATCACAATTTCTGGCTATGGTCAGACCATTCTTTCTTTTGTATTGAAGAGTGGAGATTACAGAAGGGCTCGCCTGACACACTGGTGATATAATACTCTGAGTTTTAAAGCACAGATGTTTATTAAATGACCCTTTTTGGAAAAAATATGAGCCCATTAAGGTTTTTTCCCACTATACTTGCAAAGAGAAGAGGCTTGGATTTATCACAGGAAACAGCAATTGTTTCATATATCATATATCAGTGTTTTGGACAAATCGGAGCATTGTTTATTCATATTGTACTGCTCCTGAGATTTGTGGCTTTTAGTGAAAATTATGTTAAAGAGGTTTTATCATGAAAAGTTCTTCGTAGCTGGGCCCATTATAAAATAAAAAAAAAACAGATAATACCTTTCCTCAGACCCCCAAAGCGGTTTAAACTGCCATAGCGCCAGCTTCTGGGTAGTTGGCCGGGCGGAAGCATGTGACCACTGCGGCCAATCAGAGACTGCAGCATTACCATTGGCACTCCTGGCATCAGTGCTCATATCCTGGGCACCATGATAGTAGAAGTTTTGAGATGTGATGCTTCTACCCGGCCGTTATCCGAAAGCTGATGCCAGGGCAGTGTAAGCCACTCAGCTCCAATTTGGGGGTCCAAGGAGAGGTGAGTATGGTCTATTTTTTATTTTATAATAGGCTCAGCTGTTGGATAAGTTTTTATAGTCCTGATAAAACCCCTTTAGGAATTTTTAATAGTAGTTTTGAAACCAGGGTAATGAATACCTATTGCAAATATTCTGAAAACTGACAAAATACGTGGGATCAAAAATGGAGTATTGTCATCTTATTATAAACAGATGGCATATCAATAAGATATGCGATCGCTGTATGGTTGGTGGAGGTCTGGCATCTGGGCATCCCACTGGTCCTGTGAATGAAGGGGGGTGCTGATTAAACTCTGTAGCCTCTTCACAGTCTCTCCCTGCACAGTGCACTAAACTATAGCACAACTCAGTTTAAGTGAATGTAACCAGATGCAGTTCTCTGTATAGCCATGTGGCCAGGAGTGCCACTGGGCAGGGAAATACAGTTAGAGGTTGTCTAGAGTTAGAAAAAACATGCCTGCTTTCTTCCAAGCACAGCACCATCCTTGTCCATAAGGTTGTGTGTGGTATTGCAGTTCATCTCCATTAAAGAGATTAGGAGCAGAGCTACAATAGTTGGACAAGAGTTGTGCTGTGTTTAGAAGAAAGCAGCTAAGTTTTTCTAACTGTAGACAACCTCTTTAAGGGGCCACAGTGCTGAAGCAACTCTGTAGCCCCTTCATTCTCAGAATCATTGGGGGTCCATGAGGTCAGACCCCCAATGATCATAAAGTGGTAGCAAATCTTAGTAGCAGTATATCACCAGGATATGCCAGTTTTTGTGAGATGGGAATACACCTTTAAGTTAAACCTTCAAATGAAGAACAAAGTTATGTGTTAATGTAACTGCATGTTATCTAGCTTAATTGCAAAAAAATTGTGGTTCAGCTCATGGTACATATGTATAAAGGAAACCCTGGCCATTTTATTGACACAAAGGGGCTTATGTACTATTGGAAATTTGACATGTTTCTGGTGCAAATTACGCCAGAAAAATATCAAAAATGTTTTTCGCTACACTTACTTTGTGTTATAGACACTTTCTGGCCTTTTTTTTTTGCTGTGTCTGACAAAGGGATGTTCCTTCATTAAAAAATGGGGTTTGGCCTAAATTGCATCAAAAATTGCATCAAAATTTTGGCAAAATTTTTGGCATAAACTAAGCTCACTAAAAGGTGGTCTAAACTTAGACTAGACATTCGAGTTATATCATTCATCAGAGTTACTATGATAAATCTGGTGTAATTTAAGACTCTCTAGTCTAAATTTGTACTGTCTAACTATCAGACAGCATTAAAACCGCATAGTTCTCTGACATACAGCCCCCAATATGCTGTTTCCCAGACGAGCATATCACATTTCAACAATTTGATATATTTTCTGATATATTTAGGTGCTCTGATCACTCAAGGGTTTTGTTGGGGGTTCAATTAGCAGATTGTAGTGCTATTGTTGCCTTTAAAACAATTGGGACCCCAAAGGACCCCATTAAAGGCAGTGGTGTGTATCTGTTTAAAACAGATATTACTTAGATGTTATGTTTCTTTTATAAATAGAAGCCATTACATTAGTGTGAGCAGAGCTAAAAATTAGTTTTTTACTTTTTTGTAATATAAATAAACAAAATAGAAATTAATATATTACTCCGTCTGTTGTTCAGTTACATTCGATAATCAGTGCAATCTTAAACAGCTTTAAGGGACACTGGGAAACAGTCAATTAATGATGACTGGAGGATTGAAGAGCCTGGAACCTTTTATATAGCTGGAACTACAGTTAACTACATTAGAAGAGGACTTTGGGAGAAAATATCAGCAAAAGGTCCTACAACAACACCCCTTCATCTACTGGTAAGATGCAACAAAAGCAAAATACATAATGCTGCCACTGCTAATTATATAATGACTGTATCTCTATCAATTCTAATAACTGCTTAGTATCTACATCTGGTGGTCACTATTGAATGATGATACATCATCTTATTTAGTACATTATTTATAGTATTTATGTAATGACTTTGAATTGACTTTTTTCCTAGAAAGTAGTCACTCAACTATACGTTCATAAAATAAAGTGCTTAATAGTAATTAAATGAAAGTTCAAAAAGATTGCATAATTCCAAGCAAATTCTGAAAAAAGTTGCAGTTGCTGATTGAGCTTTGTAACTTTGCATAAATACTTCAGAATAATGGAATACTTTTACTTGATTTATATTGCGATCCCACTGAATTATATATTTTTCTATTTAGTTTCTTATGAATATACATTAGAGGCATTGTCCATCCAACCCTCTTTGAATACATCATCAGGCTGTTGCATGTTGATAAAGGATTAGCTAGTCATGTGATCTTGTGTTTATTGCTGTATATCAGTGAATATATTTGATCTTATATGGTGGCAGTTAGCACTGAGCAAACCAAGCCAATTGAACCCTGTTTTGGGTCGAACTTTGCTAAAGGTTCAGAGCGAACCCAAACTTTAGGTGGTTTATCCTGGTCAAACCCAGTAGAAGAAGGTAGTGGTAGCTTTATTGCCCTAAAATGCTGGGGTTCTATGTTTAAATCTGACAAGGGACAATATCTGCATGAATTGTGCATGTTCTCCCTGTGTTTCTTAATAGTCACCTTTATTTATATAACACATATATATTGCGCAATGCTTTACATCACTTGACATTTTCGGTCCCCATCTTGCAAATCTATATTGTCCTATTAGTAGATTTTTGGAAAACAAAGAAACTCTATGCACATGTTATCCTTGGTCAGATTTGAATCTAGATACTCTAGTGCTACAAGGCAATAATGTTAACCATTGAGCCACATGACCACCACCTTCTTCAGGGATTATTAGGCTGGGTTCTCACATGCTGGATTCCCAGCGGAAATCTCGCTGTTTGGCCGCAGCGAGATTTCCACTGGGAAAAGCGCTGCTTCAAACCTGCGGCAGTTAGCCGCGGGTTTTGAAGCGGCCCGGCCGCTCGCTCTTCCGCTGCGGCCGGTGCTCCCATAGAGAAGAGCGTGCCGCAGCAGAAGGAGAAAAAAAAAGAACATGCTGCGGCTGGCAAATCCATGCCGCAGCACCAGCTTCTGCCGGCTTTTCCACGGCAAATTTGCCGTCCCGGGGGATGAGATTTCTCAGAAATTAGCGTCCGCAGGCAGATTTGCCGCGGCTAAATTCCGGACAGAATTTCCGCGGCAAATCTGCCCTGTGTGAACCCAGCCTTAGAAATTTTTCAATTTGGACCGAATTTTAGCAAACCAACCAAAATTTTCACAGGTATTTATTGCTAGTGACAGATGTTCCCTAAAGTTCTATAATACAGAGCCATAGGCATTCTTAAGGCCTCCTTCACATGGGCGACACCGCACCTCTGCGAGAAAATCGCAGCGATGTCACATCGCTGCACCGTACGATATTGCTGCGATTTTCTCGCAGCAATACCGCAATTTTGTAGCGCTACAATGTCACATGTGACGCTACAAAATCACGCGACTTTGTAGCATCTGCTACTGTCAAAGTTGCATTACATCGCATGCAAACCGCGTTTTCGAGCGATGCGATGCAACAGAGAGGAAGGCTCCATAGAGAAACATGGGCTACAAAACCTCGCGTGTCGCGGGCATATCGCCGGATCTGCGAGGTTTGTGTGTCATTTTGTAGCATGCTACAAAACATCTCATGTGTGAAGGAACCCGTAGGAAAGCAGGGGCTTCTCATACATGCGATTTGTAGCATCGTAGCAATGCTACAAAATCGCACGACTTTGTCGCCCGTGTGAAGGAGGCCTTATGTTTCCTATAGAGAAAAATACTTTGCACTATAACATGGGATGGAACCTTTATGTGCCTAAATTTGAAATCTGAACTGTATAGTATGAGTCCATGTATTTTTAGGTACAATAGGGCATATGGAGATGTCTTAGATTCATTCACATACAAATAAAATACCTTGAAAAATAAAATAGCAGGAGGGCCACAGCATAAGAGATGCCATTGAAATGAACTACGTGGATACAGTAAATCACATTAGACTTTTATCAGACCAAAACAGAAAATAAGGAATTCACAGCAAATATTGGAGCTATTCTTCCCTTTTTGTTTATATAGCTTCAGCCTCTGTATCTTCTTCCATCAAAGTTTGGCTGGAACAGACAATTATAAACACCCTAAAATTAAGTTTTAGATAAACATTTGGCTAATTGTTCCTAATTACTACCTGAGTGAAAAAAAAGCTGGAATTGCCTAAACAGAGAACGTACTATTACATTCAAATATTTTACTTAGACATTTAAATATGTTGTCCCCTGAAAAATATTGATTCTAGTTAAATCCAGACCATAATTATATTGTTTTTGTATTTAGACTTATTTTAATAAAGTTTCAATTCCCAGATATTCCAGTACGAATGTTGAAATAGTGCCACTTGTTGTCTCTATTAAACAGCCTTTCTATGTCCAGTCCATTTCGGTAAATATTCTAAGGTAGTCACACTTGCTCATGATTGCTTCTATGTAGTGGAGCAGTGAGAGATGCAACATTGGACACAGAATAGAAACAGCAGCTGGCACTATTCTAACATTAAAGGGGTTGTCCCGCGCCAAAACGGGTTTTTGTTTATTTCAATAGCCCCCGCCGTTCGGCGCGAGACAAACCCGATGCAGGGGTTTAAAAAAAAAAACGGATAGTACTTACCCGAATCCCCGCGCTCCGGTGACTTCTTACTTACCTTGCGAAGATGGCCGCCGGGATCCTCACCCACGGTGGACCGCAGGTCTTCTCCCATGGTGCACCGTGGGCTCTGTGCGTTCCATTGCCGATTCCAGCCTCCTGATTGGCTGGAATCGGCACACGTGACGGGGCGGAGCTACGAGGAGCAGCTCTCCAGCACGAGCGACCGGACTGCGCAAGCGCGTCTAATCGGGAGATTAGACACTGAAATTAGACGGCACCATGGAGATCGGGGACGCCAGCAATGGAGCAGGTAAGTGAATAACTTCTGTATGGCTCATATTTAATGCACGATGTATATTACAAAGTGCATCAATATGACCATACAGAAGTGTATAACCCCACTTGCTTTAGCGGGACAACCCCTTTAAGATGTGTAAATACAAAAAAAGGTTTAGAATTAAGGGCTTAATGAAACTACAAACATTACTTTTCATGGCACAACCCCGTTAATGGGGACTTTTGGGTAAAAGAGTGGTCTGAGTTAAAAGAGAGAGAGTTCCCCAGTCAGGACCCACATTCTCATCTGGGGAGCAGTGACAAAAAGCATCTCACATTTTGGACATCCAGTCATTTTTCTTTATGGTGCAGTGAAACTTAGGACTTAAAGGGGTTGTCCCGCGCCCGTTCGGCGCGAGACAACCCCGATGCAGGGGTTAAAAAAACAACCCGCACAGCGCTTACCTGAATCCCGGCGGTCCGGCGTCTTCATACTCACCTGCTGAAGATGGCCGCCGGGATCCTCTGTCTCCATGGACCGCAGGGCTTCTGTGCGGTCCATTGCCGATTCCAGCCTCCTGATTGGCTGGAATCGGCACGTGACGGGGCGGAGCTACACGGAGCCCCATTCAGAAAAGAAGAAGACCTGGACTGCGCAAGCGCGGCTAATTTGGCCATCGGAGGGCGAAAATTAGTCGGCACCATGGAGACGAGGACGCCAGCAACGGAGCAGGTAAGTATAAAACTTTTTATAACTTCTGTATGGCTCATAATTAATGCACAATGTACATTACAAAGTGCATTATTATGGCCATGCAGAAGTGTATAGACCCACTTGCTGCCGCGGGACAACCCCTTTAATTTCAGATTTCCTCCCAGATGATAGTTGATCTTTGGTGGTCCTAGCAGGGGAACACTTTGTGATCAGCTTATTGTTATAAGACGTCACTAAGAAGAAGGGATTGTCCAAAGTGGTGAACCCCTTAAGAAAAACAATGTCCTATTTGGGAATTTTGAGTTAATAGAGGGGGTTCGCAGAGAATGCCTCAGCTTCTGGAGGACCTAGCACATCCAGCAATTTTGTTGAGTTCAGTCGGTGCCATGTAATGCTTCATTCTAGTTTATCGCAAGTGTAATTTCCACTACATTTCTATTCCTTTTAATTTGTAAACAAACAGATGTTATTTTGAAGAAAAGTTTCAATTTAGAAACAATCTGTAGGGTTTTAGCATGAATGTGTTTTTAACCCTTTCCAACGACACACTGTAATGGTATGGCTCGGGAATCAGGTTATTCTCACATCATGTCATAGCAATATGGTCTGAGTACGGTGTTAGCTTTAACATACAAATGACACCCTGCACCAGCTGGGATAAACCTATGCATTGTTCATATCTTCACAAGCATAACAACTTGTACTATAAAAGAAACAGGAAATTAGTTACCAGGATAGCATCAGCACCCAGAGCCGAAGAAAAGCTGTGCCTGTAGAGGAGGAGTCAAGTTAATATTGGCCATTACCTATTGGATTAATCCAATAGATAATGGTCATTTAAGAAAAAAAACTGCAGCTTCTCCCACTTTTCTGTTTGCGATATAATGCCTGAGACAAATATTTGCTGGGATTGTCCATAAAACATAAGCACAGGGCCAGCACAGAACTGAGTAGACAAAAAGAATGCAGCCTAAATCCAGCTCCCGCTTATAGACTTTCTGGCTCATGGGCATTATTATGTGGTGGATTTTGGCAAGATCTGTGGCAGATCCACATCCCATTCATTTGAAATCCGCGTTGCTGGAAAAAAAATGTAACCTGTCATTTTTTAATATAGATCCATGTAGCAAATTCTGCATGTGGATTTTGCCCATTCACATGGACTAAATCCACATGCAGAACCGTGGCAAAATCCACCGTGGAAATATGTGGCTTAGTCAACAATTTCTGCTGTGGTTTTAGAGGCAGAATCAATGTGAAAAAAATTGCGTGAACATATCCTTACAGGTTTAGAGGGGTAGAGAGTAGAGATGAGCGGACGTACTCGGATAAGCACTACTCGTCCGAGTAATGTGCTTTATCCGAGTACCTCCCCGCTCGTCCTGAAAGATTCGGGACGCGCTGCGGAGCGGGGAGCTGCAGGGGAGAGCGGTGAGGAACGGAGGGGAGATCTTTCTCTCCTTCTCTCCCGCCCGCTCTGCCCCGCTCCCCGCTGCGACTCACCTGTCAGCAGCGGAGTGCCCCGAATCTTTCAGGACGAGTACAGCGATACTCGGATAAAGCACATTACTCGGACGAGTAGTGCTTATCCGAGTACGTTCGCTCATCTCTAGTAGAGAGTAAACATGGATGTTTCCTAAAAGACGTATTCACTGCTTTTCTACTTTAATGTTCAACATTTTAAATTATGACATCAGGCAAATCAGGGGCAAAAAAAAAAAGAAAATTATATCAGGTACCAATAGTTCTTTCTTGGTTTAGATTTTTTTTGTGTGTTAAGAGGTTCTTTAACATATTTATGCTTCATATTTAATGCTGTGCACCCAAACTCTAAAAAACATTGGTGGAATTGCAGATTTAATCATAAAAATAATAATGATAATAAATCGTAATTTATTGTAGTGTTAACATGTTCCACATGTTACAAGTCAGATGAAGCAGACATAATGAGACCTATGAGTATTAAACCAATAGACAATTTGAACAATAGGAGTTAGGGCCCTTCTCGTAAGAGCTTACAGACTATGAGGAAATAATGGTGACACAAGAGGTACAAGTGCTTGTTCTGTTTAATGGTTCAGCTATATTTTAAAAAAATCTGTATGAGCCGGTCACCATCAAGTATCTATGTATATACAGATATGTAGTGCATTAGGGTGTATGGGGTGTGGAGGATACAGTGGGATGAAGGAAGTCAAGTTTTCAACCAGGAGTAAAGGGGGTAAATTGAGAAAAGTTACATTAGGGAATATGGTAGGCCTTCCTAAAAAGATGTGTTTTTAGTGAACATTTAAAACTATATGTATTAGAAATTACCCTGATTATCTGAGGTAGTGCATTCCAAAGAACTTGTGTAGAACAGTAAACATTTTGAATACGTAAAAGGGAGGTTTGGATTAAAAAGTTATTTAGTCTGACATTGTTAGCAGCGTAGAAAGCATGAATAGGATGGCAGATAGAGATGAGGGAGGAGATAGAAGGCGGTAAAGTACTGTGGGGTAGTGTTGAGCTAACTGAACCAGTAGAACCCTGTTTCGGGTCAGACTTTGCTAAAATCTCAGTTCAGGTTTATGCCAAACCCAACTTTTAGCAAAGTTCTACCTGAAGCAGGGTTCCACTGGTTTGGTTCGCTCAACACTAGATTTGAACAATGGTGTATAACACTATCCAAGAGCCATAAAAAGAGTGTTATACACAACTCTTATGGCTCTTAAATAGTGTTATAGACCAGTTTTAGGGGTTTTGGTGAACTTCTGGTTCGGTTTGAACTAATTTGGATTAACCAAACTTTTTGCGAAAGTTCAGTGAACCAGCTGAACAAACTTTTCAAAAGTTCACTCATCAGTACTGTGGAGAGCTTTGTGGATGACAGTGGTGATTTTAAAATGTATTCCAAAGTGGATGAGCAACCATTACAATGAAAAGCACAGGGTGAAAGTACCAGTATAGCAATTGGACAAAAAGATAAGTCTGGCTGATGCATTCAGCTGAATTTAGGATAGATTGGAGAGTGGGGGAGTGTAGAGAGAAGGAGACTAAAAAGTAACAAATTACAGTTGTCAAGCTAAGAATGGATCAAAGCAACAATAAGAGCTTTTGCAGTATTCGCAGTTAGAAAAGGGTGGATTCTATAGATGGTTTTGAGGTGTGTGTAACACGAGCATGCAAGTGATTAAATATGGAGAGTGAAGGAAAGATTGGAGTCACATATGACCCCAGGACAGTGCTGGGGATGCTAGGCGATATGGTGATACCACAGACTGAAATGGAAATGTCGGGTTTAGGTACAGAAAGTTAGTAGATGGCAGAAACACAAGAAGTTGAGTTTTTGAAAGATTCATTTTTAGACAGAGAGATGTCACAGGAAGAAGTGTATAATTGAGTGCTGTCAGCATAGAGATGGCACTGAAAGCCAAATCTGCTGATAGTTTGTCCAATACGGGCTGTATAGATGGTAAAGAGAAGACTTGTGACCAGACCCTGAGGTACCCCAAGAGGAAAAGAAGTAGTAGAGCCAGCAAATGTTACACTGAACAAGCTGTCAGAGGAAAACAAAGTGGAAACAGTATCCATTACGGCCAATAGAGTGGAGCATATTGAAGAGAAGTTGATGATCTCTGGTGTTGAAAACCACAGAGAGATGCAGAAAAAACAATAGAGAGCTGTTAGATTATTTGACACTTTCATAAAAGCAGTTTCTGTGGAATGTAGAGTACAAAAAACAGACTGTAAGGGGTCGGAAAAAAATATTAGAGAGATAGATTATTAAGTGAGAATAGACCAGATGTTCCAAGAGTTTGAAGATGCAGGGAAGATTAGAGAGAGGTTGGTAGTTGGCAGCACAGGAAGAGTTAATAATATGGATATGACTGCTGTTTAAAAGAGGACAGAAAGATACTAAAAGAAAGAAAAAGGTTAAAAATCGCAGTTAGGTGACTAATGACATCTGGAGACTGGACAAGGTGTGAGTAAATAGGGTAATTAATGCAGGCAGTAGGGCGAGAAAAAGAGAGGGGCCTGTAGACTTCCTCTGTTTTTGGGTCAAAAGCTGAGAGTGAACTAGAGGTTCGGGAAGGAAGGGGATCAAAGCTACCCTGGGATTGGGAGATTATTTCCTGATGGATGTTGTCAATTTTCACTTTGAAGTAAGCTGCCAGGTCTTCAGCACTGAGATCCATCATAGACAGCTGCAGTTTAGGGCTAAAGAGGGATTAAGAAGTGTCAGAGTGTTGTTTTGGATTATAGGATAATGAGATGAGAGTGGAGAAGTAAGCTCGTTTAGCATGGTGAAGGGCAAAGTTGTAAGTTCTGAGCATTAATTTGTAGTTGAGGAAGTCTGCAGGCATTTGTGTTTTTCCCACAGGTATTCAGCACACCTTTTTATTCTATTCCCCAAAGAAAAATTAATAAAAGGTATCTAATACATTATATCAACTTCAAAATGATGACATTGAAAAATTAAAGTTATTCTGTAAAAAACAAGCCCTCATATGGTTTCGCTAGTGGAAAAAATAAAAGTTGTGCCTTATGGAATTTGGAGCGTGTTGATTGACAAGTCTCTCCCTATACACAGGCATGGAGAAAGATGTCAGTCCTGATCGGGATAGGGAGAGCCGGCACCATCCACCTCCTTAACTCGAGAGTTGCGTTCTTAAGACAAACAGAGAAACTTCAAAGTGTGTTAATTTGCAGTGTTTTAGAAAACCCTTATATGGGGGCACTGTGCATATCTGGTCTAGTTTTATGGTGCCCATGGTTTGGGCAGCATGAACCCAGTGACAGATTTCCTTTATGCCCAAAACTAGCCACCACTCTTAAGAGGTTAAAGCACCCATTGGTGCAGTAGTCAACTGCACTGTGTGTCTCTTTGTGAACTTTTCCTTGCTACAGTAGGTGATAACTTATTTTTCAACTTTTTTCTTTAGTTCTAACAGTGGAATGGAACGCACTTCAATTTTCAGCTTTGATAGATTTTCTAGATAAAATACTCCACATGTATTGGCCGTAATCCATTCCAGTCTAAATAAAGAATAACACCTGCATTGAATTTAGCTCACATGTGCATCATACATATCATGCAGACAATATTATTTTCTAGACAGTGAAGCTTAAAATCAATTGTGTCCAGGAAAGCAGACTGAAGCGAAAAATGGAAAGCATTTCATACAGATCGCTTGCTGCAAAGCCAAACTTTTCCAAGTTTCATTTAGACTTCAAAATATGTAGCACATATGGAAAAATACTGTTGACAGTAATAGTGACAGCCCATTTTTAATGGTCTGTGTTTGAGGATGGTTGTTTGCACATTCCACTCTTTAATGTCCACCTGTTAACTTGCAAATATGTACAAAAGTAACAACTGCTTTCCTAGAAATGACAGAGATTTTATGAGCCAAATTACACTTTGAGTTAATAAAAATATCCACTTCCCAATAAAATGCATTCAGATACACACAGTAGTCTCAAAGTCTTTCCTTAAGAAAAAAATGACATCTGCAACTGCCAGCATATTTTCCACACACCAGTACACTGTACTTTACAGCATGTGCCAATGTTCCATTTCCTTTACTGATCTAGATTTTCATTTTGTGTTGACTTGATCCTGTCTATTTTGCAGGTGCTACTGTTTCATGACCAGAATTATGGTCTTCATTATGAATATACAATACCACTGGACCCTATTCCCGAGAACCGGAGTGCAAAAGTCAATGAACCTTTATATATGTGGACACACTCAGGCTGGGAAGATTGTGATGCTGTTTGTGGTGGAGGTAAATAACATCAGCAACACTAAAAATGTACAGTACCATATGCAGAGGCATGCACAGAAAACATACAAAACATGCATGCTTACCACTAGGGACAAAATATTAATCAAGTCGCATGTAGTGCATTTGGTCGTCGATTTTATCCGGTGCAGTCCAGGGTGCCTGCATTGAATAATTTTCAGCTTCTAGTATGATTTGAAGTATTCACATAAGGTGAATTCTATGGATTACAAATAAAATCAAAAGTGCAATCTTCATAGGGACCAATTTAAAGCCATTGACTAACTGAAGAATATTATTTATATAATAATCAAAAGGGCTGGTAAGGGAGGCTCAGTGGTCATCATGGATGTTGCCATTTATTTGAAGTAAGTACACTTAATTTTGGATGATAATTCAACATATAAAAAATTGGCTATAGAGCCAACTAAAGTCTTTAGTCAAGGCATTGTTAAATGAGGAAGTGAGCCTTTGTATAATATCAGCTAAAGAGGCTGTTTTCTTGGTACCAGAACCAGAAAAGGCTCAGTGCCAGGTTTGATGATTTACCACATCCCCTGGTCCAGCATACTGCCAGTTGTTTGCAGGTAAGTAACAATGTACTAAATAGCTTCTATAACTTTTGCTGGCAGGATCATTTTCTGTGGGTATGTAGTGGGTCTATATTCCTGTGCACCCCGTAATCTTGCTATATTTGCTGTCACTAATCGATTACGTAAACATGGTGCAAAGTTTTGGACTTTCAAGAGATTATTCTTATGTGTATAGCTTATCTACTGAAATATAATTTCTTCAGTTTTGATCAAGATGTGTGCAAAAAAGTTGCATCACACTCTTCATTCAGTTTTTGGTACTGAAAACAGTAAGCAAACTGCATAAAACCAAAGTGAACTGTTGTAAATAACAGAAAAAAAAAGTTTTAAAATGTAATTTAAGTTAAAAAATACTTTCAACAGGGTTTTTATGCAGCCTACTTATTATTTTCAGTATCAAACACTGAATGGAGCAATGATGCAATTTTTTGCACACCTCTGTACGTACAGATTAGGGGAACCCTTATGGGGTCCACACTCACCCCCTCCTCTTCCATTTTTATATGGAGTGGTAGGAGGAAAATTATATTTAGAATATTGTAAACCCCTTTAAGGATCATATTCTATGGTATGGGTGTTACATTGACAACCTCCTATTTGTGTGGAGATACAATGTGACGCCCATACAAGAACAGACTTGCAAACCAGCATTTATACAGACACAAGTAGCAAATTACCTTAATGATAAACCATAAATTCTAACTTTTATAGTCAAATGCCATGAGTTAGAAATGGTCTTTTTGGATATTTATGTAATAAGTGATAAAGTACAACATACCGTCTATACATTACTATATCGTAAATCGCAATCTGGTAATACAATTTTGAGTGCAGACAGTAGTCGTCCTAGTCATAACATTAAAGCTATACCTGTAGGACAAATGACCCAGCCTAAACGAGCATCAAAGGTCAGGTTTTAAAGAGGGGATACAAGAGTTGCATGAAGGATAGGGCAGTTCAGTAAGTCCAAGATAATCCTAGAGAGGCTTTTCTTTCTTGTGAAAAGAAACAACATACTAGACAAAATTCTAATAAGGATATTGGTCCAGTCTTTTCGACACCCTATAGCAAGAATTTTGAAGATATTAAAAAGATGTTTTTTTTTAATAAATATCTTCCAGCTCACTCACAGGATGACATTCTGAAATAAGAGGGGGAGACTGGAGTTGTTGTGTCCTCAACTGGGAGGCTTTTTGGAATTTGTGTTTAGGAATTAGATTTCCCCTAGACATAAATTATAAAATGATCTTTTATGTATTTACTATAAATAACTATAGTTCATAATATTTTTTTTCTTGTGTGTTTGCCCCTTGGGCTTGTTAATATTCATCCTATAAGAGCTAAGCGCCACCCCATCCTGCCTGCTCCCATTGCTGGCTGTGGGCAAGGGTCAGGCGAGGGCGTAAAAACACCAGCTGATATACGATCGTGGGAAAGAAGCCTAAGACTTCATTCAGAGATGACCTTATTTCTGACTTTTTTGTAATAAAACATTTCATGCAATTTTTGTTCACACGTAGGCTTTAGAACATTTTATTGTTTATAAATTATATAATATAAAAGTATCTACAAATGAAAAAAAAATTAATACAAACACAAGGGTAATATAGGTGACACACTAAGAATAGGTTGTATATAACTGCTCTACCTCCATAGCGCGTGCTTAAAGAATTCCCACCTCCAAAGTACAGCAGTGAAAAAACTTGTACTAACCAAGAAATACTCAATTCAGCTATGGGTACCAGTGATACTAAGTGACCTTTTCATATAGGTCAGAGTTTGGCTGCAACATACAGTAGAATCTGTTGCGGTGCAAATTGCCACTAAAACCCACACATCTACAGACATGGACTTTGGTGCAGAATTTTTTGTATATAAATATGGTATAAATAATCATAGGTGATCCTGAGGATTGAGAATATGACATAGGCCTGTCCCTTTAAGAGAACAGCGAACATGATACTATGGAGAGACCAGGGGTAGTGATGCAGGAAGGGGAAAGGCAACTGCACAGGTATATCCAGTGGCAAGCATCCAGTTATGGCTACTATTGGTTCATAGCAGTGAAGACCGCATACATGCATAAATGTTCATGATGTGAATTTTTAATACTGATAATGTTAGTAAGTAAAGTAATTACTATTGTCTAGACATTTATATCTTTGCTTTATACACTAGGTGAAAGAAGGACAATAGTCTCCTGTACAAAAATCATGAATAAAAATATAACTATTGTGGAAAATGCAAGCTGTAAAGATCTGATGAAGCCTGAACCTCAAATAAGAAGGTGTAATGAACAACCTTGTCAAACAAGGTAAGCATATTTATAAACCCATTGAAAAAAGACATATGCGCACCTAGTTTAGTCTATTATCCCCCAATGTTGATCCAGACAGACAAAAAACCTCAATGAGGTAAAAGCCAATTTACCTCATTTAAGGAAAAAAATCCTTCCTGACTTCAAGTCTGCTAGTCATAATTCGTGGATCAACAACCCTTCTGAAGTAATTAGTGACTATAACATGTAATATTGCAATGCTCAAGAAAGGCATCCAGGACCCTCTTGAACTTTTTTATTAAATTTGCCATTACCACATCTTCAGGCAGAGAGTTCCATAGTCTCACTGCTTTTACAGTAAAGAACCCCCTTCTAGGTTTATGTATAAACCTTCTTTCCTCTAGATGTAGTGGATGCCCCTTGTTACAGTCACAGTCCTGGGTAGAAATAGATCATGAGAGAGATCTCTGTATTGACCCCTGATATATTTATACATCTTTATTGAGCCACATTGGTTTACTCCTATTCCTAATTCATTTAATCATGTAACGTATAAACTGTTCATAGAAAGTATTTAAGATGTTTATAAACATTTCCAATTTATTGTCTGTCCTCTTCTTTTTAAAGGACATTGTCACAGTTAATAAGGTTAAGGACATTTATGAGCTGATTCAACTTTGCCTTCCTAAAGTATAGTATTTTTGTAGTTCTCCAATAAAACTCTCTTTTGAAAGACATGTAAAAATGACAATTATGGTCACTATTTTCCATGTGCCCCTCAACTTTGCACCCCTATGATTCTGTCAGGTCTGTTGGTTAATATTAAGTCCAAAATGGTCGTCCCTCTAGTTGGGTCCTGTACAAGTTGGGTAAGGTAATTAACTTTAGTTATTGACAGAAACTTGTTTTTAGCTTCCCAGTTTATATCCAGATAAAGTCCTCCATAGTAATTACCTCATTGTGATTTGCTGTTTATTTGCCTCAGTAATAGATTTTCTGTGGCTTTTGTTATCTTTGGTGGCCTATAGAAAACTCCTTTGAGGATTTAATTATTGTTTTCCTTACATGTATTTCTACCCGTAGAGACTCCACATGTTCATCTCTCTCACATTTATCTTCCTGCAGCTTGGGGTTTAAGCAGGATTTTACATACAGACAATTTTACGTATGGCATCCAGCTGAGTGCTCCAAGCAGGGTATGCAGAAGACAGCTGGAGTGCTGTCTTCTGTATACAGCTGCTGTGTTCTCCGAACGCTCAGCTGGTATCCAGCTGAGTGCTTTGAGCAGGGTATGCAGAAGACAGCTGGAGCGCTGTCTTCTGCATACTTCTGCTGTGTTTTTGGAGCGCGATACCAGCTAAAACAATACTATCAGCGGTATCCCGCTGAGAACTCAGCGTGCGGTGCTGATAAGGCTCATCGCTGATTTTTAGGATGCACCTATCTGCAATTTCTGTTCTATAATTTATCGGACGAGCGCATAAAAAGCGCTCATGTGTCCGATACCATTGCAAAGCAATGGTTTTATAAAATCGCCGGACGCATGCGCATGTGCAAATCGCGGCTAAAAACGCCCGTCTGACTAAGGCCTTAGTGCACTATTTGCGTATCGCTAACTTTTAGCAAGCTAAAAATCAGCGATGAGCCTTATCAGCACCGCACGCTGAGTTCTCAGCGGGATACCGCTAATAGTATTGTTTTAGCTGGTATCGCGCTCCAAAAACACAGCAGAAGTATGCAGAAGACAGCGCTCCAGCTGTCTTCTGCATACCCTGCTCAAAGCACTCAGCTGGATACCAGCTGAGCGTTCGGAGAACACAGCAGCTGTATACAGAAGACAGCACTCCAGCTGTCTTCTGCATACCCTGCTTGGAGCACTCAGCTGGATGCCATACGTAAAATTGTCTGTATATAAAATCCTGCTTAAACCCCAGCAGCGCCGACCCCATTGAGAACATATAGAAGACAAATCATTGTTCTCTGCCACAGCTGTAACAGCTGTGACAGAGAAGAACGATGTTTGCCCATTGAATTCAATGGAGCCGGCAATACAGCCGCTCCATTGAAAGCAATGGACTGCCGGCGTGCGCGGGGTGAATTGTCGGGAAGGGCTTAAATATATAAGCCCTTCCCTGCAATTCATCCTAAAATGTGTTAAAATTTTAAAAAATTGTATACTCACCTTTCCGCTGCAGCCGGAGTCCAGCCGCGGCCGCTGTCAGTTCTCCTGAACTGCTTCTCTATACTATTCAGCCGGCGGGGCTTTAAAATCCCCGCCTGCTGAATGATCTGCCTCTGATTGGTCACAGCCCTGACCAATCAGAGGCAGGTTTCACTCACACACCCATTCATGAATTCATGAATGGGTGAGTAACTGCTGCCTCTCAGCGCTGAGCCAATCAGGGGCAGGTCTGACTCACATCCATTCATGAATTCATGAATGGGTGTGAGTGAGGCATGCCTCTGATTGGCTCAGCGCTGAGCCAATCAGGGGGCAGGTCTGACTCACACCCCCTTCACACCCACTGCAGGACGGCCGCGTGGAGCTCCGGCTGCCGGGAGAAGGTGAATATATATATATTTTTTATTTTTACACATTTTAGGATGAATTGCAGGGAAGGGCTTATATATTTAAGCCCTTCCCGACAATTCATCCCGGGCTCGCCCGCAGCGCATTGCTTTAAATGGAGCCGGCTCTATTGCCGTCTCCATTGAATGCAATGCGCTGGACAGCTCCGGCCCGTTTCTAATGAAACGCGGCTAGGAGCAGATTTTCGGGCGACTTGCGCGCATCGGTCACGCGATTTGCGGATGAGCATCCGTCATGCGATCCGCAAATCGCGTGAAAGAACGCCCGTGTGACTAAGGCCTAAAAGTGCACAATGGCCGCGCGTTTAGACACAACGATTAGCGCTCAAAAGATGGCTTTTAAGTGACTTTTGAGCGATAATAGTTGTGTCTAAATGGGCCTTTAGGTATCAATACATTTTACATGAGAATGAAAAGGCAGCAGTCCATAACCTTCAGATGTTGGTTTGGTCTTACCTGTGTTTGTCTATAATTATGACTTTGATAACAATCAGACCACATTTATTAGTATGCATAAATCCAGGTAATTCCAAATTCTTCAGTTACTTTTTCTTGCAACTGTAGATTACTGTATGTCATGATATAGTCTCTAGACAGCTCATGATGAGTTAAACAGAGACTTTGCTAGATATTTGAAAGCATATTCATTCAGGAGATATTATACTCTCCCTGTGTGGTTCAGGTAGCCAGCTCAAGGTTGACTCCATCCTTCCAAGGTCGGTAAAATGAGTGACCAGCTTGCTGGGGGGTAAGAGATTACTGGGGAAGGCAATGGCAAACCACCCTGCAAAAACAGTCTGCCAAGAAAACCTCACGATGTGACGTCATCCTAAGAGACAGTCATGACTTGGTGCTTGCACCAGGGGACTTTACCTTTACCTATACTCTTTAAACTCACTTTGCTAAGTGAACTTGTTTTAAAAACCAACTCGTCATTCAAAAATAAAGTTGGAAGTAAGTTTTGCAAACACATTTGAGAGTATAATTTTCTGTAATGTAACTTTCTTTACATCCGAAGATATTTGACAAATACAGATATTGTAGACTTCCAACTGCACAGCTATATCACAGCTTGAGGTTATTATGTGAAGACTGAACAGGGATTTGGGAATATCGTCCAGAATTTGCTGCAACCTCAATGTGTTATGCAGCTGCTACAATCAAGTCAGGATAAATAGCCACAGGGATCAGAACTTAAGAGCTTGGTGTGGGAAGCAGGTGTCTGTATGGCCTCCATTGTATAAAGAACAGGCACCTCCCTCCAGCTGTGTTAATGCAGAATACTGCTCTAGATAGACATGACGGATGTTTTCAGGATATAACTTAGTTCAGTTTGGCAGAAGTAAACTTTAGCTTAGTTTGTCAAACAAGACTACATTTTTAGGCCAAGAATGCTGAAGGTTTACAAGGATAAATGCCATAGCAAAATGGAAAGGAAATGTTCTCAATGTATCAGTATACTTTTCCTTATAAATTAATCTCCAGACTCTTAGTCCTAGCTACTGTACTAGGAGCTCCAGAAGGAGGAAGTGGGGTTATATCCTCTAGGTCTATGTAGACATTAAATAGTGCACTTCTGGCACTGCATGCCAGTTTAGTAAATAATTGTATTCTCCATGAAATAGCCATTTTCCAAAATACTCCAGTATCTTTTGTTAGAACTTTGTGTTGTGTGGATCCTTTATTATTACTCTTAGAATTTTCTAAATAATGACAAGTGGGTGTTACCAGTTAATGTTGTGTCCCTACTATCTGATGCTGGGCAATCAGTGCTGAAATGATCAGAATATGTAGGAACACACCAATTTGACAAGGGAAATTCCAGTTTGGGCCTAAATATCCAGGAAGATTAACAGAGGAACAGCGCAATACAGAGCTCTACGAAAAGGGGCTCCAGAATTGTTATTTCATGGGGAACACAAAAATTCCCTAAATGAAACATTATGGAGGTGCTAAGAGGTCTACTCTAAAAAAAAATTTCTCTGCCTTCTTGGAGATGGGTTTCCCACTGCTGAAGTGGTTGGTTATCCCCTATGCACCCAATTCAGTCACCTTAAAGTCTGCAATATAACTAATGGTTATGGTGAGCTGAGTAACCAGGCATTTGTGTGCCAATTTAAAGAAAACCTGCAAATGTCAAGAAAACAGAACAATGTATGTGCACTTAAAAGGGTTTTTTTAAGAAGTGTTTTTTCTAAAAATGTTAATCGTAATGGCGGAGCCTTATCACAGCTGGTCTAAAGGAGAAACGTAACAGTCGTCCATTGTAACCAATCAAACACCCTCTCCCTGTATGTTCTTCACTCTTTTTTAAAGTCAATAATCAGGTATGTCTTCCAGTACGTTTTGCCAAAAACATAATGCATGAAAAAGGGCAGTGAGCAAAAGAACTAGATCAGTATTAATAGTGCTGATAATAATACCTCCCACAATAGTTAACTAATATCCAATAAACCTATAAAGCAGTACAGACTTTATACAGTATATAGAATATATTTCTGTACAAAGCTACTTTATTAGAACGCCATTCTTAATTTCTGAAATGATCTTCCTAAATTAAATTATCTTCTAAAATTAATTGAAATTAAATTGAAATTAACTTCTGAAATTCTTACTTGTTTAGATGGATGATGACGGAATGGAGTCCTTGTTCCAGGACATGCGGTAAAGGAACTCAGAACCGGCAGACTGCATGTACCCAGCAACTCAGAAATGGAACACTGATCGCAGTTCGTGAAAAAGACTGTCCTGGATACAAGCCTGCTTCAAGCCAGCGCTGTGAGGGCCAGGACTGTATGACAGTGTGGGAGGCCGGAGTATGGTCTGAGGTGTAGTAATACACAAGAAGAAGATCAATAGGGTGGATCAGAATCAATGCTGCAATATTTAGTATTATTTCTAGTAAATCTAGTGTGGCTTGGGTAAACTTTAAGCAATTCAGTGTCCTAGAACTCAATTTACAAAATGTACTAGCTCTAAAATACTTTTGTGTATCTCAGTAATCCACCATGCTTATATCTAAGGTATAGCCACACTCCATCCCTATAAATGGGATCCGTGGATCTAGGGATGAAGAACAACCCAAAAATAAAAACAGACACAGCAGAATATAGATGGTGGTATGAATGTGTCATGTGATTTGTGTAGAAATATATTTAATTGGATATTGGAAAAATCGTTAGAGAATACATTTAGAAATTAAAAATAGTCTCTATGTATGTAGACAACTCTAAAGACTTTTGTTTGCACTTTATTATAAAATCAGTTCTGCAAGTATTTGCTCACTCAAGTGACCCATAAAAAGAAAGCACAATCTCTGCAATTGTTGAATTTCATCTGTAAAAAATGTCTAAAACATGTGAAGGGTGAAACTAAAATAATTTATCTTTTTCAGTGCTCCTTAAAATGTGGTAAAGGTGTACGACACCGAACTGTCAGATGTACAAACCCTCGTAAGAAATGCCTAATGACCACCAGACCCCGGGAAATGGAAGACTGTGAAGATTACTCTAAGTGCTACATATGGAGAACAGGAGACTGGTCTAAAGTGAGTTCAGTTTCAATTACTAGTTACTGTTTTGTTTGGTGGTAACATGGCAAATATGAACAAACAGGACAAGTCTACTGAGCTATATAAGCCAATGTTCACGTCACCATTGAAGACTCTGTTAGGAGATCCCATGACAGACTCCATAGTTTTTGATGGGAAAAATAGTTGTCTTATATTTCCCATCGCAATGACCGACATTTCGTCAGCAACTCCACTTATGATTAGAGATGAGCGAGCACCAAAATGCTTGGGTGCTCGTTACTCGAGTCGACCTTTTCACAATGCTCGAGGGTTCGTTTCGAACCCCATTGAAGTCAATGGGCGACCCGAGCATTTTTGTATATCGCCGATCCTCGCTAAGGTTTTCATTTGTGAAAATCTGCAAAACCCAAGAAAGTGCTGGAAACGACACAAAAACGGATAGGGCAGGCGAGGGGCAAACATGCTGGGCTGCATTTCAGGTTCCCAGGTCCCACTATTCAGCCACAATAGCGGCAAGAGTGCCCCCCCCCCTACCAATTTTTACTTCAGACAAACCCTCATTAGCAAGGCACACCTTAGCTAAGCACCACACTACCTCCAACAAAGCACAAGCACTGCGGTCCCAGGAAGCCACCGGCGGTACATAAATATATCCCATTGCATTGCCCAGCACAGCTGAGGTTACGTCCGATGAAATGCAGGTGGGCTTCGGCCCACACTGCATGCCCCAGTCGGATCAGGGTTTTTAATACATAGACACTGGCAGGTGCAAATCCCTAATGTGAAGTCCCTGTGGACCCACAGCATGGGTGGCTCCCTGGAACCCACCGGTGGTACATAAATAAATCCCATTGCAGTGCCCTGCTCAGCAGAGCTAACGTCACATACAATACAGGTGTGCTTTGGCCCACAGTGCATGCCCCAGTCAGACTGGTAATATGTACCTTAACAGTAACCGCGTTGGTGGGAATGTGGTGGCGACTGCGGACCTAGTAGCGCGGTTTTATTTAGTTGGTTTTCAGAATGTGGCCAGGATTAAGTGGGCCGTGGCGGGGGGATGGTGGGGGGGGGGGGGCTCTCTTGTTGTGTCGGTAAAGGTGAAATTCTTGGACTGGCACCAGACGGACCAATGCAAAGGTATTTGCCAAGAATGTTTTCATTGTTGGAGGAGGAAGGGGATGTTTTTGAGGCACTACGTGTCCTCTCCACGTGTTCGTGGTTATATGCACCTTAACAGTAACCGCGTTGGTGGGAAATGGCCTCGCCACCATCATGTCTTTGGGAAGCCTCCGTTTCCACACCCCAGTGACATAGCATTAGCAGCGGTATAGGCAGAGCCCAGAATTAGTAACATTTCAGCGGTAGCATTAAGGACAGGCCCCTGTAACATATCACTAGCAGCATTATAGGGGGAGCACAGTATTAGTTCCATTTCAGTAGTAGTAGCAGTCCAGACAGGCCCCAGTAACAATTCCGAAGCAGCAGTATAGGGGGAGCACAGTCTTAGTTCCATTTCAGTAGTAGTAGCAGTCAAGACAGGCCACAGTAACAATTCCGAAGCAGCAGTATAGGGGGAGCACAGTATTAGTTCCATTTCAGTAGTAGTAGCAGTCAAGACAGGCCCCAGTAACAATTCCGAAGCAGCAGTATAGGGGGAGCACAGTCTTAGTTCCATTTCAGTAATAGTAGCAGTCAAGACAGGCCCCAGTAACAATTCCGAAGCAGCAGTATAGGGGGAGCACAGTCTTAGTTCCATTTCAGTAATAGTAGCAGTCAAGACAGGCCCCAGTAACAATTCCGAAGCAGCAGTATAGGGGGAGCACAGTATTAGTTCCATTTTAGTAGTAGTAGCAGTCAAGACAGGCCACAGTAACAATTCCGAAGCAGCAGTATAGGGGGAGCACAGTATTAGTTCCATTTCAGTAGTAGTAGCAGTCAAGACAGGCCACAGTAACAATTCCGAAGCAGCAGTATAGGGGGAGCACAGTATTAGTTCCATTTCAGTAGTAGTAGCAGTCAAGACAGGCCACAGTAACAATTCCGAAGCAGCAGTATAGGGGGAGCACAGTATTAGTTCCATTTCAGTAGTAGTAGCAGTCAAGACAGGCCACAGTAACATTCCCGTTGCAGCAGTTTAGGCAGATAACAGTCTTTCACATTTCAGTAGTTGCAGTATAGACAAGGCCCCAGTTACATTTATGTAGCAAAAGTGTAGACCAACCCCACACACCTTGCTGTAGCATGAGTGTCGGCGAAGCCCATAAAAATTACTAGGATTACACTGTAGGCGATGGCCCCAAAAAATTGGTATACCAACAGTACTAATGTACCTCAGAAAAATTGCCCATGCCCAACCAAGAGGGCAGGTGAAACCCATTAATCGCTTTGATTAATGTGGCTTAATTTGTAACTAGGCCTGGAGGCAGCCCAGTTAAAATAAAAATTGGTACAGGTGCAAGTTTCAACGCTTTAATGAGCATTGAAACGTATAAAAATTGTTTACAAACGTCATATGACTAAGCCTTGTGGGCCTAAGAAAAATTGCCCGTTCGGCGTGATTACGTGAGCTTGCAGGAGGAGGAGCAGGAGGAGGAGGATGAATATAATACACAGATTGATTAAGCTAAAAGGTCCCCGTTTTTTATAGTGATAGAGAACGATGCTTCCATCCACGGGTGCAGCCTACGTATTGTTTAGGTACCGCTGCTGTCCGCTGGTGGAGAAGAGAAGTCTGGGGAAATCCAGGCTTTGTTCATCTTTATGAGTGTAAGCCTGTCGGCACTGTCAGTTGACAGGCGGGTACGCTTATCCGTGATGATTCCCCCAGCTGCACTAAACACCCTCTCTGACAAGACGCTAGCCGCAGGACAAGAAAGCACCTCCAGGGCATATAGCGCGAGTTCAGGCCACGTGTCCAGCTTCGACACCCAGTAGTTGTAGGGGGCAGAGGCGTCACGGAGGACGGTCGTGCGATCGGCTACGTACTCCCTCACCACCCTTTTACAGTGCTCCTGCCGACTCAGCCTTGACTGGGGAGCGGTGACACAGTCTTGCTGGGGAGCCATAAAGCTGGCAAAGGCCTTAGAGAGTGTTCCCCTGCCTGCGCTGTACATGCTGCCTGATCTCCGCGCCTCCCCTGCTACCTCGCCCTCGGAACTGCGCCTTCTGCCACTAGCGCTGTCGGATGGGAATTTTATCATCAACTTGTCCGCCAGGGTCCTGTGGTATAGCATCACTCTCAAACCCCTTTCCTCTTTGGGTATGAGAGTGGAAAGGTTCTCCTTATACCGTGGGTCGAGCAGTGTGTACACCCAGTAATCCGTAGTGGCCAGAATGCGTGTAACGCGAGGGTCACAGGAAAGGCATCCTAACATGAAGTCCGCCATGTGTGCCAGGGTACCTGTACGCAACACATGGCTGTCCTCACTAGGAAGATCACTTTCAGGATCCTCCTCCTCCTCCTCATTCCATACACGCTGAAAGGATGACAGGGAAGCAGCATGGGTACCCTCAGCAGTGGGCCAAGCTGTCTCTTCCCCCTCCTCCTCATGCTCCTCCACCTCCTCCTCCTAAACGCGCTGAGATATAGACTGGAGGGTGCTCTGACTATCCAGCGACATACTGTCTTTCCCCGCCTCCGTTTCCGAGCGCAAAGCATCTGCCTTTATGCTTTGCAGGGAACTTCTCAAGAGGCATAGCAGA
Source organism: Eleutherodactylus coqui (assembly GCF_035609145.1). Lineage (NCBI taxonomy): Eukaryota > Metazoa > Chordata > Amphibia > Anura > Eleutherodactylidae > Eleutherodactylus > Eleutherodactylus coqui. The sequence goes on from NC_089841.1 coordinate 131,470,550, forward strand.
GGAATGGTGAAGCTAGTGATTGCAGCATCAATGTTGGAGTTGGTATTCCACTATAGCTCTACGCTGCTCATAGAGCCTGGCCAACATGTGGAGCGTAGAGTTCCACCGTGTGGGCACCTCGCAAAGCAGTCGGTGCACTGGCAGATTAAACCGATGTTGCAGGGTCCGCAGGGTGGCAGCATCCGTGTTGGACTTGCGGAAACATGCGCTGACCCGGCGCACCTTTCTGAGCAGGTCTTACAAACGTGGGTAGCTTTTCAGAAACCGCTGAACCACCAAATTAAAGACGTGGGCCAGGCATGGCACGTGCGTGAGGCTGCCGAGCTGCAGAGCCGCCACCAGGTTATGGCCGTTGTCACACACGACCATGCCCGGTTGGAGGCTCAGCGGCGAAAGCCAGCGGTCAGTCTGCTCTGTCAGACCCTGCAGCAGTTCGTGGGCCGTGGGCCTCTTCTCTCCTAAGCTGAGTAGTTTCAGCACGGCCTGCTGGCGCTTGCCCACTGCTGTGCTGTCACCCCGCGCGACACCGACTGGTGGCGACGTGCTGCTGCTGACACATCTTGATTGCGAGACAGAGGTTGCGTAGGAGGAGGAGGAGGGTGGTTTAGTGGAGGAGGCATACACCGCCGCAGATACCACCACCGAGCTGGGGCCCACAATTCTGGGGGTGGGTAGGACGTGAGCGGTCCCAGGCTCTGACTCGGTCCCAGCCTCCACTAAATTCACCCAATGTGCCGTCAGGGAGATATAGTGGCCCTGCCCGCTTGTGTTTGTCCACATGTCCGTTGTTAAGTGGACCTTGCCAGTAACCGCGTTGGTGAGGGCGCGTACAATGGTGCGGGAGACGTGGTCGTGCAGGGCTGGGACAGCACATCGGGAAAAGTAGTGGCGACTGGGAACCGAGTAGCGCGGGGCCGCCGCCGCCGCCATCATGTTTTTGAAAGCCTCCATTTCCACAAGCCTATACGGCAGCATCTCCAGGCTGATCAATTTGGCTATGTGCACGTTTAACGCTTGAGCGTGCGGGTGCGTGGCGGCGTACTTGCGCTTGCGCTCAAACAGTTGCGCTAGCGACGGCTGGACGCTGCGCTGAGAGACATTGCTGGATGGGGCCGAGGACAGCGGAGGTGAGCATGTGGGTGCAGGCTGGGAGACGGTCGTGCCTGTGTCCTGAGAGGGGGGTTGGATCTCAGTGACAGGTTTGGGCACAGGGGGAGAGGCAGTGGTACAAACCTGAGATGGTGAACGGCTTTCGTCCCACCTTGTGGGGTGCTTGGCCATCATATGCCTGCGCATGCTGTTGGTGGTTGCTTCCCGGCTGATTTTGGCGCGACAAACCTTGCACACCACAGTTCGTCGGTCATCTGCACTCTCAGTGAAAAACTGCCACACCTTTGAGCACCTCGACCTCTGCAGGGTGGCATGGCGCGAGGGGGCGCTTTGGGAAACAGTTGGTGGATTATTCGGTCTGGCCCTGCCTCTACCCCTGGCCACCGCACTGCCTCTTCCAACCTGCCCTGCTGCTGCACTTGCCTCTCCCTCTGAAGACCTGTCCTCAGTAGGCTTAGCAAACCAGGTGGGGTCAGTCACCTCATCGTCCAGCTGCTCTTCCTCCGAATCCTCTGTGCGCTTCTCCCTCGGACTTACTGCCCTTACTACTACCTCACTGATAGACAACTGTGTCTCATCATCATCGTCCTCCTCACCCACTGAAAGCTCTTGAGACAGTTGCCGGAAGTCCCCAGCCTCATCCCCCGGACCCCGGGAACTTTCCAAAGGTTGGGCATCGGTCACGATAAACTCCTCCGGTGGGAGAGGAACCATTGCTGCCCAATCTGAGCAGGGGCCTGAGAACAGTTCCTGGGAGTCTGCCTGCTCCTCAGAATGTGTCATTTTCATGGAGTGAGGAGGCTGGGAGGAAGGAGGAGCAGCAGCCAGAGGATTCAGAGTTGCAGCAGTGGACGGCCTAGAAGACTGTGTGGTCGATAGATTGCTGGATGCACTTTCTGCCATCCACGATAGGACCTGCTCACACTGCTCATTTTCTAATAGAGGTCTACCGCGTGGACCCATTAATTGTGAGATGAATCTGGGGACCCCAGAAACTTACCTCTCTCCTAATCCCGCAGCAGTCGGCTGCGCTACACCTGGACCAGGAGCTCGGCCTGTGCCCACACCCTGACTTGGGCCTCTGCGTCCTCGCCCCCGTCCACATCCTCTAGGCCTACCCCTACCCCTCAGCATGGTGTATTATGAGATTAGCAGAAACAGAACGCTGTAATTAAATGTCCCGCTTATTGGCCTGTGGTTGGAGGCTGACTTCGCGTACGTAACGCACTGCAGAGGCAGGCAACAATTATGCGCAAGGCTGGGTATTAATTCAACAACTACTACCCCCAGCAGAGATGCAGTAAACTGAAGGCAGTGACAGGCAGGCCTAATATTGTATTTTTTTGAACTTTTTGGAAAAAAGCCAACTGCCTGGGATATACACTGTATTTCGATTTCCCTGTTGGAGGCTGACTTCGCGTACGTAACGCACTGCAGAGGCAGGAAACAATTATACGCAAGGCTGGGTATTAATTCACCAACTACTACCCCCAGCAGAGACACTGTAAACGGAAGGCACTGACAGGCAGGCCAAATCTTGTATTTTTGTGGATGTTTTGGGGGAAAAGCCCACTGCCTATATAGCCAGTATACCTCTTTCCCTGCCTCACCAGTACTGGCCCTATACTCTGTAAAATGACTGCAGACTGAGGACGCAATGGTCTGCACGCCCGATATACAAAAAAAAAAAATTGTGCAACACTGCTAAAAGCAGCCTCAACAGTACTGCACACGGTCAGATGTGGCCCTAAGAAGGACCGTTGTGGTTCTTGAAGGCTAAAATAACACCTAACACTCTCCCTATAGCAGCAGCAGCATCAGCAGCACTGTCCCTGATCTACGTCAGCATGCATGTGTGGCGAGCTGCGGGCGGGGCAGATTTTAATACTCGGGTGTCATCTGATCTCCCCAGCCACTCACTGCAGAGGGGTGGGATAGGGCTTGAACGTCACAGGAGGAAGTTGTAATGCCTTCCATGTCTTTCTATTGGCCAGAAAAGCGCGCAAATGTCTCAGAGATTAAAGTGAAAGTAACTCGAACATCGCGTGGTGCTTGTCTCGAGTAACGAGCATCTCGAACACCCTAATACTCGAACGAGTATCAAGCTCGGATGAGTACGTTCGCTCATCTCTACTTATGATGGATGTGGCACAATGACTGGTTTTTGTTTGATGGATGTGAACAGAGCTTCATAAAAGCACCTGAGATGCTGCGTATGTCTGTATTCGATTTCCTCTTAATAGCTGAAGTCTATTAAGTCTGAAGATAGACAGATAAACATATATCAGCGCATTACATGGAATGGTAGAAACAAATGATTTTAAGCTAGATAGCACTCACCTGGTGCTCGGTGGAATACCTGTGGGTGTAAAGGGAATCTACGAGCACCTAGTGTCCGAGATTGCTCATCATCCTCTTTCTAATCCAGACCGTCTGGAGAGGCATCCTGGGGAATACAGCCCACTGGAAATCCTAGGGCTTCTGGAGACATCCATTCAATGACCATAGAAAAAGTTCCCCTAGGTGTTTGAAGAGTGACAGGGCAGCTGTCTATTCCATCGAAACTTGAAATCCAAGAATTCGAACAAGCCTGCTTATTTTAGCCTAATTAGTTATTTCATGCATAACATTTCATTCACGGAGTTGTCTCCTGACAGGTTTTATCGGTCATGAGATACCCCAGCCGCAGCACACACACATACATTACCTGCAAGAGAGGATCATTACGTGGCGACTAGAGATGAGCGAGCACCAAAATGCTCGGGTGCTCGTTATTCGGGACGAAATTATCGCGATGCTCGAGGGTTCGTTTCGAGTAACGAACCCCATTGAAGTCAATGGGCGACCCGAGCATTTTTGTATATCGCCGATGCTCGCTAAGGTTTTCATTTGTGAAAATCTGGACAATTCAAGAAAGTGATGGGAACGACACAGCAACGGATAGGGCAGGCGAGGGGCTACATGTTGGGCTGCATCTCAAGTTCCCAGGTCCTACTATTAAGCCACAATAGCGGCAAGAGTGGGCCCCCCCCCCTCCCAACAACTTTTACTTCTGAAAAGCCCTCATTAGCAATGCATACCTTAGCTAAGCACCACACCACCTCCAACAAAGCACAATCACTGCCTGCATGACACTCCGCTGCCACTTCTCCTGGGTTACATGCTTATAGCCGGTTCCACTGAAAGCAATGGGCTGCCGGCGTGCGCTGGATGAATTGTCGGGAAGGGCTTAAATATAGAAGCCCTTCCCTGCAATTCATCCAGAAATGTGTAAAAATAAAAAAAATATACCGTATATACCGGCGTATAAGGCGACGGGGCGTATAAGATGACCCCCCAACTGTCACCTTATACGCCGGGAATACAGCGGAGCAAAAAAAAAAAAATCATTACTCACCTCCCCCGGCGTTCTGCGGCGCTGCTGCAGGATGTCGCTCCCTCCTGGTCCCCGGCAGAGCATTGCTTTCTGGACGCAGGGCTTAAAATCCCCGCCTCCAGAAAACACACGTGCCTTCAGCCAATCACAGCCAATGACAATTATGTCATTGAATGGCTGTGATTGGCTGACGGCGTGTGTTAGCTAATCACAGTAGCTTTCTGGAGGCAGGGATTTCAAGCCCTGCGTCCAGAAAGCAATGATCTGCCAGGGACCAGGAGGGAGCGACAGCCTGCAGCAGTGCCGCAGAACGCCGGGGGGAGGTGAGTAATGATTTTTTTTTTTGACACTTTCTTTTTTTTTGTATTACCAGCGTATAAGACGACCCCCGACTTCAGAGCAGATTTTTCGGGGTTCAAAAGTCGTCTTATACGCCAGTATATACGGTATATACTTACCTTGTCCCGGCAGACGGAGTTCAGCGCGGCCGGCCTACAGTGGGTGTGAAGGGGGTGTGAGTCAGACCTGCCCCCTGATTGGCTCAGCGCTGAGCCAATTAGAGGCAGGTCTGACTCACACCCCCTTCACACCCACTGCCAGCCGCCGCGGCTGAACTCTGTCTGCCGGGACAAGGTAAGTGTATATATATTTTTTATTTTAACACATTTCTGGATGAATTGCAGGGAAGGGCTTCTATATTTAAGCCCTTCCCGACAATTCATCCCGCGCACGCCGGCAGCCCATTGCTTTCAGTGGAACCTGCTGTATTGCCGGCTCCATTGAATTCAATGGGCAAACATCGTTCTTCTCTGCCACAGCTGTTACAGCTGTGGCAGAGAACAATGATTTGTCTTCTATATGTTCTCAATGGGGTTGGCGCTGCTGCCGCCGGCCCCATTGAGCGCATATAGAGAAGAGAACAGGAATCGCAGATCGCAGATAGGTGTTATCTGCGATTTCTGACTATGGCCTAAGAAGGACCGTTGGGGTTCTTGAAGCCTAAAATCACTCCTAACGCTCTCCCTATAGCAGCTCCGGCATCAACAGCACTTTCCCTAATCTCTGTCAGAATGCATCTGTGGCGAGCCACGGGCGGGCAGATTTTAATACTCGGGTGACACCTGATCTGGCCAGCCACTCACTGCAGGGGGGTGGTATAGGGCTTGAACGTCGCAGGGGGAAGTTGTAATGCCTTCCCTGTCTTTCTATTGGCCAGAAAAGCGCGCTAACGTCTCAGAGATGAAAGTGAAAGTAACTCGAACATCGCGTGGTACTCGTCTCGAGTAACGAGCATCTCGAACACCCTAATACTCGAACGAGTATCAAGCTCGGACGAGTACGCTCGCTCATCTCTAGTGGCGACAGTATTTTTACCGCATATATTTGTGATATATATATATATATATATATATATATATATATATATAGTAAATATCCGCCCTCAGGACCATTAGGCAAGGATCCCACAGGTGATCAGATTTTTTTCATGCTGTCAGAGAACTTGTCAGAAAAGAGCCATATACAAGCATACTTTCCACAATCCCAATGTTTTGTCAGCAGAGAAATTATTCATGTATTTGAAGGTCATGTAGTCTTGTATTACCTCACATGTATTTTTCTTGGGTTGTAGTGAAGTAACAAGCTAGAATTTACTATTAGAATAAAAAAAAAAAGTTTCCCGACTGACGCAGAAAGAATGATTGTACCGGTTTGCACATATTATTTTTATTCCTAACTGAATTACCTATATGGACCCCATTTTCTGTAGCTACAAATGTATTAATTTTTCCATTAGAACCGGACTGTCCTGGGAATATTTTCAAAAACATTTCCGGGTTACTTTCAGCGGCATATTGTTTTTGTGTTTTTTCTACTTTAGTAAATTTAGAATACTAGAGTTGCTTCTCTGTAAGATGGTTGGTTATAAAGGAGTATATTATTCCTGTATGGTTCACATGATAACCGAAATCCTAAGGCCTGTGCACACCGGCGTATTCGCACAGCATTTTGAGTATGAAAATGTGTGCGTGCAATACTCAGTGAATAGAACCCATTGATTTCAATGGGTTTGTTCACATGCACTTTGCACTTTGCGTATTTTGCATTTTGGTTGCGCAAAAAAATATGCAGCATGCTCCCATTGCAAATGCCGGACTGGAGGAGAGAGGCAGAGAGTCTGTGAGGGGGGGAAGGGGGGGAAAGCTTAGATGGAAGCTAGAGTAGAGCGAACGTATTCTGTCGAGCTTGAGAAAAAAAAAAAGCTCGGGACCCGGCGTCCCACATACAAAAATGCTTGAGTCTCCCATTGTAGCCAATGGGGTTCGTTACTCGAATAGAGCTCTCGAATTTTGCGAAAAGCTCGACTCGAATAACGCGGACCCGAGCATTTGGTTGCTCTCTCATCTCTAATGGAAGCATATATCGCCGGCCAATATACGCTCGTGTAAATAAGCCCTTAAATACCAGAAAAATTACTGGATGGCGAGAACAAATGCTTAACTTGTGATGACAACTCTATCAACGTGTTGTAAAAATAGTTTGATCAATATGCCACTATGTCCTTGATAGTTCTTCTCCTAATTTAGGAATGTCTCCTTTTACTTTTGGGCCAGCTGGATTTCACTTTAGCACCTTCCCCAGCTATTGGCCTGGAGTAAATTCCCTACTTCCAACCTATATGTTTGGCAGAGCATGGGATGAATAAATATGAGTAATTATCATGTATGCCAAGTTTAGGATTGGTTTGTTAAAAACATCGAAATTTAGTGTTGCATTTATATACAAATTATAAAAACAGGTCATTATTAACACATGTTCTGTGCTCGTGTGTATGTAGCCTGACAGAACTGGCAGAGGAACGTTACGAGCTGTACAATGAACTCAAATGTTTCTTTTGTCAGTTGCAAACTTTTTGACTTAATGTCTGTGTTATTTTATAGTAACTTACTATCATGTTCCAAAGTAAACTACGTCTTGATTGCCTAATATTAGTGTGGTTTGTGGAGTATTACTTTTTGAGCATCCATAGCTATGGCTATTAATTTATCAATTAGTATCTTTATAAAGTTTTAAGGGATTCTATCATCAAAATGTTACAGTAAAAACTGCCACCATATTGCTACCAGGCCTATGTAACACTCACTGGACACATTTGTGTTAAAATGAGAAATGTTGGCTAGATTAAAAAAATGTATACCTTTAAATTTCTGGCACCCTGTTTGCTCTTTACTTGTCATGAAGATGGGCCGCCAAAGCCCCAAGTCATTGCTTTATTGTCCTTTATTAATGCCCCTTCCTCTACTTGGCCAGCACCCCAGCACTGACATCAGCACAAGTCACAGCATGGCCCTCAGCCACAGCCAGAAACAGAAATGCACCCTGAGATCAAAGTATATACACCTCGACTTTAGTGGGACATTGCGCATGCACCGAAATCTGAGTTCGGCAGAGTTTGGCGACACCTGACTTCCGGGGCATAGGCAGTGCACCACTGAAGTTGAAGTGTACACACCTCAACCTCTGTGCGCATATAAATTTCCGGCTGTAGCTGAGGGCCACGCCATGACTTGTGCTGATGTCTATGGCAAGTGGAGGTGGACAAGGTGTGAAGGGGTGTGAATAACGGACAGGATGCAGTGACCCGAAGCTCCTGCAGCCCACCTCTGTGACTCGTGAAAGGTTATTAGCACACAGGGATGCCAGAAAGTCAAAGTATATGTTTGATCTAACCAACATTTATCTCTTTTTAACACACATATGTCCTCGAGTGTTACATGGGCCTGGTAGTGCTGTGGTGGCAGCTTTTACTGCAAATTTTTTATTTCAGAATCTCTTTAATTTACTGGATAGAATTTCAGTAAATTAAAAGGTATTCATAGTTGAGAAATCTGATGGATAAATATATTAGTAATCATACTTGAAGTACTCATTACTCGAGCCGAGCACCACACGGTACTCAGGTGCTTGAGAAAATTTTGTCCCACCTCCTCCCCAACAATCGTCTGCCGACACCACTGAATTGTTTTTCATGGAAGGGCTTTACATATAAGCCCTTCCCTGAAAAACAATCATTTTAGTGTAAAAAAAAAATAAAAACTTACCCTCCGCCGCTACCGTGTCCCCCGTGAGGATGAAGAACACATCTACCACATGCAGCAGATGTTTCCTTCATCCCTGCTAGTGAAAAGAATTCCCTGCTGCTACATCTGCCACATCTGTGACAGATGCAGAAGAGGAATTCTTCAATTCCCTACCACAGCTGTCACACATGACGGTAGATGATCCTGCTGCCGGCACCCCATCATTGGTTTTCAGGGAAGGGCTTTAAATATAAGCCCTTCCCTGAAAAAAACAGTAAAAATACAGTAAAAAACAAAAAGAACCTCCCTTCAGCTGCCAGAGCTCAGCTGCGTCTTTTCTGCGCTGTACCCGACTCTGCAGTCCTGATCTATCAGCAGGCGGGGATTTCAAATCCCCGCCTGCTGAAAAAGCTGATTGGGATTGGCTGAGCGCCTCAGCCAATCACAATCAGTTCTTTCAGCAGGCTGGGATTTTGAATCCCCGCATACTGATAGATCAGCACAGCAGCGAGGAGCTGGGGACAGCGTGAGCCATGGCAGCTTAAGGGATTTCAGGGAAGGGCTTTAAAGATAAGCCCTTCTTTAAAAAAACCCTAAAAATGTTGTAAAAAAAAATTTAAAAAATGAATACTCACCTGCCTTCAGCTGCAGGGATTAGCTGCGACTTCTTGCACTGTCCCCGACTCTGCTCTATTGATATATCAGCATGCTAGGATTTAAAATCCCTGCCTGCTAAAAGAGCTGATTGCGATTGGATGAGCACCTCAGCCAATCACAATAGGCTCTTTCAGCAGGCTGGGATTTTAAATCCCCGCATGCTGATAGATCAGCACAGCAGCGAGGAGCTGGGGACAGCGTGAGCCATGGCAGCTTAAGGGATTTCAGGGAAGGGCTTTAAAGATAAGCCCTTCTTTAAAAAAACCCTAAAAATGTTGTAAAAAAAAATTTAAAAAATGAATACTCACCTGCCTTCAGCTGCAGGGATTAGCTGCGACTTCTTGCACTGTCCCCGACTCTGCTCTATTGATATATCAGCATGCTAGGATTTAAAATCCCTGCCTGCTAAAAGAGCTGATTGCGATTGGATGAGCACCTCAGCCAATCACAATAGGCTCTTTCAGCAGGCTGGGATTTTAAATCCCCGCATGCTGATAGATCAGCACAGCAGTGCAGAGCTGAGGACAGCACGAGAAGTCGCGGCTGAGCCCCGGCAGCTGAAGGGATTTCGAGAAGGGCTTTAAAGATAAGCCCTTCCCTGAAAAACCCCTAAAAATATTGTAAAAAAAAAACAAAAACGAATACTCCCCTTCCTTCAGCTGCCAAGGATCAGCCGCGACTTCTTGTGCTGTCCCCAGCTCTGCTTTATTGATATATCAGCATGCGAGGATTTAAAATCCCCGCCTGCTGAAAGAGCTGATTGTGACTGGCTGAGCGCCTCAGCCAATCACAATCAGCTCTTTCAGCAGGTGGGGATTTTAAATCCTGCAAGCTGATAGATCAGGACTACAGACCCGGGGACAGAGCGCAGAAGGGTGGCTTCACACGAGCGTGTTTTTGTGCGTACATAGGTGCGTACAAAACCACGCGTGTATGAAGGTCCGTGTATTGCCTTCAATGAAGCCGCGGCTGCTGCCGGCAGCTCCATTGAAGGCAGTGGTCTACCTGCACCTCTGAATTGGTTTTCAGGGAAAGGCTTTACATGTAAGGCCTTCAATGAAAAGCAAGAATTTTAGTGTAAAAAAAAAAACTTACCTGTCCACCGCTGCCATGTCACCGCGGTGATGAAGAACACATCTGTCGCCTGTGGCAGATATTTCCTTCATCCCCACCAGGAAAAAGAATTCCCTGCTGCACATGCCACATCTGTGACAGATGCAGCAAAGGAATTCTTTATCCCTGCGGGGAATAAAGCATTCCCTACCACAGCTGTCACAGATCAAGCTGCCAGCATCCTGCAATTGTTTTTCAGTAAAGGACTTTAAATATAAGCCCTTTCCTGAAAAGTAAGAAGAAATGGTGATTAAAATTTAAAAAAAAGAATACTCACCTCTCTTGAGCTGCCAGGGCTCAGCCGCGTTTTGCCGGCTCTTCTCCCTGCACTGCTCTCAGTAGTATTTAGCAGGCAGGGATTTAAAATCCCCACCTGCTGAATGGGCTGCCTCTGATTGGCTGAGTACTGTGACCAATCAGAGGCAGCACTCAGCTAATGAATGACAACTGAGAGCTGCCTCTGATTGGTCCCTTTGCTCAACCAATCAGAGGCAGCACCCACCCATTCATGAATTCATGAATGGGTGAGTGCTGTCATTCAATAGCTATAGCAGCACTCATTCACACATGACAGCTGCAGTAGGGAATTGAAGAATTTCTCTGCTGCATCTGTCACAGATGTGGCAGATGTAGCAGCAGGGAATTCTTTTTCCTAGGGGGGATGAAGGAAACATTTGCCGCATGTGGCACATGTGTTCTTCATCCCCAAAGGGAACATGGCAGCGGCGGAGGGTAAATTTTGGGGGGTTTTCAACTAAAATGATTGTTTTTCAGGGAAGGGCTCATATGTAAAGCCCTTCCATGAAAAACAGTTCAGGGGTGCCAGCAGCAGCCGCGGCTCCATTGAAAACAATTCAGGCAGCTATCGAGCATGGGTGAGCATGGAAAATGCTCGGGTCTCCCATTGACTTCAATGGGGTTCGTTACTCGAAACGAGCTCTCAAGCATTACAAAGAGCTCAGCTCGAGTAATGAGCACCCGAGCATTTTGGTGCTCGCTCATCTCTACTAATGATCATTAATATGGGTGAAAATGTATATTTGAACCTAATATATATTTAAAGGGGTTATATACCAAGATCTATAGTCATCCCCTATCCATAGGATAGGGGATAACATTATGATTGACAGCGTCTAACCGCTGAGATCCCCACCTATCCCAAGAAAAGGGGTCCCTATGGTTCCCACATGAATGAAGCTAGGGTTTTCTGCATGTCCAACAGTCTTTATTCTGTCTGTGTATCAGTAGACACAGGCTGCTATAAAATAGTCTACTATTGCGGATGGGCTGATCATTATTATTTCTGTATAATGGTAATGCCCTTGCATTTGATATAACCAGGATAATAAGAATATATAGTATCAGGGTAAACACATAGGATGCTGTTTTGGCTAAACCTTGTGTGCGCACATGCAAAAGAGATACTACAAGTAGCACAACAGTACTAACCACCAAGGCACATTGATTTCAATAGTGACCAGTCCTCAATAGCTCGGACCTTCACTTGGATCCACTTCATTACTTTGGCGCTTTTAGTTCACTTATATACTATAAATATGTATTTCGGCCTGGATAAGACCTCTCAAGCTTCCATAAATTTGTTTAAAAATGTGGTTTTACGGATTCATTAGGCCGCCAAAGTGAAAAAATTAAATGTGTAAGCAATTGAGTTATTTTTCTTGGAAGCAAGCCCTTAAACATATGCATCAGACTTTTCTAATGCAAATAGAATAGAGATCTTGCTATGCAAATGCTGAAGCTGCTGAATTGCATTGAGTTTTAGCTGAGAAAAGACCCAAAAATATTAGCAAATAAAAGTAAAATGTAGTCCATATGCATTTGGGGGAAGCGAGAAGTTTATAACTTTTCAAGTAGAGGAATAAAAATATTTGGCAGTCATTTTCAGACTTCTTGCTTGCAAGTCTGAAAGTTAACATGTATATTACATTAAATGTAACTTATTTATAGTACATAACATGGCAGTCCTCAAATAAGTCTGTAACTTGTATTTTTATATTATTTTATTGTACTTAGTGTTCCGTGACTTGTGGAAAAGGCATGCAGTCAAGAGTAATTCAATGCATGCACAGAATTACGGGAAGGCATGGAAATGAATGCTTTTCATCTGAAAAACCAGCAGCCTATAGACCATGTCATCTGCAAGCCTGTAATGAAAAAGTAAACGTTAACACAATAACCTCACCTCGACTTGGTAAGCATACAACACAATTACCAGATAAATGGATCTAAGGCTTTTGGAACTCTATTCCAGGTCAGGATCCTTCTTTTTCTATGTCTAGACAGTAGAGAGCGTTTATGAAGTGATTTGTAACTTTTGGAGCACAAGTCAGTAATAAGAGGAGCGTCTGCTCTGCCATGTTATTATCTATTTTATGTTATAGGTACATCATGTATGTCTTCAGAACAGGGTGCGCTTTAAATATGAAGCTTCACTTTGTGCAAAATTTCCAGTAAAGTGTTATTTTGTACTGTAAAAAGTGATTTGTAAAAAAGACTTGAGTTATTCTTGGTACACTGAAGGGTTATGGCAAGAATCTGTTGGTCTCTTGGATTAGCAGCGAACATTCAAGTACTTGCTGATCTGTCTGCAGTGGTGTATGTACCATAGAAAGAGGGCATGTGGCTGTCTTAGAGGACCCAGCAAAAAGGCCCTTTTATACGCAAAGATTATCGCTCAAAACTCGTCCAAATGGCCGAAAATGAGTGATAAACGTTATATGTGAACGCGGGCATCATGCTCTTTTCGTTTGAACGATGGATTTTACTTCACATAAAATCCATAGTTCAGCAGATGAAAGACTGAGCAAATACACTCCATTTGAATGTATTTCGCTCATTTTTCAATAGACTGTACGATGTTCTCCTCGCTGTAATGTTTGCATTGTTCTCATGGCTAGTGTAATTTGCCGGCAGCCGCGAGAACAATGGAACGTGTCGGTAGCTGTTTTCACAGCTGGGCATTTGTTTAAACACATGCTGGGCTCTGCAAACAACTCCTGGAGGTCCTTTTACATGCAAATGAAGATGATAAAGTGTTAATGGCCATTAATGGCCATTAACATTTTATGCAAATAGATTGCAAAATCTTTCAATCTTTCAGTTGTTTGAAAGATTAGTTTTGCCTGTAAAAGGGCCTTTCCAAGCTTGTCTTAACATTATCATAGTAGACACCACTAGGATGAGCTTACGGTATACAGAGTATTGTAGCTTGTAGTCTTGAATTCAATAGTAGCTGTGCAAATCCATATGCAGTTAGCTCTACTTTAGTATAAATTAGATCGGGATGTGTGTCAATGGAACATTAAACTGTCACAGGACAGAAGGTTTCCTTTTAAGCCAATAAACATCCCGATGAAGAAACAAGAATATCCGAGAGCTTCATAATTATTACAATACCAGAGCAGTTTTTTCACTACCTTTGCAGTTGGTATTTCAGCAATATTTTAGCAGTTCATAAACCTAACACCACCTACCAGTCACCACTAATGTGTTTCTCAGATTCCTCTGCTCAGAGGCCACTGATATTGAGGTGACACCAAACAACCTTAAACCACACTTATTTTAAGCCTACTGCTGGCGATACTGTATACCTGTGTAAATGAGCAAGCGCATACACTACAAAAAACCTTTGGGTGTAAAAATGAGTTTTCCTACTTACAATATTAAAAGCTAAGTCATTTCAGGCATAAATCGTATTCCTAGAAAATTTGAAAATAAATCTAATTGGACATAGTCTGTGATCTCTCAATCCATTTTGCCCTTTCAACTCTCTCAAGGGAGAACAGACGGAAGGGCAGAATCAATTTTGAGATCTTGGATCTCAATTTTTTAGGAATGATTTATACCAAAAATGACTGGACATTTAAGTGGGGTAATAAAGAGAAGCAATTGTTACCCCTAAAGGTCCTGTGCAATGTGCATGCCTTCTCGCTTACACAGGTGAGGAATGCAGCTGGCATAAGGTTGTAAGTTGGTCTGGAAATTGAAAAAGCATGTTTTGAGGTATTTTGACCTCACTTAAGCATTCATGGCATCAGAGAATCACACTAACAGTGGCTGAAAGGTGTTCGGACTATGATAGCTCCATCTAGTGCTGGCCACATACAGCCAGAAGTACACTATTTATCAAGCAGAAAAAGTGAGCCTTTAAAAGCACATACATTCATAAAATAATTAAGCACAGAATTTTGGACTTAAAAACAAAACGGTGGACATTAAAAGGGTTTTCCAAAACTAACATATTGATGAGCTATCTTCAAGATAGCTCATCAATATCACATTAGTGGGCATCCACCATTCGGGACCCTTTCTTATCAGCTGTCTCAAATAGCCATGACACTCAGGGGAGTGCCTGAGTCACTTTAATGCCTAACATTCACTAAGTCACTTTAATGCCTATAATTCATTCATTCATTACATTTATTTCATAGTACCACTGCCTGGTATTGCAACTCAGTCCCATTCACTTCAATGAGACTGAGTGGCTCTCAGGCCATATAACCAATTAACGTGACATCACAAGCCTGAGTAGAGGCTGCGACACGAGCCCGAGCACTGTGACCTCATCAATCAACTGATCCACTGGGGTCCCAAGCAGCGGACCCCCACTGATCTGATGACCTATCTTGAGGATAAGTCATCAGTATCTTAATCTTAGAAAGCCCCTTTAATGTCAAGTAAAAGTGTAATACATGTTGTGGCGCTCTCAGTGGGAAATGAGACCTATTATTTGCAATGATGTGCTATAATTTCTGCCAAAATGTTTGAGAGGAAAACATTCACTGATTGTGCCTCTGAATGTATCAGTGCACTTAGACATAATTGGATATGGGTCAAGGTTAGAGATGAGCAAGCATACTCGTTAAGGCGATTTACTCGAGAGAGAGAGAGAGCATCGCCTTATTCGAGTACCTGCTGTCTCGTCCCTGAAGATTCGGGGGGGGGGGGGGGGGGGGGGTTGTTGGTATAATGTTAGTTTAAGGCAAAACCCAGTTTCTGCTTCCAATTGATTATATAATTAATTGTTTACTTCTTATTTTCAGCTGCTTTAACCTTCAAATGTCTTCAAGACCAGTGGCCAGTATATTGTAAAGTGATACGAGAGAAAAATCTCTGCCAAGACATGAGGTGGTACCAACGCTGCTGTGAAACCTGCAGGGACTTTTACGCTCAGAAAATGCAACCCAGGAGTTGACCTTAGTTCTGTATGGATGGTTCTCAATATTATATCAAACACACACACATTTCTAGCATATTTCAACCAAACTTTTACAGAGTTCATATTATTTAATCAATTTAATTTATTTTTATTTTTCATGTCATGCATCACCGTTTTCACCTAACTATGGCTTACAGTTTTACAAGTCAGGAACATCTTTCGGAGTTTAGACTGTAGACCAAGTCATTGGTCTGCAAATACAATTTTTGCATATTTCTTTTTTTTTTTCAGCTCAGTGCACGGTTCTGTTTAAGCTTAAAATGCCCATAAAATTTCCGATTCTTCTGTGGTCTGAGATGAAATTATGACCCCTTTAGAAAAGCTAACTAAGCACTCCCCAATTATCCTTTGTGAAAATGTTCCAGGTCATATAGGCACTGTTGTTCTAATTGCTTCGCATTACTGTTCACATGGCCCACCCTGTCATTACAGCAATTACTCTTTATTAGTTATGTTTCTATATCATTGGATTTGAAAAAGCTTAGCATTGCATAAAATGTAACCTACATGCTGTGTACACTGTTTGAAAACACAAGCCGTACCTTCTCGAATGTAAGGAAATTCTACATTTTATTACACAAACTTCCAAACTTGCTTCATCTATTCCCATTTATAATATATGTAATGTTAAATGCTCTTGTATAAAAAGACTAAAGTATTAGGGAGATTATATTTTTATTGGCTGATCAGGAAAATATATGCAAGTTTTTGAGGCTACTTGGTCTCTTAATCAGACTAGTAGCTTCAAAAGCTTGAGGCTCAAAAAAGCAGCCCGATGAAGAGGCCTTGTAGCCTCAAAAGCTTGCATGTATTTTTCTGATTAGCCAATAAAGATATTACCTCCCTAATACTTTTGTCAGCTTATATATTTTTATCAAAAGTACTTAACATGACAATATTTTTCTGATTAACACGGTACCACACTATTTTTGCCTATTTCTAATATATAATATGGTAATTCACTATCTTTTTCTAGAATTAAAAAAAAACCTATTCACTAAAACTTGTACTCACCACCTAGGCAGGACAGGTGAAAAAACTCATTTATATCACAATTAAGAAATCCGTTGTCCCACATATCTCTATAGATCAACAGGGGATCAAATTGCAGGTCAACAGAGTGCGAAAATATACCCTAAGAAAATTTGAGCATGATTCGATTCTCTTTCTTATGTTAAAGGGGCATAATTGACATCTCAGACTTTACAGGGTGTGATTATAAATATGTATGGCACTATTTTTCTAACATCTTGATTATTCAAAGGGATAGAGATTAGAGATGAGCGAGCATACTCGCTAAGGGCAATGGCTCGATCGAGCATTGCCCTTAGCGAGTACCTGCCCGCTCGGGAGCAAAGATTCGGCTGCCAGCGGCAGGCGGGGAGCGGCGGGGAGGAACAGAGGGGAAATCTCTCTCACTCTCTCCTTCCCCCCTGCTCACTGCCGCAACTCGCCTTTCACCCGCGCCGGCAGCCGAACCTTTTCTTTGGAGCGGGGAGATAATCGCTAAGGACAATGCTCAATCGAGCAATTGTCCTTAGCGAGTATGCTCGCTCATCTCTAATAGAGATCTTCAAAGATGTTAGTGTGCTGACTGTTCAGAAGGTAGCTCCCAATTCTTTCATCATAGCTAGTAGCATTAGATATTATATCAATAGGCACTTCCGCTAAAGTGATCATGCCAAAGAGCTAAACATGCTAAATTTTATGTCAAGCATTACAACATGTACTGTAGTTTGCGGATAATGAAGTAGCAGAACGTGCTGCTTACATCATATGGTGCTATACCAGGAAACACATTTGTTTTCTAGCTTTAACTTTGAAGGTGCTATAGTAATTTTACTGACCGTGGCCAAGAGCTAGAACATATAGGACGCTATCTACCTATCTAGGCTACGCCAAACCATAGACATCTACTGTATGTGCTAAATTTAGAGGAAGTGCCTTCTTAAAACTCAAACCTTACACCCAATGCCCAATACCATTACGACTGGTTACATTGCAGTGAAATTGCAGTTAACTCTGTATATGCTTTCCAAGTTAAATAGGCAATGTAAGGCAGCCATGTCTTAAAAACTTTCTGAAACACTAAGGTGCAATCAGGTCATCAGCAGAGATCCAATATCATATGCACAGCCTATATAGGTATAAACTATAGGGGTCAAATAGCCAAAGGAGCCATACACTATCTTTAAAAGAAAGTATCAGAGCTGACCAGTACTATTGTACTAGTACTAAATGTACTATTATTACATGGCTGATAACTAGTAGTATATTAAAATCCACAAGGGAAGTTAGCACACCACCAAAGGATTTACTGGAATGGAGCTCTAATTTAAGTACCTCACTCTCAGCAAACATTCTATTGCCTAATGCAAGGCCCACATAATTTTCTTGCACATGGGCCTTCTGTCTATGCCTATGACTTAATCAGATAATATGTAAAGAGGTTGTAGACTGTTATGGCATATGAGCCATCACAAAG
This sequence comes from Eleutherodactylus coqui, assembly GCF_035609145.1. Classification (NCBI taxonomy): domain Eukaryota; kingdom Metazoa; phylum Chordata; class Amphibia; order Anura; family Eleutherodactylidae; genus Eleutherodactylus; species Eleutherodactylus coqui. The sequence goes on from NC_089841.1 coordinate 131,488,609, forward strand.
TACATGACAAATGTTGATTTCTAAGAAACATTGCTATTGAAATCTAATAGAGGCATTATATACAGTAGATTGTGAAGCTCACTGGCAAGTTAATCCTTTAATGATCACATAGAGGTCATTGCTGTGAGTGAATGCTACTGCAAAGAAGCCTTCACTGGCATGTTATGTGTAATATTGATCATGTAAAAGAGATTTTCTGAGTCCCCCAACAATCAATTTAAGATTGGTAGGGGTGCAACACCCGGTACTCCCACAATCAGCTGCTTGTTGGAGATGCTATACTCCAGAATTAGGATAGGTCATTGATAATATAGTCTCGGAAAACCCTCTTTAAAGTCAACTTTCTGAAAGTCTTCATAGATCTGTAGCAAATCCACGCCTAGTCTAGACAAATCAAGGTTTTATTGTTGTTAGGGTTATTCTTACTGTATGACAAAAAAAAAGTGGTTGAACACTTCTATTTCAGTTTTAAATTGCCCATTAAATATGTTCTCAATTTAAATCATACCAAAGAGCTACCGTACTGTAGTTTTGTTGTACTGACATAGCAGAACATGCTGCTCAGTTAATATGGTGCTATACCAGAAAGAAATTTGTGTCCTTATTTGTTGTCTGGTTTGAGCTTTGAATCTGTAATGAATGTCTGGATAATATATTTATGTCCTTCTGTGATCTTAGCATGGCCTGATGCATTTTTGCTATGGCATGATCCACCACTTACTTGCGTCTAGTCCATTTCTGAAACTTCAAGTGATTCAGTTCCAAAGCAACATTGCTTATGGGGTCTCTCTCATACTAGGTGCGGGAAAGATAAGGCAGGACCTATCTTCCTGCTTTTTCTTTTCAACTTGCGCTATGGCATGGAACTTGAATGCCCCCCCCCCCCCCCAAAAAAAAACCTCCGGTTCATGCGCATCTACACTCCGTAGCAGCGAGCGTAGTTGTGCAGATCCCTCTGTGTTTTTGCCCCAACAAGTATGTAACTGTCAGTCCATGTGAAAAATTGGCTATAATGGGGCAGTGTGCTCTCCATAGAATACTTGCACAGCATACGGCCCCATTATAGCCTATACAGCATATGTGGCTGTTGAAATGGGATCCAAGGGTTAATGCTGGGAAAAGATGCTAGATTCTGCATTTCACCAGACTTATCCAATGAACATTTCGAGCATACTGGCATTATGTGATTTTTTTTACCTCTCCCTGTGTAAGTTAGTCATTTCTAGGCCCGTTTTACATTTTTCCAGTCCATTCACTGCGACGACTAGACAAGTAGATTTGCAAAGTGCAAGTGAAGCGTAAGCTTTGCTCATTTCTACTTATAAACTTTAATTTGATAGATGCAGTCCATTTACAGGGTAGTCTGGAATAATAGTTTAGTCCAAAATAGCATACCAAGCATACTTGTATTAAAAGATATAGTTAGCATAAAGGAATTTTCAAGTATAACTGTTTTGCAAATGGTGCTACTTTCCTATAGTAAATAAGCCAATTATTATTTTTTTTTAAATGGCCCTTCCATTAATTTAAAAAAAGAGAGAAACTTAAATAGATCTTCAGTCCTCAGCGTGTTGGAATCACTGCATTCTGCTTCCATTTAAAGATCTCTCTTTAAAACACTATCTGTGCTGCATACTATGTGAAAACTGGCAACATCTTCACATACTGTAAGTTGTTCTTTGCTATCTGGGCACGTCTACTGGGTATAGGACTTTGTAATATTACAATAAGAATGAATAGAAGCCAAACTATATATTACACAGATAAGCTATTTAGTTCATAGACTTCATGTAGTGTAATTCTCTTTTTCCCCTGTGACTCTGCATTGTGGCACTGCTGGTGACTTGGACACTTAAGGCCCATTTACATAGAGCGATGATTGCTCAAAAATCGCTCAAAAGCGATTGTTTGAGCGATAAACATTGCGTCTAAATGTACGGCCATCGTGCACATTTTGTGCACTGCTCGTTGATCGTTAAATTCAAGCCAGCCTAAAAATCATGGTGCAGGCTTATCAGGACCGCACACTGAGTTCTCCGTGGGTAGTGCTGATAGTATTGTTTCAGCTATTTAACTCGTCGGAGAACAAAGGAGCTGAATGCAGATAAGAGCCCTCGGGCTATCAACTGCATTCAGCGAAAGGCTTCATTTGCATGCTAATAAGCTATTAAGCAGCTGAGTAGCTACTTAATAGTTTATGCAAAATGATCGCTCAAAGCTGTCACTCAAATTGTTGTTTGAGCGATCTTTAAGCGATCAACGCTCCATGAAAATGGGCCTTTATTGCTGGCTCCTCCACAAGTTATAGCTACTTTTTGTAGGTCCAAGCAGAAGGATTCCCAGTGATGGGGGGGCCCTACTAACAAAAAAAGGGGTTTTAGAAAATGGACAACTCCTGTAAAAAAAAAAAAGCAAAATTCAGTCATAAACCGTAAAGAATGCAACACTTATTTACACCCTGCCTACTTTCTTCTAATTGGAGGTACATAAAATCTGTAGTCTGCAGTATATTATAATGAATAAGGCTGGGTAATTCTCTTTTTTTGCCATTGGCATTGAAGTACAAATAAATGCAAAATGCATTGTAAAGCAATATAATGCATGTATTGTAGCTGCAGCTTTGTAAATGTAGGTACAATGTCTTCCATCACTATCAAGTAACATGGCTATATGCATTTCATAAGAGAAGTCTTGTTAGGAGGAAAAAGCTGCACAGACCTATATATATTCTAACTTCCTATGCACAATTGAAAAAGTTTTAGCGATATACTTGTTGAACTCACATTAGTCCACGCAACTATCCCTTCTTAGGCTTCGCTATTTTTCATGTCATATACTCACATTTTCTGTTATACCCAATCTTTCTGTTGTTTAAATTGCTTAAATGGGTTATCCAAGATAGTCCCCCCCCCCCCCCCAAAAAAAAAACGTGCCACTCTTGTTCATGCGCTGTGACTGACATTGCAGCTCATGCACCTCTAAAGTGAAGGGGGTGGAGCTGCAATACCAGACATACCGGTAGATAAGGGCATCTGTTTCTTGGAAAAATCACTTTTCTCTAATTCTGGACAATTTCTTTAATGGGAGCAACGGAATAGTTTTAGAAAACAGGGAAATATCTTACTGTACTGTTAGGACATATGGTGGCAAAGCCAATGCAGAGCTGAGCCGCTGTCTCACACAAATGAATAGAAAGAACACTTTCACCTCTGGTGCTGGTAACTCCAAACACATATCATTACTGTTCAACATCTGCATTGTAGAGAAAAACAGAGAACAAAGTGATCAATAGTACATTTTTTTTCCTGTAATCCATAAGGAGAAGATGAATCAGCAGCATAGCCGGTGGTGTGATCACCATACGGTAGCATAGGTTGACTAAGTGCCCATGACTAATACTGGGGGCAGGGGCGTAACTATAGGGTAAGCAGGGTAGGCAGCTGCACCCGGGCCATAAGCCTTCTCTTTTCCGTACAGGGAGTCCTGTACTATGGATAAAGCATTGTATTGAGGGGCCCTGTAACAGATTTTGCATTGAGGCCCAGAAGCTTCAAGTTACGCCTCTGACTGGGGGCACATATATTGGTTGTCTCCGGCCAGTAGTTTTACAGCTGATTACATTTTTGTATACTCTTTGTACCTGTCCGGTGTCCATAGCCAAACAGAAAAATGCTGCATGCAACATTTTTCTGTTCCGAGACATCTGGCATCACAACTGATGTGCCGGATGCCAAGAATGATCAAATAGAAAACTTTGGGATCAGTTCTGGCTTCAGTTTCCCTCTGGCATTTCACTACCATCCAGGAAAGAAAAAACATCTTGACAGCCAGACATATGGGAACCCGGCCTGAGAATGTTTGTTTTTTTTTAGCTACCTCCAATATGTGGTGCAGGAAAACACTTATTTACCAAATGGACCTTCAATGACTAAGTAAATCGTCAGTTCTCTGCTCATATCCAATGCAAACCGCTATCTTCTCAGGACAGTACAGAATGCTGCACACAACAACTTGAATAAGAAACACTGTATATGTTTACACTGAATCACTGTTGCACTGTTATAGTCAATTCATTTGAGATCATGCCTGGACGTTTATTTCACTGAATGTCATTCTGTCTGCATCTTACTCACGCTGCATAAGTAAAGGGTTTGGGTTTTTTAACCATCGGTGATAAGGCCGTTTTATTGCTGTCAAGTGATCAATACAGTTGTACAGTCCTGTGTTATATTTCATGCTCTCTTGCCATCGACACTGCCTTGTGTGTTTTGAATTAAAAGGTCATTTAAAAAATTTAGGTGAAATATTTGGAAAAAAATAAAGATTTATGAAAAACCTTATGTATGTGATTGATTTATGGCTTTCCATTAGATTTAACTTGGTTTAAAAAATTAAATTATCATTTAGAATTTCTAGAGTGCATTACATGGGACATGTGCAAGTCTCATCGGAAGACCTGCTGCTTTCATTCTAAAAGGTTTTTGGTATCCAATTGTGAATACTGTATATACTCAAGTATAAGCCTAGGTTTTCAGCACATTTTATTGTGCTGAAAAAGCCCCCCTCGGCTTATACTCGAGTCAGAGAAGGCTTTAAAAAACCCTCCATACTCACCTCCCAGCCGGCGTCTGTGTCTCCGGTGGCGGTGCGGCAGGCTGCTTGAATTCTCTCCGCTGTCATCCCCCGCCATCAGCGCTGTGTAAGTAAGAGCTGTGATTGGATCGAGCGTCAGCCAATCACAGCCGTTTCTCGATCATTCACAGCCAATCAAGCTGCTTTAGAGTTCTCCCCGCTGTCATCTCCCTGCTCGGCTTTCAAATCCCCTGCCATCAGTTCTGTGTAAGTAAGCGCTGTGATTGGATCGAGCGGCAGCTGTGATTGGCTGGCGCTCAATCCAATCACAGCGCTTACTTACACAGCACTGAAAGAGCCAAGCAGAGAGGACGGCGGGAGATGACAGTGGGGAGAATTCAAGCAGCTTGTCGCACAGACACAGACGCCGGCTGGGAGGCGAGTATTGCGGTTTTTTTTACCTAGTATATACTGGTGTATAGCTCTGCTTATACTCGAGTCAATAAGTTTTCCCAGTTTTTTGTGGTGAAACTTATTGTCTCGGCTTATACTCGGGTCGGCTAATACTCGAGTATATACGGTAATTCCAATATGCAACTAATGTATAGTGCAATACAACTAAATGGGGTTTAAACAGACTACAATCACTGAATATCAACCCCTTCTTATTAAAATTTCACTTTTATTAGACATACAGCAACATCTAAATCAATAATCAATGAGTTAATATACTGCACCATAATACTTGGATAGCAGCACAAACATAACAAGGGATGAAGGAATTTCCTGCCATAGCTGTCACAGCTGTGCAAGAAGTCTGCGATGTACTCCCTATGTTTTCGATGGGGCTGGTGCTGCTGCCACTGGCCCCATTGAGAAGAATGAGCAATATCGCGGAGTGTTCTCTGCGCTGCGAGGCACTCGCTCTCACATTGCTAAAAAAATTATCGCTAGTGGGTTGGCACCCTAAGGCAAAACTTAAGTGATGCCCTACACTGTGCTGCCCTTTGGTATGTTTGCATAGTGTACAATATCTAAAGAACCATTATTATTTTCTGCAAAAGTAACTTTGTGACAAGAATAGTCTGTCAGAGAGATTTAGAGAAGTAGTTGGAGGCTTGGGCAAAGAACTGGCAATGAAGTGAGTTATGATTACATATTAAATGTTAAACACATTGCAAATCACACTCAAAGAGATGCGGGAATATTTGTGGAGGGTAAACTTAACTTCAGCAACTAGTGCCAGCAAGCTGCTGCCAAGGCAAGTGAAACAGTGGGATGAATCAAAAGAGGCCCAAACACACACAATGAGAACAGTTCTATCTTTATATAAATCACTGGTCAGGCCATGCATAGAATATGGAGAACAGTTTTGGACATTTGTTTATAAGAAAAAAAATAGCTGAACTGGAAAAAGTTTAGAAGTAAGTTTTTACAGTTGGGAAAATGAAGGCACACGTTAATAAATGGGTAGCACTACCGAGAAGTTTGTCTAATGTTTTTTTAGTTTTGATGGTGGCTTAGAGGCAACCTAACTGCTATGTACAAATGTATTTATTTGCACTTTGGGCCATTGATTAAAGATTTATTCTAATTGGTATGTTGGAGTCAGGAAGTAGTCTCAAAAGGTTTAAAAAAGAATGTGACTCATCCATTAGTTTTTGTACCATGCCTATGACTCTTTACACTGTGTGCGTCATGAGAGCGCTGTCTCTCTCACATTACTGTACCTATACAGTAGAAGACACCTGCATTTGAGGCAATTTAGGTAACAAAACCTTATTAAACTATAATGTTTGTTAGAAAAGGGGAACTTGGTATGGTTATTGTTTTCGGGTGCACAATGGAGGTGGGGGAGGTTTCCAAAGTCATAATGGATCACTGGGACTGGTTACCATAAGCATCCACATCGTTGTGACTTTATGAACAGAGACTGTATATCACAAGCTACTTTGCTGAAACTGCTACCAAAATTATGTCTATGTAGCAGGTTATATGGATGCTCATTATGGCATAACCTTCTAAACTACTGGTCATCATATTATAGACATTGACAGCATCATTACATGGAAACCACTTAGACTTTGTCTAATGCTCAATATATAAATGAAATGGGATGCCAAGAACTTAGTTTGGCAGTTTTTTAAAAGGATGTAGCTGGAGATTTGCTGCTGTCTGAATTTTCAGTACTTAAGAATAAACGAGGCAAAGCACATTTGGAACATTTTAAATTATTCCATAAAAGTGAATGGGGGTAAATTGCATTAGGAATATTTTTCCTTGATATAGCTAATGGCATCATATTAAAGAATGGATTGCACAACTCATGCAAGTTGAACACTAACCTTTAAGCTATTGGATGTTTTGGACGATCCTCCCATATTAGCCCTTTAGTAACTTCAATACACCTTTTTACTGACCTCACTAATGAGCTTTAAACCTGCACATACATTTTTTTTAAGATGGTGGTTTGACTGACGACTGACAGTCAGGTTCCTGCTGTAAAAGCGAGGAATGTAGACACCTCAGATCCTGGCAGTTTAACCCCTTACATACCGCAATCAATAGCAGGTATTCTCAAAAAATGAAAAAGTGCTGCTTGTGTATGGAAATCTTAGCCTTTATTCTTCAGCGTCACCACATAAATGCCAAATTAAGAGGACGCGTTTCAGTCTGCAATGAACCTTGGTCACCTGTAACATGTAAGGGAAGGGACCCCATAATGTGATCACATGGTAATAATGGGTTCCCATGTCAGCCGGAGGCCTGGTAAACGCCTCCATGTCTGCTATGCAACTCATAAACATATTAGAAGGCACTACATACATAATGCAGTGTACTGTCCTAGCGATCGCATAATCACATCTTCAAGTTCCCTTGAGGGACAAAAAATAGTGCCATAAAAAGTTCAATAAAGTTTAATTAAAAAAAAAAATCCAGTTTAAAAAAATACACATTTTTCCCCATAAAAACCTCTTTTTAAATGGATAAAATGTCAACACATTTGTAAAATAAAGAGGTATTGTAAAATATAATGGGTATTGTAACAACCGAAACAATAAATATATTTTATTATTTATCTCACGTGGTGAACACTCTAAGGGCTCATGCCCACGGCCGTGACGGACTCTGCCAGCGGAATATCGCAGCGGAATCTGCCACAGTGCCTGCCAAAACCCCAATACTTACCACTCCGGATCCGCTGTACGCGTCCTGCATGGAGGGCCGGCTTGCGTGTGCAGTACAATGGATGACGCGCCAGCAGTGTCGGATGACCCGGCCGGCGGTGGGTGGACTGCGTATTCACACGATACGTTTGCTGTACTACAGCGAAAGTATAGCATGACGGACGGCTTCCATTGACTACAATGGAAGCCAGCCGCGCATATTCCCGCGGTTTATTTCACACTGCGGAATTCCACAGCATGCACATTTAGCTATTATTAGGCTCAATAGAACCTAATTGCTGCGGGGCAATGCGCGGCGGAAATCCGGCCATGGGCATTAGCCCTAAAGATAATTTTAAAAAGCAATGTCAGTATTGGTATTTCGTTCACCTCCCGAAAAAAAACAAAATACAAAGTAATCCAAAAGTCACATGTGCCCCAGAAAGAAACCAATAAAAATTACAACTCTTCCTGTGAAAAACAAAAACTTTACATAGCTCCGTGGCCAGAAAAATAAAAATGTTATTTGTCTTAGAATGCAGTCAATTGTTTTTCTTTAAAAACGCATGGTTGAATGCAGTGAAAACAAACCCCCTAAAACAATGGCATAAAAGTTATACAATACATTATATGTACTCCAGAGTGGTGTCATTAAAAAATGCAACTTGTCTCACAAAAAGCAAGCCCTCATACAGCTATGTCAGCAAATTATGACTCTTGCAATGTGACAGTGAAAATCACTTGGTCCTCAAAGGAGTTTTCCGGGCAGTATCGGCTGTCAGTGCCCGGATACACCGAAGTCTGAGTGGAAGCCACTGCCCGACCAGTGGAGTGGCTGAAGCTCGTAATTGCAGGCGCAGTACTCATTGAAATCAACAGGATCTGTACCTGCATTTACAAGCACAGGTCTCATTGATTTAAATGAGAGCTGTGCACGCAATTACAAGCACCGGCCACTTAACAGGGATCAGAGTAGCGGCTTCCACTCAGACCCTTATGTAGCCAGGCACTGACAGCCAGCATTACCAGCAGAAGAGAGTCACTAAGGGGTTAGAAGAGTTCCTCATCAAAAAGCTGATTATAGGGTGTCCTTCTGCTGAAATTTCCATGATTACTTGTAATCTGTAAAGGAATCTGGCAGCCAGTGTTTAATTCCCCTGCAGCACCACAATAGGATGTTCATATACCATCTTCAACCTTAGGGCTGACACCCACTGGCGTTTTTTTCTCTGTTGCACTGCGAGAGCAAGTGAAAACACTCGCCTCGCAGCGGGAGAAAAAAGACGGGATGACGCCAGGATATTGCCAGTCTTTTCAATGGGGCCAGCGGCAGCAGTGCTAGCCCCATTGAAAAGGTAGGGAGAATACTGCGGACTTCTGCCATAGCTGTCACACCTGTGACAGCTGTGGCAGAAGTCTACTATGCTATCCCATTGCTTTCAATGGGATCGCGCTGCTGCCGGTTCCATTGAAAGCAGTGGTTTGTGGCAAACCCCACAGTATGATTTTCAGGGAAGGGCTTGAAATATAAGCCCTTCCCTGAAATCATCTATAACTGGTTAAAAAATTTTTTACTTACCTCTCAGCCACTCAGACATGTCCTCCGGCTGGCTCCCCGACACTGCTGTCCAGCACTTTCAGCAGGCAGGGATTTAAAAATGAATGAATAGCTAAACACTTGCTATAATTGGCTAAGCTAATCAGCACAACCCTTTCAGGAGGCGGGGATTTTTAAATCTCCGCCTGCTGAAAGTGCTGGACAGCAGTGTCGGGGAGCCAGCCGAAGGACATGTCTGAGCGGCGGAGAGGTGAGTAAATTTTTTTTTTTTACCAGTTAATGATGATTTTCAGGGAAGGGCTTATATTTCAAGCCCTTCCCCGAAAATCATACTGCGGGGTTTGCCACAAACCACTGCTTGCAATGAGACTGGCAGCAGCGCTGATCCCATTGAAAGCAATGGGATAGCATGCTGCACTTCTGCCACAGCTGTCACAGCTGTGGCAGAAGTCCGCGGTATTCTCCCTGCTGCTGCCGCTGGCCGCACTGAAAAGACTGCCGATATCCCGGCCTCATCCCGGCGTCTTTCTTGTGCTGCGAAGCGAGTGTTTTCACTTGCTCTCGCAGCACAAGAGAGAATAAAACGCCAGTGGGTGCCCAGCCTCATGTGAATAGCCATCTATTAGTTAAAGCACCAAACTAATGTGTTTGTGAAAAGCCTTGAACTCAAAAGCTTTTTAGGTACCAGGATTTTTTCTACTAGTTACCTGCAAATAATAATTTGCAGTATAAGAAGGGAAATATATAAATGATGGATAGTGTGGTTTAACATTCCTCAGCACTGCTATCAGTGGTGGAATCAGTGGACCAAAGGTCCAGGGCTTTTCCTTAAAATTGTGCTTCGCCCTTTCTCCTCACTTTCCTGCCATACAGTGCGTATAATCATAGCATTGCCAGCCACGATCCCCACCCCATAGCACCAATACCAAGAGCCCTCAAAAGCCCCTAATTTTAAGAGACCTAAGCTGCTTTCACACTGCTTTGCAATGTAGTTATACTGTTTGTGCTAAGAAAGCCCATGTTGCAAGCATCTCCAGCCTACAACAGCTCTCCCCATAGAGCTGCATGCACAGGGAGACCTGATTGTCACACTTCACTGGCTGTGTTGGATAGGGACTGAGGTGAGGTCATGGAGTCACCACCAGCACAAGTGATCCACATGCTGGTGCATGCTCAGTATCATTTTGCATTGGAAGCCGACAAAAGTACTTCTCTGCTGGAGCGTGGATGGGTTGGTCGTCTGGGAAATATGTTTCTGTACATATTTATTCCAGCTTCTCCTCATTGAGGACGTCAGTTATACTTCTAGTCTGAAAGTGTCTTTGGTCAAGTCAGCAGCTCCTGTCCTGTTCTACTGTCAGAGAAGTCTGTTTGGTTTTAAGAATACTTGGGGTGTTTTAACATCTATCTCCTGACTTATTGCTCTTCCTACATTGGTATTTCATCTGGTTCATTGCATGCGTGTTTAACATCTATGCTACATCTGTTGTTTAATGAAGCAAACATTATCCCTGTTTCCAAATAGGGAGAGTCAGGGTCACCCAAGGTCCCTGACATGGAGTCGCTCTCATCAGAGCAAGTGCTCCACTTTTAGGTAGTGTCTCATCACATTAGTTGTTAGGGTCAGATTTCCTGTTCCCCCACTTTTTTTGGTTTCATTATAAATATCTTGCATTCTCCATGTTAGTATATTATGTGCATATCTGTCCTTTTACAACAACATATTACATCCAATCCGGACAAGGTGTTTGGCATCCAGCTCGGATATAACATTAATTATGGCTTAGGGACCTTTCACATGGGACGGAATTGCGCCACAGGATGCAGCCAAATTCACAGCTGCAGAATTCCACATGTAGGTCTAACTATGGATTTTGATGTGGAGCCATGGGCAGGTTTTAAGCCATTTTCAATTCCACATACAAAAATTGGTAAGTAGCTTGTGAATTTTGGTGTGGAATTTACCCCGACTCACAGTGCGTCATGCGGCCTGTTTTGTCCCATATGAAAGGTCCCTTACTGGACAGGAAGGGATGGTTAAAGCCTTTTTGCTCTCAAAGGCCATTATGCAACTGTGTTCTGAACCATCATGAAGTTAGCGCGAAGTCCCATTGGTTTATTCTCTGGTTGACCAGTCCAACACTGCTGGGCACTTCAAGGCCAAAATGCCCCTATTATGACCTACTAATGGTTGCAATTCACTTATTGGAATGGGCTAACTTGTTCACATGACATAGATTCTCCTCTAATGTGTTGTATGCTGAAGAAATAGCCTCATTAGGAAATAGTGCAGCTAGGGAATGACAATCCTAGGTAGAATCTATACTAGGGGGGATTAGTTTCATCCACCTGTCAGAGCTCCTATGAATAATGAATGCAGGCTGTATTCTGCAGCAGATGTAGGCAGGTTGTGTAGTTGGCCTCATGCAATGAGCTATAAACATGGATCTGTCAGTCTTGCCAAATAACAACCACCCGGACAAATTTCTTCGTTTGGATGTGAACAGTTTACTGACAAATGCTGCTGCTTTACATGCAAGACAATGGCGCAACAAAGTTTATCTACAGGTGAGTGCAATGGGAAATGAACATAATGCTGGTCATATATAAAGGCATCAGTGGAAGGAAAGGTCATAATTCAGCCTTTAAAGACAAAGCATAGCTATATACATATGCATGAGACCTATTTGGGACATTGTATGTTCTTTTATTTATATGCATTACACATGTTGCGACATTTTCAGCTACAAGTGAGTAATACCGTATATTGTAGGAAATATTCCAACATACTCCTTATACATCATGAGATGTTCTTATACTTACGCTGCATGGCTGAGATATTTTTTGACATTACAAAAAAGACTTAATGTAATAAAAATACAAGTTATCATTACTGAGAATGATGTCTCATACGTTCTTTTTAAAATAGGATAGTGATATGATGTCATCAATGTTCTACTGCAAGATTTGTAAAGACTAGAGATGAGCGAACGTACTCGTCCGAGCTTGATGCTCGGGCGAATATTAGGGTGTTCGGGATGTTCGTTATTCGTAACGAACACCACACGATGTTCGTCTATATGCGCTCAATGGGGCCGGCGGCAGCAGCGCCAACCCCATTGAGAACATATAGAAGACAAATCCTTCTTCTCTGCCACAGCTGTAACAGCTGTGACAGAGAAGAACGATGTTTGCCCATTGAATTCAATGGAACCGGCAATACAGCCGACTCCACTGAATGCAATGGGCTGCCGGCGATCGCGGGATGAATTGTCGGAAAGGGGTTAAATATATAAGCCCTTTCCTGCAATTCATCCAGAAATGTGTAAAAATAAAAAATATATATATACTCACCTGGTGCCGGCAGATGGAGTTCAGCGCGGCAGGCTGCAGTTCTCCTGAACTGCTCTGAACAGCTGTGAGTAGTATTCAGCAGCCGGGGATTTAAAATCCCCGCCTGCTGAATAAGATGCCTCTGAATGGTCACAGCCTGACCAATCAGAGGCCAGCCCTCACTCACACCCATTCATGAATTCATGAATGGGTGAGTGAGGGCTGCCTCTGATTGGTCAGGCTGTGACCATTCAGAGGCATCTTATTCAGCAGGCGGGGATTTTAAATCCCCGGCTGCTGAATATTACTCACAGCTGTTCAGAGCAGTTCAGGAGAACTGCAGCCTGCCGCGCTGAACTCCATCTGCCCGCACCAGGTGAGTATATATATATTTTTTATTTTTACACATTTCTGGATGAATTGCAGGAAAGGGCTTATATATTTAACCCCTTTCCGACAATTCATCCCGCGATCGCCGGCAGCCCATTGCATTCAGTGGAGTCGGCTGTATTGAGGGCTCCATTGAATTCAATGGGCTAACATCGTTCTTCTCTGGCACAGCTGTTACAGCTGTGGCAGAGGAGAACTTGCTGTGTCGTTCCCATCATTTTCTTGAATTGCCAAGATTTTCACACATGAAAACCTTAGCGAGCATCGGCGAAATACAAAAATGTTCCGGTCGCCCATTGACTTCAATGGGGTTCGTTATTCGAAACGAACACCCGAACATCGCGGGAAGTTCGTTTCGAATAACGCGAACCCGAACATTTTGGTGTTCGCTCATCTTTAGTAAAGACGTTTCAGCAAGTGCAATGTACTATTGCATGAACTAGAGAGAATAAAATGACTGAATAGTTGTATTATGTACATTATGATCCTTGTTTGGAGCTTTTTATGTACATTCTTGGTCCTTTCATAATGCAAAGTACCAGACAGTATAAAGTATAATTCCAAATATTTCAATCGTCACACTTTTTCAGTTAGTTCAGGGCAACTTTTTGCAGCACAACTTTATAATTGTGACTGTTGAGTGAGAGCTGCAGCTCTTGGAGGGCCCTCATTTTAATGCAACTCACTGTGTTCCCTGTTCAGCAGTTGATAGTTAAAACTAAAAGGTCGTGCTACGGTAAATATGTAGCCTTTGTGCAATATTTGCATGTGCATAATAAGCAGTGAATAGAACCCATTGATTTCAATGGGTTTGTTCACATCAGCGTATTTTTTCTTAAGATGTGTGACCGTGTAGAGAAATACATGACAAGTCCTATTTTGGTGTGTAGTACGCATCATAGAAGCCCATCATAGAAGTCAATGGTCATGCGTAAAATACGAAGGAAAACTGCATATTTGCTGTGTATTTATACACCAAATGAACACAATTTTGTGCGCTTTTACACTGCAAATACGCAGTGTTTTGCACACACAAAAATATGCTGGAGCGGGCTGAATATGCCGGCGTAAGTACATTTTGGACATGTGAATACATATTGTATTTATGAGGCCTGTAAAGCATTTACGCCCGTGTGAATGAGCCTTCAGTTTTGCTGGATAAATGGAAATTGCAGTTTAGTTGTCAGGACAGTGTCCGGGATATGGAGGTCCCTGAGATATCCCGCAACCCCTGTCCCTGCCTACTTGCCCCCCTGGGCTAACCCCCAGGGCGACAACTGGGCGGCGGTCCCTACCCTCACTAGGGAAGCGGGACACGGGAAGACAAACAGACACTAAGACAACAAACGGTAGAATGGTCAGGCAATCCGGGTCGGCAACAGGAGGGTACGCAGTACAGAGGGGAAGGCAAAACGTAGTCAAGTCCAGAAGCAGAAGTCAGAAAAGCCGGGGTCACAAACAGGAGTCAAAACAATACGCGGGTGCAGCTAGAAGACCAAACTAACACTGGCAAGGGCTGAAAGGAAAACACACATATTTAAATGCTGTCAGCGCTCCCGCCCCAGAAGCTGATTGGGGCGGGGAGCCTGACAGCAGCAGGGCTGATCAGGGAGGTGCTGGGGACACGCCCCCAGTCTTGCTGCACAGACAGTTACTAGGGAAGCCAGCCTGGTAGTCAAGTGACTAGAGAAGCACCTGCTGCCTCCCTAGCAACCCGGCGGCGACCAGTCTTACAGCGGCCCGGGGAGATCACAAGAACCGGGGCTCCCCTATGCCGCACTCCTGTAACCTGGGTGGCAGGACCGGTGGTGTGGGCACGGCGGCCCCGAGAGTTGCAGGTTCTGACAGTACCCCCCCTTCTACGGGGGGACACCGGACCCCCATGGCCAGGAGCTGGCTTAAGCGGGAAAGCCCTGTGGAATGACTGGACAAGGCGTGGCGCATGAACATCCCTGGCAGGGACCCATGTGCTGTCCTCAGGGCCAAATCCTCTCCAGTGGACCAGGTACTGCAGCACACCTCTAACCCGTCGGGCATCAACAAGCCTTTCTACTTCATACTCCAGTTCCCCCTGTACCAGAGAAGGAGGGGGCGGGTTCTGGGTGGGTAGAACTGGAGTCACATACTTCTTAAGCAAGCTTTTGTGAAAAACCTTGTGGACCTTCCAGGAGTCAGGAAGTGACAACTTATATGACACCGGGTTGATAACCTACGAAACAGTAAATGGGCCAATGAACCGAGGAGCAAGTTTCAGGGAGGGAACCTTAAGTCTCAGATTCTTGGATGACAATAAAACTTGCTCCCCGACCACAAAAGGTGCAGAGATAGTACATCTTTTATTTGAGTATTTACGCAGTTTCTCTTGGGAACCCTGAAGGTTCTTACGAACCTGGGCCCAAACTGTGCACAGTTCCTCAGAGGATATGTCAGCGGCCGGATTCTTCGAGACAAAAGGAGTAGAAAGCGAGAACCGGGGATGGAACCCGTAGTTACAAAAAAAAGGTGACAATTGGGTCGACGAGTTAACATGGTTGTTAATAGCAAATTCGGCGAGAGGTAAGTAGTTGGCCCACTGATACTGATTATCAGAGACAAAAAGTCGCAGGTACTGGATAAGTTCTTGATTCATCCGTTCCGTTTGTCCGTTACTCTCGGGATGGAAAGCAGAGGAAAAAGACAAATTAACATTTAGATTTTTACAGAAAGCTCGCCAGAAGCGAGCGACGAACTGAACCCCTCTATCTGACACAATATCCTCGGGGATTCCATGTAGCCGAACAATCTCCTTGATGAACATTTCAGACAGAAGTTTGGCGTTAGGCAACTTGCAAAGCGGAACAAAATGTGACATTTTAGAAAAACGGTCAACTATTACCCAAATGACCGTATTCCCCAGCGAGGATGGCAGATCAGTAATAAAATCCATGGACAAATGGGACCATGGCCTGGACGGAATGGGCAAGGGAAGAAGAGGACCCTCAGGACGTCTCCTGAGATTCTTCCCCCTTGCGCAAACCGGGCACGTGGACACAAATAACCGTATATCCTTGGCCATATGCGGCCACCAATAGAGTCTGGATACTAACTCTAGAGTACCCCTGATGCCGGGGTGTCCAGCTAGGACTGAAGCATGTGTCTCCTCTAACACTTTCAATCTCAGTGACAACGGGACAAATAATTTGCCTTCCGGAAGGGCTTCAGGAGCTGATTGTTGAGCGGCGTGTATGAGAGGTGAAAGGTCGGAGGAGACAGCAGCGAGGACCACCCCAGGGGAGAGAATGCTCTCAGGTTCAGACTCGGAAGGTTCCGGAGAACCAAAACTCCTAGACAGGGCATCAGCCTTGACATTCTTAGAACCGGGTCCATAGGTAACAACAAAATTGAACCGAGAGAAAAACAAGGCCCAGCGGGCTTGCCGGGCATTTAACCTCTTAGCGGAATCTAAATAGGTGAGGTTTTTATGGTCTGTGAGTACCGTGATCTGGTGACGAGCTCCTTCCAAAAAA
The DNA here is from genome assembly GCF_035609145.1 of Eleutherodactylus coqui. Taxonomy (NCBI): domain Eukaryota; kingdom Metazoa; phylum Chordata; class Amphibia; order Anura; family Eleutherodactylidae; genus Eleutherodactylus; species Eleutherodactylus coqui. The sequence continues at coordinate 131,505,135 of NC_089841.1, forward strand.
TGCCTCCACTCTTCGAAAGCCCACTTAATAGCCAGCAATTCCCGGTTGCCTATATCGTAGTTCTGTTCAGTGGAAGAGAACTTTCTAGAAAAATAGGCACACGGTCTAAGGTTAGTGAGTGTGGAGGGACCTTGGGACAGTACCGCTCCCACACCAAACTCTGAGGCATCTACCTCCACCACAAAAGGGCAGGACAGATCCGGTTGTACTAGGACGGGCGCAGAAGAGAACGCCGCCTTTAGGGTATCGAAGGCCCTAAGAGCCTCAGAAGACCAGGTACTCACATCTGCTCCCTTTCTGGTGAGGTCCGTTAGAGGTTTAGCCACCACGGAGAAGTCTTTAATGAACTTGCGATAGTAGTTGGCGAAGCCGAGGAAGCGTTGAAGGGCTTTCAAGGAACCTGGCTGGGCCCACTCCGTGATGGCTTTCACCTTCCCAGGATCCATCTGGAAGTCGCATGGCGTGATGATATACCCTAAGAATGATATCTTTGTACCCCGAAAACACATTTCTCGAGTTTAGCAAACAGCTTGTTATGTCTGAGTCGAGCTAGCACGGTCTGAACATGAGTATGGTGACTCGGCAAATCGGTGGAAAAAAATCAGAATGTCGTCTAGATATACAACAACGAACACCCCCATGATATCCTGAAACACTGAATTCATGTACCCCTGAAAAATGGCGGGGGCGTTACACAATCCAAAAGGCATAACTAGGTATTCAAAATGACCGAGGGGCGTATTGAAGGCGGTTTTTCACTCATCCCCCTCCCGAATGCAAATGAGGTTGTATGCTCCCCTGAGATCAAGTTTAGAAAACCATTTGGCACCAGCGACCTGGTTGAGGAGGTCAGGAATGAGTGGAAGAGCATACTGGTTTCTGACTGTGATCTTATTTAGCTCTCTATAGTCAATACAGGGCCGGAGACCCCCATCCTTTTTCTCGACGAAGAAAAACCCGGCACCCACCGGGGATTCTGAGGGCCGGATGTGCCCCTTGGCCAAGCTGTCCTGGATATAGTCCCTCATGGATTCTCTCTCTGGAACCGTAACATTATAAATGCGGCCCTTAGGAAGTTTGGCCCCAGGAATCAAATCGATTTTACAGTCCCATTCCCTATGAGGGGGCAGAGCTTCAGATAATTGCTTGGAGAACACGTCTGAAAACTCGGAGAGGTAATCTGGTAGGGGAATCCCCTCGCAGGTGGAGATTCCCACCTCCACTGGACAAAGGTGGTTGGCACAGTGGGGACCCCACTCTACCAGTTCCAACGTGTCCCAATTTACTACCGGGTTGTGCTCCCGGAGCCAGGGGAGACCTAGGACGACGTCCACAGACAGATCTCTCATCACCAGAAATGTGCAGGTTTCAACGTGTAGGGCTCCTATAGTAAACCTTACTTCAGGGGTAACCAGATTAACAACCCCTGCTTGCAATGGAGTGGAGTCCACTCCTAAGACAAAAATCGGAGTCTCTAAACGTAGCAAAACCCTGGACAGATGAGCAACGAAATTAAAATTAACAAAATTAGCAGCAGCCCCAGAATCAACGAAGGCTTGCCCAGTACGGTGGAAAGAATGGAATTCTAGGGTGCAGGGCAATAACATTTTGGACAATACAGGGAGTACCTTGGCTCCTAGACAGTCCTCCCGACAACTGCCTAGGAGCGGAAGTTTTCCTGCCATGGCTTCTTAGCGCAGGTTGCAATGCGGTGACCCGGCTCCCTACAGTAGAAGCAGAGATTCTTCTTCAGGCGATATTCCCGTCGTTGCTTGGGGTTCATGGCTCCCAGCTCCATGGGCTCGGTGGTGGGAGGTGAGAAAGTCCGGTCAGTAGAAGAAGTGAGCGTGGGGAGTGGAGTGGTCCGAGCGGCGTGTCTGGCCCTCAAACGTCGGTCGGCCCGAATAGCAAGCGTCATGGCTTGCTCCAGGGTTCTCGGCTCTGGGTGGGCCACGAGTAGGTCCTTAAGACCCTCAGACAGACCGGTTAAAAATAGGTCTTTTAGGGCGGCATCATTCCACCCGGATTCCGTACAATGTTGGCGGAATTGGGAACAGTAGTCCTCCGCCATCTTGCAACCCTGGCGCAGGGCCAGAAGCTTGGAGACTGCGTAGCCAGCCTGGTCGGGTTCGTCATAAATTTGACCCAAGGCGGAAAAAAAGGCGTCAAGGGATAGTCGGGCGGGAGAGCCAGCTGGTAACGAGAAAGCCCAATTTTGGGGCTCTCCCCTCAGGCGGGTAATTACAATTCCCACTTTCTGGTATTCAGTACCAGAGGAGTGGGGTCGGAGATCAAAGTAGAGCTTGCAGCTCTCTAAATGCAAAGAACTGACCTCTCTCTCCGGAGAAGCAATCCGGAAGCGTGGCTCGGGGTTCTGACATTGTTCCTGGAGCGAAAGGGGGCTGCATGGGACCTGCAGCCGCCACTTGTTCCTGTAGCTGCATGCGGGCGGTTAGGTCCTGGACAAGGTTTGTAAGGACCTGGACCTGGTTCGCTAAAGCAGCCACGGCCTCCATCGAGGGATTCAAAGTTGCCGGGCGGATGCACGGGTCTGACCTGCCTTTGGCCAGTGTTACTGTCAGGACAGTGTCCGGGATATGGGGGTCCCTGAGATATCCCGCAACCCCTGTCCCTGCCTACTTGCCCCCCTGGGCTAACTACCAGGGCGACAACTGGGCGGCGGTCCCTACCCTCACTAGGGAAGCGGGACACGGGAAGACAAACAGACACTGAAGACAAACAAACGGTAGAATGGTCAGGCGATCCGGGTCGGCAACAGGAGGGTACGCAGTACAGAGGGGAAGGCAAAACATAGTCAAGTCCAGAAGCAGAAGTCAGAAAAGCCGGGGTCACAAACAGGAGTCAAAACAATACGCGGGTGCAGCTGGAAGACCAAACTAACACTGGCAAGGGCTGAAAGGAAAACACACATATTTAAATGCTGTCAGCGCTCCCGCCCCAGAAGCTGATTGGGGCGGAGAGCCTGACAGCAGCAGGGCTGATCAGGGAGGTGCTGGGGACACGCCCCCAGTCTTGCTGCACAGACAGTTACTAGGGAAGCCAGCCTGGTAGTCAAGTGACTAGAGAAGCACCTGCTGCCTCCCTAGCAACCCGGCGGCGACCAGTCTTACAGCGGCCTGGGGAGATCACAAGAACCGGGGCTCCCCTATGCCGCACTCCTGTAACCCGGGTGGCAGGACCAGTGGTGTGGGCACGGCGGCCCCGAGAGTTGCAGGTTCTGACATTAGTGTTTCCAAATGTAAAATAATGCACTTGGGAAGAAGAAACCCTTGACTGAGTATCATATTGGCTGTTCTGTGTTATCCAGGACTTCAGAAGAGAAGAATTTAGGGATTTTGATTTCTGTGAACTTTAAAATGAGTCCACAGTGCGGTCAGGCAGCAAAGAAAGCAAGTATAATGCTCGGCTGTATAACTGGAGGTATAAACAGTTGAAAGAGGGTGATTGTGATCCCGCTGTATAGAGCTCTAGTGAGACCACATCTGGAATATTGCGTTTAGTTCTGGAGACTTCATCTACAGAAAGGCAATAAAAAAATAGAACGAGTCCAAAAATAAAAATGGGCTACAAAAATGGTGGAAGATCTCGGGAACAAAACTTATCAGGAAAGATTTAACTTAATTTGTGCAGCCTGGAGGAAAGAAGGGAGAGGGGGGCATGATCAAAAGTTTTATATATATTAAAGGTATAAATAAGAAACACTAGAACAAGGGGGCACAATCTGAGTTTAGTTGGGGAAGATCAGAAGCAATGTCAGAAAATAGTACCATATATACTCGAGTATAAGCCTAGTTTTTCAGCACATTTTTTATGCTGAAAATGCCCCCCTCTGCTTATACTTGAGTGAGTTAAAAAAAAAAAAACAACAAACCTGCAATACTCACCTGTGTCTGTGTCCCCGACGTGATGGTCTCATCGGTGGTGCGACAAGCTGCTTGAGACTTCTCTCTGCTGGCATCTCCCTGCTTAGCTTTGAATTCCCCTGCCATCAGCACTATGTAGGTAAGCTCTGTGATTAGATCGAGCGCCAGCCAATCACAGCCGACGCGCGATCATTCACAGCCATTAAGTGGATGACATCACTAAATGTCTGTGATTGGTTTATCGAGCGCCGTCTGTGATTGGCTGGCGCTCGATCCAATTACAGCGCTTACTTACACAGCGCTGACGGCGGGGGAATTCAAAGCCGAGCAGGGAGATGACAGCGGGGAAAATTCTCAAGCAGCTTGCCGCACTGCCGGGGAGATCATCGCACAGGGGACACAGACGCCGTCTGGGAAGTGAGTATTGCATTTTTTCTTTACCTAGTATATACTCGAGTATAGCTAGGCTTATACTCGAGTCAATAAGTTTTACCAGTTTTTGTTGTAAAACTTAGTGACTCAGCTTATACTCGGGTTGGCTAATACTCAAGTATATACGGTATTTTACTAAAAGAGTAGCAAATGCTTTGAACAAACTTCCAGCAGACATAGTTAAAAAATCAACAATAAATGAGCTCAAGCTGCCTAGAAAAAGCATAGGTCTATCCTAAGGGAGAAATACAAATAGTATAAGGGAAGACTAGATGGACCATGTGGTTTTTTCCTGCATTCAATTTCCTATGCTCGCGTCTTTATAAACCTACCACAGTATAATCTATATATTGATATGGTTGCATAAACACAAATAAAAGCAGCCCAATTACAACACCTTTTAAACCATACCCTATTGTTTTGCCAGGACATATAACCGATGTACTGTAATTTATTTATATTATAACAGCGAGACACAAGCAATGTCAAAAAGCCGGCACAGTCGTCCAAGACGGTCAGTCCAGCAATACTTGACAAAACACTTGTCGATCACTTCACTCCAGAGATACTGAAATCTACAATTAAAAGCAACCCGCTGTACATGAATTTAGCAAAGGAAGAGAAGATCGAAACCAAGAAAAAGCAGCCAGCATGGACCGTTCAGGATTATGACAGTCAGTCACCAAATCCAAGGCTCTCTATTTATTTGAAGGTATGTTTTTAGAGACTGTGCTAGATCACCGAAATATATAATCTGTGAAAGGTTTAGAGTTTTACCATTCAGACATGTTGTGCTAAGTTATAAAGTTATCCCCTATCCACAAGATAGTGGATAACTTTATCAAAGGTGGTGGTCCAACCAGTGGGAGTGCTCAACCTCAGGAGCTCCCATTGAAATGAATGGAGAATGTGCATTGTGCAACCTCTGATCTATTCATACAGGGACCTTTGGAATCCCCATTGTTGGTATGGGTGGGGGTCCCAGCAGTAGACAGCGGATGACTTTATATCTATGTACTACCCCTCCAAAGACTTGTCTGGTTACGAAAACTGCTTTCCCTGTTAATACAGGAGTAAGTACCCCATTTAAGATTAGCCAGAGCACAGAGCAACTACAGAAAATTTCTGTCACTCTGGGGGACTTGACGTGTCTGTGGGACAGCCCATTAACTTTCATTTTCCCTGTGATGGAGTTGCAGAGGAATTAGACACTTGCTGCTGAATTCCTACACAGGTTGCAGCTGTTCTTTAGGGTCCCCGCAGTGACGCACTGTGAACAAATTGCATAGATTTCTATTTATCTGCATTGAATTTTTTTGAGCATGCATTATATGGTTTTCAATAAAGATATATGTATATACATATATTTAATTTAGATCCCTTGTCTTAATTGGCACAATTCAATAATGAGAAATGTAAAGGGGTATTTCAGAGATAGGATGTTTTTTTTAAGTTTTCACCCATCCATTGAATGGGTGAAAACAGATAGATTAACGGGGTTCTTGCAGCTAGTCTCATTTGCCCGTTCCTCCTCACTGCGAGCTCAATGCCACTCGTGGATGCGCAATGCTTCTCCATTCATTATCAATGGGACTGCTGGAGATAGCTGAGTACAAACTGCTGGGCTATTTCTGTCACTGCATTCAAATAAGTTGAGTGTTGGCTGCATTCAACGACATCACTTTGGATGGGGGAAGCCACTTGTAAGTGAAGAGGAATGGGAAAGCATGACCCCTTATTTTTGGGATCAATGGGGGTTCCAGCAGTCAAACCACCACTAATCTATCATTTTTTAACCATTTAGGGTGGCTTCACACAAGCGTGTTTTTGTGCGTACATACGTGCACAAAAACACACGTCTATTAGCCCCAATGGATTCTCTACAGTGTGTTCACATGTCCGTTCTTTACAAGCATGTGCCTGCAAAGATAGGACATGTGTGCACCATAGTGAACGCGTGCATCGTTGTCAATGGAGCCACTGCTGCTGCCGGAAGCTCCATTGAAGACAATGGTCTGCCGACACCCCTGAATTGTTTTTCATGGAAGGGCTTTACATATAAGCCCTTTCCTGAAAAACAACAATTTTAGTGTAAAAATTTTTTTTAAAATGTTACTTGTCCACCGCTGCTGTGTCCCCCGCGGGGATAAAGAATACATCTGCTGCATGCTGAGCCCCGACAGCTGAAGGAAGGTGAGTATCTATTTTTTTACATTACTTTAACTGGCTTTTCAGGGAAGGGCTTATATTTAAAGCCCTTCTCTGAAATCCAATGACAGGATGCTGGCAGCAGGATCCTCTACCGCAGCTGTCATGTGTGACAGCTGCGGTACCGATTGAAGAATTCCTTTGCTGCATCTGTCATAGATGTGGCAAGTGCAGCAGCAGGGAATTCTTTTCACTAGCCGGGATGAAGGAAACATCTGCCCCATGCGGTAGATGTTTTCTTCATCCCGAGGGGGTCACGGCAGCGGCGGACAGGTAAGTTTTTGTTTTTTTTTACACTAAAATTAGTGTTTTTCAGGGAAGAGCTTATATGTAAAGCCTTTCCATGAAAAACAATTCAGGGGTGGCGGCAGACCATTGTCTTCAATAGAGCCGCCGGCAGCAGCCACGGCTCCATTGAAAACAATGCATGCAGCTACATACAAGCGTGTCTTTGCTCGTATAGAGGTGCTCACATATGTACACAACTATGTACACACAAAAACACGCTCGTGTGAAGCCACCCTTAGTGAGTGGATAAAAACTTGAAAAAAATGTCCCATCTCCGGAATAACCCTTTAATTTATCCCTTTGATGTTTTCACTGTGCTTCACCATATAACATACCTGAGGACCTGTTCACACTCTGTTTCCCCTTAAGTTTATGGTTTACGTTTAAACGTGTATAGAACATAAAAACCAATGTTTGATTCCATCACAAAGGATGATTAAAGGGGTTGTCCCGAGGCAGCAAGTGGGTCTATACACTTCTGTATGGCCATAATAATGCACTTTGTAATGTACATTGTGCATTAATTATGAGCCATACAGAAGTTATAAAAAGTTTTATACTTACCTGCTCCGTTGCTAGCGTCCTCGTCTCCATGGAGCCGACTAATTTTTGGCCTCCGATGGCCAAATTAGCCGCGCTTGCGCAGTCCGGGTCTTCTGCAGTCTTCTATGGGGCTCCGTGTAGCTCCGTGTAGCTCCGCCCCGTCACGTGCCGATTCCAGCCAATCAGGAGGCTGGAATCGGCAGTGGACCGCACAGAAGAGCTGCGGTCCACGGAGGAAGAGGCCATCTTCAGCGGTGAGTAGAGAAGTCACCGGAGCGCGGGGATTAAGGTAAGCGCTCCGGTGAGCTTTCTTTACCTCCCTGCATCGGGGTTGTCTCGCGCCGAACGGGGGGGGGGTTGAAAAAAAAAAAAACCCGTTTCGGCGCGGGACAACCCCTTTAATAGAGATGAGCGAGCACCAAAATGCTCGGGTGCTCGTTACTCGGGACGAAATTATCGCGATGCTCGAGGGTTCGTTTCGAGTAACGAACCCCATTGAAGTCAATGGGCGACCCGAGCATTTTTGTATATCGCCGATGCTCGCTAAGGTTTTCATTTGTGAAAATCTGGGCAATTCAAGAAAGTGATGGGAACGACACAGCAACGGATAGGGCAGGCGAGGGGCTACATGTTGGGCTGCATCTCAAGTTCCCAGGTCCCACTATTAAGCCACAATAGCGGCAAGAGTGCCCCCCCCCCTCCCAACAACTTTTACTTCTGAAAAGCCCTCATTAGCAATGCATACCTTAGCTAAGCACCACACTACCTCCAACAAAGCACAATCACTGCCTGCATGACACTCCGCTGCCACTTCTCCTGGGTTACATGCTGCCCAACCCCCCCCCCCCCGCACGACCCAGTGTCCACAGCGCACACCAAAGTGTCCCTGCGCAGCCTTCAGCTGCACTCATGCCACACCACCCTCATGTCTTTTTATAAGTGCGTCTGCCATGAGGAGGAACCGCAGGCACACACTGCAGAGGGTTGGCACGGCTAGGCAGCGACCCTCTTTTAAAGGGGCGGGGCGATAGCCCACAATGCTGTACAGAAGCAATGAGAAATCCAATCCTGTGCCACCTCCATCAGGAGCTGCACACGTGGGCATAGCAATGGGGAACCTATGTGCCACACACTATTCATTCTGTCAAGGTGTCTGGATGCCCCAGTCAGACCGCGTTTTTTTATAAATAGTCACAGGCAGGTACAACTCCACAATGGGAATTCCGTGTGCACCCACAGCATGGGTGGCTCCCTGGAACCCACCGGCTGTACATAAATGTATCCCATTGCAGTGCCCATCACAGCTGAGGTAACGTCCGCTTAAATGCAGGTGGGCTTCGGCCCACACTGCATGCCCCAGTCAGACTGGGGTTCTTTAGAAGTAGACACATGCAGTTACAACTCCCTGTGGACCCACAGTAGGGGTGGCTCCCTGGAACCCACCGGCGGTACATAAATATATCCCATTGCAGTGCCCAACACAGCTGATGTAACATCAGCTTTAATGCAGGTGGGCAAAAAATTAATTGGATTACACCGTAGGCGAGGGCCCAAAAAAATTGGTGTACCAACAGTACTAATGTACGTCAGAAAAATTGCCCATGCCCAACCAAGAGGGCAGGTGAAACCCATTAATTGCTTTGGTTAATGTGGCTTAATTTGTAACTAGGCCTGGAGGCAGCCCAGTTAAAATAAAAATTGGTTCAGGTGAAAGTTTCAACGCTTTAATGAGCATTGAAACGTATAAAAATTGTTTACAAAAATTATATGACTGAGCCTAGTGGGCCTAAGAAAAATTGCCTGTTCGGCGTGATTACGTCAGGTTTCAGGAGGAGGAGCAGGAGGAGGAGGATGAATATTAGACACAGATTGATGAAGCTAAAAGGTCCCCGTTTTTGATGGTGATAGAGAACAATGCTTCCATCCGCGGGTGCAGCCTACGTATTGTTTAGGTATCACTGCTGTCCGCTGGTGGAGAAGAGAAGTCTGGGGAAATCCAGGCTTTGTTCATCTTGATGAGTGTAAGCCTGTCGGCACTGTCGGTTGACAGGCGGGTACGCTTATCTGTGATAAATCCCCCAGCCGCACTAAACACCCTCTCTGACAAGACGCTAGCCGCAGGACAAGCAAGCACCTCCAGGGCATACAGCGCGAGTTCAGGCCACGTGTCCAGCTTCGACACCCAGTAGTTGTAGGGGGCAGAGGCGTCACGGAGGACGGTCGTGCGATCGGCTACGTATTCCCTCACTATCCTTTTACAGTGCTCCCGCAGACTCAGCCTTGACTGGGGAGCGGTGACACAGTCTTGCTGGGGAGCCAGAAAGCTGTCAAAGGCCTTAGAGAGTGTTTCCCTGCCTGTGCTGTACATGCTGCCTGATCTCTGTGCCTCCCCTGCTACCTGGCCCTCGGAACTGCGCCTTCGGCCACTAGCGCTGTCGGATGGGAATTTTACCATCAGTTTGTCCGCCAGGGTCCTGTGGTATAGCATCACTCTCGAACCCCTTTCCTCTTCGGGTATGAGAGTGGAAAGGTTCTCCTTATACCGTGGGTCGAGCAGTGTGTACATCCAGTAATCCGTAGTGGCCAGAATGCGTGTAACGCGAGGGTCACGAGAAAGGCATCCTAACATGAAGTCAGCCATGTGTGCCAGGGTACCTGTACGCAACACATGGGTGTCCTCACTAGGAAGATTACTTTCAGGATCCTCCTTCTCAGGCCATACATGCTGAAAGGATGACAGGCAAGCAGCATGGGTACCCTCAGCAGTGGGCCAAGCTGTCTCTTCCCCCTCCTCCTCATCCTCCTCATGCTCCTCCTCCTCCTCAACGCGCTGAGATATAGACAGGAGGGTGCTCGGACTATCCAGCGACATACTGTCTTCCCCCGCCTCTGTTTCCGAGCGCAAAGCGTCTGCCTTTATGCTTTGCAGGGAACTTCTCAAGAGGCATAGCAGAGGAATGGTGACGCTAATGATTGCAGCATCGCCGCTCACCATCTGGGTAGACTCCTCAGAGTTTCCAAGAACCTGGCAGATGTCTGCCAACCAGGCCCACTCTTCTGTAAAGAATTGAGGAGGCTGACTCCCACTGCGCCGCCCATGTTGGAGTTGGTATTCCACTATAGCTCTACACTGCTCATAGAGCCTGGCCAACATGTGGAGCATAGAGTTCCACCGTGTGGGCACGTCGCACAGCAGTCGGTGCACTGGCAGATTAAACCGATGTTGCAGGGTGCGCAGGGTGGCAGCGTCCGTGTGGAACTCGCGGAAATGTGCGCAGAGCCGTCGCACCTTTCCGAGCAGGTCTGACAAGCGTGGGTAGCTTTTCAGAAAGCGCTGAACCACCAAATTAAAGACGTGGGCCAGGCATGGCACGTGCGTGAGGCTGCCGAGCTGCAGAGCCGCCACCAGGTTACGGCCGTTGTCACACACGACCATGCCCGGTTGGAGGCTCAGCGGCGCAAGCCAGTGGTCGGTCTGCTCTGTCAGACCCTGCAGCAGTTCGTGGGCCATGTGCCTCTTATCTCCTAAGCTGAGTAGTTTCAGCACGGCCTGCTGACGCTTGCCCACCGCTGTGCTGCCACGCCGCGCGACACCGACTGCTGCCGACGTGCTGCTGCTGACACATCTTGATTGCGAGACAGAGGTTGCGGAGGAGGAGGAGGGTGGTTTAGTGGAGGAAGCATACACTGCCGCAGATACCACCACCGAGCTGGGGCCCGCAATTTTGGGGGTGGGTAGGACGTGAGCGGTCCCAGGCTCTGACTCTGTCCCAGCCTCCACTAAATTCACCCAATGTGCCGTCAGGGAGATATAGTGGCCCTGTGCTTGTCCACATGTCTGTTGTTAAGTGGACCTTGGGAGTAACCGCGTTGGTGAGGTCGCGTACAATGTTGCGGGAGACGTGGTCATGCAGGGCTGGGACGGCACATCGGAATAAGTAGTGGCGACTGGGAACTGAGTAGCGCGGGGCCGCCGCCGTCATCATACTTTTGAAAGCCTCCGTTTCCACAACCCTATACGGCAGCATCTCCAGGCTGATAAATTTGGCTATGTGCACGTTTAACGCTTGAGCGTGCGGGTGCGTGGCGGTGTACTTGCGCTTGCGCTCCAACACTTGCGCTAATGACGGCTGGATGGTGCGCTGACAGACATTGCTGGATGGGGCCGAGGACAGCGGAGGTGAGGGTGTGGGTGTAGGCTAGGAGATGGTAGTGCCTGTGTCCTGAGAGGGGGGTTGGATCTCAGTGGCAGGTTGGGGCACAGGGGGAGAGGCAGCGGTGCAAACCGGAGGCGGTGAACGGCCTTCGTCCCACCTTGTGGGGTGCTTGGCCATCATATGTCTGCGCATGCTGGTGGTGGTGAGGCTGGTGGTGGTGGCTCCCCGGCTGATCTTGGCGCGACACAGGTTGCACACCACTGTTCGTCGGTCGTCTGCACTCTCAGTGAAAAACTGCCAGACCTTTGAGCACTTCGGCCTCTGCAGGGTGGCATGGCGCGAGGGGGCGCTTTGGGAAACAGTTGGTGGATTATTCGGTCTGGCCCTGCCTCTACCCCTGGACACTGCACTGCCTCTTGCAACCTGCCCTGCTGCTACCCTTGCCTCCCGCTCTGAAGACCTGTCCTCAGTAGGCATAGCAAACCAGGTGGGGTCAGTCACCTCATCGTCCTGCTGCTCTTCCTCCGAATCCTCTGTGCGCTCCTCCCTTGGACTTACTGCCCTTACTACTACCTCACTGATAGACAACTGTGTCTCATCGTCATCGTCCTCCTCACCCACTGAAAGGTCTTGAGACAGTTGCCGGAAGTCCCCAGCCTCATCCCCCGGACCCCGGGAACTTTCCAAAGGTTGGGCATCGGTCACGACAAACTCCTCCAGTGGGAGAGGATTCGGAACCCTTGCTGCCCATTCTGGGCAGGGGCCCGGGAACAGTTCCTGGGAGTCTGCCTGCTCCTCAGAATGTGTCATTGTAATGGAGTGAGGAGGCTGGGAGGAAGGAGGAGCAGCAGCCAGAGGATTCAGAGTTGCAGCAGTGGACGGCGCAGAACTCTGGGTGTTCGATAGATTGCTGGATGCACTTTCTGCCATCCACGACAGGACCTGCTCACACTGCTCATTTTCTAATAAAGGTCTACCGCGTGGACCCATTAATTGTGAGATGAATGTGGGGACGCCAGAAACATACCTCTCTCCTAATCCCGCAGCAGTCGGCTGCGATACACCTAGATCAGGAGCTCGGCCTATGCCCACACCCTGACTTGGGCCTCCGCGTCCTCGCCCGCGCCCACGTCCTCTAGGCCTACCCCTACCCCTCAGTATGGTGTATTACCAGTAGTGCAGAAACAGAACGCTGTAATTAAATGTGCCGCTTATTGGCCTGTGGTTAGAGGCTGACTTCGCTTACGGAACGCACAGCAGAGCCAGGAAATAATTTTGCGCAAGCCTGCTGTAACACTTAGCTGGCTGCGTATGAATTAGGACAACTACCCCCAGCACAGACCCAGTACACTGAGGACAGTCACAGGCAGCCCAAATAGATTTTTTTTCCCAAATGTTTTTGGAAAGGCCCACTGCCTATATACACTGTATATGTCTTCTCTCTCTGCGTCACCACTACTGGCCCTGGAGTATGTAAAATAACTGCAGACTGTTGCACTGTGGACTGGAATACAGCGGTGATGTAACAGCCAACACAGAGCCAGGAAAAGATTTTGCGCAAACCTGCTGTAACACTTAGCTGGCTGCATATGAATTAGGACAACTACCCCCAGCACAGACCCAGTACACTGAGGACAGTCACAGGCAGCCCAAATAGATTTTTTTTCCCAAATGTTTTTGGAAAGGCCCACTGCCTATATTCAATAACTATGTCTTCTGTCCCTGCCTCACCACCACTACTGGCCCTGGACTATGTATAATTACTGCAGGGCGCAATGCTCTGCACGGCCGATATACAAAAAAAAAAAAAAGTGCAACACTGCAAAAAGCAGCCTCCACACTACTGCACACGGTTAGATGTGGCCCTAAGAAGGACCGTTGGGGTTCTTGAAGCCTAAAATACTCCTAACACTCTCCCTATAGCAACTCCAGCAAGACAGCACTTTCCCTGATCTCTGTCAGAACGCATCTGTGGCGAGCTGCGGGAGGGGCCGATTTATATACTCGGGTGACACCTGATCTCGCCAGCCACTCACTGCAGAGGGGTGGTATAGAGCTTGAACGTCGCAGGGGGAAGTTGTAATGCCTTCCCTGTCTTTCTATTGGCCAGAAAAGCGCGCTAACGTCTCAGAGATGAAAGTGAAAGTAACTCGAACATCGCGTGGTGCTCGCCTCTAGTAACGAGCATCTCGAACACGCTAATACTCAAACGAGTATCAAGCTCGGACGAGTACGTTCACTCATCTCTAATGATTAACTGATCCCTAATGCTTAAAGCACACCCACATTTTCAGATAACCTTTAAGAAGCGTCTGTGTGTGTACATGAGGAATAATACTTGTTTTCTGGTCATTGTATGACTTGTATCCTACATTATTCACCAGTTTTTCCCTTCAAACTCTATCTCTAATTTTCCATTTTTTCCTAAGCTGGTGTGTGAAGACTGCTGCTCTGATGGCTCCATATACTGCACACACAAAGTGTATAGCATTAGAGTATATGTACACGGGCTTCTTTCCATCCAATTTGATGCTCGTTTGAGTAACGAGCACCATCGAGTACGCTAATACTTGAACAAGCATCAAGCTCGGCAGAGTATGTTCGCTCAACTCTAGTCACTTACAATTAGCTTCAGCGGCCATGAGTGTGTGTGAGTTTCTCTCCTTCTGAAGGAGATTCCTCCTCCCTCTCACGCTAAAGACAAAAAATACCAAAAACCGAGGTGCTTCACATGTGAAAAAGATATAATCCAAAATCAACATTCTTATGGCACACATTAAATCAAGTGCACACCAAAATGTCATAACAAATCACGGTTTATTAGAAAAGACATTACATTAGTAAAAACATTTAAAAACAAGACAAACATATATGGAGCCAAATCATAAATGGTTCCAACCCGGCATTTGCCAAAAATATAGTGAAAAAAATCATAAAAGTATTATTATAACATAGAGTCCAGTAAAAAAATTGTCCCATTTCATACATAGATAAATAAATAATAACTAATCTATGAACCAAATAGACCACATATGAGCCCTGCTGCTGTGAAACATCATAACAAGAATACATACTTCAGCTGTTTCAAACCTTCTTGAAAAGGATGAGTGTATTTCCTATAAAACCAATGGTATACAGGAAGGTCCCCTTAGTCTTGAGAAAGAGCATCTACTGCAGCTAAGATGTACATAATAAGGAATATTATATACCTTGCTATAAACCACAAAGAATATTAGAAGTTACTTTGGACTTTTATGAAATAGACCTAAGCTTTAGTGACTTAAAATACACTCATTGTCATAAAAAAAAATCAAGCCCATAGAAGGTATCCTTTGCTGCAAAACTCGTCATGCAGTTACATTACATGTAAATGATTAGAGTTGTGGTGTGATTAGATGAACGGTCTTGTCACCTGAGACTCTAAACATGGTTCCACACTTGGCCTATAAAACGGCTCTCAGAGGCTACTTGAGTATAAAGGAACTCTTCTTCTGCTTGTGTAGAGCTTGTTGACCACTAAACGCCTCTATGATCCAATCAAAGAGATTTCACTCAGTTAACAGAGTTTGAGAGGGGCGCATTATTGGAATGTGAGAAGCTGGATGGTCATATCGCCGAATTGCCCACCACCAATGCCATCTTAACAGCATTATAGGTTCCCAGGCAAAACAATGTACTGTGGCCCCTACAACAATTACTCACAGGAATAACAATGTAATTGTCGATAAAATTAAACATATATTTATTTTATTGGCACTTCTAACAAAATCTGTATTGAAACATTAAAAACATGCTGTGCAGCAACAACTAATCAACATGATTAAGGGGTTATTCACCTGGAAATAGATATTATATGGGGATGCAGCAGGCATGGGATGATGTCGAGAAAAACTCATGAGGACGAGCGAGTTAGTAATCGGTGACCTAGACCAGAGAACCAGAAGTCTAAGTCTCTAGAGTCCATTTTCCTCTTGCACTGTAGACATCTCTTAGTGCCAGGCTACTTTACACTAGAGAGTAACGAGACGATGTACTGCACTTCACAAGATGATCCACACATCCATTTGGTGGGAAATTTCTCTTTTTATTATAAAAATTATGGATAAATTCAATAGGAATTATGGGTAATTTGAAAGTGAAACAGAAAGTGACAAAATTAAAGTCTTCACACATGGCATAAACACATTGGGGCCAAGTTCATATCTGTCCACACAACATTATCATATATGATAGAAGATCCACTGCTGGTGGGGCCCCCTGGCAAGCACCCATCAGGCCCATACATTATTTCCCAAAAAAAGAGTTGCACAAGCAGCACTCACTGATTACCCACAGGGCGGGGTCGAGCAGTTCAAAGCCACAAAAAAGGGAACCTGGACTATAGTTCCAAGATAGCCCATAAGAGACACATAGTCTGCGTCAGCACAACGATGCAGTAGAAAAGTAAAAAACTTTTATTCCTCCATTTCAAAGCATAGCTGCATGGAATAAAAGTTTTTTACTTTTCTACTGCATTGTTGTGCTGCTGCAGACTATGTGTCTCTTAAGGCCCATGCATTAAGATGGCACTGCCCACCACCTGGGCTGTTCTGACCAGACTATAAGAGGTTTTGGGACCTGTGGATGTGTAAGAGCACACACACAAACCAGGCTCTGAATGCCCTCGACAGACCACCAGTAGAGATAATCAGGATCATCTGATTGCCCGATAAGCATGATCAGCTCCAACTGTTTTATTGTTCACCATCCACAAACAGCTGGCACCATCATAATAGGCCTGTATTTCTGTCAGAAACATTTCCAGGAGCTTATCTGAAGGAGATTTGGTCTCACAGTGCCTATTACATATACTTCCTTCGACACCCACCCACTGTTGTGTCCGTTTGCAGTGGTGTCATGAATGATGAAACTGAGCTGCTATGGAGTGGAACTGGGTTATTTTAAGTAATGAATCAAGGTTTAGTTTTGGCACTGACGATAGGTGTCTTTGTGTCTGGAGACCTAAAGGTGAGCCCATCAATCCTACCTTTGCTGTGGAGCAGAATGCTGACGCCACTGCTGGTGTGATGGTCTGGAGGTCCATCGCATATGACAGTCAGTCCCCCCCTAGTAGTGGTATGAGGGACAATGACAGCTCAGCGATATGTTCAGGACATCCTGCACCCACAGTTGTCTCTTAAGGCAGGGCTTCCAAGAGGCATTTTCTGGCAGGATAATGCTTGGCCACATACATAACAAGGATGTCACAGGAATGTCTCCACAACATTTCCACACTTCCATGTCCTAACTGGTTGCCAGATTTATTGCCAATTGAACATGTATGGGACCATTTGGGACACAAACTTGACATGCCTATAAGTTTGCTTGATCTAGAGGCTCAGTTAGTGCAGATATAAACCGATATGCTACAGGATACCCTACAGAACCTGTATGCCTCCATTCCCGCCCGTATCACATCTTGCATCCAAACTAGAGGCACACCAACAGGGTACTATAGCCTCCATGTCCGCCCATATCACATCTTGTACCCAAGTTAGAGGCGCCCAACAGGGTACTAGAGCCTCCATGCCAGCCCGTATCACATCTTGTATCCAAACTAGAGGCGGTACAACAGGCTACTAGAGCCTCCATGCCCACGCGTATCACATATTGTATCTAAGCTAGAGGCGGTACAATAGAGCACTAGAGCCTCCCTTCTAGTGTTCAGTTCTTTGCAATAAATCATCCTTTTGCTCTGATATTGTAATCACTTACTTATATCAACGTTACTATCACACAGATAAAGTTTTATTCAATACTGACAGCTCCTTCTATGTGCTTGATTTTTTTGGCAATGGGTGTAATTTTATCATTTTCATTATTTTATATTATTATTATTTGAAAAAGCAAACAAATCGGTTCATAAATACCAATAGTCCAAATACTGTTATTTCAAATCTACAAAAGTAATGTTATAATTTTTACAGGAGAATCCCAATGATTTACATTACTGGCTGGAAGACATTTATACACCAGGCTATGACTCTCTACTCAAGAAGAAGGAGAAGGAAGAGAAGAACTCCAAATACTGTAAACTATTTGCATTTTTGGTGCTCATAGTTTGCATTCTCATTGCCATAGTGATGGTTCTTGTTTTATTTACTTAAAAGTCTTATGTTCATTGATATTTTACCACATTTTTATAAAACTGAAAAAAAAATTCACAAATTAATTTAACATACAGCAGGTAGTGTTTTTACAATAATAAAATAGAATGTCATCATCTGCTGAATGTGCTTTGTACATTATGTGGAATAGTATGCTTCACGCCAAAGTGTCAAACTATTCATTCTTCGAAGCTTATGTGACTGCTATATATAACAATTTTGAATAAAACTGCAATTAAGTCATTTTTTTCCAGTTATAACTCATGGGCGGCATACTATATCAACTGTTTAAGTACTACCCATTTCTAAGTCCACTGGCACATTACTGCAAACCATGAGCAAAAGAATGTAAGTTTCCTACAGGGATTCTAAAATAATACCAAGTAGGAAGGGGCCACAATTACTGTCATTTATTTGATTTTGAAATATAATTTTAATTAAAGGGGTTGTCCCGAGGCAGCAAGTGGGTCTATACACTTCTGTATGGCCATAATAATGCACTTTGTAATATACATTGTGCATTAATTATGAGCCATACAGAAGTTATAAAAAGTTTTTTACTTACCTGCTCCGTTGTTAGCGTCCTCGTCTCCATGGAGCCGACTAATTTTTGGCCTCCGATGGCCAAATTAGCCGCGCTTGCGCAGTCCGGGTCTTCTGTGTTCTTCTATGGAGCCGCTCGTGACAGAGAGCGGCTCCGTGTAGCTCCGCCCCGTCACGTGCCGATTCCAGCCAATCAGGAGGCTGGAATCGGCAGTGGACCGCACAGAAGAGCTGCGGTCCACGAAGCAAGAGGTTCCCGGCGGCCATCTTCACAGGTAAGTATAGAAGTCACCGGAGCGCGGGGATCAAGGTAAGCGCTCCGGTAAGCTGTCTGTACGTCCCTGCATCGGGGTTGTCTCGCGCCGAACGGGGGGGGGGGTTGAAAAAAAAAAAAACCCGTTTCGGCGCGGGACAACCCCTTTAAGCAAATAAATACAAAGTAGTAGAGTCAATATGCTGGAAATCAGTATTAGCAGGGCTTATGACGTTTTTAAAAGTTTTTCTTAATATTTTCTTTATATTAAGAGGCCTTGAATGGGGTTTGTCTGTCTCATGGAAACAGCCCCTTTCGATGGAAGCTAAGGCACAACTCTAGCAAATAGGGCGTTTATGCATTTGGACCATATGAATTGGTCTGACTTTGCAAACGATTTTCCTGCCATTTTTATGCGCATTTGCAATTCTTCCACGCATTGTTTTTCTTTGGAGCATGTTGGCTCTCTTCTTAATTTAGGGTTTCCATAGCTATCTGAGTTAAAATTGGATAACACACACAATTTGTTTAAATGCAACCATAGACTTGCATGGTGATTTTCATCCGAAAATCACACGAAAATAGGACATGCAGCAATTTTATTTTACTTGGACTGACGAGTTAAGCAGAAGAGCTTTCCAATCCCTTATAACGGACATATTGATTTTCACTGTGGACCAGGTTTTATTCAGGTTCAAAAACCATCAATGTTTGACCTGATCAATGGCAAAAGCTGAATGATAGAGGTTAGGAATACCTATGCCCCCCAGGCGCTTGTTCCTTTTCATCAAAGAGAAAGCAAGTCTAGGTTTTTTATTTTGACAAATGAAGTTATGCATTTGTGGATGTAGAAATTTGTATATAAAAAGTTGGAAAAGTGATAAGTAATGAGCGAAGAAAAATAACACTTTGCATAAAACTCTTCTACCCAATCAAGAGTTTTTGAATTTGTCATATTCTACTTACTTCTGGTTGGATGATAAACATTTGTTTTGGCTAAGGTTGCAATTTTCCAGGTTAGGTAAATGCCTTAATATGGAACTGATTTATCACACCATTTAGAAGGAAACAGTTTTGGTAATCTTTTTTTTTTCCAGAAGCCAAGATATGGAAATCTACAATCAGGGATTTTCTGGCATCCACTTTTTAATATGATTTAGACATAAATATAACATAATCTGCAAATAGATTAACTTTATGGTTTGTACCGGCTAACTGAATACTTTTTATGTAAAGATTTAATCTGAGTTAATTTCACAAGTGGTTCCATTATGAATGAAAAAATTAAAGGGAACAAAGGACTGCCCTGAAGAATACCATTTGCGATATGAAATGGTTTAGAATTAGAGATGAGCGAGCATACTCGTCCGAGCTTGATGCTCGTTCGAGTATTAGGGTGCTCGAGATGCTCGTTACTCGAGACGAGCACCGCGTGGTGCTCGTCTCGATTAAACGAGCACTGACCATTGAATTCAATGGAGCCGGCAATACAGCCGGCTCCATTGAAAGCAATGGGCTGCCGGCGAGCGCGGGATGAATTTTAGGGAAGGGCTTAAAAATATAAGCCCTTCCCTGAAATTCATCCAGAAATGTGTAAAAAGTAAAAAAAATATATATACTCACCTTGTCCCGGCAGACGAAGTTCAGCCGCGCCCGGCGGCAGTTCTCCTGAACTGCTGTGAGTAGTATTCAGCAGCCGGGGATTTAAAATCCCCGTCTGCTGAATGAGCTACCTCTGATTGGTCACAGCCTCACCAATCAGAGGCAGCTCTCACTCACCCATTCATGAATTCATGAATGGGTGAGTGCTGCCTCTGATTGGCTCAGCGCAGGGACCAATCAGGGGCAGCTCTATTGTGGCTTAATAGTGAAACCTCCGAGCCTGAAATGCAGCCCTGCATGTTGCTCCTCGCCTGCCCTATCCATTTCTGTGTTTTTTACATGACTTTCGTGATTTGCTTAGATTTTCACAAATGAAAACCTTAGCGGAGCACCAGTCATATACAAAAATGCTCGAGTCACCCATTGACTTCAATGGGGTTCGTTACGTGAAATGAACTTTCGAGCATCACTCTAAGTTCGACTCGAGTAACGAGCACTCGAGCATTTTGGTGCTCGCTCATCTCTATTTAGAATAGATACCATTGATCATCATACTTGTATAAAGAGATGAGTAGAGTACACAAATTGCTGGTAATATAATATCTCTGAAACCAAAAACTGACAGAACCTTAAAAGCAAAGTCCCAGTGTATCCTGCCAAATGTTTTCATCACATCAAGAGAAAGTAGCAGAGAAGGCACCCAAGAGGACTCTATCATTGAAATAAGATTGATAACACATCTTGTACTATCCGGGCTTGTCTACCCTTTGTAAATCATAAATAATAGGTCAGCATGCAAAGCTTCCATAAAACAACTTTTCTACATTTTATTCATTACAATTAAAAAGATGTTACAATATAACAGAGATGAGTCTCCAATGTGCAGCAGACAGTTAGAAGGAAGGCATACAACATATCAAGTTCATAGAATAATATATAAGTTCAAAAATGCATGTATGTAAAACCATATATCAACAATCATTTAATCGTATAGAATGACACATGAAGCATACAAAAGATTGAACCTACATACATACGTAACAGTACATGATGCATAAAGCCCCCCTTACCACCTGCACCTTTGTAAATCCTACCTGATCAGGTTTAATTAATGTAGAGAGGATAGGAAGAAAAAGCTTAACAAAGATCTTGGTATATGTATTTAATAAATAAATAGGTCTAAAGTTTGCAGGAGTATCAGTAGGTATCCCTGGTTTGGATATCATTATAACTGTCGCTTAAAGTATCTCCGGAGATAAAGTACCCTTAGCATTAGAGATGAGCGAACACCAAAATGTTCGGGTGTTCGTTATTCGGAACGAACTTCCCGCGATGCTCGAGGGTTCGTTTCGAACAACGAACCCCATTGAAGTCAATGGGCGACCCGAGCATTTTTGTATTTCGCCGATGCTCGCTAAAGTTTTCATGTGTGAAAATCTGGGCAATTCAAGAAAGTGATGGGAATGACACAGAAACGGATAGGGCAGGCGAGGGGCTACATGTTGGGCTGCATCTCAAGTTCACAGGTCCCACTATTAAGCCACAATACCGGCAAGAGTGGGCCCCCCCCCCTCCCAACAACTTTTACTTCTGAAAAGCCCTCATTAGCATGGCATACCTTTGCTAAGCACCACACTAGCTACAACAAAGCACAATCACTGCCTGGATGACACTCCGCTGCCACTTCTCCTGGGTTACATGCTGACCAACCGCCCCCCCTCCCCCCCACAGCGCACACCAAAGTGTCCCTGCGCAGCCTTCAGCTGCCCTCATGCCACGCCACACTCATGTCTATTTAGAAGTGCGTCTGCCATGAGGAGGAACCGCAGGCACACACTGCAGAGGGTTGGCACGGCTAGGCAGCGACCCTCTTTAAAAGGGGCGGGGCGATAGCCCACAATGCTGTACAGAAGCAATGAGAAATAGAATCCTGTGCCACCGCCATCAGGAGCTGCACACGTAGGCATAGCAATGGGGAACCTATGTGCCACACACTATTCATTCTGTCAAGTTGTCTGCATGCCCCAGTTAGACCGGGCTTTTTAATTCATAGACACAGGCAGGTACAACTCCCTATTGTGAAGTCCCTGTGGACCGACAGCATGGGTGGGTGCCAGGAAGCCACCGGCGGTACATAGAAATATCCCATTGCATTGCCCAACACAGCTGAGGTAGTAATGTCGTGCGTAATACAGGTGGGCTTCGGCCCACACTGCATGCCCCAGTCTGACCGGGGTTCTTTACAAGTGGACACATGTAGGTTACACTCCCTGTGGACCCACTGCCTGGGTGGGTGCCAGAAAGCCACCGGCGGTACATAGAAATATCCCATTGCATTGCCCAACACAGCTGAGGTAGTAATGTCGTGCGTAATGCAGGTGGGCTTCGGCCCACACTGCATGCCCCAGTCAGACTGGGGTTCTTTAGAAGTGTACAGATGTATTAAAAACTCCGTGTGCACCTACAGCATGGGTGGCTCCCTGGAACCCACCGGCGGTACACAAAAATATCCCATTGCATTGCCCAACACAGCTGAGGTAGTAATGTCGTGCGTAATGCAGGTGGGCTTCGGCCCACACTGCATGCCCCAGTCAGACTGGGGTTCTTTAGAAGTGGACACATGTAGGTTAAACTCCCTGTGGACCCACTGCCTGGGTGGGTGCCAGGAAGCCACCGGCGGTACATAGAAATATCCCATTGCATTGCCCAACACAGCTGAGGTAGTAATGTCGTGCGTAATGCAGGTGGGCTTCGGCCCACACTGCATGCCCCAGTCAGACTGGGGTTCTTTAGAAGTGTACAGATGTATTAAAAACTCCGTGTGCACCTACAGCATGGGTGGCTCCCTGGAACCCACCGGCGGTACACAAAAATATCCCATTGCATTGCCCAACACAGCTGAGGTAGTAATGTCGTGCGTAATGCAGGTGGGCTTCGGCCCACACTGCATGCCCCAGTCAGACTGGGGTTCTTTAGAAGTGTACAGATGTATTAAAAACTCTGTGTGCACCTACAGCATGGGTGGCTCCCTGGAACCCACCGGCGGTACACAAAAATATCCCATTGCATTGCCCAACACAGCTGAGGTAACGTCAGCTGGAATGCAGGTGGGCTAAAAATTAATTTGATTACACTGTAGGCGAGGGCCCACAAAAATTGCTGTATCAACAGTACTAATGTACATCCCAAAAATTGGCCATGGCCAGCCAAGAGGGCAGGTGAAACCCATTAATCGCTTTGGTTAATGTGGCTTAAGTGGTAACTAGGCCTGGAGGCAGCCCAGTGTAACGAAAAATTGGTTCAAGTTAAAGTTCCAACGCTTTTAAGCGCATTGAAACTTATAAAAATTGTTCAGAAAAATTATTTGAGTGAGCCTTGTGGCCCTAAGAAAAATTGCCCGTTCAGCGTGATTACGTGAGGTTTCAGGAGGAGGAGCAGGAGGAGGAGGAGGAATATTAGACACAGATTGATGAAGCAGAAATGTCCCCGTTTTGGATGGTGAGAGAGAACGTAGCTTCCATCCGCGGGTGCAGCCTACGTATTGCTTACGTATTGCTGCTGTCCGCTGGTGGAGAACAGAAGTCTGGGGAAATCCAGCCTTTGTTCATCTTGATGAGTGTTAGCCTGTCGGCACTGTCGGTTGACAAGCGGCTACGCTTATCTGTGATGATTCCCCCAGCCGCACTAAACACCCTCTCCGACAAGACGCTAGCCGCAGGACAAGCAAGCACCTCCAGGGCATACAGCGCTAGTTCAGGCCACGTGTCCAGCTTCGACACCCAGTAGTTGTAGGGGGCAGAGGCGTCACCAAGGATGGTCGTGAGATCCGCTACGTACTCCCTCACCATCCTTTTACAGTGCTCCCGCCGACTCAGCCGTGACTGGGGAGCGGTGACACAGTCTTGGTGGGGAGCCATAAAGCTGGCCAGGCCCTTAAAGACTGTTGCACTGCCTGGGATGTACATGCTGCTCGATCTACGCACATCCCCTGCTACCTTGCCCTCGGTACTGCGCCTTCTGCCACTAGCGCTGTCGGCTGGGAATTTTACCATCAGCTTGTCCGCAAGGGTCCTGTGGTATAGCAACACTCTCGAACCCCTTTCCTCTTCGGGAATCAGAGTGGGCAGGTTCTCCTTATACCGTGGATCGAGCAGTGTGTACACCCAGTAATCCGTCGTGGCCAGAATGCGTGCAACGCGAGGGTCACGAGAAAGGCATCCTAACATGAAGTCAGCCATGTGTGCCAGGGTACCTGTACGCAACACATGGCTGTCTTCACTAGGAAGATCACTTTCAGGATCCTCCTCCTCCTCCTCCTCCTCCTCCTCCTCAGGCCATACACGCTGAAAGGATGACAGGCAATCAGCCGGTGTACCGTCAGCAGCGGCCCAAGCTGTCTCTTCCCCCTCCTCCTCATCCTCCTCATGCTCCTCCTCCTCCTCCTGTACGCGCTGAGAAATAGACAGG
Organism: Eleutherodactylus coqui; assembly: GCF_035609145.1. NCBI lineage: Eukaryota > Metazoa > Chordata > Amphibia > Anura > Eleutherodactylidae > Eleutherodactylus > Eleutherodactylus coqui. The sequence goes on from NC_089841.1 coordinate 131,529,658, forward strand.
AGGGTGCCCTGACTATCCAGCGGCATACTGTCTTCCCCCGCCCCCGTTTCCGAGCGCAAAGCAGCTGCCTTTATGGTTTGCAGGGAATTTCTCAAGATGCATAGCAGAGGAATGGTGACGCTAATGATTGTAGCATCGCCGCTCACCACCTGGGTAGACTCCTCAAAATTACCAAGGACATGGCAGATGTCTGCCAACCAGGCCCACTCTTCTGAAAGGAATTGAGGAGGCTGACTCCCACTGCGCCGCCCATGTTGGAGTTGGTATTCGACTATAGCTCTACGTTGTTCATAGAGCCTGGCCAACATGTGGAGCGTAGAGTTCCACCGTGTGGGCACGTCGCACAGCAGTCGGTGCACTGGCAGCTTAAAGTGATGTTGCAGGGTGCGCAGGGTGGCAGCGTCCGTGTGGGACTTGCGAAAATGTGCGCAGAGCCGGCGCGCCTTTACGAGCAGGTCTGACAAGCGTGGGTAGCTTTTCAGAAAGCGCTGAACCACCAAATTAAAGACGTGGGCCAGGCATGGCACGTGCGTGAGGCTGCCGAGCTGCAGAGCCGCCACCAGGTTACGGCCGTTGTCACACACGACCATGCCCGGTTGGAGGCTCAGCGGCGCAAGCCAGCGGTCGGTCTGCTGTGTCAGACCCTGCAGCAGTTCGTGGGCCGTGTGCCTCTTATCGCCTAAGCTGAGTAGTTTCAGCTGCCACACCGCGCGACACCGACTGCTGGCGACATGCTGCTGCTAACACATCTTGATTGCGAGACAGAGGAGGAGGAGGAGGAGGAGGGTGCTTTAGTGGAGGAAGCATACACCTCCGCAGATACCACCACAGAGCTGGGGCCCGCAATTCTGGGGGTGGGTAGGACGTGAGCGGTCCCGGGCTCTGACTCTGTCCCAGCCTCCACTAAATTCACCCAATGTGCCGTCAGGGAGATGTAGTGGCCCTGCCCGCCTGTGCTTGTCCACGTGTCCGTAGTTAAGTGGACCGTGGCAGTAACCACGTTGGTGAGGGCGCGTACAATGTTGCGGGAGACGTGGTCGTGCAGGGCTGGGACGGCACATCGGGAAAAGTAGTGGCGACTGGGAACTGAGTAGCGCGGGGCCGCCGCCTCCATGATACTTTTGAAGGACTCCGTTTCCACAACCCTATACGGCAGCATCTCAAGGCTGATGAATTTTGCTATGCGGACGGTTAACGTTTGAGCGTGCGGGTGCGTGGCGGCGTACTTGCGCTTGCGCTCCAACAGTTGCGCAAGCGACGGCTGGACGGTGCGCTGAGCTACACTGCTGGATGGGGCCGAAGACAGCGGAGGTGAGGGTGTGGGTGCAGGCCAGGAGACGGTAGTGCCTGTGTCCTGAGAGGGGGGTTGCATCTCAGTGGCAGGTTGGGGCACAGGGGGAGAGGCAGGGGTGCAAACCGGAGGCGCTGAACGGCCTTCGTCCCACCTTGCGGGGTGCTTGGCCATCATATGTCTGCGCATGGTGGTGGTGGTGAGGCTGTTGGTGTTGGCTCCCCGGCTGAGCTTTGCGCGACAAAGGTTGCACACCACTGTTCGTCGGTCGTCAGGCGTCTCTGTGAAAAACTGCCAGACCTTAGAGCACCTCGGCCTCTGCAGGGTGGCATGGCGCGAGGGGGCCCTTTGGGAAACACTTGGTGGATTATTCGGTCTGGCCCTGCCTCTACCCCTGGCCACCGCACTGCCTCTTGCAACCTGCCCTGCTGATGCCCTTGACTCCCCCTCTGAAGACCTGTCCTCCTGAGTAAGCGTTGCACACCAGGTGGGGTCAGTCACCTCATCGTCCTGCTGCTCTTCCTCCGAATCCTCTGTGCGCTGCTCCCTCGGACTTACTGCCCTTACTACTACCTCACTGCAAGACAACTGTGTCTGATCATCATCGTCCTCCTCACCCACAGAAAGTTGTTGAGACAGTTGGCGGAAGTCCCCAGCCTCTTCCCCCGGACCCCGGGAACTTTCGAATGGTTGGGCATCAGTGACGATAAACTCCTCTGGTGGGAGAGGAACCACTGCTGCCCAATCTAAGCAGGGGCCCGAGAACAGTTCCTGGGAGTGTTCCCGCTCCTGAGCAGGTGTTATTGTAGTGGAGTGAGGAGGCTGGGAGGAAGGAGGAGCAGCAGACAGAGGATTCGGATTGGCAGCAGTGGACGGCGCAGAACTGCGGGTAGACGATAGGTTGCTCGAAGCACTTTCTGCCATCCAGGACAGGACCTGCTCACACTGCTCATTTTCTAATAACCGTCTCCCGCGTGGACCCATTAATTGGGCGATGAATGTGGGGACGCCAGAAACGTGCCTCTCTCCTAATCGCGCAGCAGTCGGCTGCGACACACCTGGGTCAGGAGCTTGGCCAGTGCCCACACCCTGACTTGGCCCTCCGCGTCCTCGGCCGCGTCCACGTCCTCTAGGCCTACCCCTACCCCTCAGCATGCTGTATTACCAGTGATTTGATTTCACAGGCAGGAAATAAATTGGCGCAAGACTGCAGGCCAAATATAATTTTTTCCCTTTTTTGAAAACGAAAGGCCCCACTGCCTCTAGTGAATGAATAATCTAAGTTTAATAACTGTGCTGTTTTCCTGCTAATGTGTCACAGAACGTGAGGGTAGCAGAGTTATTAACTGTGGCAGAGCAGGTATTTTTTTTCCCAATTAAGGAAAGCAAATGGCGAAGCCAGGAGTAAAACGTAGCTGGGTGCGTATGATTTTTACAGGTTGCAGACGCAGCCGACACGTGTCCACCGCCCTTAGGACGGACAGAGGCCGGACAAATAGAATTATTTTCCGTTTTTTGGCACCAAAAGGCAGCACTGCGTATATTCTATGAACATGAGAAGTTTAATAACTGTGCTGTTTTCCTGCTAATGTGTCACAGAACGTGAGGGTAGCAGAGTTATTAACTGTGGCAGAGCAGGTATTTTTTTTCCCAATTAAGGAAAGCAAATGGCGAAGCCAGGAGTAAAACGTAGCTGGGTGCGTATGATTTTTACAGGTTGCAGACGCAGCCGACACGTGTCCACCGCCCTTAGGACGGACAGAGGCAGGACAAATAGAATTATTTTCCGTTTTTTGGCACCAAAAGGCAGCACTGCGTATATTCTATGAACATGAGAAGTTTAATAACTGTGCTGTGTCCCTGCTAATGTGTCACAGAACGTGAGGGTAGCAGAGTTATTAACTGTTGCAGAGCAGGTATTTTTTTTCCCAATTAAGGAAAGCAAATGGCGAAGCCAGAAATAAAACGTAGCTGGGTGCGTATGATTTTTACAGGTTGCAGACGCAGCCGACACGTGTCCACCCCCCTTAGGACGGACAGAGGCCGGACAAATAGAATTATTTTACGTTTTTTGGCACCAAAAGGCAGCACTGCGTATATTTTATGAACATGAGAAGTTTAATAACTGTGCTGTTTTCCTGCTAATGTGTCACAGAACGTGAGGGTAGCAGAGTTATTAACTGTGGCAGAGCAGGTATTTTTTTTCCCAATTAAGGAAAGCAAATGGCGAAGCCAGGAGTAAAACGTAGCTGGGTGCGTATGATTTTTAAAGGTGTCACACGCAGCCGACACGTGTCCACCGCCCTTAGGACGGACAGAGGCCGGACAAATAGAATTATTTTCACTTGTTTTACAAGCAAAAGGACCCACTGCGTATATTCAATGAATAATAACTGTGTTGTGGCCCTGCCTATACAATTCTTTCCCTGCAGTATCAATGGAGGGTGCAATGCTCTGCAGAAGCGATTTTGAGAAGCAAAAAAAAATGCAGCACAGCTAACAGCAGCCAGCACAGTACTGCACACGGATAAATATGGCCCTAGAAAGGACCGTTGAGGTTCTTGAAGGCTACACTCACTCCTAACACTCTCCCTGCCTATGCAGCACTTCTGTCCCTAATGCCGGGTGCAACGCTCTGCAGAGGCGATTTTGAGAAAAAAAAAATTGCCACTGCTAACAGCAGCCAACACACAGCTATCAGTGGCCCTAATAAGGACCTTTGGGGGGTCTTGAAGCCTACACTAACTACCAATTCTTTCCCTACAGCAGCTCCGGTACAAACAGCACTGTCCCTCATCTAACTCACACGGCATCTGAGCCGAACCGCGGGAGGGGCCGACTTTTATGTTCGGGTGACACCTGATCTTCCCAGCCACTCACAGCAGGGGGGTGGTATAGGGCTTGAACGTCACAGGGGGAAGTTGTAATGCCTTCCCTGTCTTTCAATTGGCCAGAAAAGCGCGCTAACGTCTCAGGGAAGGAAGTGAAAATAACCAGAACACCGCATGGTGTTCGTTACGAATAACGAACATCCCGAACACCCTAATAGTCGCACGAATATCAAGCTCGGACGAACGCGTTCGCTCATCTCTACTTAGCATTGATAAGTTATAACACTCATAAAGAAAAGGGGTAAGTGTTGGGCTGAAAGTTGTAGATTATTCATTAGAGGATCCATTTTAAGTGAGGAAATTGCTTTATAGATTTCTGAAATAATAAAGGGTTTAATTAAATGATCAAAGTGGTGTTGAAGAAAGGTGGAAAGAAAGGGATTGAAGAAATTCCATAAGAAGCTCTTGAGAAGTATCTTGTATATGAGGGCATTCATTTAAGCCAGGTAATTTGTTATAGAATCCTCTGAATTCATCAGCTATTTCATGTGGATGTAGTATTTTCGTGTTAGATTGTTTAAGAAGATATGGGATCTTAGTCTGAGATGGAACTTCTGTTACCTTTTTTTGCCATTAATTTAGAAAGTTATATTGATAAACTTATAGCAAGAGATTTTGATTTTTTTGTTTGTCTGATTTTCATTGTCAATAAGTAGGTGCTTGCATAAGGCAAGTCTAGTTTCAAACAATGCTTTATGTGTTGTAGTTGAAGGAGTAGCGCTTTCAATACGGTCAAGAGATGCAATAGTTTTGACAAGAGAGTCGGGTTCGCTACGTCTTTGCTTTTTTTAAATTAGAAGAAAGCTGGATAAAAATCCCCCGAATTAAAGCCCAATAGGCATCCCAAAAGCTAAAGTAATCAGTTACGGTGGAGAAATTGATAGAAAAGTATTCCCTAAGGTGAGAATCAATATATGTGTAGTGTGAAGGGTTCATGATTACAAATGTATTTTTTTCCAGACAAATGGAGAAGGTTGGCAGTGAGGTGGGCGTATTGTTAGCATAATAGGTACGTGATCTGACCAAGTAAAAGAGCCGATTAAACACAAAGAGATCTGTTGTAGTAACCATTTATCCATTAGAAAAAGGTCCATGCAAGAATAGTTTTCATGAGGGTTAAAATAAAAAGTAAGGTATTTTTCAGAATCATGCAAACACATACAAACTTCAAATAATTCAGCCTGATAAGGCCAATCAAGTTATTGTGGGGAAGGTCTGATGCTCCTGGAAGTGATACTGAATTTGCTATCTGGGACTATATTGAAATCTCTGCAGAGAATTGATCTCCCTTGAATTATCTTGGAGATTTTTTTAAAATATTTTCTTTAGAAATAAGGTTTAGTTTGAGTTGGTGCATATAAGTTCACTATGGTGTACAAGGTGCATTCCACTCCTATGGGTATAATGCTAGCATAGTCACGCCTGCTGACGTGGTTCCACCTCCCAACCCAGCCTCACGTGAGTGCGACTGACCAATACGTCATCACCACACACCAGAAGTAGGTATGGTGGCTAGCGGCAACGGGTGAGAGGTAATTGTTATTATGTGTATATATGTATGCGGTTTCCTATGAATTGTTGTACTTGAAAAAGGCCTATGATAGTGGAGGACGAAACGCGTTGTACTTATCAAACTTGTGGAAATGAAAACACCTTCGTCTACTGCAATATATACGCCATCTGGGATCGGGGGTGCCTGGGCTTGGGCACGCCCGTGAAGTAAGTCTTTTGCCTTGTCGTTACTTCTTCAATAAGAAACTGCTGGAGCGCTGAGAGTTTTTTCTATCCTCAACTGTACTGTTGTCTTTTTCTCCATGCTAAACAAAAAATATGAATATAGTTTCTGTTAGACAGTTGAATAGGGAATCCTTTTTTGAGATGAGTCTCTTGGATACATAAAAGATCAGCAGATGCATTTTTAGCTTCCTTCCTAATCAAAGATCTTTTGGAAGGTAAGTTTAAGCCTTTACCATTAAAGGATACAATATTATAAGCCATTTCCATAAATAAAAGGAGTTAGGCCATGCTCACATGAACAGGTCAGATTCTGCATGCAGGAGGCCCACAGCGGATTCCGGCTGTAAGCCCAGCTGGTCATCCAGCGTACCTGATTTTTCTGTATTGTGGAATCATGCATAGTACAGTTTTTTTTTTCATTGTTTGTATTTCCCACGCTGTTGCTTAGCGAGGACACAGGTACCCACAGCCCATGACTTCAATGGAGGCCATCCATAGCAAAATAGAGCATAATGCGGTTTTTCTTCCGCTCACGAAATATGCAATTCGTTAGCACAAGTGTGATGGAAAAAATGAAAGTTCATGCCTTTCAGTGCCTGCGTTTTGCTGTGGATCCTCTGCGCAGATGGCAATCAGGGATTCCCCAATTAGAATCCGTCAGTGTGAGACCCCCTTAAAGTCTTTTAAAAGAGCTGTATTTTTTCTAGACAATATAAAAGGATGACCTTTGTGGTTAAAAAGCAGAGGAGTAAGGTAAAGGAAATAAGAAGTCAACCAAAACTTAAAAATGCAAACATAGCGGTATAGCAGCTAGTACTGCGCAAACTTGCAGGAAGGTACGCTTTTTAAAAAAAGATATATTCTCCTTGTGTAGTGGATCCTGAGAGGAGAGAAATATCAATTAGAAGTAAAACCTTAGTAGACATTTACCTTGCCATCGATTGGAGATTTTAGTTGGGCTTTGAGTCGACTTTGAAGAACCTTGGGGAGATGATAGGCCCTGCTTTTGCAGGACGGCATGGCCATCTTCAACCTCGTTGATAAGGTAGCTGGAATCGTTCTGTGAAAAAATTAATTCTGCAGAAAAGCCCCATTTGTAGATTACTTTATTACATCACAGAATTCATGTAAATAGCTAGACTGCTATTTCTTATATTTAGGGACACTATTGAAACCGGGGTTGTACCACTGGATTGGCGCATTGCCAGTGTGGTCCCAATATACTAAAAGGCATCTAAAAGAGAGCCTGGTAACTACAGGTCGGTAAGTCTCACTTCAATAATTGGAAAAATATTTGAGGGGTTTCTGAGAGATACCATCCTAGAATACCTAAAGGAAAACAACGGCATAACTCCTCATCAGCATGGATTCATAAGGGGTCGATCACGTCAGACCAATTTGATCAACTTCTACAATAAAGTAAGTTCTAGGCTGGACCTGGGAGAGTCTATTAATCTCGTATATCTGGATTTTTCTAAAGCATTTGACACCGTGCCGCATAATAGGTTAATATATAAAATGAGACAGCTCGGTCTGGGTGAACACATGTGTATCTGGGTAAAGAACTGGCTCTGAGATAGAAAGCAGAGGGTGGTAATAAATGGTTTGTACTCTGATTGGTTCACCGCTGCTAGTGGGGTGTCACAGGGTTCAGTACTAGGCCCCATTCTATTCAATATATTTATCAATGACCTGATAGAAGGACTACACAGTACAATATCAATATTTTGAGATCATATGAAACTGTACAAGATAATTAATACAAAGCAGGACAATATGGTGCTACAAATGGACCTAGATAAGTTGGGGGCTTGGGTACAAAAATTACAAATGAAGTTCAATATTGATAAATGTAAGGCTATGCACATGGGCAGGAGAAACAGATGTCACCAATATACACTAAATGGGGTACTGCTAGGGAAAAGTGAGATGAAGAAAGACCTGTGGTTACTACTTGACTGGAGACTTAACTGGAGCAATCAATGCCAGTCAGCTGCTGCAACGGCAAATAAAGTCTTGAGGTGAATCATAGAATGGTAGAGTTGGAAGGGACCTCCAGGGTCATCTGGTCCAAACCCCTGCTCAGTGCAGGATTCACTAAATCATCCCAGACAAATGTCTGTCCTGCCTTTGTTTGAACTCTTCCATTGAAGGAGAACTCACCACCTCCTGTAGTAACCTGTTCCACTCATTGATCGCCCTCACTGTGCATTAAAAGAGGCATAAGGGTGAGGGATGAGAACATTATTCTTTTGCAATATAAGGCACTTGTTAGGCCTCACATGGAATACTGTGTACAGTTCTGGACACCGGTGCTCAGGAAAGATGTTGCAGTACTGGAGGGGGTTCAAAGAAGGGCAACTAAATTAATAGAGAATGAGAGGACTGGAATACCCAGAGAGGCTATCCAAATTGGGATTATTCACCCCGGAAAAAAGACAGATAAGAGGCGACCAAATAACTATGTATAAATACATTAGGGGACAATACAAGGATCTCTCCTATGATCTGTTTATACCCAGGACTGCTACGGTAACAATAGGGTATCTGCTATGTCTAGAAGAAAGCAGGTTTCATCACTAACATAGAAAGTGGTTCTTTACTGTAAGAGCAGTGAGACTGTGGAACTCTCTGCCAAGGATGTGGTGATGGCAAAATCGATAGAAGAGTTTAAGAGGGGACTTGATGTCTTTTTAGAGTGCTATGATATTACAAGATATAGACATTAGGGGACCAGCGGGGTTGTTGATCCGGGTATTGGAGTTAAGTAGGAACTCAAATGTTGATCTAGGGATTATTCTGACTGCCATTATGGAGTCGGGAAAAAAATTTTTCCTCCACATGAGCTAAATTGGTTTCTGCCTCGTTTTTTTTTCCTTCCTCAGGGCCAACAAGGGGGGTGGGGGGTTGAAACAGGCTGAACTAGATGGACATTGTCTTCATTCAGCCTAACATACTATGTAGTAGAGACATCATTTCTTCTAGCTTGAATAGTGACTGGAGATAAATCTTCATAAACCTTAACAGATTGAAAGTGTTCGGGGAGTCTGTCAAGATTCCTTGCCGTGAACATCACGTGGTAGAAATGAATCTGGGCTATTACATCCCTTTGGACTGGTTATGAAAGAGTTTTTGGCTTAGGTAGTCTCTGAGCCCTTTCAATTATGAGGTTTTCTGAGAACAGTTGGATGTAGCATTGTAGTTCTGAGTTGGTAATAGACTCTTCGGAATTTGAGATTTTTGCGATGGCTCCTGTCTTCCAGATCAGCTAGTTTAAGTTTCACAGCTTCAAGACCGTCATCTATTGAATTATGAGCATCAGCTAGGCCATTATGTGCTTCAGCAAATTCATCCATCTTATTTTCTACATGGTTAACTCTATCCCCTAGATCATTAATCTTAGTGGTAAATTTGTTGGGAGCTGAGGAAAAATAATCCAGAATGGAGGTATGTAGAGCCAGCATCATGTCTTTAAGAAAGGCCTCAGAGACATTCCAGTTAGATGTAGGCATGTTTTCAAGCATGTTGACGCATGGCTTGCCTTAAGGTTTCTGTGGAGACAAGGTTGTAGGCACTCCTGTATTGGTATCTCAGTAAGCTTTCTATTTCGCTGGGCTATGAGCCGAAGGAGAGTTACCTGGGAGCTTGATGCTATAAAATTTCTTTTGGTGTCTCTGTAGTTACCCAGAGGGTCCTACAGGGTAGTACTACCATCAGCAAAGTCCTGAATACCTTGCTATGAGCTCCTACGGCGACATAGAAGGTACCTTGCAGGAGAAAGACCCTGTCATTCTCCTAATATCGGGCTAAAGCTATTCTGCCTGGAAACCACTCGCTTTTGATTGGCTGCTTGCTAGCAAATTGCCGGATTGGTGGAGTGGGAGGAGTCGAGTCAAGCCTGGGAAAGTGAGCAGTTTGGAGGAAGAAGTGTGTCATCAAAGGGAGAGAAAGTGCGGGAAATCAGCAGGAAGTGAAGGAGGTGTCAGGGGGTCAGGAGTTGAAGGTGAAGAGGAGAGGAAGCAGTGTGAGGAGGTGCAGCAAGTACAAAGTTACCAGAGGTCGGGAGTTGGAGGAAAGTGCCAAGAACAAGCCACAGTGAGGAACATGAATAAAAAATAGAGAACTTCTTAACCGTGAGTGTAACTTGCCCCAGTGTAATTAGGAGTCATTGGAAGTACATTCCACCCTGCAATTCCTTCCATTCTTCAACAAATACCTGTCCGGAAGATCCCCCAGATAACTTAGACTGGTGGGCTCATCTTCCCAAACCGAGAAAGAGTAAAGGATTTAGTATGTGTATATTCTGTTGACAGTAACTTTGTTCAAGTAAATGCAAATTGGAAAATCTGCAAAGTGTGAACTGTCATTAATCTTCCAAGCATTCATAAACTGAGTTGTGGAGAGTATTGTTGAAGAACTGCAATGGATGTTGCTTAACAGGATCCACTTAGTATAGGTGTTAAATCACATTATAGAATAGAATGAACAACACTGACCTCTATTGTTCAAGTTGCTTTGTAAAACTATGCATTAAGAACAATGAAGAGACAGCAATTTGCTAAATCCAACTGAGTAACAGATAGTACTTAAATCATCAGTATATAGAGAGGTAAAGTTAAGGTGAAAAGCAATATGATTGAAAGTCAAAGTGAATATAATAAATGTAGTCCACAAAAGCACGTATTTGTATAGATGTTACGCAAATCCTTAGTAATTTGATTCAGAGGTTCGAAAGTGTGCTCATAGTAGTTGGACAGGTGTTTGAAATAGTGCCCATTTGATGCAAAAGTGGAGGGAAATAGATATCATGTCCCAACAGGTTATATGGGACTATAGGAAGATTGAAAGTGCTGAGCCACAAATCCTCTCAGTTAAATCAGGGCCTGCAAAAGTTGCAAGAGGCTTGGCAAATCCAGTCCAGGGAAATCCATTAAGTAGGGAATATACAGATTGCCACATTAAAGTACCTGAGACTGCATAGGAAGAATGGAAATGAGGACCGCGCTGCAGAGACGTTTTCCCCAGGGAATCCACTGGACTCTCGTCTGGTATTGGAACTGTGCAGAAGCTTGAGGACTCCTCCAGTTACCCATTTTTGCTGATGGGTGCAAGCAGTTCCTGAGATGAGCAGATGCACCGCTATCAACAGCAAAGGGAACTACAGATGTAGGGGTACTGAATGTCTGAAAATTCAGCAGGGACCAGTTTTTCTTGCAGTGGTGGTTAGCAGAGCCTCTCCTTCACGTGTCCAACCGTCTTGACGGTTAGCCATGTCCCCCAGCAGAACCAATTGTTTTTAATGGGTTAATTTACATGAGATAATACAAGATCGAAACAGAGAAGCATGTGCTATTTTTTGGGTGATTCTGTTCATACCATGTGATTTTAATGCGAGTGCAATCCATTTTTTCATTTTAACTAGTGGAACAACATGTCATTTTTTCACAAAAGGTGCGTGTGAACAATCTCATGTACAGCGATGCAATGCATTTTTCTCACAAAATGAGTGCAATCGCAGAAAATAATCCCAGGTTTACAAGTGTAATATTAGTCCGATTTCCTCAAACTGATATCGCACTTACCCGTGTAAATACAGCCTGAGGCCTTATTCGCATGACCGTTTATATTTAAATGTTTTTATTAAACTCTTTTCCACATTACAAAAGGTAAGCTGCTGATGTATTTGTTGTATTACAATGCCATTAGGAATATGACTTCAATAAAAGGTAATACAATGTTCCCCTGATAATTATTCCATATAACTCATCTAATCCAGCTTAGGGTGCATTCACACGAGCGTAGGCGTATTTACGTTCGCACGTGCGCAGCGTATAATCGCCAGAAAGAACGTTTTTTGGCGATCATGACCAGAGCTAGAAAGCGTATTATCGTTTGTTCCTACTTTGCAAACTATATTTTCGGCCATCGAATATGCGTTGGCGCGTATTTCGGTCGCATATGTTCCGTTTTTTTCGGGTTGCCGTTTTTACGCGCTGTAAAATCGCCCGTGCGAACGAATACATTCGAAACCAACGCCTCAGATGGTCACGTATATACGATTGGGCGCAAAAACGCGCCGTTTATGCGCTCGTGTGAACACACCCTTAGATACATACATTCCAAACTACTCCCCACATAAGTTTCATCAGGGGGGCTATTAGAAAAAGGGGTGTGTGGGAAGAAGTGAAAATAGATGTTTCTTTCTTTATTGGGGGGAGGGGAAAGGAGAGAAGGTGGGGGGGAGGGGGAGGAAAGGGGGTAACAACAGAGGCTTTCAACTAGGCCTCTAATAACAAATAGTAATTAACCTGCCTGACACCAAAATGATACTTAGATATATTTTGAGTGCTCTTTTTTTGTATTCCCCTCTTGCTATTGTTTTCATTCTCGTATAGGGAAGGTCTCAGGACCTGTTACTACACCGTGGTACACGGGTCTCCCGCCCCACCTCCCAGAACACACCTATGCGGTGTTTATTGGCGGGTCTCCCACCATCACTCTCTCCAAGTACCAGCAAGTTAGTTTAAAGGACACCTTAATAGCTTCTTTTACCCATCGCGGCAAAATCTCAATGAAGCTTTCCCATATTTCAAAAAAATTTTGGACCTGTGCTTCCTTCACTAATGTTCCCTCAGCCCAATCCCACATGACTGTTTATATGTGGCTAAATTTTAAAACTCTCGACCATCTGAAGCATTAGATTCCAATGTAGTCATTCAGATGAGCGATTTTTAACCATGAAAAAAGCGACCTAAATTAGAGTGTGCTGCGGTTTTTTTTCCCCGAGCACAAAAGCAAAAGATGAAAATGAACACATTGAAATCAATGAGTTCTATCTAGAGATGAGCGAACGTACTCGTCCGAGCTTGATACTCGTTCGAGTATTAGCGTGTTCGAGATGCTCGTTACTCGTGACGAGTACCACGCGATGTTCGAGTTACTTTCACTTTCATCTCTGAGACGTTAGCGCGCTTTTCTGGCCAATAGAAAGACAGGGAAGGCATTACAACTTCCCCCTGCGACGTTCAAGCCCTATACCACCCCCCTGCAGTGAGTGGCTGGCGAGATCAGGAGTAACCCGAGTATATAAATCGGCCCCTCCCGCGGCTCGCCACAGATTTATTCTGACAGAGATCAGGGACAGTGCTGCTGGTGCCGGAGCTGCTATAAGGAGAGCGTTAGGAGTATTTTAGGCTTCAAGAACCCCAACGGTCCTTCTTAGGGCCACATCTAACCGTGTGCAGTAGTGTGGAGGCTGCTTTTTGCAGTGTTGCACTTTTTTTTTTTTTTTTTGTATATCGGCCATGCAGAGCATTGCGTCCTGCAGTAATTTTACATTGTCCAGGGCCAGTAGTGGTGAGGCAGGGACAGAAGACATATTTAGTGTATATAGGCAGTGGGCCTTTCCAAAAACATTTGGGGAAAAAAATCTATTTGGGCTGCCTGTGACCGTCCTCAGTGTACTGGGTCTCTGCTGGGGGTAGTTGTCCTAATTCATACGCAGCCAGCTAAGTGTTACAGCAGGCTTGCGCAAAATTCTTTCCTGGCTCTGTGTTGGCTGTTACATCACTGCTGTATTCCAGTCCACAGTGCAACAGCCTGCAGTTATTTTACATACTCCAGGGCCAGTAGTGGTGAGGCAGGGACAGAAGACATATATTTATTGAATATAGGCAGTGGGCCTTTCCAAAAACATTTGGGAAAAAAAATCTATTTGGGCTGCCTGTGACTGTCCTCAGTGTACTGGGTCTGTGCTGGGTGTAGTTGTCCTCCTAATTCATACGCAGCCAGCTAAGTGTTACAGCAGGCTTGCGCAAAATTATTTCCTGGCTCTGTGTTGGCTGTTACATCACCGCTGTATTCCAGTCCACAGTGCAACAGTCTACAGTTATTTTACATACTCCAGGGCCAGTAGTGGTGAGGCAGGGACAGAAGACATATATTTATTGAATATAGGCAGTGGGCCTTTCCAAAAACATTTTGGGAAAAAAATCTATTTGGGCTGCCTGTGACTGTCCTCAGTGTACTGGGTCTGTGCTGGGTGTAGTTGTCCTCCTAATTCATACGCAGCCAGCTAAGTGTTACAGCAGGCTTGTGCAAAATTATTTCCTGGCTCTGCTGTGCGTTCGGTAAGCGAAGTCAGCCTCCAACCACAGGCCAATAAGCGGCACATTTAATTACAGCGTTCTGTTTCTGCACTACTGGTAATACACCATGCTGAGGGGTAGGGGTAGGCCTAGAGGACGTGGACGCGGGTGAGGACGCGGAGGCCCAAGTCAGGGTGTGGGCACAGGCCGAGCCAGTGCGGTGGCCAGGGGTAGAGGCAGGGCCAGACCGAATAATCCACCAACTGTTTCCCAAAGCGCCCCCTCGCGCCATGCCACCCTGCAGAGGTCAAGGTGCTCTACGGAGTGGCAGTTTTTCACAGAGACGCCTGATGACCGACGAACAGTGGTGTGCAACCTTTGTCGCGCCAAGATCAGCTGGGGAGGCACCACCACCAGCATGCGTAGGCATATGATGGCCAAGCACCCCACAAGGTGGGACGATGCCCGTTCACCGCCTCCGGTTTGCACCACTGCCTCTCCCCCTGTGCCCCAACCTGCCACTGAGATCCAACCCCCCTCTGAGGACACAGGCACTACCATCTCCTGGCCTGCACCCACACCCTCACCTCCGCTGTCCTCGGCCCCATCCAGCAATGTCTCTCAGCGCAGCGTCCAGACGTCGCTAGCGACACTGTTTGAGTGCAATCGCAAGAACGCCGCCACGCACCCGCACGCTCAAGCGTTAAACGTGCACATTGCCAAATTGATCAGCCTGGAGATGCTGCCGTATAGGCTTGTGGAAACGGAGGCTATCAAAAGCATGATGGCGGCGGCGGCCCCGCGCTACTCGGTTTCCAGTTGCCACTACTTTTCCCGATGTGCCGTCCCAGCCCTGCACGACCACGTCTCCCGCAACATTGTACGCTCCCTCACCAACGCGGTTACTGCCAAGGTCCACTTAACAACGGACACATGGACAAGCACAAGCGGGCAGGGCCATTATATCTCCCTGACGGCACATTGGGTGAATTTAGTGGAGGCTGGGACCGAGTCAGAGCCTGGGACCGCTCACGTCCTACCCACCCCCAGAATTGCGGGCCCCAGCTCGGTGCTGGTATCTGCGGCAGTGTATGCTTCCTCCACTAAACCACCCTCCTCCTCCTCCAACGCAACCTCTGTCTCGCAATCAAGATGTGTCAGCAGCAGCAGCACGTCGCCAGCAGTCGGTGTCGCGCGGCGTGGCAGCACAGCGGTGGGCAAGCGTCAGCAGGCCGTGCTGAAACTACTCAGCTTAGGAGAGAAGAGGCACACGGCCCACGAACTGCTGCAGGGTCTGACAGAGCAGACCGACCGCTGGCTTGCGCCGTTGAGCCTCCAACCGGGCATGGTCGTGTGTGACAACGGCCGTAACCTGGTGGCGGCTCTGCAGCTCGGCAGCCTCACGCACGTGCCATGCCTGGCCCATGTCTTTAATTTGGTGGTTCAGCGCTTTCTGAAAAGCTACCCACACTTGTCATACCTGCTCGGAAAGGTGCGCCGGGTCAGCGAACATTTCCGCAACTCCAAGACGGACGCTGCCACCCTGCGGACCCTGCAACATCGGTTTAATCTGCCAGTGCACCGACTGCTGTGCGACGTGCCCACACGGTGGAACTCTACGCTCCACATGTTGGCCAGGCTCTATGAGCAGCGTAGAGCTATAGTGGAATACCAACTCCAACATGGGCGGCGTAGTGGGAGTCAGCCTCCTCAATTCTTTACAGAAGAGTGGGCCTGGTTGGCAGACATCTGCCAGGTCCTTGGAAACTTTGAGGAGTCTACCCAGATGGTGAGCGGGGATGCTGCAATCATTAGCGTCACCATTCCTCTGCTATGCCTCTTGAGAAGTTCCCTGCAAAGCATAAAGGCAGACGCTTTGCACTCGGAAACAGAGGCGTGGGAAGACAGTATGTCGCTGGATAGTCAGAGCACCCTCCTGTCTGTATCTCAGCGCGTTGAGGAGGAGGAGGAGGGGGAGGAGGATGAGGAGGAGGGGGAAGAGACAGCTTGGCCCACTGCTGAGGGTACACATGCTGCTTGCCTGTCATCCTTTCAGCGTGTATGGCCGGAGGAGGAGGATCCTGAAAGTGATCTTCCTAGTGAGGACAGCCATGTGTTGCGTACAGGTACCCTGGCACACATGGCTGACTTCATGTTAGGATGCCTTTCTCGTGACCCTCGCGTTACACGCATTCTGGCCACTACGGATTACTGGGTGTACACACTGCTTGACCCACGGTATAAGGAGAACCTTTCCACTCTCATTCCCGAAGAGGAAAGGGGTTCGAGAATGATGCTATACCACAGGGCGCTGGTGGACAAACTGATGGTAAACTTCCCATCCGACAGCGCTAGTGGCAGAAGGCGCAGTTCCGAGGGCCAGGTAGCAGGGGAGGCGCAGAGATCAGGCAGCATGTACAGCGCAGGCAGGGGAACATTCTCCAAGGCCCTTGACAGCTTTATGGCTCCCCAGCAAGACTGTGTCACCGCTCCCCAGTCAAGGCTGAGTTGGCGGGATCACTGTAAAAGGATGGTGAGGGAGTACGTAGCCGATCGCACGACCGTCCTCGGTGACGTCTCTGCCCCCTACAACTACTGGGTGTCGAAGCTGGACACGTGGCCTGAACTCGCGCTGTATGCCCTGGAGGTGCTTGCTTGTCCTGCAGCTACCGTCTTGTCAGAAAGGGTGTTTAGTGCGGCTGGGGGAATTATCACGGATAAGCGTACCCGCCTGTCAACCGACAGTGCGGACAGGCTTACACTCATCAAGATGAACAAAGCCTGGATTTCCCCAGACTTCTCTTCTTCACCAGCGGACAGCAGCGATACCTAAGCAATACGTAGGCTGCACCCGCGGATAGAAGCATTGTTCTCTATCACCATCAAAAACGTGGACCTTTTAGCTTCATCAATCTGTGTATAATATTCCTCCTCCTCCTGCTCCTCCTCCTGAAACCTGACGTAATCAAGCCGAACGGGCAATTTTTCTTAGGCCCACAAGGCTCAGTCATATAATTTTTGTAAACAATTTTTATACGTTTCAATGCTCATTAAAGCGTTGAAACTTGCACCTGAACCAATTTTTATTTTAACTGGGCTGCCTCCAGGCCTAGTTACCAATTAAGCCACATTAACCAATGCGATTAATGGGTTTCACCTGCCCTCTTGGTTCGGCATGGGCAATTTTTCTGAGGTACATTAGTACTGTTGGTACACCAATTTTTTGGGGCCCTCGCCTACAGTGTAATCCAATTAATTTTTTGCCCACCTGCATTACAGCTGACGTTACAGCAGCTGTGCTGGGCACTCCAATGGGATATATTTATGTACCGCCAGTGGGTTCCAGGGAGCCACCCATGCTGTCGGTCCACACGGAGTTGTAACTACATGTGTCCACTTCTAAAGAAACCCAGTCTGACTGGGGCATGCAGTGTGGGCCGAAGCCCACCTGCATTTAACATGACATTACCTCAGCTGTGATGGGCAATGCTATGGGATATATTTATGTGCCGCCGGTGGCTTCCTGGCACCCACCCATGCTGTCGGTCCACAGGGACTTCACAATAGGGAGTTGTACCTGCCTGTGTCTATGAATTAAAAAGCCCGGTCAGGTTGGGGCATGCAGTGTAGGCCGAAGCCCACCTGCATTTAATCGGACGTTACCTCAGCTGTGATGGGCACTGCAATGGGATACATTAATGTACAGCCGGTGGGTTCCAGGGAGCCACCCATGCTGTGGGTGCACACGGAATTCCCATTGCGGAGTTGTACCTGCCTGTGACTATTTATAAAAAACCATGGTCTGACTGGGGCATGCAGACACCTTGACAGAATGAATAGTGTGTGGCACATAGGTTCCCCATTGCTATGCCCACGTGTGCAGCTCCTGATGGCGGTGGCACAGGATTATATTTCTCATTGCTTCCGTACAGCATTGTGGGCTATCGCCCCGCCCCTTTTAAAGAGGGTCGCTGCCTAGCCGTGCCAACCTTCTGCAGTGTGTGCCTGCGGTTCCTCCTCATGGCAGACGCACTTATAAATAGACATGAGTGTGGCGTGACATGAGGGCAGCTGAAGGCTGCACAGGGACAATTTGGTGTGCACTGTGGACACTGGGTCGTGCAGGGGGGGGAAGGGGGTTGGGCAGCAGGTAACCCAGGAGAAGTGGCAGCGGAGTGTCATGCAGGCAGTGATTGTGCTTTGTTGGAGGTAGTGTGGTGCTTAGCTAAGGTATGCATTGCTAATGAGGGCTTTTCAGAAGTAAAAGTTGTTGGGGGGGGGCCCACTCTTGCCACTATTGTGGCTTAATAGTGGGACCTGGGAACTTGAGATGCAGCCCAACATGTAGCCCCTCGCCTGCCCTATCCGTTGCTGTGTTGTTCCCATCACTTTCTTGAATTGCCCCGATTTTCACAAATGGAAACCTTAGCGAGCATCGGCGATATACAAAAATGCTCGAGTCGCCCATTGACTTCAATGGGGTTCGTTACTCGAAACGAACCCTCGAGCATCGCGATAATTTCGGCCCGAGTAATGAGCACCCGAGCATTTTGGTGCTCGCTCATCTCTAGTTCTATCAGCTTGACAAAGACCTGCGGATATGGTCGAAACGCCGCCTCTCTGTGTGATGATGTGATTTCCACCAAGTATTCCTATGGAAGCATAAAATCGTTTTTTGCACCTGAAACCTGCTGCCTGTTCTTTATTTTATTGGACTACAAAGCTTTTGGGATTTGAATTCAATCCCAGCTCAGGCGTGCAGCTCATTCCTAGGAAAAGCCCCCCCCCCCCCCTCATGGGTTGTAGTGAGTGCTGCTGAACTTTGCTTATATTGATCTATTTACAGTGCAAGATGATCGCTCAAACGTTCAGCGATCACCTTGCGCTCCAGCTGTTCCCCGCTCCCAGTGCCTGACTGTTATACAGCCGGGCGCTCTGAGCGGAGGATGCAGAAGACAAGAAGGGTGCCCCGGCTTGTCTTCTGCATCTAGCTGTTCCCCGCTCGGAGCACTCTGCTGTTATACAGCCGGGCGCTCTGAGTGAGGATGCAGAAGACAAGCGGGGTGTCCCCGCCTGTCTTCTGCATCCAGCTGTTCCCCGCTCGGAGCACCCGGCTGTTATGCAGCTGAGCGCTCCCAGCAGGGCATGAAGAACACAGCTGGACCGCTTTGTTCTTCATTTCCAGACTGTCATCAGGGAGCGGGATACAGCTGAAACAATAGTATTGGCTGTATCCCACTATGAATTCCTAATAAATGATCACTGATCTTTGAATACTCTGAAAGACAACGATGAGCGACGGGATAACGAAAACTGTACGATGGCAGTGCAGTTACACACAACACTTATCGCTCAAAAGACAGTTTGAGTGATATTTGAGTGATAATCGTTGTGTCTAAATGGGCCTTAGGGCTGGATATTATTATCAAATGAATAGAGGCTGCATTTTATCCTCATATTCTGTCTGCTGATGGATATCCTTTTGCTCGAATTATATAATAAATGGATGGTTCGAGTCTGCAAGAGCATACCACTATGATTCTTAAAGGGGAGTCCCAAGCAGAGAAAGCCCCTCTATGATGTTTATATCGCCCCCATTTTTGTATGTCAAACAGTGAGGGTTTGTGCTGCATTCTTCATGACAGACAGCTACTTCAACTTCATAGACCTGTAGGTAAGTGGCTGCTCAGTATCAAGACACACTGTAATAGATGTACCATATAGCTTGACTTAAGACTGAAGTGTTCATCTGTTAAAGTCATATTTTTGTCTTCTGGGAGAACAGTTTTTGCAAGAATCCCATTATTCTGCCTTGCTGTACGGCCTCTTAAAGGAAAATGATGACGTTTCAAAAGTAAAACATGATAAAATCAGTCATTTTATAATAATCATGCAAAGTGACTCCATACTTAGGTTAATATTCAGATGAATTCATGAATGGGTGTGAGTGAGACCTGCCTCTGATTAGCTCAGCGCTGAGCCAATCAGGGGCATGTGTGACTCACACCCCCTTCACACCCACTGCAGGCCCGCCGCGCTGAACTCCGTCTGCCGGGACAAGGTGAGTATATATATATTTTTTATTTTTACACATTTCTGGATGAATTGCAGGGAAGGGCTTATATATTTAAGCCCTTCCCGACAATTCATCCCGCGCTCGCCGGCAGCCCATTGCTTTCAATGGAGCCGGCTGTATTGCCGGCTCCATTGAATTCAATGGTCAGTGCTCGTTTAATCGAGACGAGTACCGCGTGGTGCTCGTCTCGAGTAACGAGCATCTCGAGCACCCTAGTACTCGAACGAGCATCAAGCTCGGACGAATATGCTCGCCCATTTCTAGTTACCACCTTTCATTTAAAGTATCAGGTGGAATGAACAGGAGGTTCTCTTTTGCAGCATCACACATGCAGGTACATGACTTGTAGCACTGGATGAGCATTATTTGACATTATGTGACATCTTCAAGATAGAGAGATTTATGACCATCAGGCTCATGTACAGAAGCCTTTTTCTTTAGCTTGACTCTTAACGTGCCGTGATATCAGGGTGGTGTATTTAAGGTTCCTTTATACGGGACCATTGTTGGGTGCATAAGCATCTGATAGCTGTCCCACAGACTACTGCCTGACTAGCTCTACTGTGCTTACACTGGAGTGATAGTCGTTCAAGTGAATGGAAGTGGAGCGTTGCGCCCGTTCATCTCCATTTACAGTTAGGCCTAATGCCCACTGGCAGGTTTTTGTGGCAAAATCCGGAGTGGACATTGTGCTCTGCATTCCGCAGGAATAACCTTCCATAGCATGCTATGGAAAAACGATTTTTCATACACACAAGCAGAAAACAATTGTGGTTTGAAAGATAGCAGCATGCTCCATTTTACTGCGGTTCCTGCACGGATGGCTTCCATCGAGGTAATGAAAGCCGTCCGATCTGTGGCACATCCGCAATTGACACTGTGGATGTGCCACGGATTCTGCGAGAGAAGCAGGAGTTTGAAAAAAGATCTGTACTGCGCCGGGCGGCACTTCCGCACACATCTGCAGTACAGAACCTTAAGACAAGGATAGGTACGCAGGGCCGCCGTCCCCGGGCATGGGTGGATTCCATGAGGGGTTCCCCATGCAAAATTTGTGCTGGCCCATGGACATGAGGCCTAAACAGGAGTTGCTCAAACACTGATTGGCTCATGTTTAACTCTTTGCAATCCAATTTTAGATTCAGGCTTTTCTAGAGGTCTTTCTCTTTATGCCATTTTACAATGGCACCATCTGCTGGCTAGAGCCAGTACTGCGGTATGTGACATGCCAGAGAGGTCCCTCGACAACAGAGCAGCCAATAATATACAGTTAAAATACCCTGCCGGACGTCTTCTGACATCGGAGCTGTACAGGCTTCATACAGAATGTTTTCAGACGTCAGACAGCGGATTGGAAAGGGTTAAAAGGGCCAACAGTCACTTGGCTTATAGCTCCAGTAAAATCCAAACGAATCCTACAAATAGCAATTTCTCGCTCAGTGCCCTGTTGGCAGACGTGCATACACTGGGCAATTATCACCTGAATTTGCTGTTTCTAGTCAGGCGATAATCACCCCCTGGTATCTTTATACTTTGAATTGCTATACAAAGGGCTTTATTGTGATTAAATTTAATGAGTTAAGATAAGATAACTTTCTGTGCAATACTATCACAGTGAAGCTAAAATTTACTGCATCTGTACAGAAAGAAAGTAAATGATATTGAAACTGGGAGGAAGTTGGGTGCTTATAGTCCCCGCCAACAATAAATTGTGTATTTTTCACTTTAATTGTTGCTTTATGATGTTCCACATTGTATATATTGTGAGGGATTAGCGTTTAGGATCGGTAGCAACCTGGGCATAAGCAGTCACAGACAGTGACACATAGGATAAAGTCTTTAGTCCAGGCTTTGCCTGGGTTTATTTCCAAGCAAACAAAAGCAAAATACAGGCCTTAACATCAGGCAAACATAACGTAAATCCTGCTCGTCCGAGCACTTACTAAACATGTAGCGTCCCTGTCTACGTACTGGTAAACAAATGGCTCCGGCACATAGCCAGCCAGGACTCTCAGACCTGCAAAGGTCTCAGCTCTCTCTCTAGGCCCTGTAGGCCCAGGCTTTATAAGGCCTGGTACCAGCCCCACCTGGTACGTGGGAGTGACCATCCCAGCCTTCACTTTGGTCACTCCAGGAAAAGCCGTCCCGGATTATGCGGCTTGGAGCCACCTACTTGCTACAACGTGTTAGTAGCTTAATGCTACTAACACTATACTGCCGGCTTCCTCCACCGAGCCCAGGCTGCTCGGTGGCACGTATCTGCCCAAGCGCTCCCCAAAGCAGCATAGGAGACCCTCCTAGGTGAGATATACCTGCCCTCCAGCACCTTGCCGGTCACCGTCTCACATACCCTCCCCCTCTGTTCGAGCCTGTGGGGTCGGACACCTTTAGCCGCCATGCAATGCGTCCTTGACAAGGCATCGGCATTGACCTGTAGCTTTCCTGCCCTGTGTTCAACAGAGAAACTGAAATTTTGAAGTGTCAGGAACCACCTAGTGACTCTGGCATTTCTTTCTTTTGCCTGTGACATCCAGGTTAAGGGGGAGTGGTCTGTGATCAGCCTGAAGTGTCGACCTAGCAGGTAGTATTTTAGGGATTCCAGAGCCCACTTGATGGCTAGGCACTCCCGTTCAACAATACTGTAATTTTTTTCCGGTGGCGTGAGCTTCCTGCTCAGATAAATTACGGGATGTTCCTCTCCTGCTACTTCCTGGGACAGAACTGCTCCCAGTCCCACATCGGACGTGTCTGTTTGGACAATAATTTCTCTTTTAAAATTGGGTGTGACTAACACTGGACGTTTACAGAGGGCCCGTTTTAACTCTTGGAACGCCTTTTCTGCGTCAGGGTTCCACTTGACCATGACTGACTTACTGTTCCTGGTCAAGTCTGTTAGGGGCGCTGCTATGCTCGCAACGTTTTGCACGAACCGCCTATAGTACCCTACAATGCCTAAAAAGGCTCTCACCTGCTTTTTAGTTGTGGGTTGTGGCCAGTTCTGAACGGCTTCAACTTTATTGACCTGGGGTTTTATAATACCCCTACCTATTATATACCCCAGGTATTGGGCTTCTTCAAGACCCAGGGCGCACTTCTTTGGGTTTGCTGTGAGCCCTGCTTTTCTAAGGGAGTTCAGTACTGCCTGTACCTTGGGTAGATGGCTGTCCCAGTCTTCGCTAAAGATGATGATATCATCTAAATATGCTGACGCATATTGACGATGGGGTTTGAGTATGATATCCATCAATCTTTGGAAGGTTGCTGGGGCTCCATGCAAACCGAAGGGTAGGCAGATGTACTGAAACAACCCTTCTGGTGTGGCAAACGCAGTCTTTTCTTTCGCGCTCTCTGTAAGGGGAACCTGCCAGTAGCCTTTAGTAAGGTCCAGAGTGGAAAAGTACCTGGCATGACCCAGTCTCTCAATTAACTCGTCCACTCTCGGCATTGGGTATGCGTCAAATTTTGACATGTCATTTAGCTTCCGGAAGTCGTTACAGAAGCGCAGAGAGCCATCAGGTTTTGGTATCAGCACGATAGGGCTGGACCATTCGCTTTTCGACTCCTCAATTACTCCGAGGTCTAGCATTTTCTTGACCTCCTCTGAGATGGCTCATCTGCGGGCTTCTGGAACCCTGTACGGTTTCAACTGAACCTTTACCCCTGGTTCAGTTATAATGTTGTGTTTTATGACACCAGTACGCCCTGGTATATCAGAGAACACATCTGAGTTACGTTGTATAAATTCCCTCGACTCTTGTTGTTGGGATTTGGACAGGGACCCTGATACACACACCTCTGGGACCCCACCATGGGGGGTGTTCACTGCAGTCAGGGCTTCTCTGTCCTTCCATGGCTTAATTAGGTTTACATGGTACAACTGTTCTGGTTTCCGCCTACCTGGCTGGTATACCTTATAATTTACCTCTCTGACTTTCTCAATTATTTCATAGGGCCCTTGCCATTTTGCTAGGAATTTACTTTCTAGGGTGGGCACCAACACTAGTACCCGATCCCCAGGGTTGAAGGTTCTCACCTTGGCGGACCGGTTATATACCCGGCTTTGGGCTTCTTGAGCCTGCTGTAAATGTTCTCTAACAATGGGCATGACCGCCGCAATTCGATCTTGCATGAGGGAGATGTGTTCAATAACACTCCTGTAGGGGGTGGACTCGTGCTCCCAGGTCTCCTTAGCTACATCAAGGAGCCCTCGGGGATGTCTACCATAAACTAATTCAAAGGGAGAGAACCCAGTGGAGGATTGTGGGACTTCACGGATTGAGAACATTAAATATGGCAGCAGACAGTCCTAGTCCTTCCCATCCTTATTGACTACCTTTTTTAGCATGCTTTTTAGGGTCTTATTAAATCTCTCAACCAGGCCATCCGTCTGGGGGTGGTACACAGACGTCCGTAAGTACTTAATATTCAGCAGCTTACACAATTCCTTCATGACCTTTGACATAAAGGGGGTTCCTTGGTCCGTCAGGATCTCTTTTGGTATGCCCGTGCGGGAGAACATGGGAAGTAGTTCCTTTGCAATACCCTTGGATGACGTATTGCGTAAAGGAACGGCTTCGGGGTAACGGGTGGCGTAGTCTACAACCACCAATATATGTTGGTAACCCCGGGCAGACTTTACCAAGGGCCCAACTAGGTCCATAGCGATCCGCTCGAACGGCACCTCTATGATGGGCAAGGGCACTAAGGGGTTCCGGTAATGGGGCATAAGAGCTGTTATTTGACACTCCGGGCATGACTCACAGTACCGTTTTACATTACCATGTACCCCAGGCCAGAAAAAACGCTGAAGGATGCGTTCCTTAGTCTTTTCGCTCCCGAGATGACCTCCCAGCACATGCTTGTGCGCCAGGTCTAAGACCATCCTACGATAGGATTGAGGTACCACCAGCTGTTCCACAACCTCCCCACGGACCTTGTCAACCTGATGCAACAATTCTTGGTTGACTGCAAGGTGTGGAAACACAGTATCAGCCCCTGGGAATTGAGGCTCCCCATTTATTACTTTAACATTTTCCCTAGCTTTTACTAAGGTGGGGTCTCGAGCTGCTCAGTTCCGAAATTGGCACGTGAGACCTCTAAGTCAGGCATAGCAACCACTTCGTCCTGTACCTCCATCTCCCCTGCTAGTACTGTTAAGGGAAAGTTATCCCCATTCTCTTGGGTCACCCCTACTGCTGGAACCGTACCCTCAGGGTCAAACGGTTCTGGAGACACATCATACACATTTGCATTATCATGAACCTTATTTGCAGACGACCCTCGGTGTCGCCACAAGTCCCAAAATAGGGGGAAGTCTCTCCCGAGGATCACGGTGTACATTAAGGATTTTACGATGCCCACCTCATGGGTGGCAAGTCCACACGGAGTATCAAGTCGTACAAGGGCAATAGGATACTCCT
Organism: Eleutherodactylus coqui; assembly: GCF_035609145.1. Classification (NCBI taxonomy): domain Eukaryota; kingdom Metazoa; phylum Chordata; class Amphibia; order Anura; family Eleutherodactylidae; genus Eleutherodactylus; species Eleutherodactylus coqui. The sequence continues at coordinate 131,555,160 of NC_089841.1, forward strand.
TGGTGTCCCCATGCACACAAACAACCCCCATGCGGCGGCTGGTGAAGGTTGTGGGATCGACCAGGCTGGAGTGCACCAGCGTAACCAAGCTCCCTGAGTCCAGTAGAGCTGTCACCGCAAAGTCATTCACCTTTAGGTGACATAATGGTCGATCAGTCTCTGACGCAGTCTCTGCAGAACACACTGGCCGTGCGAACATCGACCTCCGCCGGGCAGAGTCACAGTCCATTGGTTCCACGGTAAGTGGACAGTTGGCAGCAAGATGTCCGGGCTCATGACAGCGCCAACATCGTATGGAGGCCCGGTCTCCTTGGGGTTCTACCCGGGACCCGAATATCCATTTGGGGCTCCTCCTCTGCCCCAAACGATCCCCCTCTGAGCCGCCTCCCCTTGGGACACTTTTGACACCCCTTACATATGGAACAGTCTTACCAGGGGCTCCAGCCGACTTCCTGTTCCCGGGGTTGGAACGTCCAGGAGGCACGGCTTGCAGTAAGTCCTCCGTGGCTTTATACCTCTCGACGAGGCTCACGAGTTGGTCCACGTCCTGGGGACCTCCTTGTCCCACCCAGCGCTGGATTGCGGGGGGCAACGAGCGTATAAACTTATCCAGAACCACTTTCTGTACGATCTCTGCCGGGGACGACTCCTCCGGCTGCAGCCACTTTCTCACCAGGTGGAACAGGTCGTACATCTGGGAGCGAGCTGGTAGGTCGTCCATGAAAGTCCAGGCGTGTACGCGTCGGGCCCGCATATGGGTGTCCACGCCCAAGCGTGCCAGGATCTCACCTTTGAGCTTATTATAGTCCTTGGCATCCTGCTCACCAAGGTCAAAGTAGGCCTTTTGGGGTTCTCCCGTCAGGAAAGGCGCTACTACCTCAGCCCACTGAGGCGCCGATAACTTCTCCCTCTCGGCCACACTCTCAAAGACCGCGAGATAGGCCTCGATGTCATCGGTGGCCATCATCTTTTGTAAGGCCGTCTGTACCGCGGTACGGGTGGTGGGGAGCGAACCAGACGACCTCTGCACACCTTGCGCCAGGAGAGCATTAGTCTCGGCCTGAGCTCTCATGGCCTCCTCATGGATCTTTTGCTGGGTCGCCGTCACTTGTTGCTGCTGGGCCAACGCTTGCTGTTGCTGCACGTTCGTTTGTACCAGCTGCTTTATCAGTTCCTCCATCTTGGCAGTATCTGATGGCTGTGCCGTTGCAGCTTTCACCCAGGACACGGGGGTTACAGCACTCTCCAGTCAATCTCTCTTGGGCGGTTGCCCTTAGCAACGGTTCAGCAGCTGCTGCAGCAAAATGTCCATTAATTGGTGTATGTCTCTTTAAGACCACTGCCCGCATCCAAACACCATATGTGAGGGATTAGCATTTAGGATCGGTAGCAACCTGGGCATAAGCAGTCAGAGACAGTGACACATAGGATAAAGTCTTTAGTCCAGGCTTTGCCTGGGTTTATTTCCAAGCAAACAAAAGCAAAATACAGGCCTTAACATCAGGCAAACATAACGTAAATCCTGCTCGTCCGAGCACTTACTAAACATGTAGCGTCCCTGTCTACGTACTGGTAAACAAATGGCTCCGGCACATAGCCAGCCAGGACTCTCAGACCTGCAAAGGTCTCAGCTCTCTCTCTAGGCCCTGTAGGCCCAGGCTTTATAAGGCCTGGTACCAGCCCCACCTGGTACGTGGGAGTGACCATCCCAGCCTTCACTTTGGTCACTCCAGGAAAAGCCGTCCCGGATTATGCGGCTTGGAGCCACCTACTTGCTATCCGGAGTGGACATTGTGCTCTGCATTCTGCAGGAATAACCTTCCATAGCATGCTATGGAAAAACGATTTTTCATACACACAAGCAGAAAACAATTGTGGTTTGAAAGATAGCAGCATGCTCCATTTTACTGCGGTTCCTGCACGGATGGCTTCCATCGAGGTAATGAAAGCCGTCCGATCTGTGGCACATCCGCAATTGACACTGTGGATGTGCCACGGATTCTGCGAGAGAAGCAGGAGTTTGAAAAAAGATCTGTACTGCGCCGGGCGGCACTTCCGCACACATCTGCAGTACAGAACCTTAAGACAAGGATAGGTACGCAGGGCCGCCGTCCCCGGGCATGGGTGGATTCCATGAGGGGTTCCCCATGCAAAATTTGTGCTGGCCCATGGACATGAGGCCTAAACAGGAGTTGCTCAAACACTGATTGGCTCATGTTTAACTCTTTGCAATCCAATTTTAGATTCAGGCTTTTCTAGAGGTCTTTCTCTTTATGCCATTTTACAATGGCACCATCTGCTGGCTAGAGCCAGTACTGCGGTATGTGACATGCCAGAGAGGTCCCTCGACAACAGAGCAGCCAATAATATACAGTTAAAATACCCTGCCGGACGTCTTCTGACATCGGAGCTGTACAGGCTTCATACAGAATGTTTTCAGACGTCAGACAGCGGATTGGAAAGGGTTAAAAGGGCCAACAGTCACTTGGCTTATAGCTCCAGTAAAATCCAAACGAATCCTACAAATAGCAATTTCTCGCTCAGTGCCCTGTTGGCAGACGTGCATACACTGGGCAATTATCACCTGAATTTGCTGTTTCTAGTCAGGCGATAATCACCCCCTGGTATCTTTATACTTTGAATTGCTATACAAAGGGCTTTATTGTGATTAAATTTAATGAGTTAAGATAAGATAACTTTCTGTGCAATACTATCACAGTGAAGCTAAAATTTACTGCATCTGTACAGAAAGAAAGTAAATGATATTGAAACTGGGAGGAAGTTGGGTGCTTATAGTCCCCGCCAACAATAAATTGTGTATTTTTCACTTTAATTGTTGCTTTATGATGTTCCACATTGTATATATTGTGAGGGATTAGCGTTTAGGATCGGTAGCAACCTGGGCATAAGCAGTCACAGACAGTGACACATAGGATAAAGTCTTTAGTCCAGGCTTTGCCTGGGTTTATTTCCAAGCAAACAAAAGCAAAATACAGGCCTTAACATCAGGCAAACATAACGTAAATCCTGCTCGTCCGAGCACTTACTAAACATGTAGCGTCCCTGTCTACGTACTGGTAAACAAATGGCTCCTGCACACAGCCAGTCAGGACTCTCAGAACTGCAAAGGTCTCAGCTCTCTCTCTAGGCCCTGTAGGCCCAGGCTTTATAAGGCCTGGTACCAGCCCCACCTGGTACGTGGGAGTGACCATCCCAGCCTTCACTTTGGTCACTCCAGGAAAAGCCGTCCCGGATTATGCGGCTTGGAGCCACCTACTTGCTACAACGTGTTAGTAGCTTAATGCTACTAACACTATACTGCCGGCTTCCTCCACCGAGCCCAGGCTGCTCGGTGGCACGTATCTGCCCAAGCGCTCCCCAAAGCAGCATAGGAGAGCATCCTAGGCGAGATATACCTGCCCTCCAGCACCTTGCCGGTCACCGTCTCATAATATATATATATATATATATATATATATATATATATATTAGAAGCCATTGTGACATGTTTACAGGACGAAAAGTGAAGTCACGAATCAGATGCTGTGGAGCTGGAATGCCAAGTCAGCACCATGGTAAGTATATTCATCAGGCATTGTTTGAGGCAGGAGGTACAAAAATGTAAATCAATAAATAACTAGTACAGCCCCTTTAAAGGGGTTGTCTCACGAAAGCAAGTGGGGTTAAGCACTTCTGTATGGCCATATTAATGCACTTTGTAATACACATCGTGCATTAAATATGAGCCATACAGAAGTTATTCACTTACCTGCTCCGTTGCTGGCGTCCCCGTCTCCATGGCTCCGTCTAATTTCGGGGTCTTCTTGCTTTTTTAGACGCGCTTGCGCAGAAGGGTCTTCTCCCTTCTGGACGGTCCGGGCACGAGCGGTGTTCTGGCTCTGCCCCTTCTACGCGTCAACGCGTAGCTCCGCCCCGTCACGTGTGCCGATTCCAGCCAATCAGGAGGCTGGAATCGGCAATGGAACACACAAAGCCCATGGTGCACCATGGGAGAAGACCCGCGGTGCACCATGGGAGAAAATCGCAGTGCATCCCTGGGAAAGGACCGGCGGCCATCTTGGGAGAAGAATTTTATAAGTTCATCTTTCATCACATCGGTGAGTAGCAAGCGGTTTAAAAACCGCTTTAAAATGCTATTTTATGCCGGGGGGGGGGGGGGGGTGACAGGGGGAATGGGCTAATTTAAAATTTTGATGTTTTGCCTCGGGACAACCCCTTTAAGACAGACAGTATCAAGCCCAGGGGTTTCCTCTGATTCACATGTTCCACTATTAACTGGAAGATATAGTTCACCTGTGCGAAGTTAAAGTTGTACTGCAAGGCAATACCTGGCCGCCCATTGTGGTAAGGTCGAACAAGTTACAGCTTGCTTACTTACAGTTAGCTAAGTTTTAAACCTTAGTATATTTTGATTTATGGAAAGGGTGCTGCTTTATAATAGTGCAGCACCATACTGTGTATTATGAGCATTTTAATTTCTGCAACCTACATGACAAATCCCATGATACCTGGCACATAGATGACTGCCCTTTTATGTTAGTATGTCTAAATGTTTTATAGTCAAATATATGTGAAGAATAACATGGAGAATAAGAGGGGCAGAAGTTAAAGTTCATCCAAAATACACATTTTCTTAATGTAAAGCCATGTATGTGTAGCATATTATAACTTTTTGGACATTGCTTTGCTTCCATCTAGTGTTTACTATTAGTTAGTGCACGAACTAACTTCACAGAAATTAAATTATTCAACCATAAAGTAAACTAGTCTGACTAGGAAGCCTGCAGGGAATCCCATCACAACTGCAGGGGTGTAATATACTCCAGCCACCAAGGCTGAAGATAACCAACTGAGCATGGTAACCAACTGTGGGTATTGTGTAAAATTTATTGCAAATTTCTTAAAGTCCTTCAAAGTTGCACTTTAATAAATATGACTTCACAAAATTATAATGGTGCACAGTGTATGGTATGGGAGCTTGTTAGAGGTGTGACTGTGTATGGTAATGGGGTCTTAAGTAGTGGGTCCCCATGCAGGTAATTGTGTTGGGATGTTAAATGTGACTGCAGTACAATTTTGCAATGCGTTGGCATGAGACATGGAGGAGCTGAGCTGGTACTCCTGCAGGTGTTATTGCTGAGGAGGACTTTGCTGAGAGAGCCTGTGTGAAGTTGGCATAGTGGAAATACTCCTGTCGAGCCATTACCAGTGAGATCCCGACTGAGTAATGCCTAGGAAGCATGATTAGTAGAAAAGAGCCAAGCCAGTATCGAGTGCCATTGCTGTATGTTGTTTCTTCCAGGAAAAGAATCCTCGTTACTATTGTTCCTTGGAAGTTTCTTCAGTAAAGTATAGTTTAGCCTCACTACATGGCACTATTTTTCTCTCCACCACCACTCTGTCTAACCCCTGTGAGATACAACATATGACCGGCATAGTTGGTATGATTGGTCTGGTGAGTGGTGAGACAACAAGCCAGAGGTGGAAGTTCTCATGGCTAACTGACAAAAGAGACCCTGCGCAATTGGAAGGTCTGACAGCACCCCTGTTGTGAGGAGGGTGAGACTGTCAGTGTCAAGAAAGATGCCAGTGGATAGTAGTAGAGTCAAGACCCAAAGACTTTCAGTGAATATGGAAGTCTGGAGAATGCTGTTCACTAGTTCGGTCATACAGCACTAGACACTCTGAAGAATCGATACAGTTTTAATTTTTAATGCCCATAGAGGATATGTCTTTCTCAAATATAAAGTGAATGGAGATGATCTGTTTGTGCATGGGACATCTGTCAAGTGAGATGACCTCCTTATTAGCCTGCACAATCTGAAGAAGAGAGAGATGGTGTACTTCATTAAAGTCAGTGGATCCTGTGAAATTTGGTCCACAACCATGCAAAGACCGTATGAGCCAATGGGAGAGATCCCCATGTGTTAGGACTGGAATGCTGCTGTATGGAGAAATGGGGTCTACCAGAAAATGTGCCAATTGAGGGAGCTCCACAACCACTACCATGTATGGGGTATGCTGAAGACTCCAAGATTGTTTGGGACTTGGGAGACTTGGCCTAGGTGACAGTTGTAGAACCCCCCAGAATATGGGACTCTTCCTGATAGAAGGTCTGGTCAAACAGCAAGGGAAGAGGGGATTAACTCTGCCATGATACAGCAGGAGAGACACAAGTTTTTTTTTAAATATGAGTGTAGTTCTCAGGGCCAGCCCAACCGGCCACCGTACTACATATCTGCAGTTGAGTTTGTCAGCTCCTGTAGCATCACTCCTTCACCATTCCCATGTGTCATATATCAACTTTTGGATAATGTCTGTACTCTTCAGTCATCCACAATTTCACATACCTTCAATAGCTGTCAGTGGATTCTGTAGACAGCTATTTCTCCTGACCTTTCTATACACATTAATGCTCAGTTCAGCAGAGTAGTCATGTGTTTTCAATAGGCATAGAGCAGTAAGCCAGACAGCTCCAGTGGCGGCCTATCTACAGGAGGAACAAAAGGATTGAGCATTGAAATTCAACATGCCCAAGTTATTTCTTCCAACATCAGTCAGGTTGGGAGGCCTCCAGCACATATAAGAATTGACTAGTGCTGTCAAAATCAGTTACTTTTCCCTAATGGTTATTGGGCCTTAAAGGGGTTGTCTCGCGAAAGCAAGTGGGGTTATACACTTCCGTATGGCCATATTAATGCACTTTGTAATATACATCGTGCATTAAATATGAGCCATACAGAAGTTATTCACTTACCTGCTCCGTTGCTAGCGTCCTCGTCTCCATGGCTCCGTCTAATTTCACTGGCTTCTTGCTTTTTTAGACGCGCTTGCGCTGTGCGGTCTTCTGCCTGGTGAATGGGGCCGCTCGTGCCGGAGAGCTGCTCACCGCGTCGTCATCGTAGCTCCGCCCCGTCACGTGTGCCGATTCCAGCCAATCAGGAGGCTGGAATCGGCAATGGAACGCAAGGAAGGAGAAGAAAATCCACGGTGCACCATGGGAGAAGACCAGCGGCGCCATCTTTAAAAAAAGAATAGAAGAAGCTGCAGAACGCTGATGCAGGTAAGTGCAATGTGCTTTTTAAAAACTAACCTATGCTTTCTTTTTAACAGGGCAGAATGCGGGGGTAAGTGAAAAAATTTTTTTTTCGCTTTCGCCGCGAGACAACCCCTTTAAGGCATCAAAAGGAAGTGCTCATCATGCTCCAGAATTTATAATATTATCACCAATTGTACAAAGGAATGAAAAGGTAGAGCACATTTTGACAATAAATGTATGTTATTAAAGATGTTGTTGTGTTACCTCTGTAAATCAAGTTTAAAGTGGCTGCCACTAGTGTTCTCCCTTCCAGCTCCTCTGCAATCCACTGCCTGTTGTTAGGTACTGAGTTTCTGTTGTTACTGGGATGTTAGAATATGGATGAGGGGCTATCTTCACAGGCTGCTCTCCTGCACTCTCTATAGTTATAACTCTGTAGCACATTCTGGATGGGCTATATAGTTTGGTGCCATGCATAGCCTACCATCAACTAGATAGGCAAAGTGGGAAGAAGGGATAATATTTTGGGGTATAGTTTGGGAGCAGGAAGCCAGTCCAGAGCCTGCTCTGAGGCCCAATGGACTCTAACCATACCATGCTTCCTAGGTCTCCCTCTAGCGGTACAAAGATGTTCCGCTAAGATAATAAGTCAATACTCGAGATCCCCACTATAACAATCCCACTAATACCCATTGCTGAGCTTATTACTGAGCTACAACACAACCTTTATTGGCAAGTATAAAATGTATTTATTTGTTGGAGTGATTTATGGCAAAGCTACATAAAAATGTGGCTAGATGTGGCCTTGATGCTGCAGCACATACTGTTATAAATTGTTTGGACTGTGCTCCTATTCTTTCTCATAATCCACATTAGCAGAACCTATTTTTGCCTTGATACATGCTAGAGAAATAGTCCAGACATGGGTGACCCATTACTGTAGCATGGACCCTCAAATCCAATACACCATGACTTTCCCCTCTGCACATCTCAAAATTAGTATGAAGGGAATTGGTTATTAGATAATCACAGTGGTAAATTAAGTATATCCTGGGCCCTGGGCTGTTTGCACAATTTAGATCTGCCTTCATAATTTTGCCCCCGTCACTAGGTAACAGAACCCATGCTAGCCTCCACAAGGTAATAGAGTATGTGTTGTGCCACCACAAGATTATAGAGCCCATGCTTCACCACAAGAGTAATAGAGCCCACGCTGTGCCCCCAAAAAGTCATACAGACCCCCTCTGCCTCCTCTACTGCACAACCCTGGGAGCTCCTACTTCCTAAATTTTGATGAGTACTTCAAGATAAGCTTTCCTCTAGATACTGCAGCTGGTCTGTGAAGAACCAGGTCCACGCTCTCTCCTACTGCATGTACCGTACTGAGACAGGAGCTGGAGAGGAGTAGGCTCTGCATGGACCAGCTGTAATTAGGCTGCAGCATCCAGAGTTATCATTTGAGTCTGACCTCTTGGCAGCCTTTCAAGATGGGGACAGTTTGGGCAGTGATGGACCTCCTGGGAGCCTCAAGCCTGGGATGGTCGTCAAATCATCTCTATGATAATTCGCCACTGGAAGATATAGTTATAAAAGGCAAGTAAAGAGGTACCTATTTCATTTATTTCCTTACTATCTAATATTACTGCAATCCAGGCAGCTTGCAGTGAAGCTGCACATGTCCATTCAAAGCCCTTGCTACACACAGACAAAGCACTACAAGCTGTGGGCGAAGCTAGCACTAGCTGCAAAGCCAATGCTTTGGATAATGTTCTTATAGGAAAGCAGAGAATAGCAGAAGCGGAACTGACGTAAGCAGAAGAAGCGCTTACAAAGGAAAGATGGCATGTGGCGGGAGAAGGCAGAAGATTGAAAGACAGCCAAGACGGTACTGGACATAGCTATTGGAACCTACAGGACAAATTTAGGTGTTTTTAGGTGTTTGAGACTCTTCCTCACCTCAAGGGGTTCATACTCTTCTATAATCCAATGGAAGTAGTATACAACCTTAGTCCCAACCAGCCGAGGGGCATGGCGTGTTACTATTGGGGGCTGAAGCACATACACGTCATACTCTGCTTTGTTTAAATTCTTAACACCTTATAGCCCATCTGACTTTACGTAGTTATTTTGGTGTGATCGAACCAATGATATCGCATTTAAAAAATGAGACCAGATTGACCAGGTCTTTTGTAAGAGCAATATAGGGATGATATTAAAGGGGTTGTCTCGCGAAAGCAAGTGGGGTTAAGCACTTCTGTATGGCCATATTAATGCACTTTGTAATATACATCGTGCATGAAATATGAGCCATACAGAAGTTATTCACTTCCCTGCGCTGGCGTCCTCGTCTCCATGGCTCCGTCTAACTTCAGCGTCTAATCGCCCGATTAGACGCGCTTGCGCAGAAGGGTCTTCTGCCTTCAGCTCTGTTCGTCAGCAGCGGCATTTTGGCTCCGCCTCCTTCTACGCGTCATCGCGTAGCTCCGCCCCGTCATGTGTGCCGATTCCAGCCTCTTGATTGGATATTTAATACCTCTTATGCCTGTAGGTTATTGCTGCATCTTTGTTTTTGTCTTCTTATGATCATTTTTGCATGAATTATTGTAAGGAAGTGCAAAATAACTTTGTTTTTTTTCCGATTACACATGTTCAATGTTTTTATATTATTATTTTTATATCATACACATTTTTAAAAAAGCTGATTGTCTTAATGTATTTTTAATGTATTTAGACTTTGTTGAACGGGTACACAAGGGACATGAAATAGGACTGCAATAGGTTAAATATCTTTAAATGCAAAAAAAACTATTAAAGCTCTTCGAGACAACCAACCGAAATTGAATGGAAAAGTCAGTTTTACTGGCTGTCTTTTAAATAATATAGCCTGTATTCATGATATATGGCTAAACACAGAAAAATCTGTGTAACGGGGTGGTTTTCTCATAGAGCTGGTCTTTTGGAGAGGAGTCTCTGTAATGAAAAGAGAGGATAACTAATACAATTAACTTCATGGGAAAATTCTGCTGCAAAAAAACCATAAAGCTTTTCATAAAGTACACTTTCCAGACAATTAACTGAAATGAGAAACTCTAAAAATTGTTTTAGAATGTTTGCCGTGTGAGTTTTGAATAATTAATTTCACCACATTACTGTAAATAACACTAAACGACATCCAGCTGTAGTAATATAATGTTACCACAAGAGGGCGAAAACGTACAATTAAAGTATTATTATCATGTTTTTTTTTTCTCTCCAGAGCTGATGTTAACCAAGGTTAATGACAATTCATTATCCAGTAAAACCAAACATAAAATAGCAAGCAAAATCTGCCCATGGAAAAAGCATAATTCTTAAGAAGAAGCACAGTGGCTTGACATGGAATGAAATGAAATTTATCCCTTAATTTTAGTGAAAGCTTTCATATTAGTAATTCTACTTTTATTAAAAACATGTGTTGTAAACCAAAGATAAGGGGATATATTGAGGAAGGAAAAATATAATAAATGGAGGCTTATTTAAAAAAAAAGAATTATGATATTAATAAATAATATGACTTTATTATTATCCTTTTGCTACTTGTGTATTTGTGTGTGTTTTGCTTCTGCGTTGTTGTAATTGTCACAACAGTGTTTGTGTTTTGTATATATAGACTATGTTCTGTTGTGAATGTTACACAGTTGTGTGTTTTCATATGTTGTGTCGGTGTTACAGTAGAGTGTGCTTTACAGAGATGAGTTCTATTATGATGATGTCAGAAAAGTGCATTTAAGAAATTCTAGGGCTTTGGTCCATCATGAGGTAAGGCTGATTTCAGACCACATCGAAGGTACAGTAGTAGGTTTTGGAGAACAGAAGATGTAGCAAGTCATCATTGAAGTCATCCTCACTATCATTGTCATCAATTTTAATTACATCCATACTAGCAGGAAACAAGTTTTTTTTCAGCGCAGCATAGCCCTTTTGGGATACAGAAAACCCTTAAGAGAGTTAGGAGGAGGTTTATCTTTAGCTAATTTACCAGGCATGGTTTTTTTTTCATTTCCTGCCCTCCTTTATGATAAAATATGTTGTTTCACAGCATTTACAGCTGGCTTATCAAGGACTGTTATAATCATTTCAATAAGGAAAATGGAACAATACCTCTGAAGCGCCACCTCTTGGAAGGCAGTATTCTTGCAAGCCGGTGTTAGACTCTTTACACAAGCGAACGACTATAACAACAACATATAAGTCTTATAACAATGACTAGCAATTAAAAACTAAGCTGGAATCCATGCACAGACAGATGTTTTGGGGGTTTTGCCCCTCATGAGTGTGCAGTAGGCTTATCATTTCAAAATGAATTGATTTACTAGCGAGGTTAAATCTGAAAATAGTCTTTGTCTTTTCTCTAACAGCTAGGCGAGTTAGATGTATTTCTATTTTACATGCAAGTTCCCACATAGTTGCTCCTCAGAGTTGTTACTTTTTTCTCCCTAGCGGAATACAAGCTTAATACGCTCCAATCGGAAGCAATACAGTTATTTTTTGTCTTTATCTTATTATGTATTCAAGAACATAGGTGGGTTTGTCCAGCCCATGGGTTTGTGAGTTTATTAGTCAAAACCTGGACTTGCAATTTTAAAAATCTGCATAAGTAGAAATCAGTAAGGTTTCATACCTTGTCCAACCATGAAGTAAACTGTCTGCCTCATTTACAGCCTTACTGTCATAGAACCATAGAATAGTAGAGTTGGAAGGGACCTCCAGGGTCATCGGGTCCAACCCCCTGCTCAGTGCAGGATTTACTAGATCATCCCAGACAGATATTTGTCCAGCCTTTGTTTGAACACTTCTATTGTAGGAAAACTCCCCACCTCCTGTGGTAACCTGTTCCACTTATTGATCACCCTCACTGTCAGAAAGTTTTTTCTAATATCTAATCTGTGTCTGCTCCCTTTCAGTTTCATCCCATTGCTTCTAGTCTTTCCTTGTACAAATGAGAATAGGGCTGATCCCTCTGCATTGTGACAGTCCTTCAGATATTTGTAGACAGCTATTAAGTCTCCTCTCAGCCTTCTCTTCTGCAAGCTAAACATTCCCAGATCCTTTAACAGTTCTTCATAGGACATGAATTACAGATCACTCACCATCTTGATAACTCCAAGATGAGAAACTACAATGTATAGCAAACAATACAACAGAGTATTAGAAAGTTGCTTGTGCAACGGGCAGGGAGAGGGGGATTAGAGTAACAGAGTTTATGAATATCTGGGACTCGTGTGTGCTACAATTCCACTCACTGTGGGTATGGCCGGAGGCCTAATCCTTGTCACCGTATTGCCGAGTGGTAACACAAGGGGAATGTTTGTAGAAATATATAAGTATATCACGTCGTGATGCCACTGTTCACACACCATTATTCTATATGGCGGAGTAATAAACACAGAGACTTGTGTATCGTACCTCGGGACCTCAGGAATGGTTGAGACCCAGTAAACTTTACTTAGATAAACTTTGCAAAAACAGGTAGTTACAGGTACATTCATGGCAGAAGTTACAGGCAAAACTCAGAGGTTGGGAGGAAAAATACACAGGAACAATAAGGGCCCTATAGTCTATGTTATCTACATGTCACTGGTCCTGGACTCCGGAGGAGGTAAAAGGTAGGGGTCTCTTCACATACACTTTGGCAGACAATTACAGAAGAAAAGGCTTAGCCTAGTTGCACACTGCACATCATTCGCGTGGGTGTCACAATCATGTACCTCTGTGTGGTGATCCTAATGGTGGATGGCCTCAAGAAAAAATAATGCCTTTAGTGTGAACGGGTACCTGTTTTTGGTGGACTGGGATTTGTTGCGCTCTATTTCTCTGAAAAGGACTCACTCCTATATCATCTATACTCCAAATGCTACAGGATGTCATTCCTCTTCCTTCATCTTCACCAACATGAAAGCTAAAGGTGCTTCCATGCGGCTCTGTGTTAGCTCTGAGCAGCAGGTAAGATGGAACCCTGCTCTAATACAGATTGAAGAAGACCCCTTCCCGCTCTCAGACACTCACATTTATAACCTCATTTGAACGACATGACACAGTAGAACAGATACATTCAGCAGCAGAGATGACAGACAATGATTTTTTGGGGGGGTTAACCCTTCAGACACTGCAGCTGTGCAACATACATACAGAAAATTAACATGAGAGTTTTGCACAGTGCATCCACATGAGACATGTATGACGAATATTGAGGGGACCAGGATGTAATTCTGGGACACTACACTTGGAATAATCATGAGATGAGCCAAAAAGTGTACTCAGAGCCCTTGGCTTACTCCACCGCTGAGTGGCTGCTATTTTTTTAGCCTGGTTAATTTTTCTGGGCCCTGAGACTGAGATGATGCCCGATCCATGCAAACAGATCATCTATTGTAAGATTCATAAAAAAAACTGATATTTTCTCCAGCAGTCCAAAGAATGATTTTACTGAGGTGACACACTGAGTCACATCAACAATCACTAAACTGAGGTTGTGCACCTAACACCAAGTGTATATTTGCAAGCTGTGGCTTTTATGCAGACCTGAACCCCATTGTAGCATCACTCATATTTGTTGCGCCATCAAATGAGCAGCAATGAGGTTAATAACATTTAGAACCTTTCTCATTCTTCTTCTAACTTTGTAAAAAGCTCTTCTCCTGTTGTGTTGCTAACATTTATAAGAGAAAAGAGCCGATCATCACATTTCTGTCCTTGACATAACACAAAACGATGCTACATTGTTCTATAACTGCAACATCAGTCGGTTTACAGATATTTTACTTTGGAACGTAACAAGATTATTTCTCTTTTTACTTTTCGGGTGTTTGCTTTTTCCTTCTTGGCTCATGGCTATAATTTCATCAACATGCCTCTTGAATATAGGACTGCATTTACTACAAAGTTTTGGCAACTCTATGTAGGCAAGAGCTAACTTTGCAATACAAAGAATTATGTCAATGATTCCGTTAATAACAGCACAATTTTGCTGCACTTTTTCTTTTTGTCTATTTATGAGAATGACATTGAATAAGGTTTCAATGTCTGCTTTCTTTTCCGCAGACGCACAGGCAGATACAGACTGCTGATGAAGGTCTGACTCCTCATGCTCTTTAATGTGTGTGTACACATGTACGTTGTCAGCCTTACACCCACTAATAAAAATGTTTTGTCTATTACAGCAAAAAGCCATACACATTGAAAAAAACAGTTATTGTGTTTCTATACGACACGACAACCATCTTCTCTGTAGATAAACCTTGTGTGCTTGCAATGGCAGTGCATGCGTAGTTTCTATGATTGGTTGGATTGGGCGAGCTTTCATAAAATTTTAGACCTGGGGACTATTGCCCTTAAAAGCATTGCCTATAGCAGATGTGGAAGGCATGTCACACTGGAGGAACGACTGGGAGGGTAAGTAATACACTTACATCCCCAGACTCAGCCGGCCATCTAAGGTAAGCCCAAAAGCTTGGCTGACAGATTCCCTTTAACAGCCTGCTTATGGATATATGTTTGACAAAGGCTGTTTGTAACGGCCGAAACGTTGCGTGATTACTGAGGATGGAATAAAGGAAATAATACCTGTTTTACTGCACCTGAATGCTCCTGTTGCCTTTCTTTTGGATACACTGTGGGATTCTTTGGAGGATTTGGATCCGTCTCCTGATTAACGAGAGCAGGGAGAGCCTCCCCTTGGATAAGGGTTTGTTGTAGTGCTGCGGGTACTTGTGTATTGTTGGAGTGCTTATGGATATATGATATGAAGCTGCCAGGTCTTTCTGGTTGGCGGTTTGAACCATTGATCTGCATGTTCTTCTCAAAATGCCTATAGATGGAACATTCACAAAATCAGAAAGAAATGGTGGCTTACGTGGTTTGAAGGAAGAGAACTCTATGGGCACAGTGTATCTTAAGTCTTTTATCATAATGTGGTATTAAATATGTATTTTAATTTGGCAACCAAAATATGATTTTGGCTACTACAGTTTTTAATTTGGGAGACAAGGGCTTCCAAGTAAATTTTGTAGCCTGGAGACTTGAATTAATTATTTCTTTTTAAAGCGCCTTTAATTCCAAGGTGCTGAACAGGTGAAGGGTAGGGATAAACTACATTGCACTTCATATAAACTGCACTTGACTTTGTGTATCACCTACCTTGTATCACTGCATCACTAGCTATGCTTCTGGTAAAGCAAGCACCAGTATCCAACTGGTCCAATCGCCCGTGCCATACCCTCTGCTCTGCACAGGAAGCACAGGTATCCAGTAATGTCACTTCATCAGATTGTGGAGCCTTAATGTTACTCATAGGCAGAAGAAAGCTTTATACTATCATTTCTGTTATGATTGTGTGGGCAACCTAGGCACGGGGCCAACACGATCGTGACCAAAGGGGACCGGGTACGCACACACGTTTCACCAGGGTCACACAGTTTTCAGGCAAACTGACCCTGTTCTACATGGGTGGTTGAACTGGTCCTACCTAAGCGGGGACATTGCCCCAATAAGGGCAGCCCAGCGGTCTTTGGATCTCGGCCCTAGCTGATCCTAGGAGCCACGCAACAGAACAGGATGCATTCACATACCACATAACAGGACACACAGAGCCAGAATACACAGCATACAGCAGCCACAATGCAAACACTAGTAACAGGTGATAAGCTAAATATAAATGCGAGGTGTTCGTTCGTACATTGGCAAATGAACTTAAGCTGCAAGCCCCGGCAAGACCCCTCGTATCTTGCAGTCCCTACACTAGCAAGATACATCCACTAGAGGGCCCTAGGGGTCAACCTAGCACAGACATAGCAAACAAACTCAGCAGACCAAACTGACACAAAATAAACGTACAAACGGACATGAACCGCAAGGCACAGATCACACAGCAAGCTGCAACAAAACACAGATAGCAGGTCACACAGCAAACTTCAACAGACAAGGATTCATGACTGCTCACCCTGAACACCAGACGGACTGACCAGGAGTTGGGTTTATATGTGAGCACAGACCCAGGAGATTGGCTAGCAGGAAGTACCACACCCAGCCAGCTCAATCAATTAACCCTGTGAAGGCTGTGCTACTAGGAAGCTTAGAACTACAGATCCCAGCAGCACACATAACAATTTCATTCTTTGTAAAGAGAAAAAAGAGTATGGTCCAAACATAATCCACATTATCTTATTTTACATATATATGGTACCACCTAGTTTGAGCTTTAACCCCTTAATGACAGGCCACTTTTAGGCCCCAATGACCAACCAATTTTTTCCTTTTTATTCCTCATTTAATTCCTATAGACATAAGCTTTTTCATTTAATGTGTTAATTTTGATATAATAACGTTATATACATTTTTCGATGGGTGGCGTCTTATGTACATTCTTTTAGTCAGTGTTTCGCATAATATATTACTGCATATACCTTTTATTAATTTTGGGGGGGATTGGAGGAACAAAAAAAGAAATGTTGCCATTGTTTTTTGGATTTCATTTTTATAGTATTTGTCATGCAAAATAAGTAATATAATAACATTATTCTCGGGGTTAGCATGGTTTCAGCAATACCAAATTTATACAGTTTTTGTATTCCTGTTTTTTGTAAACTACGAACACTTTAAATTAAATATTTGCTTTTGTGCTGCTGCATTCCAAGAGCCATAACATTTTTAGATTTTTTCATCGACAGATCTCTTCGGGGCTTGTTCCTTGCGGGAGGAGCTTTAGTCCTTGCCCATCCCACTTTGAGGAAAACAAAACATTTTGATCACTTTGTAGAGCATTTTTTCTAGAGGCTAGAAAATGTACTTTAAAATGCGCCTCACTTGCAGTTTAAAAATGCTTTTATAGCTAAATGAGAGGTGGACTTACCCGGTGCCAGAAGGGTTAATCCGGTGGTGAAGGAGTTAACCCCTCTGCACCTGTTGTCCACGTTAGCCTTCAGCAGGTTTCTTGCTTCTCCATGTTTCTTTTTGGAGCGGCGTCCAGGGATATCCTTTCACCGTGTTTGCAAGCACGGTCGGGCTGGATAACTTAGTATAAAAGTAAAAATAAAAATAAAAACTATCCCGCGCCTTGGCAGAAAACCAATAATTTTTTATTCATCAAAGACTTGCTCAAATGCACTGCTGCCGGAGATCTTGCTGCCTCACTTTCCACAGTGCAGCTTTCTCCTCAGTTCTCTCTACCTGGACCTCCCCTGAGTCCCAGCCAGCCTGCATTACTAAGGACACTGGACGTCAGCAAGAAGCTTGTAGCAATAGGCTGCAGAGGAAGCAAAGGGCCCACCTTCAGCACATGCACAGCCAATTGAAGGTGAGGAGGTGGGCCCATCATCAGTATGATGGGTGGTCCCAACTGCCGCATCTGCAGCCAGGCAAGTGCAACTCACAGCAAGTGGTAAGGCCCATTTACACGCAACATGTGTCGTTTAAACTAACGACTCCACAACGTGTTTTGCTTTCAAAGGATGAGTGTTTTTGTGTAGATAATCCTTGGAAAGCCTCAGGATTTCCCTCATTTGCTGGGTCATTTGGTAGTGTTTATATGTAAAGTACACATGGATAAGATAAGTGGAGGATTGCTTGCCCAGGGATATGTGTATATGTGAAGAATCCCTAGGCGGGTTTTTTTTAATCAGTACAAAGAAAAAGCAATGTCTACTGTGGCAGTATATGCACTGGCCATTGAATTAATCATTTTGTTTAGCTGGGTAAACAATCACCCCTCCATCCAGTTGTTTGAATGACTGAATGATTGAATAACTGCTGTTTGAATGATTGAATAACTGCTGTTTAAAACCTAACAACAAGCGAACAAACTTTTTATGTAGGGTGAAACTCAGCAACCAATGATAAGTGAACGAATAGTACACAATGACTTTGCGTTTACACGTAACGATTATCACTCATTTTCGCTTGTTTGCACTAATTTTGAGCAACAATTGGTGCATGTAAATGGGCCATCAGGCAGTATGTTGGCTTTGCAGTTAGCGCTGCTACCTTGAAACACTAGGGTTAAATCCAATCAAGGACAACATCTATATAGAGTCTGCATGTTCTACCTATTTGCATGAGTTTCTTTCCACCTTCTAAACATATTCATATTGTACAGATGTAATACATTCTACCTTGATTGTGATAGCAATCTTATCTTAATCCATTAAAAAGTCATTGTTCTATTATCTTAATAAAGCAAAACCTATTATAAAGTCATTCAAAGTGTAAATAAACTGCCCTGATGATAGCAAGACACATCTGTAGGTTAAGTGGCTTGACCCCAGGGTCTACATATGTGTCTGAGTTAGGCCTCTTTCACACGGCTGTAGGTGTTTTACGTGCGTGAGTGGGCACGTAAAAACGCTTGTGCGCCAGTTCAGAAACACGGGTCCTAGCACACCTCCTCTCTCCTTCCCTCCAGCTGTTTGCAATGGAAGTAGGTGGGATGGGGGCGGAACTAGGTACCCGCCTTGTCCCACCCCCTCCCATTTCAAACCGCTGGAGTGGAGCCCATACAGCAGCTGACATATTCCAGACGGAAAGATAGTAAATGCGCCCAGCGCTATGTTGCTTTGGCCGGGCGCTTTTGCACTGCGGGAATACAGCCATGTGATCTGATGCATTTGAATCCAATGCTTCAGATTGTAGCATATACCGGCCGGCCGTGAAAATGGACACCGATATACACTCGTTTGAAAAGGCCCTAAGGGTCCTTTTACATGGGGTGATTGTTGAACCAATCATCAATCAGTGAGAGAAGTTTGAGTAGACCAGAGATCGCTTGCAGACACCCGCCTCCATTCACAGTAAACAGGTAGTCATTAGAGATGAGCGAGCACACTCGTCTGAGCTTGATGCTCATTCGAGTATTAGGGTACTCGAGATGCTCGTTACTCGAGACGAACACCACGCGGTACTCAAGTCAATTGCATTTCCTTCCCTGCATGTTAAGCGCCATTTTCTAGCCAATAGACATGCATTACCACTTCCTGCTGTGATATGCCTGCCCTCTCCCCCCCACAGTAGTGAGTGGCTGGGCCGATCAGGTGACCGCCGAGTACTTAAAGTGGTCCCGCCTGCGGCTCGCCTCAGACGCATGCTGGCAGAGGTTAGGGATAGTGCTGCTGCTGATATATGGAAAGTGTAAGAGTAGGATCCTGTCATCAAGAACCCCAACGGTCCTTCTTAGGGCTACTCTTCATAGTGTGCATTACAGTTGTGGCTGGCTGGGAGCAGTAGTACACCAATTTTTTTTTTTTAAGCATCTCAGGCTGTGCAGGCCATTTCAGCTATAGCGTTCACAGTCTGCAGTGCATAACGCAGAGTTTAGGGACAGAACTGCTTCTGTAGGGAAAGTTATATAACAGTCCTGATTCTCCGTACAAGAACCCAAACGGTCCTTTTTAGGGCTACATCTGACCGTGTTCTTTACAGTTGTGGCTGGCTGGGAGCAGTAGTGCACCAACTTTTGTATTACGCATCTAGGCCTGTTCCCCACATTTCCGTAATAGCGTTCTCAGCCTGCAGTGCCGTACAACCAGCTCTCACCGTGAAACTGCACTCTAATATTTCCTAGCCTACTGCAAACTACTTCAATTATACCATTCTGTGTCTGCAGTAAATTAGACAGAGGTCTCACCACTAAACAGTACTGTAATATTTCCTGGGCCACTGCAAAATATTTCAGCTCTGCCGCTGTGCAGAGCGTCTCACAATACCATTTCCGTTGGTAGGGTTGAGATAGATGCAGTTACCAGCACTATCCACTGGCTTTACAGTCTTCTCCCACTCCATACAGCCTCTCTTATCTACAAGTCTCTGTGAGCAGTAAATTACCCCTAGGTATCAGCGCAAGACAGCGGGTTAATTTTTACAAGTCACAGCATAGAGCCTCCGCTATCTACAAGTCTCTGTGTGCAGTGAATTAAGCCACAGTTGTCAGTGCTGTATAGTGGGGTAATTTATTTGGGCCCTGCTCTATTCTTAATCCGCCATGATGAGGAGTAGGGGTAAGTGTCGAGGACGCGGATGTCCAAGTGAGGGTGTTCCTCTCTCACCCGAGGAGTTTGTCGTGACTGATGCCCAACCTTTGGAAAGTTCCGGGTGATGAGGCTGGGGACTTCCGGCAACTGTCTCAAGAGCTTTTTGTGGATGAGGATGATGAGACACAGTTGTCTGTCAGTGAGGTATTAGTAAGGGCAGTAAGTCCGAGGGAGGAGCGCACAGAGGATTCGGAGGAAAAGCAGCTGGACGATGAGGTGACTGACCCCACCTGGTTTGCTAAGCCTACTGAGGACAGGGCTTCAGAGGGGGAGGCAACTGCAGCAGCAGGACAAGTTGGAAGAGGCAGTGGAGTGGTCGGGGGTAGAGGCAGGGCCAGAGCGAAGAATCCCCCAACTGTTTCCCAAAGCACCACCTCGCGGCAAGCCTCTGTGCAGAGGGCTAGGTGTTCAAAGGTGTGGATGTTTTTTAGTGAGAGCGGGGACGACCAACGAACAGTGGTGTGCAACCTGTGTCGAACCAAGATCAGCCGGGGAGCCACCACTACCAGCCTCACTACCACCAACATGCGCAGGCATATGATGGCCAAGCACCCCACAAGGTGGGACGAAGGCCATTTACCGCCTCCGGGTCACACCACTGCCTCTTCCCCTGTGCCCCAACCTGCCACACAGATCCAATCCCCATCCCAGGACACAGGCACTCGTGCCTCCCGGCCTGTACCCACACCCTCACCTCCACGGTCCTCCACTCCATCCAGCAATGTCTCTCAGCGCAGTGTCCAGCTGTCACTAACACAAGTGTTGGAAGGAAAGCGCAAATACGCCACCACCCACCTGCATGCACAAGCTTTAAACGTGCACATTGCCAAATTAATCAGCTTGGAGATACTGCCGGCGGCGGCGGTCCCGCGCTACTCGGTCCCCAGTCGTCACTATTTTTCCCGGTGTGCCGTCCCAGCCCTACACCAGCACGGCTTCCGCAACTTAAATCGTGCCCTTACCAACGCGGTTACTAGGAAGGTTTATTTAACCACGGACAAGAGGCACACGGCCCCCGAGCTGCTGCAAGGTCTGACAGAGCAGACCGACCTCTGGCTTTCTCCGCTGAGCCTCCAACCGGGCATGGTCATGTGTGACAATGGCCGTAACCTGGTGGCAGCTCTGCAGCCTCACACACGTGCCTGGCCCACGTCTTCAATCTGGTGGTTCAGTGGTTTCTGAAAAACTACCCCCACTTGTCTGACCTGCTCGGCAAGGTGGGCCACGTCTGCGCACATTTCCACATGTCCACCAAGGACACTGCCACCCTGAGGACCCTGCAACGTCGGTTTAAGCTGCCAGAGCACCGACTGCTGCAGATGTTTGCCAGGCTGTACGAGCAGCGTAGAGCAATAGTGGAATACCAGCGCAACATGGGCGGTGTAGTGGTAGTCAGCCTCTGCAATTCTTTACTGAGGAGTGGGCATGGATGGCAGATATCTGCTAGGTCCTCGGAAACTTTGTGGAGCCTACCCAGATGGTGAGCGGCGATGTGGCAATCATTAGTGTTACCATCCCGCTGCTTTGCCTGCTGAGAAGTTCGCTGCTAAGCATAAAGGCGGATGCTTTGCAGTTGGAACAGGAGATGGGGAATGACAGTATGTCGCTTGATAGCCAAACCACCCTCATGTCTATATCTCAGCACATTTTGGAGGAGGAGGAGGAGGAGGGGGAGGGGAAGGAGCAGGAGGAGGAGGGGGAAGAGACAGCTGGCCACACTGCAGAGGGTACCCATGCTGCTTGCCTCTCATCTGTTCAGCATGTATGGGCTGAAGAGGAGGAGGAGGATCCTGAAAGTCATCTTCCTAGTGAGGACAGCGATGTGTTGCATACTGGGACCCTGGCACACATGGCTGACTTCATGTTAAGCTGCCTTTCTTGTGACCCTCACGTTAGACGCATTCTGGTCAACACGGATTACTGGATGTACACCCTTCTCGACCCATGGTACAAGGAGAACCTTTCCACTCTCATTCCCGAAGAGGAAAGGGGTACGAGAGTGATGCAATACCACAGGGCCCTGTGATGCTAAAGTTCCCATCTGACAGCGCTAGTGGCAAAAGACGCAGTTCAGAGGGCCAAGTAGCAGGGAAGGAGCAGGGATCAAGCAGCATGTCCAGCGCAGGCAGGAAAACACTCTCCAAGGCCTTTGCCAGCTTTATGGCTCCCCAGCAAGACTGTGTCACCACTCCCCAGTCAAGGCTGAGTCAGAGGGAGCACTGTAAAAAGATGGTGAGGCAGTATGTAGCCGATCGTGCCACCGTCCTCCGTGATGCCTCTGCTCCAAACAACTATTGGGTGTCAAAACTGGACACGTGGCACGAACTTGTGCTGTACGCCCTGGAGGGGCTGGCCTGCTCTGCCACTAGCGTCTTGTCAGAGAGGGTGTTTAGTGCAGCTGGGGGAATCATCACGGATAAGCGTACCCACCTGTCAACTGCCAGTGCCGACATGCTTACACTCATAAAGATGAACAAAGGCTGGATTTCCCCAGACTTCTCTTCTCCACCGGAGGAAAGTGGCGGAACCTAATGATTCTTTTCGCTGCAGCAGGAGAAAAATGCATCCTCTATCACCACAAAAAAAAGGGGAATTAGCTTTATCAATCACTCTCGGATATTATTACTCCTCCTCCTCCTAAAACAGCATGTCATTACGCTGAACTGCCAATTTTTCTGCGGCCCAAAAGGCTCTGTTTAAAAGTTTTTTTACAATTTTTCAAAGTTTCAAAAGTATTGATACTTTAACAGAAACCAATTTTTTTCACAGGGCTGCCTCCAGGCCCTGTTACAAATTAAGCAACAGCGAGCTGTATCTTTAAAAAATGTTTATGCATTTCACCTGCCCTCGCGGTTGAGCAATTTTTCAGGGGTGCACTTGTACTCTTGGTACACCAATTTTTCTGGCTCTCGCCTATACTGTTATCTAACTAATTTATCCGGCCTTCGCCTACACCCTTGGTAACCAAATTTTTTCCGGTGTTCGCCTATACTCTTTGTACACCAATGTTTCAGGGGTTCGCCTATACTCTTGCTACAGAAATGTTACAGGGGTCTGCCTGTACTTTTGCTACAGAAATGTTACTGGGGTCCGCTTATACTTTTGCTACAGAAATGTTACTGGGTTCCGCCTATACTCTTGCTACAGAAATGTTACTGGGGTCCGCCTATACTCTTGCTACAGAAATGTTACTGGGGTCCGCCTATACTCTTGCTGCAGAAATGTTACAGGGGTCTGCATATACTCTTGCTATAGAAATGTTACTGGGGCCCGCCTATACTCTTGCTATAGAAAGGTTACTGGGGTCCGCCTATACTCTTGCTACAGAAATGTTACTGGGGTCTGCCTATGAAGTTTCCACTGAATGGTTTGAGGGTTCCGCCTATACTTTTGCTACAGAAATGTTACTGGGTTCCGCCTATACTCTTGCTACAGAAATGTTACTGGGGTCCGCCTATACTCTTGCTGCAGAAATGTTACAGGGGTCTGCATATACTCTTGCTATAGAAATGTTACTGGGGTCCGCCTATACTCTTGCTATAGAAAGGTTACTGGGGTCCGCCTATACTCTTGCTACAGAAATGTTACTGGGGTCTGCCTATGAAGTTTCTACTGAATGGTTTGAGGGGTTCGCCTATACTTTTGCTACAGAAATGTTACTGGCGTCCGCCTATACTCTTACTACAGAAATGGAAACTTTTGTGTGTGCTGTGGACGCAGGGTCGTGTGTGTGTGTGTGTGTGTGTGTGGGGGGGGGGGGGGGGTTGGACAGCAATGCCAGCATGTAACCCAGGAGAAGAGGCAGCGGTGTCACCCGCAGGCAGTGATTGTCCTTGGTTGCAGGTAGTGTGGTGCTTAGCTAAGATGTGCCAGCACGTGTCTTGCTAATGAGGGTTTGTCCGAAGTAAATTGTTAAGGGGGTGACGCCAGACTCTTGCCCCCATTTTGGCTTAATAGTGGGACCTGGGAGCTTCAGATGCAGCCATGCATGCTGCCCCTGCCCTTCCCTATCCGTTTCTGTGGTGTTTTAATTACTTTCTGATGTTTTCTGGTGTTTGACAAGTCATCACCTATGCGGAGCATCAGTCCCATACAAAAATGCTCAAGTCGCCCATTGACTTCAATGGGGTTCGTTACTCGAAACGAGCTCTCGAGCATTACGAAAAGTTCGACTTAAAGGGGTTGTCCCGCGAAAGCAAGTGGGTCTATACACTTCTGTATGGCCATATTAATGCACTTTGTAATGTACATTGTGCATTAATTATGAGCCATACAGAAGTTATCAAAAGTTATTCACTTACCTGCTCCGTTGCTAGCGTCCTCGTCTCCATGGTTGCCGTCTAATTTTCGCCGTCTAATGGCCAAATTAGACGCGCTTGCGCAGTCCGGGTCTTCTTCTCTTCTCAATGGGGCTCCGTGTAGCTCCGCCCCGTCACGTGCCGATTCCAGCCAATCAGGAGGCTGGAATCTGCAATGGACCGCACAGAAGAGCTGCGGTCCACGGAGGTAGAAGATCCCGGCGGCCATCTTCAGCAGGTAAGTAAGAAGTTACCGGAGCGCGGGGATTCAGGTAAGCGCTGTGCGGTGTTCTTTTTTAACCCCTGCATCGGGGTTGTCTCGCACCGAACGGGGGGGGGGGGGTTGAAAAAAAAACAAAAAACGTTTCGGCGCGGGACAACCCCTTTAAGCAACGAGCACCGGAGCACTTTGGTGCTCACTTATCTCTAGTAGTCATTCATAAATGAACAACTGCCTGCCTAAACTAAATGATAAATGACAGTCGTTCACTTGCTGGCAGCATTTTCACTGAACGGTTATCATTCAGATTTGCACGATCCATCGATAATCTGAACAATAATTATTTTGTGTAAAAGGGCCCATAGGGGAATTAGAGTGTGATCCCTATTAGGGAAAATGAAGGCAAAGATGGTGACAATGGGAGCTCTTAACAATCTTCTCCATTATATTGCAGAGCTTGGAGTCCTTGGCATACATTAGCATACAGTGTATGGACCCTTTGTGGGTGTATTGCTGGGGAATGTGAGTAGAAAGATCGAATGTACTGAACATATTCTGCATTTGTGTAATTTGAGCTATCTGGCCATAAGGGCTCTCTCCCATGAGCGGATATATGGCAATGGCGTTTTTACATTTTCACGCCTGCTCCATATATGGGATCAGGGCCAGTGTTTTCTCATCCATTTACATGACCACGAGCATAGTTTTTCGTAAAAAAAATTACGCAGCACCCTGGAAAACCCTCGCTCTGCCAAAATTCTCGGGATGCCTTTCAGTGCCTATATAGAGGCACCTGTAAGCTGCTTTTCGCAGCATTGGACGCTGCAAAAATGCCTCCCCCTCCCTTCACTTTCCCTGCTCCCATACGAGTCTATAGGACCCGCTGGCGTATATTGGCCAAAAGATAGTTCCAGAACTATCTTTTGGCTGAGTGTATATGCGCTGGCCGCGTATATGTTCTATGTTTTGCGCTGCCGGTGTATTTACGCGCCGTATATTTACCCGTGTGCACGGCTGCATTGGAAACCAATGTTTCACATGGGTACTGTATATGTGCCTGGGCATGAAAACGCGGCGTATAAATGCTCATGGGAATAAACCCTTATAGTAGTTTAAAGGGGTTTTCTGTAATTACAAATTCCCTTTGAATTCTAAAATTCCCTTTCACTGACCCACAACTCTAGCTGTGTCTATATTTAAGGAGATAAGTAGCAGTTTAGAATAAGCAGACTCACACTACATATGCAGCTAAGCAACAGCTTAAAGGGGTTTTCCAAGAGATCAAAAGATTGGGGAGAGGGCAGGAAAGTGGTCAAAAGTAAAAACAAAGTTATACTGTACTCCAATCCGCTTCTGGTATTTGTTGACTTGACTACATCTATGATGTTCTCTATACACACATGTGACTGCTGCATCCAATCACTGACCTTGGCTTGAGATATCTCAGGTAAGTGATTGGCTGCAATGGTCACATGTGTATACAGATTGTCACCACAGCAGCCAATAAAAACAGAGACTGATAGTAGGAACAGGAGCAGGAGTACTGGACCAGCAGATGTTCATAGCAGTGAGTATACATTAGTTTTTTGGGTTTTTTTACCATTTCATGGCCTCTTATAATCTTTTTCATTAATTTGAAACACCACTTTAACCCCTTCCCGCTCCAGGACATACATTTACGTCTTGGAGCGTCGTGTATGTATAAAGAGAGGTCACAGGGCGACCTCTCTTCATACAGTGCGGGCATCAGCTGTTTATTACAGCTGACACCCGCGGGCAATAGCTGCAATTGGTTGTACAGCCGATCTCGGCTATTAACCCTTTAAATGCCCCGGGGCATTTAAATCCCCCGAACGATGTACGGCCACCCCGCGGTGAGATCAGGGGAGCTGTGCAGGTGTCATGGCTGCTGGGGGCCTTCTGAAAGGCCCCAGGGCTGCCTCGAGAGACTGCCTTTCAAGCCACCCCCTGTGGTGGCTTGATTGGCTGCCTGTCAGAATGCAGAAGCGATCAAAGCATCGTATGTTGTAGTCCCCCAGGGGGACTTAAAAGAAAAGTAAAAAAAAGACCAATAACATTTTATTAATTGTAAAAAAAAAGTAATAAAAGTTTAAATCAGCCCCCTTTTGCCATACCTATAATAACAAAAATCAAAATCATAAAAGAAAAATACATATTTGGTATCGCCACATCTGTAAAAGTCCGATCTATCAAAGTAGTGCATTATTTTTCCCGCACGGTGAATGTCGTCTGAAAAAAAAAATAAAGAACGACAAAAATGCACTTTTTCAGTTACCCTGTCTCCCAGAAAAAATGCAATAAAAAGCGATCAAAAAGTCGTATGTATTCTGAATTGGTGTTATCTGAAACTACAGGACATCCCACAAAAAATGTGCCCTCGCTCAACCACGTCGACGGAAAAATAAAAATGTTATTGCGCGCAGAAGATGGCAGCAGAAAATAATTTTAAAAATTTTAATGTCTTTAAAAAGGCAAATTTGGTATCGTAGTAATCGTACTGACCCATAGAATAAAGCTATCATGTCATTTTTGTTGCAGTTTGTGCGCCGTAGAAACAAGATGCACTGAAAGATGGCGGAATGTCAGGGTTTTTTTGCATTTTACTCCACTTAGAATTTTTTTTAAGTTTTTCAGTACATTATATGGTACATTAAATGCACCATTGAAAAATACAACTCGTCCCGCAAAAAACAAGCCCTCATACAGCGACGTCGATGGATAAAAAGGGGCCGCGTCATTAAGGGGTTAAAGATGCAGTCTATATATATGTTGGTGTAAATAAAAGGCAATTCCGCAGCCAGTATGAAAAGCGATTCACATAAGTCACCATAGCACTCAACAATTGTTTCATATATACACACATCATTCATATATATTATATTACTATACTTGTATAAGCAGCAAGCTGAAGCCAAGTGGATCATCAACACCTGCCAGATGATACACCTCACCAGTCCATGAGTGTCTCCTCTGTCTGCCAAGCACTTCTCCATCTGTCTCTACATGTTAGCTGTTGTGGCATGCCAGACCATGAGTGCCACTTTACAGTCTCGCTATACCTTGCGCCAAGCCAAGCTCCTGGGGAAACAGCGGTGTATACTTTTGGTTACGCTGGATATACGCTGGATGTATTTTGGTCGCATATGTTCTATTTTCAGCTGGTCGACATTTTCACGTGCCGTATATTTGCCCATGTGAACGAATGCATTGGAAACCAATGCCTCAAATGGTCACGTACAAGCGCTCGTGTGAATAAGCCCTAAAACTGCTCTTGGTCACTGACTGCAGTATACAGCAGCTTTGATTTTGTTTGGTCTTGCTATTACCCTAGCAGCTGATCTGCTTCTCAGCCGCAGCAGACATACTAAACCCTGGAACAAATCCATTGACAGATTCCCGCACTAAATGTCAATCAGCTATACAGCTAATTAGTCGATAATGTCTAATGTATCAGCCCCCCCCCCCTGTGCTGATCTGCAAAGTTTGTTTATTCTGAAATGCCACATTGTTGCAGAATAACAACTACTGTACAGCCCTGTATGTAGGTTCCTGTCCCAGATTCATGCTGCCTGTGGTTGAATCTGGAGGATGAATCTGGTGAGAAGCTACTTTTAAATCCTCCTTCTAATTTTGGGGTCTTCAAAATTCAAGGGCATTATTTTTGAGGACATGACCTAAAGGTGTGGTCTGTACAAACAGGCGGGGCATGCATCCGTAAAAAGTCTGGGCCCTCCGTGAATTTTGATTCAGTTATCCAGAAGCAATTGCTGATGTGATTGGCAACCCTGATTACAGTGCCATGAGTATATATTTCACCACATGGGTGTCATGGAATATAAAGTGTTAAGTTTCAGAATGCAGTAAGTGTATGTTTCTTACCTTGTATTGGACTATTGGCCCTTAAATAGAAGGCTAAAACCTATGCTTTGTAGTGCCGGGAACTAGGATTTTAAGATAAGAAGTCAGCAGACAAATTAAATAAGGCTGAGCTATGTTAACAGAGAAGACACACAACTATTGCAGAACTATTGTCTAATGCAACAGCAATATCCTGACTTAGGTAATTTCTATGTCTGAGACGGGCCTTAAGAGCTTTGAGAATATTTAGTAGATGTCAATAAGTCTTATGATCAATAAGTATTTTCACCTTTGTAACAGTAAACTACGTAACACTAATCTTTGTACCAAGCAACATTTGGATACGCCCTCGTCCGTCTTTCTGTATAAGAGTTGGCAATGTTGATAATAAAGTAGAATTCATTCAGTTCTCATGGAGATGGTGTCTTGACATAACATGGAGTGATTTCATGCTATTGATAGATAATGCTAGCAAAATCTCCTCATCACGGGCTTCCATATCTACCAATTTGGCACCAAGCAACGAGGTCATCAGATCGGTACCGGTGTGGTCCGATAACAGCTGACACTGTTTTTTCTAATATCTAATCTGTGTCTCCTCCCTTTCAGTTTCATCCCATTGCTTCTAGTTTTTCCTTGTACAAATGAGAATGGGACTGATCCCTCTGCACTGTGACAGCCCTTCAGATATTTGTAGACCGCTATTAAGTCTTCTCACAGCCTTCTCTTCTGCAAAGTCAACATTCCCAGATCCTTTAACCGTTCCTCATAGGACATGATTTGCAGACGGCTCACCATCTTGGTAAGTCTTCTCTGAACTTGCTCCAGTTTGTCTGTCTTTTTTAAAGTGGGGTGCCCAGAAGTGGACACAATATTCCAGAAGAGGTCTGACTAAGGAAGAGTAGAGGGGGATAATTGCCTCGCGTGATCTAGACTCTATGCTTCTCTTAATACATCCCAGAATTGTGTTTGCCTTTTTGGGAAATTTACAGTCCGATTCAGTACCTTGAAGTTTATGTCATGTTCTTCAAACTGTTCCTAAATAGCTTTTTTCACACTGTAGGTGCTTTTGGCAGTGGACAGGAGTCAGCATGAACTCCATCATAGCTTTTCTATCATACTATAGTCAGCATGAACATTTTCTACAACCCTCAGTATCTACCAGATGGACTAGTTTTTGTTCCCTACATACATCAATAAGTCTTGAGTGCACATGGTCCTGTTTCTGGTCCAACATTTGGCCTTTTTTTTACCCCTTTTGAGAGGTACTAAACACTGCATAGTGGAAAAGCCCTACAAATCTCCTGTTTTCGGAAATCTAGTCATCTAGCTATCACAATTTTGGACTTGCTATAGGGGATTTGGGACTTGCCAAATTGTCCTATTTCCAACACATCAAGTTCAGGAACCTACGTTTCATGCACTGTGTTATCAGTTTGAGTTTGACTGTGCTTTTATCTTCTTTGACTCTGATGGGTGTGTCAGTAGTTGGTGTGCACCTGGAGGCAATTAGGGAGGGTTTTTGGTTCTTTCTGCAGTGACCAAGACCTAGGCCTGGACTAGACTGATTAACCCTGCCCACTCTATACCTTTTATACTCTCCCTGCTAACCAATCCTGCAAGGTTAGTTAGGGGAAGCTAACTAACTCACCTCTGAGTTAGCTAGATGGTGATGGACAGGTGTGCGAGCAGGTTAGGGTGAATTCTGTCAACTCATGCAGGGTTTACTTGCATAGACACACCCAACTAACATATTTAAAGTGAAACACACACACAATTTCACACATTTAAAGATATATACAATTTCAGAAAGTGGCTATAGCAGTGCTGTGGGACCCCAAATCTGGGGTAATAAACCACCTTGCCTAGATTCTATGTTGGTCAATTCAGTACAGTCTCCTGCTGCTGTTGGTAGAGGACATCTCTAGATCTGGTTTCAGTGGCTCTTCCAGCGGCTCTTCAGAAAGGTACTATTGGTAGATCTTTATTACCACCTGTGAAATATAGAATAATGATGTCTATCATGAGATCCGGAGGAAATTAACCCTTTATTTTCTGCTAGATTTCTACAATAGAAACATGTATAAAATCCTGCAGATTGACAAACAACTATGGGCAAGGATTTCTTATGGTCATTTTTATCAATATTGTCTATGTTAAGTGTACCTTTAAGAAATAAAGCAACAATTAAATTGATCTAAGGAGCAACTGAGTTGCAGTCAAGCCATAGTATATAACACTCCTAACTAATTGTTGCCATTAAACAGTGGTGTATTATACACTGGTCAAAAAAAGCACAGGGTAATCTGAACAGATATTATTCAAGGGACGATTTGTAATATAATCTGTGAAAGTCATCACTGTAATATAATGTGTGGCCAAAGTATGTGTATGTCAATGTGATTTATTATGCCATAGAGCCAATGAATGTCATATAATTCAGGATTGCTATTTCAGTGAGTGCTACATTCTGAAGTGAACCCTCGCATATTGGAAAACATTAAAGTAATTTAAAATGTTTAATAAATTATGTTTACCATGTGAAGCATTAAAAGAATGCATCATCAGAAAATCACCTATTATTTAAATCAGAATGATCTAAACTTTTTCTCTGACAATCCTAAAATATTCCACCTTTCGCATTGGTTACTGTAGCAGTGCGAACCATCTTTAAAGATATCTGTCAGCATCCAGACGTGTGTCCCCAGCAAGTACTGAGAAAGAGGTCTGCTGACCTCGAAACACGTATATGTGTTGGTTTTATAAAAAACAGAGAAGTTTGGCAAAATCCACTTTATGTCATTGCATATGTCATTAGGTTGTGCCTTATACCCGATTTGTTAAGCTTTCCAGTATTTATCATAGTAGGCACAATAGAATTTTATGTCACAATTTCGGAAACTTATTTTTCAACTTTGCTGTATTGACTGGAACAGGGACAGCACAATCATCTTAGTATCAACAGACAAGGGAATTTAAATGGGGTGTCCCACAAAAATAAATTATTATCTATCCACAGGATAGGGAATTACTAGCTGGTTGGGGTCTGACCAATGCTACAACCACCAATGCTGAGACTGACCACTGATCGACTGCTGCTCCATAAATTTGAAGATGGTCAGTTCCCAATATCGGGATCTATGGGGGTACGAGTGGTCAAAAACCTACCAATCAGTTAGTTTTCTCATACTGTGGATAGGGAATAATTTTTTTGCAGAATAATCCCTTTAAGTCAGGCTTGGACTAGCCCAAAGGGGTATAGGTAAATCTCCAAGTGGGCCCTAAGCCAGGAGTGGTTCCACGCAGCTCCTCATATGAGCGGTGCACAGCACAGTACACTCTCTGCAGTACCTACAGATACAGTAGGCAGCTGAAATGACATTTAGGTACACTGGGTGGCTAGCTTGTTACCTCCCTCCCTGGGCATTTCCTTCTCTTTCCATCGAAGTGTATGAAATGTGCCATGAATTTGTGAATAGGATTCAGGTCTGGGAAAGAATAGGATATGAACCCTATGCAGATATTGCCAGGGCTGGACAGACTGAAGTTGAGCCCTGATATTTGAATGCACACAGGTCCTATGTGCTGTCTGGTAAATGTAAAACATGTTTGTGCAGCTGTGAGTTTTGAATGAGTGGGGTGTATATCACACTTACAGACAAATTTAATTTCCTTCTATGACAGAATCACGGACTGGGTTGATTAGAAAAATGTGGTGGATATAGTATATCTTGACTTCAGTAAAGCATTTGTCAAAGTATCTCATACCATACTCATTGAAAAAATGAACAAAAAGGTATCGACAAGGCAAGTGTTAGGCGCATTCACAACTGGTTGAGTGATCATACTCAAAGAGTGGTCATAAATGGCTGTACACCCAAGTGGAAGAGTGTATCAAGTGGGCTACCATAAGGCTGTGTCCTAGGCCCAGTGTTGTTCAACATTTTTATAAATGATCTGGACGGGGAAATTGAATTGAAACTGATAACACAAAGCTAGAAGGGATAGCTAACACTAGGGAAGAGAGAGAGAGAGAGAGTATTCAAAAAGATCTAGAAAAGCTTGAACAGTGGTCGGCAACTAACAGAATAGTATTTAACAAGGAGAAATGCAAAGTCCTACATCTGGGCAAGAAAAATGAAAAAAAGTACATACAGAATGGGTGGAATTGGGCTAAGCAGCAGCACATGTGAAAAAGACATGGGTATACTAATAGATCAAAGACTGAACATGAGTCAACAATTGTCACGTCTCAATCAGTACATAGTTAATTATTTTCAAGCACACCTTCTTTCTGTAGGTTCTGTCCAGACAAGCCAGGGTTAACAACTCCTGTGCCTTCTTGTTTAGGTTAATTACCCTGCTAGTGTCTGAGAGGGGTGCTGGTAATTGACATGTCTGTCTGTCAATTAGCTTCTCCCGCCTCCCTATAAGATCCAGCTCTGGCTGCCTGGAAGTTGCCGATTATTCTCCAGTGATCCCTGAGCAGTCCTGCTGCTCAAACTGGCTGAGTTTCTAGCTCTGGTACTTTGACCTGTTCCCTGTTTGTGCCAGGTGTTCTGCTACTGCAGTTAAGTAGCTGCTGCGTCCTTACCAGTTATTAGTTATTGGTTCCATTCCCTGTGTGTCTGACTGCGGTGCTGCCCCAGTGGAAGTGACCTTATCTCGATCCAGCTCTGCCTGTGTTCTGTGGTTTTCCTGTTTGGTCTATTCTTTCGGCCTAGCCTGTTGGTACTAGTAAGGTGTCTTCTGCATGGGTACGGCAGCTCCATCCTGTCTTGCCACTAGGCAGTGTAGGGTCAGTGTTGGCGGCCTGGACCTGTCCACCTCTGGGGTTACCTACAGGAAGGGACATTGGCGTGGGTGAGGGTCAGGGAGTCTTGCGCCGTACGTACCTGTGCACACTACTAGTATTGTAACGACAATGTGATGCAACAGCCAAAAGGGCAAACACAATTCTGGGATGTATCAAGAGAAGCACAGGGTCTGGATCACGTTAGGTCAGCTATCCAAATTTACTATAATTTTAATGCAATTTTAAAATGCATGCTAGACTCCTTTGAGGCCGCTTCCACATGGGTGATTTTCTTGCAATGCGACAGTGCTACAGATCGCAAGTATGTAGAGCCCATGCTTTCCTATGGGTTCTTCCACGCAAGTGAAGTTTTGTAGTCTGCTACAAAATCGCAACATACTCTATACAGCCGTGATTTGCAATTTGTTTTTCAGCTCTTGCTTTCCTATGGAGCCTTCCTATGTGTTGCATCGCACGAAAACACGGTTTTTGTATGTTGCGATGCAACTTTTACAGTAGGAAATCCTACTGTAAAAGCACTAAAATAAGCCCTAGCTGCATCAAAAAACCACATACATCACCTAAGAAGCGCTGTCAGCTCCGCCGCATCTTCTCCTCGGTCTCCAGTAGTTGTCTTCAGGGGTGCTGTGGTACTCAGCCAATCAAAGGCAGCGCTTTCTGGAGGCAGGGATTTACAAATCCCTGACCAGGGAGAAATGCCTGAAGACAACTGCCGGCGGCTGTGGAGAAGACCGCCGGAGCTGACAGCGCTTCTTAGGTGAGGTATGTTTTTGGGCTTATTTTCAGGGTAAGGCCGGCTGCACACGAGCGTGACGGGCTCCGCCGCGGAATATTCCGCGGCGAAGCCCGTCACTGCGCCCCCCAGAGACCCCATACTTACCAGCGGATCCGGTGTCTTCGCTCCCGCATGACGCTTCCCCGCCCACCGCCGCTGCGTCACATGACACGCCCACCGCGTCACATGACGCGGCCGGCCGTGTCATGTGACGCGCCGGCCGTGTCATATGACACGGCGGCGGTAGGCGGGAAAGCGTTTTCACGCTATCTTCTGCTGTGTTACAGCGGGAGATAGCGTGAACGGACGGCTTCCATTGACTGCAATGGAAGCCGTCAGCGCATACACCCGCGGCAAATAGAGCATGCCGTGGGTTAGGACGGGAGATTTCACGGTGCGGAATTCCGCGGTGGAATTCCACACTGTGTGCCCTGAGCTATTAGGTTCAATAGAACCTAATAGCTGCGGGCAACGCAGCGGATTTTCGCCGCGAATCACGCGGCGGAAATCCGTTTGTGGGAAGGAGGCCTTAGGCTTATATTTAAAGCACTCCCCCAAACTCCTGAAAATCCTCACATGTGGTGCTACAAAGTTGCGTGACTTTGTAGCGACTCAAAATTACATTATCGCTGTAAGAAAACGCAGCGATATCGTACAGACCACCAATGCGATATTGCTGCAATTTCTTGCGTCCATATTGTGTCGCCCATGTGGAAGCGGCCTTAGGGAAATCTGAGTTAGTCCCCTGTATAGTTTCCTCATCTCCTACTTATAATGGTGAGCAGTTACAAAAATTGCCTCTCTCAAGAACTTGCCCTGTCCTGCATTACACATTTAATTGGGCATTGTGCAATACTTCATCTCCCCTGTGGAGGTGCTTTATGAAAATTAAACCATCAGGTTCCCCTACATATTACAGCTAATCCCTGATGGTTCCAAGCAGAGGAACACTTTATGACAACAATTTATCAACAAATGGCCATTCTAACAAGTAAGAATTATCAGAGAGGAGAACTCTAAGGCCGGGTCACCCTGCATACCTGATTTTTCTGTATTGCAGATGACCGCGGTGACTCGTACTAGAATGCGTACTGGAGACCTGCGGATCTGCTGTCATGCTGCTTTTTTATTATGGCGTTATAAAAACGGTATTTACAGTGATCTGCTCGGTCTTTACACCGCTCTCCCTGATTACGTGAAACTGCAAAATAATTTGTGCGTTTTATTGGCTTTGTTACCGCTGCATAAGGTTCGCTTTTCTTATTTCATTAGAAATTAGATATACTCCACAATAAATTCACTTCATAGGCAGAATCTAACAACAGTGCTAGGAGTTTAACAAGCAGTATTCATATATTTTCACATCTGGCCCAAGTTACCTTTTATTTAGAAGGAAGCAAGCTTGCCAAGAGCATCAGCAGCAGGACTTATAAAAGTAATCTTACTATAAGTGCCATGCATTCTGCATCTTATAGGAATTCTTAGACTCAAGGCAAATCCATGCAATGTATACATAGCATGTCATTCCCAAGGCATACCAACAGGGGGCTACAGAGATCCAACAGCAGTCACATCTATACTCTGGTATCTGAGGGACCCAAAAGTCTCCCTGCCACATTAGGGCTCGTCAGACTACAAGATTCACCATTTCAGTTGTGTAAAAATCCACATTTAGTGCTTTTTCAGACGACCGTCTGCGCAATTGCGCATGCTTCAGCGCAATGCCCTTATGCGATAAATTAGGTAGATTTGCGTACATGTTGGGCATACTACTTTACTTTTTGCGCACGGAGGGCCTGTTCACAGGATGGGGGTGTGTTGCAGGTGCATGTGAACAGACTTTGCATGCGCAAAAAGTAAAGTACTATGTGCCCGTACACGCGCAAATCTACCTCATCAATCTTGTTCACTGCGCACATATGTTGCGCTGAAGAAGCCCTAAAACTCTAAAGAGAAATCCACCACTATTAAAATATATATATATATATATAGATATAGAGAGAGAGAGCTGTGCAAAAGTATTCAACAGCTGTATAAAGATACAGCAAAGTAAGAATGCTTCCAAACATAGATGTAATAGTTTATTTGTCAATTAACAAAATGCAAAGTGACTAAACAAAAGAGAAATCTAAGGCCTCTATTCCCATAGCTCAGAGAGAGTGGGCTGGGCAAGAGAGAGGGGGGCATGGTTATAGGGCTTCTCACAGGGATTCCTCAAAGCACAGAGAGGGGCGGGGCTAGATGGTGAATCCCTTCGGTCCTGCCCTCTCTTCCCACACTCTTAGGAAGCCCTGTAACCCCGCCCCCTTTCTCTACCAGCTATATGGAAATCCTTTGGGGAGAGAGATGGAAGGGAGTCTCCTACTGCCCCCTGTAGTGACCCAGTTCATCATCCTGGTCACATCCATAAATGTCATACATGTTTGTCCTTTGTTAATGCACTTCGTAAAGCTGTCTTGTTATTTCCAGTATGTATATTGCACAGCTGCAGCGCTAGAAGGGTCAAGTGTTCAACAAAATCCAAAGCCTGCATGTAAATGTATCAAGTCTGTCATGTCATATAGCATGAGAAAAGGTATACATAGGAGTGATTGAGAGCGGGAAAGGAGTTCCATGTCTTCAGGAGTGTTGCTGTTCAGGAGGTCCAGGTACATGGGGACACCTTCAGTTCCCATGTACTGAAGCATGGAAGAGGAGGAGAGATTTCCTGTGTTGCATGAGACTAGATATTAATGGAGTGAGTCCCCCAAAGGTGAGAGAGCATTTGTAAGTAACTACTTCTTCTCAAAGCCAGTGCAGAGGTACTATTTAATCGTTTAAGATTTCCTATGCGGCCATCTGCAGCCTGGATCATCGCGTAGAGGTACACCCTTTAATTGTCACACCCACGCATGAGTGGAGGTACTACAAAATGATAATCTTTGTTCACAAATGTGCGTCTTTGAGCTTATGAGAGCCGTGTGGAGGTACTACGTTCAGAAATCATTTGCCTGCACTGTAAAGTCTTTTTATGCGAACTGCCTTGTATTTTCTGTTTCAAGTTTTCAAGTAAAGTTTGCCGGGCTCTAAACGTTCCTAGAGACCCGTGGTACTCAAGAACTGACTGTGGCTGCATTTATTCTTCACGGAGCGTAATACTGGTGTATGAAGGAATGGTGGCATCACCCGTGACAACTACAACCCCTGTTATTCCTGTTTAATAGGCATTCCCTATCTTAGGGCTGTCCCAGGTTGCCTGCAGTGTTACTCTGGCCTTGGCTGCGTGTGTCCCTCCAGGAAGCAGTCTAGTAAGTGCCACCATGACATATCAGCACTATACCCTCCCAGCTCACCAAGTATATCAGGTGTCTGTGTCTCCCTATGGGACGTTGCAGGACCCCAAATTCCGGCGACACTTGGAACAGGATCAGAGCTGCAGCGCCACTCATGTTTAATGGACTGCTACTTATTGTTTGTTGGGCTATCCAAAGTGGCACCCACTTTACAAGGCTTCTCTCTAATTCGCTCACTTCTGCCAAAGTCCTTGACGCTAAAAGGACAACTGCATGGCCAGGAGCAAAGTAGTGGGGAGGCGTTTCACTACCTTAAAAGACTTTACCTCGGGGTTCTAAGTCTATTCTCTTGGACATCAGTGGAGAAAATGGTGGCTTGCACTGACTTCTCTGTCCAAGGAGTGGCCGCTGGCTACCCACTAAAAACCCCTATGTTCTACTGGGGTGATGTGGAGGATCTTCAGGGATCAGACTTTCCTCCTGCAGAAAAAATGGAGGATAGGCAGCCCTCTAAGTGGTGGCTTAAAGGGGTTCTGTCAAAAAAATAAAAAAATACTCACTCATGCCTTACGGGGCTGTTCACAGAGAAGCTGCTGCTCTTCTCCTGTCCCTCTGGCAGCCATCCGATCGCAGGGCAGAAGATGGCAAAGTTGCAGCTTCCGCCCTGCTTTGACCACTGCCGGACGGCAAGTCCTGCAGCCTGGGTCAGTAGTCAACGTGTCACAAGTGACGCGTTGTCCACTGATTGGCCTGGCCGCGCCTAACCTTCGACGTCCCCGTAGATTCGACAGTGAGTGCGCATGCATCACCCTTCCGGCGCGCTTGCGAACTTGCCATCGACTCTCCGACGACGTTGGATGTTAGACGCGGCCAGGTTGACGAGAGTGTGCAGGAGCCGCTGGGAGATGACCCCTCATGCGCCAGGTAAACAAGGGAAGCCAGTAGTACAACAGGATTAGGTGGGTTTGCTTTGTTTTTTAAATTCTTTTCTTTTCACAGGTTAGATTTTACAGGGATGCAGGGCAGGATGTAGGTGAGTATAACCCTTTTAAGCTAAGAAAGTTACAGCCTGCCAGGCCTAGGAGAGGCGGCTAGTTGGGGAGCTTCCAATTTTTGACCAGCAGTCCAACCCGGGGACACCATGCGGTCCAGGTAAACACCTCGACTGTGGCCATGCGGGGAATAGGTGCCTCGAGACAATCAAATGGCCTGCACTCAGATGCCCCTGGGGTTCCGTCCCTATTAGAGATGAGCAAGCACGCTCAGATAAAGCAGTTACTCGAGCGAGCACCGCTCTTCTCGAGTAACTGCTTACTGGTCGGAGCAAGCTCGGGTGGGCAGCATGGGTGAGCAGGGGGCAGCGGGGGAGAGTGTGAGAGAGATCTCTCTCTCTTCCCCCCGCTCACCCCCGTCGCCCCCCCCCCCCCCCTGAGCCTGCTCGGACCAGTAAACAGTTACTCGAGAAGAGCGATGCTCGCTCGAGTAACTGCTTTATCCGAGCGTGCTCGCTCACCTCTAGTTCCTATGTACGGGACTTTGAGGATTCCGTGGTGCAGGTATACATCAGTGCCAGAAAGCACCTTCTATTATAGAGAGAATTGCGCCCTCCCCTCTCAGGCCAGCTGCTACTAAGGAACTTCCCTCGACTACACCACCCAGGACTGTGGTTCAGCGCAAGAGAGACCCCGATAGCCTCTCATCCATGGTTTCCTTGGGGATACAGTCCTTCGAAAGTACAACGTCTCCCACAGGTTGATCTACAGACACAGAGGACGGTGAGATATATGTGTCTCAAGTAATCCGGCGGGCCAAGAACTTTTTTAAGTTCTAAAAAGATTCTTTATGTAAGAGACATTCTTTACCCTAGTTAAGCTCCGTAAAGAAAAAGACTTTAACGTTTATCCCTTTTTGCAAAAAGCACGTTTTTCATATTGAAAGTTATGATGTTTGGCAACGTTTATAATGTTTAAGTACTGTGCAGGAGGAAGTAAAGGAGTGTTTATGGTTTATATTTCATTTGCTCATGCTCTCAAATCAATTTATTTAAAGTCATTTATTCCTGCAATGCGTATATGTCTAGTTTAAATATAATTAATTTGAATATGCTATATAGTGCTAATTTAAAAATGCTAATCTAGGCAATGCCACCATTTGCATGAAACCGCGTGTATGGTGTGAATGATACATGTGTATGACTGGAGGTTTCTTGTGTCCCCTTAAGTCCTGTCTTAGTGTTAGCAGCCCGTTCTAGCCTGTCTCAGGGGCAGGGCTGTGTGGAGGTCCTACGTTCAGAAATCATTTGCCTACACTGTAAAGTCTTAAATTGAGCTGCCTTGTATTCTCGGTTTCAAGTAAAGTTTGCCAGGCTCTAACCGTTCCTAGAGACCTGTGGTACTCAAGAACTGACTCTGGCTGCATTTATTCTCCGCCGAGGGTAATACCAGTAAGTAAAGAAACTGTGGCATCACCTGTGACAACTACAACCCCTGTTATTCCTGTTTAGTGGGCATTCCCTATCCTAGGGCCGTCCTAGGTGGCCTGCAGTGTTACTCTGGCCTTGACTGCATGTGTCCCTCCAGGAAGGAGTGTGGTAAGTGCCAACGTGACACATCAGCACTATACCCTCCAGGCTCTTCACGTATGTCAGGTGTCCGGGGTCTCCCTATGGGACGCTGCACCCCCGCTGCTGAGTAACTGCCCAGCAGTGGGGCTGGAAGAATTCCCAGCTACTTACAGAGGGACATTTAAAACCTGCTGCCCAGAAGCACATTTTAAATGTTCTGCTGTAAATTCCTGTTAGTCCCCACGGGGATGAAGGGAACCCTCTGGGCTTCCCCTCATCCCCTTGGGGACTAACAGAAGTTTGCAGCGGGACATTTAAAATGTGCTTCTGGGCAGCAGGTTTTAAATGTCCCTCTGTAAGCAGCTGGGAATTCCTTCCATCTGTAGAAATCCTTTTAATGAGATTTGTAATCTCATTTTCCTGCGCAGAAGTTTTTATAGACTTCTGCTTCCATAGGAGTTAATGGAAACTCCTGCAAATCGCGCACCAAAGATAAGCCAGGTCCTATCTTTTCTCGCACCACAGACCCTAGATGCGAGCTTTGCAGTCGCATGTCCTATCTTTGATTGGTGTAAGTATTTAGTGCATACTTGTCAAACACAAGGCCCGTGGGCCGCATCCAGCCCGCTACCTTGTTCT
Source organism: Eleutherodactylus coqui (assembly GCF_035609145.1). Classification (NCBI taxonomy): domain Eukaryota; kingdom Metazoa; phylum Chordata; class Amphibia; order Anura; family Eleutherodactylidae; genus Eleutherodactylus; species Eleutherodactylus coqui. The sequence goes on from NC_089841.1 coordinate 131,595,737, forward strand.
ATGTGGCCCGCGAGCATGTCCGGCATGCACACAAGCACCGGCCACCACCAGGTGGTTTCATGGATTACCAGCTGGAGTGCCGCAGCTCCGTGGCCGGTAACCACGGAGCGGCGGTGCTGGCAGCGCTGATCCCGGAACACACTCTGATGGCAGTGTGCAGCCGGGATCCTCCTCCCATAAGTCCTCTACTCCTTAGTTCCGCAGGAAAGGACAGGGGAGGAAATGTTCTGGGCTCAGTGTGCACCCAGGATCAGCACCGAGAAGAGAAGGAGCGACACTAACTCCAAGTAGGAGGTAAGCTTATGGTGGTGGGGGAAATATTACTACTGGGGCTGCTGAAGGGGTTAATAACACTACTGAGGCTACTGAGAGGGGTTAATATTACTACTGGGGCTGCAAAAGGGGTTACTATTACTGGGGCTGCTGAAGTGATTAATTTTACTACTGGGGCTGCAGAGAGGGGGTAATATTACTACTGGGCTACAGTAGGGTTAATATTATTACTGAGGGGGTTATTATTACTGGGGCTACTGTGAGGTTATAATTACTACTGAGGGCAACTGTGGGGGTCACTATTACTACTGAGGCCACTGTGGGGGTCACTATTACTACTCAAGCCACTGTGGAGGTCACTATTACCACTGAGGCCACTGTGGGGGGTCACTATTACCACTGAAGTCACTGTGGGGGTCACTATTCCTACTGAGGCCACTGTGGGGGACACTATTACTACTGAGGCCACTGTGGAGGTCCCTGTTACTACTGAGGCCACTGTGGGAGGCACTATTACTACTGAGGCCACTGTGGGGGTCACTATTACTACTGAGGCCACTGTGGGGGTCACTGTTACTACTGAGGCCACTATGGGAGCAACTGTTACTACTGGGACTGATACAGGGGACACTATTACTACTGAGGCCACTGTGGGGGTCACTATTACTACTGGGGCCACCATGGGGGTTACTATTACTACTGGTGCTACTATGGGGGTCATTGTTACTACTTTGTCACTATTAGGGTTCGTTCACACAGGCATAAGCGCATTTTGGTTGTGCAAATGTGCTGTATGCATGTGCAATCAAAAATCACTTACACCCGAGTTCTCCGGCTACTCTGATGTGTTTTAATGTGCGCAAATACTGGGGGCACTATTACTACTGAGGCAACTGTGGGGGACACTAATACTACTGAGGCCACTGTGGGGGTCACTATTACTACTGGGGCTACTGTGGGGGTCACTTATTATTCAGGTCACTGTGGTGGATCACTATTACTACTGAGGCCACTGTGGGGGTCACTATTACTATTGAGGCCACTTTGGGGGTCACTATTACTATTGAGGTCACTGTGGGGGTCACTGTTACTACTGGAACTGATACAGGGGACACTATTACTACTGAGGCTACTGTGGGGAACACTATTACTACTGGGGCCACCATGGGGGTCACTTTTACTATTAGGGCCACCATGGGGGTTACTGTTACTACTGGTGCTACTATGGGGGTCAGTGTTACTACTTGGGTCACTATTAGGGCTCGTTCAAACGGTCATAAGTGCATTTTGGTTGTGCAAATGTGCTCTATATATGTGCAATAAAAAATCGCTTACACCCGAGTTCTTCGGCTACTCTGATGTGTTTTAATGTGCGCAAATACTGTGGTGACGTGTGGTCATCGTCATGCTGCAGAATTAATTTGGAGCCAGACAACTTCTATTTTTTAGAGCATTTTAAGCATTTTAAGCATGCTCTCACACATGCACTTTTTATTTTGTTCTGAGCACCATGCTAATTGCAGTATAACACTCCCATTGTTTTCAATGTAGCCTAGTAAAAGCCTGGAAAGCGCCGCGATTTTCGAGCGGAGTCTGTTCAATTTTTTAGCATTTAGCGCACCTGATCAATGATGAGGTGTGGAAACCCGCCGTTGGACACAGGGAGCTGCGGCAGATAACGAAAATAAAATTGTGGCTCTTTGCAGCGCTGCTGTGTGAGAGTGGCCTTACTTTGCATCATTTTTTCTACACCTGTCTAAAACTTTTACACAGCTCTGTATATAATTGTTTTTTTTTCTCTTGAAAAGACAGTAAACATAGATAAACGCTGTATTCTTGGATCCAGCTGCTGGTATTATAATAGTAGTAATAATAAGAACAGATTTGAATACTGTATCAAGCAAAGATCTTCAGCCATATGATACATAGTATCCAGCTGGGGATTGTTCCTCGCATGTCCCATAGAAACTTATGGGAATTCTGCACTATCAACTTTTCCCTGTACCATGAGGACTGCTGTAAAATGCCTGATTAGCCTGCAGATTGTGCAGATGATCCAGTAGTGGGGTGAACTCCATGCCAGGTCGGAGTGTGGGCATGTGCCATGTGGAAGTCTCCAGTAGATGCTTGGGGTGGCAACCTCCAGTAAGCACATGGGCTGCTCCCCTCCCACATGACAGCAGCATGGGAGCTGCAGCATCCTCTGCCAGCTGTTCCCATGGAGATGCCACGCTAAGGCTGCCCACTTGTCAGGGATCACTCACCGAGCTGGCAGGTCTGGGTGGGCACAGGGACTGATCCAGGGGTGTGGAGGAGCGGAGGGAGAAGGTGGAGCAGCAGGAGGAGGAGGACAGGCAGCTGCAGCGTGGGGCTGGAGGAGGTGCGAGCGCAGTGACAAGCTGGCAGCCCAGACACCGCTGCTGCTCCACCGGCTGCTCCTGCTCTCTGCCCGGCAAGTTTTCCTCCCTGGCCGGGGAGCCCGCACCGAGCACGAGGGAAGCACCGCGGGGAAGAATGGCTGTGAGGTCCCGCAGACCCTGGATGAGTGTGGTCGTGGGATTAGTCCTGGGCTTTACTGCTGCCTCCTGGCTCATCGCCCCCAAAGTAGCTGAGATGAGCGAGAAGAAGAGAAGGTCTAGTGTCTGCTCCTTCTACAGGATCCAGAGCGGGCACCACGGGGGCAGGGGCGACCCTTGGCACGGGAGAGATGCGGTGCCACACAGCACTCCGGCCGCTGGACCAGAGGAAGAAGACCCCAAGAAGGAGAACACTAACAGCAGCAGCAAGCACAGGGTTAACCACAATGGAAGTGGGGACTGGGGTCCACCAGAGGAGAGCCAGAGACATTTCCTCTATGTCGGGGTGATGACAGCTAAGAAATACCTGGATACCCGGGCAGTGGCAGCATATAGGACCTGGGCACCCTACATCCCGGGCAAAGTGGAGTTCTTCTCTAGCCAGGGTTCAGAGGACATCCAGCTGGCAGAACCAGTGCCAGTCATCTCCCTACCAGGGGTGGACGACTCGTACCCTCCTCAGAAGAAGTCCTTCATGATGATCAAGCACATGCATGACAAGTACCTGGATAAATATGAGTGGTTCATGAGGGCAGATGACGATGTGTACATCAAAGGCAAGTACATGGTGCCACCAGTGCCCCTGGCACACCACATAGGGTGACCCCACTCAGGGTGTATGTCTGTGCAGGCACAGTAAGACAAGACTTCCTTCTCCTACAGTCTACATTTCCTGAGCCTGGAGCAATGGAGTCAGACTAGTTCAAGAGTTTGTGTCCTGTCTGAGGGTGCATTCACATGGGCAAGTTGCATCCAATTGGGATATGGATGGAACCTGCCGATGGAAAGAACACATGTATTTCAATCTTTTTATTCACATGAGCGATTTTTCTTTCGGACTGATATGGCACTCACCTGTGTCAATGCACCCTGATTGTGATGATATCAATCAATGTGCATCTAGGGGAACTGCATCCGTAAATGGATATCAATGTGCCATGGCATACAATATGAGCCATAGGGTGCATTCACATGGGCAAGTGCGATATCAGTCTGAGAAACTCTGGGCAAGTACGATATCGGTCTGAGAAACTCTGGGCAAATGTGATATCGGTCTGAGAAACTCTGACTAATATCGCACTCTTTAACCTGTGACCTTTCTCTGTAATTGCAATGCTTTTTGAAAGAAAAAAGAATCGCATCGCTGAATTTGTGACTTTCATGTATACAGATAGAAAAATCGCATCACACTCACATGAAACTCACATTTACATGCAAGTGCAATGCGATTTATGTTGCCTGCCTTGGCAAATAAATGGGGGTGCTTAAACAAGAAGCGCCCAAAAATAGGACATGACGAGATATTTCTATCACGGAACATTGGTCCGAGAGAAAATCGCTTACTTGAGAAATAGGATTGAAATACATGGGTTGTTTTCACATGCAGATTACATCCATATCGAAATCGGATGAACCTTACGCGTGAAACTCGCCAGTGTGAATGCACCCTCATCCTATATACAAAGGCGAGAAAAACTTACCAGTTTCTTCCAATTGTGATATGGACAGAATTCGCATTTGAAAAGAACACGTATTTCAAACTTTTTATTCACATGAGCGATTGCGAGATGCACAGAATTCACATGTTGTAAAAATCCAGTATTTACACCTGTAGTGTGAGATCACAAAATCGCATCAAGTCCTATTGTTTGGCCAATATAGCCCATTATTTCCTATGGAGCAAAGACAACAAAAAAAAATTGCATCGCACTTGCATGCGGATGTGATTTTCATGCGAGCGCCTTGCAATTTTTAATTTTTACTATTGAAATAACATGCAATTTTCATGCATGTGATAAATGCGTGTGAAAATTGCATTTACCGCCATCTGATGCATTCTTCACTCACAACGCATCACAACATTGCAGGTTTACAAGCAGAAGGTCAGAGTTATTCAAAACCAATGTAAATGAATTAAACCTGTATTAATAGATTTTTGAGGGGTCATTCATTGAGATATATATATATATATACATATATATATATATATATATATATATAACATGAGTCAGCAGTTAGACGTTCACAATGATCACCAATTCTATTATTTTTGGGACACTCAAACAATTTTGTGCAGGTCAGAAAATATAAGATGGGACATCCCCTATAGGAAGCTGCATGGTCGCCCCTAGTCACCACATAAATTGATTCTGTGCGCCCCCTGACATGACAAGGACTTACTCTACAAATATCACTGAGGACCATCACGTCCCATACGGTATTACATAATCCGAATCTTAAATGCTTCTCTTGCTCTCTAGGCTCTTACATTTTGGTGGAAAAAATGTAGAAAATGTCTCGGTAAAATAATCCAGGCATCAATTTACAAATATGCAGCACCATGTATAACTGCCTTTTTTAGGCCAAGCCATAGTTAAAAATGTATGAAGAAGGAATTTTCCAGCATAAGAAGTAATGTTAAAAGCAGAGTATTTAGTTAGTATAGCAGTGACAGGAACAAGTGATGCCTGAGGTCACACCACAAAGAGTCTGTATGCTGAGAGTGGCTGAGTCAAGGGAAAGAAAGTCTTGATTCATTGTTTCTACCATCACTCAGAGCAGCACTTCAGCGCAACTTTTAATTGACCAGCTCCACATTTTGTCCGGCAGGGTCATCAGACGCTGAAATACTTGTACCTTCAAACTGTATCCTATTTATTGACAGTTTGAATTGTTTACTAAGATATTTAGATATTGTCATAACAGTTTCTAAAAGTTGTAACACATAATCAGGACTTAATAAGAGCTTGTGGAATTCAAGTGTTTAATGTACATCTACTTAATGTGGCAATTGTGATGTATACAGCGCTTCCATACTTCACAACAATATACAGAGACTATATGCAGAGGTAAGAGGTTTCTGTAGGATTAAAGATACATTTTTTCCTCTAAGCATTGCTTCTAGAAGAGAATATTCCCACAATACAATGCCTTGCAAAGGTACCATATGGCGGCACATGGAATGGATCTGTAGAATGGAACCTTAGGGACTGTGCATCACCGTAAGACTCTGCTTTATACATGGTGCCCTTACGTGTGTTTGGAATATGAACGATAACTGGAGGAAACTGATGCAATTAAAAGGTACATGCACGTGAAAAATCGGCCCAAAAATTAGATGAAGGTAGCACCTATTCATTTAAATGGGTGTGTACATATGGCTTTGTTTTTACTCAGACAAATACTGTGAGTAAAACAAATTGCAGCATGCACTATTCCTGTCTCATTATTGGATGGAAATGATGCATGTCAATGTGCTGAGAATTTCGGGCACAGCTTTTTAAAAGTCCGTGCGCATGTACCCTTAGGGGTCTTCAGATGACCATAAGTGCAAAAATTCTCATGGTAGTATAACTTTTTGCGCTGTGAAGGTCACGCTATCGCACATGTTTTAGCGCATTTTGCTGTACTTTCTGCACTGCCAGGGATCATTCACATCAGTGCAGACACACCTGCGCCGTGATTGAAAAGGCTGTAAAGTTAGTCTCCGCTGTTTTTGATTCCTCGCGAAATTGCGCAGTTCATTGCGCATTTTCACGGTGATAGGGTGTGCACCTCTATAGATGCCTATGGTGCCTTAGATGCGTAAATGCGCACAAAAATAGAGCGTAAAAAAGAACATGAGAATGAACACATCGAAAACAATGGGTTCTATTCTCTGTGCAACACGGTGCACAAATACGGTTGTCTGAGGCTGCACTTAGGAAGAACATAAAAACTCCACATGTTGTTCTGTTCAGATTTGATTCAAGGACAGCAGTGTTGCAAGCCGTTTCTCCTTAGGGAGAGCACCTAGTAGGTGTCAGGAGACTTATAAGGCTATACATGCTACTCTGGGAAATTTATGCAAATGGGGAGATGGAACAATACCTCTACAATGTCACCTATTAGAGGGCAGCATTCCTGCAAGTCAATGTCAGGCCTTGTAACAATGATTGGAAATATGCAAACCAGAAACTACAGTAGCTCCTCTGCAGTAGCTCCCATGCAAGGACTGGCTGGAAACAACTGATTCCACAGAAAATGGAGAAAGTCCAGCGTTGGGTAAAAAGCTTTCAGTCTTTATTAAACAATCCAGACAGACATGAAGGAACAGAGAGCATGGGCCATTTTACATGTTTCAGGCAAGCATGTTGCTTTTAATCATAGACCTACAGGAGCTTGCCTGAAACATGTAAGATGGCACATGCTTTATGTCTGTCTGGATTAGTTAATAAAGACTTTTTACCCAATGCTGGACTTTCTGCATTTTTCAATTATTGGGAATATAAGCCAAAGCCTGAGACTTAACCAGAAGGAAAAGATAACCATGTACAGACAGACTCTTTCAGGGTTTTTGCCCCTCATCCTTGTGCCGTAGGTTGCCGTCTGGCTTGGTGAGAGGTCAATAGATGTGGCTTAGAAAGTGTAAAGTCTAAGTGCTCTCTTTAAGAAGAAACTGTACGCCTCCTGACCCACATCATAGTCCTCTCACCCAGCCAGCCTGCACACTGATGAGGGGCAAGGGCGTACATATAGGGGGTGCAGTCGCACCTGGGCCCAGGAACCTTAGGGGGCCCATAAAGTCTCTCTTCCCCATATTGCAAACCCATACTATCAATGAAGCTTTATAGTTGAGGCCCCAGTTCCAGATTTTGCATTTGGGCCAAGCAGCTTTAAGTTATGCTTCTGACGAGGGGTAAAAACCCCAAAGCAATCTGTCTGTATGTGGTTGTCTTTTCCTTCTGAAGAAGACTCTGGCTTTAGCTTATATTCTCAGTCATTGTTACAAGGTTTGTTAAAAGGCCAGTCAATGACTTGCATTGTATTCGCTTAAAATGTTTACTGACATCAGTAAATTTACTGACTACCTGTATTTTTCCTGTAAACATATGGGCTTTGTTCATGTCCTGTCATTAGTAAATCCTTCTCTTAGCAAGTTCAAATGCTATTTAGATGCTCACTTTTATCATCAGTAAACCAATTATTAGCATTGAATTACTGTTGCAGTGGCTTTAAAAGGGCCAACCCTGGTGTTCTTTGCTAGATCTCATTAGCACCATGCTGGCAATTCACTGAGGGGATTGAACAGGATGGGTCTTATGTAATCAGTTGTGTGTCTACATAAGGGAATGTCATAGTTTATGTTCTGTGGTCACAATGCTATGTATTGCAGGCCAATAAGAATGGAAAAAATACTTTGCATACCTGGTACATAAGATAATAAAGTTATTAAGTTGGCCACAAACTTACAGAGTTTTCCTACCCTAAAGACCCATTTACACCAGCTGATAATTTTTTTAAGATTCTAATAATAATGAGCGAGTTTGCACAATAACTGGTTAATGTAAATCTTGGCATCTTGTGAACTACTGGCGAGAAAACACTTGTTGATTATGCAAATAATAGTTTATTCATATCAGCCCCAGTGATTGCTCTTTCAATTATCTATTCATGTAAATGGGCCTTCAGCATTAATGACCTATCAATTAGATATCTTATGAGTTTCTGATTGGTGGGGATTTTATCACCAGGACCCTCATGGGTGGCGACGGAAAATGGCCACACAGCAATAAGTTGGGGATGGCACTGATTCATACTGTAAAAAAGCAATTGCTGTTGCAGATGCTTCTATCTAGAAATTGCTGGGGGTCTCAACAGTTGATGCAAGTAGTAATAAAATTGCCAGAATTATCAAGCCATATCTATTATATACTAGTAGAAAGCCCGTCCCAGGAAGAACTGCTTGGCGCAGGACCCGCTAAGTATGGACCCCATTGTTTTTGCTAGTGCCCACATCATGCTATACATTCCTGAACAGCGCTTTTATGTGGGCACTGAGTGCAGCAAGAGCCACTGGGTGCAGAAGCCAGTGAGCACTTCCCCCTCTCACATATTGGTGTTGCCCACAACCTGTTGTACATCCCTGTACAGTGCTTCAATATGTAGCAGCAGTCACAGGGCCACAGGTTGGTGAAGTAGAAGCAGGTTAATATAGCAGGAGCTGCTCTCCTGTACAGCGCTTCAATGGGGACGCTGACTGTGAGTGTAGCAGGAGCCAAAGCGCTACACTGGTGAGTGGGTGGCACAGCATTCTTTTCCCTTAATTTACCCCCCCCCCCCCCCATCACCCACACACCACACACCCCCCTCAGCTGGTGAGTGCCGTCCACAATGTCCTCTACAGTATAAAAAACTAGTAATTATTAGGAAATTATAGTACCAGTGTTTCTGGTGGCACAATGCGCCACACAGCTGTGCTACATGGTACCGGTACATCCATTATGATCCCCACACATCACACACACAGCTCTACTACATCCATCCTGACCCCCCACATTACACACACAGCTCTACTACATCCATCCTGACCACACACATTACACACACAGCTCGACTACATCTATCCTGACCCCACACATCACACACACAGCTGTAGTACATCCATCTTGCTTCCTACATATCACACACAGCTCTACTACATCCATCCTGATTCACACACACAGCTGCGGTACATCCATGCTGATTTCCAGACATCGCCAGCTCAGCCGACTCCTGGATATAGTGATCAGCCCCTGGTCACGTGATCCCTGACTCCACCCATACAGGTGATCACATGATGGTGACATCATCACAGGTCCCGGTGGCTGCTGTCAGCTTACCCAGTATACAGTACTTTCTTACAAACTGCACAAAGGCTCCTCCCACAATAGTGACATCACCGCAGGTCCTTTTGCCCACCGAATCTCTGTGGTGGCGGTAAGTCAGTGTCTTCAGTCAGGACTGCTGAGTTGTGTCTGAGATAATAATGGCTTAGTTGTACTCTTCTTTTGTTATTTTTGTCCTCCCCCTTCCAAGAGCCCTAACTTTGTTGTTCTTCTGTCGGTCAGGCTCTGTGTTTTATACATGTTGTAGGACCTGCGATGATGTCACCAAGGGGCGGATCGATGACATAATCAGTGGCGGAGCATGAGAATCACCCACACTCAAACATACATACTCACATTCAAGTGGTCGTTAGTAGTTTGATTAGGTGGCAAGTCCCGTCTATTGGCCCATGACGTGGTCATTCAACCACATAGCGGCAGTATTTTGGGTGACAAACCAACACAGGATAAGGTAAAAGGTATCTCACTATCAAATTGAAGAAACATGAAGGTGTACTGTATGGCCATATGGCACCCTAAAGGCTTACAATCAAAAGAGTGCCGAGGAAATTGCTGTAGTCTTAAAATGCTGAAGCCCCTTCAAATAAAACCAATGACAGAAAATAAGGAGGCAAATACAATTCAAATTGTGATGAAATACTGATGGCATACGGGGCAATGTAATCTGTAACACATCCATATTATGGATCAGTATCACGGTTGTGTGGCGATAATGTGCGACTCCCCTTAAGATGATAATACTGTCAGAGACGCACCTGTTATTGTAGAGTTTGCAGACTTTTGCACTATTCTTCAGAGTGGTTGCAATCACAGAGCATAAAATGTAGCAGAGTTCATATGAAAACCTGCAGTCACTGAATTGTAGCATATAAATGAGTTTATAGCCAAAGCAGACTGTTGTTGGCAGATGAATAAATACATAATGAATCACGTTTGGTTCAGCAGCCCAATCTTCATTTGTAAATGCAAATAGTGTAAATTTGATTACAATTTTTTATGGCACCTTACATATGACTTACTACATAGAACTAATGCAAAATGTGTGGATCTGGTGTTTGAGATGCAGTAGATTAGCGGAATAGACTATCTATCAATCTATCTATCTATCTATCTATCTATCTCATATCTATCTCATATCTATCTATCTATCTATCTCATATCTATCTCATATCTATCTATCTATCTATCTCATATCTATCTATCTATCTATCTATCTATCTATCTATCTATCTATCTATCTATCTATCCCATATCTATCTATCTATCTATCTATCTATCTATCTATCTATCTATCTATCTATCTATCTATCTATCTATCTATCCCTTATTAATCAAGCATATATTTATACAACCCCAATTCCCAAATAATCAGGATGCTGCGTAAAGTATAAATAGATATTAAGAAAAAAGAATGCAATTAGAAATCGCATCTAACCACATTTCATTCATAATAGAACATAAAACAGATATCAGAAGTCGAGACATGGGGAGGGACCATCCAGCAGGTTATCAGTGCACAGTTTAAAGCCTGCATCTCTGGTGTTATGGGTTTGTATCAGTGCCTGTGGCATGGGCAGCTTACACCTCTTACAAGGCACTATCAATGCTGAGCAGCATATAGAGGTTATAGAACAACATCTGCTCCCATCCAGACAACGTCTCTTTCAGGGAAGATCTTGCATATTTCCACAAGACAATGCTAAACCACATACTGCATCCATCACAACAGCATGGCTGCACAGAAGAAGGGTCCGGGGGCTGAACCAGCCGCCTGTAATCCAGACCTTCCACCAATAGAAAACATTTAGTGCATTATGAAATGAAAAATTCGGCAGAGAAGCCCCAGGACAACATCCCTCTCCCAAGACTCCAGCAATTGGTCTCCTCACTTCCCAGATGTTTCCTAGATGTAGCACACTTGAAGGTGTTGCTCTATTAGGACCACCCCTGTTGTTTGCAGCATAAGGACAATACAGAGGGGCTTACAATGCTCAGGCCTTTGTCTATAAGACAAACAGCGCCATATAATAATAATCTTTATTTGTACAGCGCCAACGTATTCCGCAGCACGTGGGGAACACAAACAATACGAAAATTACAGAAATTCAAAAGTTACATGTAGTATTCAATTATTTAGAAACAAAGGGCGTGGGATGATACAGAAGGTACAGAGGCAGGAGGTGGAGCAAGGGGGACCACAGCAATGCAGCGATAACATGTGATATACAGTTTATAGGACACAAACGGGTGGGGGTAGTACGGGAGGTCTGGGGAGGAAGTGTACATGATAGGCAAAAGAGGAAAGCGATAGGGAGGGGCAGGGGCATATTGTAAGGTGGACGACTAGATCAGGAGGTTTGGTATGCTACTTTGAAGAGGTGCATCTTTAAGGCGTGTCTGAAGTTCCGCGCATCTGAAATTGTCCGGATGTTTTGGGGTGGAGCATTCCAGAGGATCGTTGCTGCTCTAGAGAAGTCCTGGAGGCGAGCATGTTAGGTTCATATTAGAGGGGGGTTTAGTCTGCGTGTGTTAGCAGATCGGAGCGTGCGGACTGGCTGATGTATGGACAGGAGGGAAGTGATGTACGGTAGTGTGGCGCCATGGAGAGCATTAGTTTGACTTGAGTTCTGTAGTGTATGTGCAACCAGTGCAGCGACTGGCATAGCGCAGAGACATCTGAGAAGTGACTGGTTAGGAAGAGGAGTCTAGTTGCCGCATTTAGTATGGATTGGAGAGGGAAGAGTCTGGTGCGGGGAAGGCCAATGAATAGCGAGTTTCAGTAGTCACGTCTGGAGTGGATGAGAGCGACATCGAGTGTCTTTAGCATGTCTGTGGGGAAGAATGGCCGGATTTTAGCAATATTTCTGAGATGCAGGTGTCATGTTCGGGCCAGAGATTGGATATGGGGGGATACAGGAACCGGCATGCTGGTTGAGAGCAGAAAGTTAAGGAGGTCAGTTTTTGAGAGGTTAAGTTTGAGAAAAAAGGAGGACATGATGTTAGAGATAGCAGACAGACAGTCGGTGATGTTTTGGAGGAAAGGTGCAGAGATGTCACGGGAAGAGGTGTATAGCTGGGTATCATCAGTGTAGAGGTTGTATTGGAGGCCGATCTGCGGATGGTTTGTCCGATTTGGGCTGTGCATCTCTCTTGCAGCTTTTCCGGCCAATGACAGCCGATCGCTCGGAGTTTTAGCTGCCTAGTCCTACAATTTTTTTCAAGTACATTTTGTTTCAATCCCTCACCATGTTCAAATCCTCTGCTTTATGTCAGTCATTTGAGAACATTCATTTTTTTACACCCAGATGCTGAAATCTGGTACAAACCTAATAATTTTCACTGCTGAGTGCCTTATAGTTGTATTCGGTCTGGGCAATCCTCTGTGAGCTAAACTCTCTGTACTACAGGCTAATATATTTTACTTACACTGTTAGGGCTTAAGCAGACGAACGAGTTATAAATCTTCGCATTTTTTACTGTTCAAACCCAGCGCTATGCTGTGTGCAAAAATAAAGACGGAAAGATAGGGCAGGACCTCTCTGTTCTTGCACGTAGGAATTGCGCACAAGAAACACGCTTATGAGAACGAATCAATGGAAATTAGCTTCATCACATTTTTACGGGCGTGATTTTCACATGCACAAACACCTCCACAAACATGTTCACCTGTTTAAGCCCTTACATTGTCGCCAAGTGCCAGGACAGGCAAGATGAGTGGTGCCTATGTATATAGCTCACAGAGTGTTGTGATTGTAGCAAGCTCTCAGCTGTAAGAAGTATTAGGCCTTTATAGGTGTTCTGTAGGTTTTTGCAATGCACTGACAGATTGTAAATCATCTGCATTGACTACCATAAAAACTCCTGAATTTCATATTGTTCACTGCGGATTTTCCGATTATTTTATCTGCAGCATTATGCTATGTAATTACTTTTCATACAGTTGTCTTACCTAATGGTTCAGCGGCTTCAATCCACATTTTCACTTTTGGGTACGCTATATCCGTTTTTTAACATTTGTGACTGTCTAGATATGCAGTAAGGGGCCATTGACACAGGTATATTTTCTATCCATATTTAACGTAAATTGATGTCTTCAGACTCACGTTTTTTATGTGGACCGATATTGCACATAAAAAGAATGGCAGCATGTCCTACTTTGGACCAATTCGAGCATGAACGTTTATGGGAGCATAAAACATGCAGCAAATGCTGATGTCACACGTGTGCGCGGTGGTTTTTATTCATGTTGTCAGGAGACAGTGAAAACCCACAGAAGAGGTGTGGCGCACGCCCATGTCACCTGTCCCTGTGTGCGCAAAAAGTACAGTACTATGTGCCGACAGGTATGCAAATCTACCTCATCAACCTCATTCACTGCACAAATACACTGTGCTGAGGCGAGCGTATTAGTGCTTACACTCGTGGGAATCCACCATTAGGGCTCCTGCACACAGCGTATGCATAGATATTCACAAGAAAAGCTTTTGCATGCATGCTCGCGCACCTTACTGTACTTTCGTGCGCTGCAAGGCCTTTTCACATCAGCATGGGAGATATCTGCAATGGTTTTGAACCAGTTCAGCATCCTAATTAGTCCCGGATGTTAACAATTATCACGGCAAAATCGCACCCCCCATAGACTCCTATTGCACACAAAAATAGGGCATGTTATGTATTTTTTTGCCTAACGGTAATGTGAGTGCAAAAATGCTCAATGTGAGGGAACCCTATTTTAAATAATGGGTACTGTTTAGAGATGAACGAGCATACTCGCTAACAACAATTACTCGATCAAGCATTGTCTTTAGCGAGTATCTCCCCGCTCAGGAGAAAAGGTTCGGCTGCCGGCGCAGGTGAGAGGTGAGTTGCGGCAGTCAGCAGGAGGGAGCCGGGGGGAGAGAGGGAGAGAGAGATCTCCCCTCCCTTCCTCCCTGCTCTCCCCCGCAGCTCCCTGCCCGCCGCCGGCAGCCGAATCTTTGCTCCCGAGCGGGCAGGTACTACCTAAGGGCAATGCTCGATCGAGCAATTGCCCTTAGCGGGTATGCTCGCTTATCTCTAGTACTGTTGTCTGCAGTTTGCAAGAGCATTTTTGTACTTGTGAAAAGGTGCAAAATCACCCATGTGCAGGAGCCCTTATGGTGTAGAAAATTCACAAATCATGACATACATCATATTTGCACTATAATTTGCGACTTTTCTTGCCACTTACCAATTTGGAAGTGTTGAATAGCATGGCTGGGGTTAACCTGCAACAGTTATCAGACATATTTATCATTACTGACAACAGAAAATGGCGCAAAGTGTAGTGCAAATCATAATAGATGCAGATCTCATTTTCTGGCCCTAGGTCAGACTAAGTTGTGCCACATTTATTAAGAGGCGTGCAGCTTTTAATATAATCCTACATCAGAATAGTTTTTGAATGTAACCAAAGTGAAGACACATATTCATACATTCCCGTAGTAGAAGACTTATATTCTAGCATGCATAATTTCCTGTTTAGACATCTTTGTCTCCTTTGCTGCATCTATATGGGTACAGATTACTGCGTTTCACGGAAAGATGAGAAAAATACTTTTGGATCACTAATTTTACTGACTTTTATTAAGATGAACAATAGATGACCATTACAATAGAAACATATGGTTAATAATAGCGATGAGTGAACATTTGAAAAGTTTGCTTCAGCTGGTTTGCCAAACCTTTGCAAAAAGTTTGGTTCGGTACAAATTAGTTTGAACTGAACCAGTAGTTCACCAAAACCCCTAAAATGGTATATAAAACTGTCTAAGAATCATAAAAGCTTTTACGGCTCTTAGGCAGTGTTATACACTATTGTTTAGGACTAGTGTTGAGCAACTGAAAAGGTTGAACCCTGTTTCCATAGGAACTTTCCTAAAAGGTGAATTTGGGTTCTTGCTAAACCGAACTTTCATCAAGCCACAATCCGAAACAGAGTTCTAGTGGTTTGTTTTGCCCAACACTAGTGTTAGGTGTGCTGCTGAGACATGCTGTACTACTGTGCTTCCAGCAGCACAGCCCTCACAGGGTTAATTGACTGAGCTGGCTGGGTGTGGCACTTCCTGCTAGCCAATCTCCTGGGGCTGTGCTCACATATAAACCCAGCTCCTGTTCAGTCTCTGTCTGGTGTTTAGGGTGAGCAGTTGTGAATCCTTGTCTGTTGAAGCTTGCTGTGTGATCTGTGTCTTGCTGTTTCATGTCTGCTTGTTCGTTTATATTCTGTCAGTTTTGTGTTAGCTTGCTGTGTGACCTGCGATCTGTGTCCTGTCCTGTTGCAGCGTTCTGTGTGAACTGTGTCCGGGTCCGCTGGACTCCTGGTTAGTGTAGGGACTAGCAGTATAACCAGGAGCCGTGAAGTGGCCTGCTAGCTTTCATGTTTTGTACAAAATGTCAACGAATACCCGGTCTTTATATTCAGCTTATCATCTGTTACTAGTGTTTGCATTGAGGCTGCTGTTTGCTGTGTATTCTGGCTCCGTGTGTCCTGTTGGTCAGTCCCTGTCATGTGGCATGTCAATGAGTCCTGTTCTGGTGCGTGGCTCCTAGGATCAGCTAGGGCCCAGATCCGAAGACCGCTAGGCTGCCCTTATTGGGGCAATGTCCCCGCTTAGGTAGGGCCATGCCATTCCTCCCCTGTAGCACAGGGTCAGTTTGTCAGAAACCCGTGTGAATACCGTGTGCAACCTGTGTGCGTACCCAGTCTTTTTTGGTCGCGATCGTGTGGGCCCCCTGCTCAGTTTGCCCACACGATCGTAACAACTAGTTAATAATGATATGTACCAACATAGTAGTATCCACTACCACTACTTCTGTGAAAGACTTGGTATCATCCACTGCTGTTTGTGAAGTGGGACTTGGGATTTCTACTTCTCACTGTGCATTCATTTCCAGCAGTCCTAGTTTCTCAATGGAATTTACTGATTGGTAGCAAGAATGACTCACTAAGGTCCGGTTAAACGGTAATTGGAGTAGATGTTCATTAACTAATGCATCTGCATGACAGAATGATCATTTCCATTGATGTACTTAATACTTATAAAACTAGTCAATGATCCCCCTGTTGTGGTGGTTCTGGGATCTGTTTCTTTCTAGTAATTTGGTTCAGGTCTTGTATTTGGTTCTCTTCATCTTCTGGCTCTGGTAGGAGTGGTGTTAGGTGAGACTTGCCTTGTCTCACCTGTGGGTAATTTGGGAGGACTTTTTAACCTGGCCTTGTGCTTAGCTCACTGCTGTTTAATTCAGTCTCCCTCTGACCATGGTGGAAGTTAGGTTGGTGCTGGATCTCCTGTTCTCCTGATTCTTCACTAAGCTAAGTACTTAAGTTACTATTGTTGATATCTTGTTCTCTGTGGTTTTCTCCTCTCCCCTGTAGGGTCTGCTAGTGACCTAGGCACGTGGTCAGGTTCCCCCTTGTTAGTGCAGGTTATCTGCGTATAGGCAGGTCCCTTCCCTGGGTAAAGGGTTTATAGGGATGCTGTTTCCGTGGTGTCTTAATTGTTTACCACTGTTTTCTGTTCAGTTGTGGTCTATTTGTTCACAGCCCATGAAGTCTTTCAGGTTTTCGGATCCATTGCGTCTAGATTGGACATGACACACTCTTGAAGGGGTTTTTAGAGTTCATGTAAATCAAAATTTATTGTGTGATGCCAAATTCTGCTGTATGTTGTATAGTGCCTTACATCTCAGTTCCTCTCTTGCATTGGAAAAGTTGTGTACAGGTTTGCTAGTAGTTTTGTGGAGCTATTATGTAATCAAGATCTTATGGGGTCATTCATCATTCAGTGTGCACCTAAGACAGTGGAAGGAACGTAGTGATTGTCTTTGTCTTTAGACATGTTTATAGCTGGATGTTATTTAACAGAAGCTTCAGCCATCGTGGATTGAGCCAGAAGCTTAGCTAAAAAGGACAGACGCAGACTAGTTTCTACAGCTAGATAAAATATTTCAAGAACAAACTAGGCAGTCATACTGGAGCATCCACGTAAATGGTAAATCATGCTTCTAATTAGCTTCATACAGTAATGCTTTTATGCATGACAGAACTGTTTGTCTTAAAAGACATTTTCTTCTTTTTCTCTTCCTCTCACTTTGCAGAAATAATTATTATAGCATCATTAGGCAGCCATCATTAGCAGTTATGAATTAAATATACTCTACTGTCCAAGACCACAGATGATATCACTACTCAAGAAGTGAATAAGGTTTAAAATTATCTCATTGTTCTTATCTGGTACCTCAAGTAGGCTTTGATTATAAGGGCTCTTTCCTAAGAGCATATTTGCGACGCATAGTAAGAGTGCAATTTTTGCATGCGTAGTGCGCATTGAAAAGAACCCATTGATTTCAATGGGTTCTTTCACATGAGTGTATTGTTTCATGTGATGTATGATTACGTGAAAAGATAAGTGGCTTGATCTATTTTAGTGCATATTACGGAATGTGGAAGCCCATTAAAATCAGTGGGTATTTGTAAATCTGCACAAAATATGCTGGAAACTTGTATATTTGCTGCATATTTATGCACAAAATCAATGCAATTTTGTGCATTCTTTTTCGTGTGTGCAAATATACAGTGGAGATGTGCACGCAGCGTATTTACGCGGTCAAAGTGCACTTACGCTCATGTGAATGAGCCATAAATAGTGATGTTAAAGGGACCTGTCACTTTGAACATGCAGTCTGATCTGTACATTATAGAGCAGGAGGAGTTGATTAGATTCATACATAATTTTTAGGCTAAAAATTAAGTTAAATTGTTTTTCTAGAACTTAAATATTAACCTCTTTCAGACGTGCACCATAAACGTAGGAGCTGAGCCCGCTACATACAGGGCGGGTTTCATCCATCTTTGATAACTGACACCATCGGCAATAGCTGTGATCAGCGCTCATGCCAATCACAGCTGTTAACTCTTAAAATGCCCTGATCGGCAGTCAGGGGTCCTGAATGGCCTCCTCGCGATAACACTGAAGTACCATTTGGTTGTCATGGTAGCCTGGGTCCTTTTGAAGGCCCCTAGGGACGCCATGAATGATTGTCTATCAAGGTATGCCTGTGGGATGTCTTGATAGACTGCCTATCAGAATACAGTATAATGTAATACTATGCTATTGCATTATACTGTATGTGAGCAAACAATCACAGGCTCAACTCCACTCTGCAGATTAAAGAAATTTTTTTTTATTATCAAAAAATGTGTAATATATATATATATATATATATATATATATATATATATAACGTAAAAAAAAACCTTTTCTCAGTTGTCATAAAAAAATTAAAACCAGTATCACTACGTTCACAAACGTTCAGATTATAAAAATATCAGATTTTTAACCCCTAAAGTGAATGGGAGCTGCAGCAGAAAAAAAGCGCAATATTGCTGCTCAGTCCAATCCACTTAAATGGGACCGAGCTGCAAGTATATCATGTGAGCAAGGAACATGATGTCACAGATGAATGAAGAGCCTGCGGTGCTCACCCAAATACCTCAACCTCTTAGTGCATCTGACTGGTGGGGGAGCTGATAATTGGATCCTCACCAATTAGATAGACCTAATAATGATCTCTCCTAATTGGGATACAGTATAAAGTCATGAACAACCCCTTTAAATGCCTTCTCACTCTGGGCTCATGAGTCCAGTCGGCGGTCTTGCTCTGTGATTTACAGCTAACTCTGCACACTACGGAATAAAACTATTAAAGTGGTTGCCTCATAAATCTCACTTTTTTGTTCTAATTGACTTGCCGCATTCTAAACGACAATCCCTATCATCATTGTATTATTATTTGGAATCATAGAATGGTAGAGTTGGCAGGTACCTCCAGGGTCATCTGGTCCAACCGCCTGCTCAGTGCAGGATCACTAAATAATCCTGGACAGATGTCTGTCCAACCTCTGCAGACTGTTCAAGCTTGTCTAGATCTTTTGTAATCTCCTCCCTTCTCTATTGTTAGCTATTCCTCCTAGCTTTGTATCATTTGCAAATTTGATTTCTTGGCGATGGCACAGGAAATACAAATAAACATACGAAAAAACCTGTACGGTGCATGACCACCCGTGAGCCTCCACAGTCATACGCAATACAGTAAAGTGCCATATGCAGGGTCACCGGCTGGACTCACAACTAGAATCCGCTGCGGGCCTCCCTAATGCAGAATCCGCCCCCCTCCTGTGAGCCTGGCCTTAGTCAGATTTGAACATAGAACCCCAGAGCTGTAAGGCAACAGTGTTAACCACTGAGCCACTGTGCTGCCCACAACATTAAAAATCATTTACCATTTTGTTGTGCATACGCTCACTTTACCTAGGTCCCCATGCAGGGATAAGTCATCACGTAATATTTTTCTCAAAATCAAGAGGATCATAATCTGGCTGGATCGATATTGCATCAGAAGATGACTGCCAATGATGTCTCTTAAAAAGGTTTTTCCAAGGAAATATTACTCCTCAGGATAGGTCATCAATAGTTGATCAGCTGAGGTCTGCAACTCAGGACCCCAGGCAATCAGTTAATCCACTGTCAACGCCGAGCCACACATGGGGACGGAGCAGGATCTGCTGCACCAACCACTGTATAGCGTCCTGTGCTTGTAACTGTAGGCACAGTTCTAAATAAAATCAATGGGAAATGCACCTGCAGTTACAAGCGGTGACCATGACATGGTCCGGAGCAGCAGCTTTTACTCCAAACACCTGTGTATTGCGGTACTGTCAGCGGGTGCCTAATCAGCTGATCAGCTGGGGTTCCTAGTGGCGGACCCCTGTGGATCAACTATTGATGACCTATCCTGAGGATACGTGTTCAATAATATTTCCCCAGAAAACCGCTTTAAACATTAAAGTTTATAGTTTCATCCCTTATTGTGCACCAAAAAGCTGTTCAAGGCCTCCACGGTACACCCAATTGACACCGATTTTCCAAAGTACAATGTGAAATAATAAAGTGAAGAACACCAGCTATTTTTTGACTTGTACATGTCTATTTGTGAAACTAATGCACTTGGCTTTTCATAACCATTTCCCTATAGTTGTGACATGAAAGGACTGTATTTCTCTTTTCATGTATTGAGAACATCTACATGTTTTTTTCTCTTTGACTGAAAGCCAAAGTGAATTTTAGGTAAAGAGTTTTGTTAATTCTTTATATTCGAATGACATTTTTATCATTTTGGATTGCAAAAAATATATTTGAAGAAAGTAATAAGTTTTAGGGAGCAAATAAACTTGCTCAAGAGATTGATTTATTGTATCTGTTACAATATAAAATAATGTGTCTGTTTTAGAGTGGAGCTATCAGTTGTGTATAATGTTATCACCAGGAAACGCTCTGATACATTTGTCTTCCCCTTTGACACATAACATTATAAATTAACAACCAAAAATGTGGTGGTGGCATAGTCCCTGTAATTTCCATTCATTCTACACTCTTGTCCCTCTTGCTGGCATCAATTGGAAATCGGTACTTATAGCGCTTGATTGCTATGCGCCTGGGTGTGGTTGTTGTTATGTGTTTTAGGGCAAACATTGTCCAAAAGTGGATATTGACTTTATTGTATTTCATAATCACTTGGTGATAGGTAAAAAGATGAGATTAGCGCTCCAATTTGAGGTGGAGGGGATGGCAATAAATCAGAAAAAAACTCACCACAGACGTAACCGGACCCTATGGGAAAGGTCACGGTTCGTCCAATGGTCCTGGATGGTAGGTGATGTCAAAGGTGGATGATGTCATCAGTGTATCCAAATAACTGGTCAGAGGGACATCCCAATAAGGGAGAGCATCACAGGGTAACTCTAGGTAAAAGCATATACCAGAGGCGACAGGAAGTGGCAAGTAATCACTTGGTGGAGAGTGTTTCATATATGGAGCTCCCACTTCTTTATAGCCTTCGGTCCTCCTGTGAGTGATCCCATTTCTCATTAACCCTTTATAACCTACGATATACTAAAGATTGATGCGTATTTCTCAGATGCCAGGCAATATTTCCTATTTTCCCAATTTCGAAATCTTTTCTTTTTTTTTTAAATGTCTCTTGTTCAGCGATATTTTGGTGATAAATTGTTAAATGGCTGTAAAAGACTCTAAATTCATCTGTCTTGTAGTGAGTAGGGCATGACATGTTTTCATCCAACTTCGCCAAACTTTAGCAGTTACATGATTGAAATTGATTATTCTGTCCAGGAGCTAACAATGCCTTATTGTATGATGCTAAACCCAAGAGAAAACTCGGAATGTGGCTAATGGAGGGGAACATGGCTTTGCTACAGCGCAGACGTTTGAAAGGTTGAAGTCAAATGGCCACTAAATTTAGAAAGCAGGTATATCTTATAGTTTAGTATATAAACAGTACATGTAAAGTAGAGTGCAAGAGTTGAATAATTTATGACAAAGGAAGATGTCTAATGCAACAATTATTTCATACTTGCCAACTGATTGGGTTGGTTAGAGCAAGGAGAACTGGTCATCAGGCAAATCTAAAATCTATCCAAGGACTCCGTCTGGCACTAGGCAACGCATTTTGTTCTATTTTGGATTTGTTAGCACAGTCCATTTTTTCAACGTTTGCTAGTCCCAGACATGCAGCTTCTCCACTCTGCATGCTTCTTGGACAGGCTAATTTAGTGACTGTTGAGCATTTACGGTCTTGGTGAGCAACCAGAGAATCAGCAGAGAGCCCATTGAAGCAATTATAAATTATTCCGAACATGAGGAGGGAGACTGTCAGATGAAAGTGAACTTACTTCTGAAGGGAAGAGGTTGCTTTATCATAATCATGCATAGCTGGCTAATACTAGGTTGGTTTTAAAAGATGGAAGAGAAGTCATGTAATAGTCTGATAATTAGTAAAAGTGCATAAAATAGTGGCACAAAGTCTTTGAGAAAAGGAAGGACTGATATAACTTTCCTGATTTAACGTTTCATGTTTCTAAAGTTCTCAATAATAATAGACATGTAATATAGCTTAAAATATCCTAATAGTCTAATGTAGTAATATTAAATTAATTAAGATTCACAATTAGTGCAACCAGTACGATTATCTTGTTTAGATTCCACTATATTGCATTAAATGTAGATAACTAAGGGTTTCTCAATGAATGATTTTTATGAAATCATTTACAGCATATCATAGTATTATGTCTTCCATGCTGATTGAACCCATACAATGGGCATGCTTGAGATGTGCTCTTCCTCAGGGTTCTGTAGACATACCAACAGCCTGACACTGTAGATTATTAACTTCATCACATATCTCACTAACATGTCAAACGTGCCCACCCAGTTAATATAATGCCAGTATCATTGTATACAAGTATATTTCACCCTGTTTTATTGGATGGAATGTACACACTTTGGGGCAAATTTATTTAAAAATGGTGTTTTATACACTGGTCTTAGATGAGTGATGATGGCATAAGATGCGCCAAATGTAATAAGAGGTGCATTGTACATTTGGTGCGACTTGGGGCGGCCGTGTGCCGCTTGCTGAAATCTACAGCAGGTACAACCTACTGTATATTTATGCTGTAATTTACAGCAGTGTCTGCCGTAAATTGTAGTGATTTGATGGACCGCCCCCTCCGCGCCCCAACAACTTTTTATAAACATCGGGAGGGTCACATTAAACGCAGACACATTGCAAATTTCATGCAAGTGGGACTTGCACAAAAATGTTAAACTTTTTAATGCCACAAATGTGATATAATTGCATGTTCATAATTCCCTCTTTGTGTAGGGTCATGTGACTGGCCTTCGTCCCTGGTCTGTTAATATTTCTGTTATAAAATTCAATAAAAATAGATTTGCACAAAAAAGGCATTTGATGCAAAACATCCTGATGGGATGAGGGTTACATTTTTTTTCCATTTGGGGCAGAATGGCTCACGCCTTATTTGGAGGGGTTACCTTCCTCTGGATCAGTGGAGTGAAACAAGGTTTTACAGTTTGCCCACACCTTTCTCTTTGCCCATGTCCTCTCTCATCCTTTGGTTGAACTAGATGAACATATACGTTCTTTTATCCTTACTAACTATATAACTATGCCTTTAAAATATAGCAAAGTCTTCAAATTTGAAAGTAAGAAAATTAAAGGAGTACTTGTCCCCATTATCAATAGGTTGTTAGCAGACATCAAGCTTGGTTGAGTTGAGATGACCATATAGTACATATCAAAAGGTTTGTGCAAAGTTTATGTGGAGTGATGCAGGTGGTATGGATTTGGGAGCAAAGGGTCTTCTAGCTAACCGGATATCACAGCTCCAGTGATTCCAATACAAAAGGCATAGTAAATGATTGCTTTTCACATCATTACATAATATATTAGTATAGGTTCTCTGTTATCCTTCAGCAGTAGTACAGTGGTGACTTGACATACCAGTTTAATCTGTTGCGAGACGGAGCTGGTAAGCCAAAAAACTCGTATATCAAAGCACTTTTCCCAATTGAAATGCATTGAAACACCATTAATGTGTTCCAATGCATTTCAATGGGGAAACTAACTGCAAGTAGAAAAAAAAAATCAATACTCCCCTACCGCCGGCGTTCCCCGATGATCTGCGGCGCTGCTGCAGGCTGTTGCTTCCTCCTCCACGCCGACACAGAGCATTGCTTTCTGGATGCGGGGCTTGAATGCCCCGCCTCCAGTAAGCTAAGCTCTGATTGGTTAACTCAGCGCCCATCAGCCAATGAAAGCTGGCACTGGGTTAACCAATCACAGTCATTCAATGACATCATTGCTCTGTGTCAGTGTGGAGGAGAGAGTGACAGCCTGCAGCAGTGCCGCACGCCATTGCGAGGACGACATGCCGGTGACAAGTGAGTATAGATTCCCCCATGAGCCTTAGTTTGCGAGTTTTTTGACTTGCAAGCAAGCTCGTACCCTGAGTTTTTGCTCGTAAATCAGAGCAAAAATTCGGGAGAGAGCATGCTTGCAAGTCAAAAAACTCGCAAGCTAAGACACTCACATCCAGAAGTACCACTGTATTAGAAATTCAAGTATGAAGAAATTTATAGCCAAAGAGCCATTTAACAATTGAAAAAAAAATGTTTCAAAATGCACATTTTTCGTGAAAATTAAACCATCCTTCTTGTCTAGAGGATTGCGGCATATTAGTAACATGCAGAAAACTAATATTTTCTAGTAAAAACTTTGCAGAATAAGACCATCTGCACTACATCAGATAAGGATGGGATCGATTCATGTGAAAGTAAATCAATGCTTTCTTTTATAAAATTGGAACGGTACAAAACTGGCAGAATCCCATGTGCACAATGAATCCTTGAGCAAATACCAATTTCCATCCACGTGACTTGGCAGTTTCGCATAAGTAAGGCATGTCTGCAAATAAGGATTCTAGTAAATTAATGTATTAAGTACAGAAACCTAATTTGAATGATTGCTCTAATGTGGAATACTTATTTATTGGCATGGACGTATAATTGCATATTGAAATGCACTGAATTGACTGAATAAGAAACCAAACACGAAGCTCTTATGAAATATTGCAAACCATTATCGCAGCGGCACAGATTCCCGGCGACTATAGCTTTAGTCAATATAACACTTGCTTTCCTGCTTGTTTTTATATTTGATATTTTATGTTTAAAATGTGTACATTTTTTAAAAAAATTTATAATCTCATATAAAGGAATGTTTTGTAACAAAAGCATAAATATATTGGCCCTAGTCATAAAAGCTGTGCTGTAATTTACATTTGAAATTTGTACTTCATATGTCCATCTTCAACCACAATGGTGTACTAAGGTATGAATCTTTATTTTCCAGTCCAACATGGCTGTTGCGTAAAACTGTGATAAATTTCAGTTACATTAAGGCTACCTATATACATGAAATATCTGAGTTCAAAGCTCACTCAATCCGTAAACCGCCTTCCCTGGTCCTTCCACACTTATGCACTCTCGTCTCAGCCGAGCATGCATGTGTCTTGTGTGCAGTGAGGGAGAAAGACGCTACCATATACCCGTGGCAGACGCTTATCTCCTTTAGAACAAAAGGATCAGGCAGTTGAAATCCAACTGTCCAATCCTTATTTCAGCCAAATCTGCCATCAGGAGATAGTCAAGAGGCCTTTATACACAATAGGTGATCAGTCGTGCCAGAATCAACAACTTTGGCTGATCTATATTTTTCTTTGTACTTGTTTTATTGAACAGTTAAAGGGGTTGTCCCGCGAAAGCAAGTGGGGTTCAGCACTTCTGTATGGCCATATTAATGCACTTTGTAATGTACATCGTGCATTAATTATGAGCCATACAGAAGTTATTCACTTACCTGTTCCGTTGCTAGCGTCCTCGTCTCCATGGAGCTGTCTAATTTCAGCATCTAATCGCCCGATTAGACGCGCTTGCGCAGTCCGGTCTTCTCCCTTCTGAATGGGGCTGCTCGTGCCGGAGAGCTGCTCCTCGTAGCTCCGCCCCGTCACGTGTGCCGATTCCAGCCAATCAGGAGGCTGGAATCGGCAATGGAACGCACAGAGCCCACGGTGCACCATGGGAGAAGACCTGCGGTCCACCGTGGGTGAAGATCCCGGCGGCCATCTTCGCAAGGTAAGTAAGAAGTCTCCGGAGCGCGGGGATTCGGGTAAGTACTATCCGTTTTTTTTTTAAACCCCTGTGTCCGGTTTGTCTCGCGCCGAACGGGGGGGCTATTGAAAAAAAAAAAACCGTTTCGGCGCGGGACAACCCCTTTAACCAAATAGAGTAAAGTCAAACAGTACAGAATCATACATTAAGTACCGCATATTAAAACCTAAAAAATGCAAGAGCACAGAACATGTTCCTCAATAATTACACTTTACCACTTAGAAAACCGGGGACGATAGAGGAAACAGCATAACTTAACTGCAGTCATCCAAGGGGTTCAATAAAGATCTGTAACCATGTGTAGTTAATAGTATAATATTAGAATTGTACCAGTCACCCACACCTTGCCAAACATCTCAGGGCAGTTCCTATTTCAATAATCTTCCTGTTCATGCAATAAGTTAGTATTTACCACGTTTTTCTAATGAGTAATAGTAGGTTCTCTAGACACCATCACTTTCAAGGCTGTTGCCGTACGTACTAGGAAAAGGGAACTCTGCAAGGAACTCTTTTGGTAATGTGTTCAACCATCCTCTTGGAGGAGGCCTAATAGACAAACCCTTGGAGTTGTGGAAGTTGGCACATTAGATAATAGATTAATTACTCCATCCCAGAAGACATAATATCCGAGCATCACCATATCAGATGAAAGAAGTCAGCTCTTTGCTCAGGGCACCTGATACATTGAGGTCAAGGTAGTCTATCCATTCAATACAGACGAACAGGCATCAAGTAACATTGATTAAAGATAAACAATTGAACTACCTTGTTGTTAGCGGCTAGAGAAACAAAGAAATGTGACTCTAGCTTTCTGAATGTCTTCTTCCGACAGGTGTCATTTATCCAATACCACTCGAGGTATAAAGGATATACTAGTGTTAAGGAGATGTGTATACACTATGGATATTAAGCCTCTGAGACCTTGACTTTTGAAAATGCCTATCAAATGTTAGGAAGACATTTGGCTCATCTATATTTAATGTGGCGGGCCATGCTAACAATCGGAAAGGTCTGTGTCTGCTTGTTGCTAAAGATTTGGTTTTGATACTGTTGATGCAGGTACATTGTACCAGATATTCCATTTAATGAAGTGGCAACGTTCTGTGTAATGCTTCTTGATTTTTAAAGGATTCCATCTAAGTTTAATTCGACCTCGCTGAGAGGCATATCAAGTTGAAATAGCGTTAAATTGGGCTGTTTACAAAAGACTCTGCAGTGATGAAGATTTTTTTGAGCATTGATGTTTGATATTTATGCGACCAACAGAATAGACCGGACAGATTAATTAATGTTTCCACCTTTTATTTCAGATCATAGAATTTTCACATGTTATGAGTAGTCATTTTGCAGCACTGTTAAAATATGTTTGACACATATTACAATGCACCTACAGATGTTCCAGCAGAGCAGGAATTAAATTGAATGATAGCTCCACTTAGTTTTAAGCATTTTTCAAATTATAAACTTAAAAATACTAATCTCTTTCAGTAGTAATTGGTTACCTTTTGATGCAAAGTTGGCATTCTCAATAGCCATGGCAAACCCATGCTGGCATGGTCTGTTCTGTTTCATGCTGGTCTAATGATCAGCAACATTGAGGAAGTGTATGTTTAACTATTATATAATGCCAGTCATTATAGGAGGTCCAGATTGTGTACTTAATTGTCCAGAATGTTAATAACTCGTAGATTAGTGCAAAGAAATGTACTCTGCTGCACTGACCTTGCATCAAATTGATACCAATTGCAATCAGCAGTATCATCAATTTTCAAGACAACTCCAAAATAATTCCAGCGTGTCCCTATGGATGGCCACTGATTTTTTTTTTTTTACAACTGAAGCTACAATAGCTTAACAGCTGCTTTACTGTATGGAAGCTTGACGTGAATGTCCACATTGTACCACTATGTCATTTTTAGGTCCAAAATTCTGTGCTGATAAATTTTGTAATATATTTAATAGTGACCAGAGCTACATTAACCCCTTAAGGACATGGCCTATTTTGGGCTTAAGGACGCAACGATTGTTTTTCTTTACAGCGTTAATCATGCAGCATAAATGACACAATACATTTTTACTGCGGGCCGGTACGATTACAACGATACCAAAATTCTTATATTTTTTTAGGTTTTTCGACTTTTCTGCAATAAAACTCCCTTTTTTGAAAATCTTTTTTTTTCCCCTAAATCGCTGCATTTAAAGTCCTGTAACTTCTTTATTTTTCTATGTATGGAGGTCTTTGAGGGCTTATTTTTTGCGAGACAAGCTATAGTTTTTATTGGTGCCATTTTGGGGAATATACGGCTTTTTGATCACTATTATTGCATTTTTTGGTAGGCAAAATGCTACGAATTAGCATTTTGCCTATTTTTTTTTGCTTTTTTTACGCTTTTTGCCGTGCAGAATAAAAAGCGTATTCAAGTTATTGTACACGTCGTTACGGACGTGTCGATACCAAATACGTGCCATTTTAATTCTTTTTTACTTTTTTTATGCTAATATGAGAAAAAGCATAAAGGTTTTTTTTTACATTTTTCTCTTTTTTACATTTTACTTGTGTCCCTCTGGGGGACTTAAAGCACAGAACTGATGATCGCTGTGATAAGGCATGGCAAGACTTCTGTCCTGCCATGCCTTATCGCTTATACAGCGATCATAGGCTCTGGCAACACAGGACGCGAGAGATCGACAACTTCACAGAGGGAGCGCGCTCCCTCTGTGAACCCTTCCCATGCTGCGATCTACATAGATCGCAGCAGGGAAGGGGTTAACAGTGTGGGGCGCATCTCCGATGCACCCCTGCTGTTGCAGCGGGAGGCCAGCTATGTCTGACAGCCGGCTCCCACTGCTGGATAACGCGAGATCTGTCATGATCTTGCGCTATCCCTATGACGTAAGGGTACGTAATTTTGCGGGAAGTACCCCACACCCATGACGTACTCTTACGTCATGGGGAGGGAAGGGGTTAATTTATGCTACAGAGTTACAAATAGACATGGTTAAAGGCAATGGTAAAAGTGTGACTACCTGCAGATACCACTGGGAGACCTTAGCGATATCATGTATACTGTTCTGTTATTGAGTTCAATGTATGAACTTGCTTATTATAGTGATTTGTCACCAGGTTTATGCAGCATGAGCCTTAAAATGTAGTCTTCAATATTAGTGAACCCCAACTACTCCAGCCCGCATGGATGATTACCAGCTTTCTTCCTATACTGTGCATAAAAAGAAATCTGACAATGAGTGGAGGGAGTGGGACTACATATCTTCATGGCGCTTCAGGCACCGATTAGGTCTGGGTATAGGTGTAAGTCCAGTGTGATGTCATGGCATCAGCAGCAGACCACGTGATTTGCCCGTTGGTACAGGCGCAATGTTATTTGATGCCTGACATTGTGAGTAACAGCTCCCTATCTGTAATATTACTGATAGGCTGGCTGGGTTGTCTATCTGCTCAGTCAGTCTATCTGGTTCTCTGGATTTCTAGGAGTGCCAGTGATGCTCTTTGTGTTTTCTGCTCTGTGTTCTGTGTTTAGTACTCTGTCATAAGTTCTTTGTGTTCAGTGTTCAATGCTTTCCTAGATCTTTTTGAATCTACTCTCTTCTCTAGTGTTAGCTATCCCTCCTAGCTTTGTGTTGTCAGCAAATTTGATCAGTTTCCCATCAATTCCCTCCTCCAGATCATTTATAAAAATGTTGAACAACACTGGGCCTAGGACAGAACCTTGTGGTACCCCAGTTGACACATTCTTTCTCTCTATTTTGAGTTTTGCTTCTTTTCAGTAGTGGGGTTGCCCATTTCATGGCTGGTGATCTAGTTGGGGCTGTTCAGGAAGTACCTTCTAGTGTTACTTTAGCTATTAACCATTGTCTGTGTTTGTCTGCTACATTTAGTTCAAGCATTTCTCTGTATTCATCACTCAGGCTGTCAGTGTCTTGCTCACTTGGTTTTTGCTATCTGTTGCACCAACAAGCCTGAGCAGACATAACACATCCTCATATCACGCTGTAGCACAGAAACACTGACTTTATGGAAACTACTGAAACAAAAAAACATATAAATGACTCAGCACTGTAATCAGCGTTTCTGTCACTAATTAGTCATGCTCTCACATAAGTCAGCATAAATGTGGTGACAGATTCTTTTTAAGTTTCTAAACTTCTAGTGTAAGCCTTAGATAGCCAGAATTGTATTATCTTATAGAGGATCTACCATGGTGTAATATCACATAACTCTGCAAATAAGGCCCCATTGACTATATTCCCTTTTTTTTCATACTCACCTCTGCTAACCTGGTTCGACTCTTCTTAGGTCCAGCTCCAAGCAGTGCAAATCTGTCAGTGTTGTGGTCCTTACTGCTTGCTGTTAGTGAGTGAAATTGGACTTGAATGAGAGTCTATCTTTGTGAGCAGAGGTGAGTATGAAAAAAATGCAAGTATAGTGTCTGCAGAGCCATGGCTGCACATCTATGTTGCTAGCCCTACTGACTTTACAGCATGTTAAGTCTTCATTAAAGCGACCCTCCAATTCTTGACAAACAAAAATGGCTGCCCAAATTTTCTGATTACACACTGTGCATCAGTATCCATCATAAGTGTAAGATAATACATGTTGCTTTGATTGGCCAGTACTGCCCACATGGGCAGGATTGGCCAGTCAGAGCAGCATGTAGTGACTTAGACTATCAATGCATATTAATGCACAGTGTGCATCAGGTAGCTAGAGAAGTGGTACAACCATCTTTGTTTAGCCAGAATTGGAGGGTTGCTTTAACCCCATGACATATTAGATACTACGATCCACATTTGGGTTTGTATTGTCCTCACTATAACTAACCCATGGCTCCAAAATGACTGGCATTTGCCCCTATCTATAGACCTATTTATATAAGCAAACCAAAATATTGCAAACTTTAAGAGTGTTTCACAAGATTCACTTGAAATAAGGAAGCTTTCCAGGGACCACTAGTTGGTCTTCTTTGCTTTAGGAAACATTTATCACTATATATTAGCCATTATTTATAAAGCTCCAAGCCATTCCGAGGCATTGCACGCACAATATATTCTCTCATATTGTGCCCGGTCTCCAGTGTAATCTTCTGTTCCTATGCCAAACACACATTCACACTAAAGTTGTTTATTGGTTCATCGCTCTTATACTGACTTCCAAGTTAGCCAATCATTTTCTCTACATAGCTCTCATAATTCATATTCTGAATAGATCTGCTTGACCTTACATTTGTTCATCTGAATTCCAATTAGTACAATAATTAGTGCATTCTCAATTATTGAAATGTTAACTTGTGAGGTGACTGCAAATTTTTGATGTGTATATCCTATCCTCCAAATCCATCTGCATCTTGTGCATGAACTATCCGAGAGTGGACCTGCTCATATATCTTCATCTCCAAAGAACAAAAAAAAATTATTATAAAATAAGTTTTACAAATCGTACCAGAGTGCTTCCTGATTCACTACTTAAGATTCTCAGCTATTTACATTCACATCTACAACAAGACACACAGCATACACTTCTTTTACATTGCTTTTGATATTCTATCTGGTTCATTGATATTTTAGCAAATTTCGCTATACAGCTGTCATATTTCTTGATATTTCATTAGATGTGAGTAGGAGTTGCATCAATATCAGATATGAGGAAGAGTTGTTC
The DNA here is from genome assembly GCF_035609145.1 of Eleutherodactylus coqui. Classification (NCBI taxonomy): domain Eukaryota; kingdom Metazoa; phylum Chordata; class Amphibia; order Anura; family Eleutherodactylidae; genus Eleutherodactylus; species Eleutherodactylus coqui. Next base: position 131,627,532 of record NC_089841.1, read on the forward strand.
ATTATGATGTCCAGTGCTTTCAATTTTGTCAGATTAAGGCCTCCTGTCCACGTGCAATATGTCACTGTTATCCACGGCGATAATCCGGCAGTGGGTAACGCAGTAAACGCTTCCCATAGACTCGACTATGGAAAGCGCAGCCCACTGTCCACGAGCGGAGAATCATAGCTATTGTCCACTCAAGGGATTCATATCCCGGCATGCTACGATTTACTGCGATTCTCCGCAGTGAGCCTATCTATCAGATGGGCTCATCACTGAGACCTATCAGTTCTTCCCCTTGCTACCCCAAAGTGGAATATCACTAGCGATATTCCGTCACAGCCATGGACAGGCAGCCTAAAGCAGGTGTCTAGAAAAGTGCAGCTTTGTCAACAACTCTCCCATAAATTTCTATGATTATAAAAGTGGCTAAAAAGGCCTCTTAATTTTAGGTATTGCTCTAGTAGGAACTCAAGTCAAAAGAGTAAATTTCATATGCAGTTAAAACAAGAAAAGATCAAAGCTTGCTTTAATCTTGGAGCATAATCATGAAGAAATGCCCTTTCATCTAAGAACATTCATTTTATAGTCTTTCCAAGCCTTATGTAATTTGCCAACATGTATAGAAAAGCTTTAACCATGAAGGAATAAAATTGGTTAACTTTGTAGAACTTTTAAAGTTTGATTCTGGACATTTTTCATGCGTGATGTGATTATAATGTACTGTATATATCCCCGGTAGGCAGGGGTGTACCTGAAGGCTCAGGGGCCCGGGTACAAAAGTTCAGATCCATACCTAGATCGTGCTGCATACATGATCTCTAGCCCCTTGGTGTAATCTTTCCAAACATGAGGCATTTCCTGCACTACATGAACATTTGTTTTATAGCTCTCACACACACCACTTTTTACCACTATTAGTGCGGCGAGCGTCGTACTAACCGCAGTACAACGCTCTCATTGATTTTATTAGGGTTACTCAAACCTGCGCTCTAATGCAGTTTTCCTAACATCACAATTTTCAAGAGCTGTCTATTCTGTTTTTGTGTTTTCGTATTTTTTAACGTACCTCCTCATCCGTCACAATGATGGGGTGCATTAAAAAGCACTGTCAAACACTGTACCACGTGGTCAAAAATGCCACTCAAAAAATGCCAAAATTTCAAGCTGCGTTTTCTGAACGCATGTGTGAGAGTGGCCTTAGGGTGTGTTCATTTTTTTGTTGTACTTTAGAACCACAATTAAGAGAAAAACATAAAAAATCTACATGTGATATTTAAAGACCACAAACATTATTAAGAAACCTCATACACTATTAAAAAACTGCACGTGTTTTTGATGCGTTTTTTAATTGTCTGTAAAGTGTGAAATTATATACAGTATATACAGGGAGATATATAACTTATATCAGCCATAGATAGATAGATAGGTGTGAGATAGAGAGATAGATATGAGATAGAGAGAGATAGATATGAGAAAGATATAAGCTAGAAAGATAGATAAGAGATAGAGAGCTATAAGACAGATGAGTCAGATAATCGGAGACAGATAGGAGATAGAGAGATATGACAGAGATAGAGAGAAATGAGATAGATATATAAGATAGATATATTAGATATAGAGATATGAGCAAGATAGATATATATGAGATAGATAGATTTATATTGCATAGACTACAGAGATGGATAGATAGATAGATAGATAGATAGATAGATAGATAGATAGATAGATAGATAGATACACATACATATATGGCGGAGGGTGGCCTCTGGGCCCCCTCAGCGCAGGGGCTGGGTCCCCACTATGCCCTTAGCGACCCCTGGCGGTACGCCTGTGGCGGTAGGTAACCAGTAAATCAGGATCTATTCTTAAATCTTTGACAGGTCCTGAGCAGGTGATACAGTATATAGATGTTAATTTTTGAAACAACTTGTCTTTCATGGTTTGTTTTCTGAAAGTTGTCATTCTTGATGGCAAAAGTTAATAAGTAGAGATGAGCGAACACCAAAATGTTCGGGTGTTCGTTATTCGTAACGAACTTCCCGTGATGCTCGAGGGTTCGTTTCGAACAACGAACCCCATTGAAGTCAATGGGCGACCGGAACATTTTTGTATTTCGCCGATGCTCGCTAAGGTTTTCATGTGTGAAAATCTGGGCAATTCAGGAAAGTGATGGGAATGACACAGTGACGGATAGGGCAGGCGAGGGGCTACATGGTGGGCTGCATCTCAAGTTCACAGGTCCCACTATTAAGCCACAATAGCGGCAAGAGTGCCCCCCCCCCCCCCCCACTGTCAGCATAAAGATCGTCCTCCTCTGGCACAGCTGTAACAGCTGTAGCAGAGAAGAACGATGTTTGCCCATTGAATTCAATGGAACCGGCAATACAGCCGACTCCACTGAATGCAATGGGCTGCCGGCGATCGCAGGATGAATGGTCGGAAAGGGGTTAAATATATAACCCCTTTCCTGCAATTCATCCAGAAATGTGTTACACTAAAAATATATACCGGCGTATAAGGCGACGGGGCGTATAAGACGACCCCCCAACTGTCACCTTATACGCCGGTAATACAGTGGAGCAAAGAATAAAAAGCATTACTTACGTTTTTAGATGATCTGCGGCGCTCCTGCAGGCTGTCGCTCCCTCCTGGTCCACGGCAGACAAGCTTTCTCCACGAAAGACTTTAAATCCCTGCCTCCAGAAGCACATGTGCCTTCAGCCAATCACAGCCAATGACAATGATGTCATTGAATGGCTGTGATTGGCTGTGTTTCTGGAGGCGGGGATTTCAAGCCTTGAAATCCCCGCCTCCAGAAACACAGCCAATCACAGCCATTCAATGACATCATTGTCATTGGCTGTGATTGGCTGAAGGCACATGTGCTTCTGGAGGCAGGGATTTAAAGTCTTTCGTGGAGAAAGCTTGTCTGCCGTGGACCAGGAGGGAGCGACAGCCTGCAGGAGCGCCGCAGATCATCTAAAAACGTAAGTAATGCTTTTTATTCTTTGCTCCACTGTATTACCGGCGTATAAGGTGACAGTTGGGGGGTCGTCTTATACGCCCCGTCGCCTTATACGCCGGTATATATTTTTAGTGTAACACATTTCTGGATGAATTGCAGGAAAGGGGTTATATATTTAACCCCTTTCCGACCATTCATCCTGCGATCGCCGGCAGCCCATTGCATTCAGTGGAGTCGGCTGTATTGCCGGTTCCATTGAATTCAATGGGCAAACATCGTTCTTCTCTGCTACAGCTGTTACAGCTGTGCCAGAGAAGAAGGATTTGTCTTCTATATGTTCTCAATGGGGTCAGCGCTGCTGCCGCTGGCCCCATTGAGCGCATATAGAATGCATCCATAGCGAGCAGCGGGAGGGGCAGATTTCAATACTCGGGTGACACCTTATCTCCCCAGCCACTCACAGCAGGGGGGTGGTATAGGGCTTAAACGTTGCAGGGGGAAGTTGTAATGCCTTCCCTGTCTTTATATTGGCCAAAAAAAAGCGCTAACGTCTCAGGGAAGAAAGTTTAATTTACCAGAACACCGCATGGTGTTCGTTACGAATAACGAACATCCCGAACACCCTAATATTCGCACGAATAGCAAGCTCGGACGAACGCGTTCGCTCATCTCTATTAATAAGTCAAATCAAAAACCTGACTCTATTTGTAGTCTGGACTTCTATTGATAAAGTGCAGATCTATTTGGCACAATATACTTTACAAGCATTGCCAACAAATGAAACTGACAAAGTCCAATACGTCAGATCGGATTTTTCACAGATTAGTCTCATGGTCATTGTCTGGCACAGTCTTTTGTGGCACATTAAAGGTATGACCAACAACAATAAGTGGAAGAAATCAGTCATTATGGATAGAAAAAATCCTAATGGCTAGATTTAATTCAATCATGGGGACGCACTGCGGGGCTTCTCATTTTATTTCCATTATCAAACTGACTGACACATATTTCCTCCTTCCGCTCCAGTGAATAAGTTCTTTTGTGATAAGACGTTAATATGCTGTATATATGCAATGTCTTTGCTCCTTTTTAGAAATATAAGTAAATTTTATGTGGAAACATTGTTTTTCGTTGAAGCCAAAATATTTTTCAAATGGTGCGCACTTTAGTGCTATCTGCGACCTATCTGGTTGCTTCTCTTATCGTAAATCATTAATAAGATCTTTAGTAATTTGTGTATTACTATAGTAAATCTCTACCACACTTAAGCCCCATTTAGACGTGACGACTGTTTGGCAAACGATGCCCGGCACTCATCCCCGTATATACTAGCTCACGTTCTTTTGCACAGGAGCGAGTATCGTTGCTTCACAGCGGGGCGGCTGTAGGAGATTTCTCTTCCTGCTCTCTCCCCTCTCCATTCACATAGCACAGCGGCCTTTCAGTACTGCATAAAATCCTGAATGATAATCGTTCAGTGTAAATAGCAGCCGTTCAGTACTGAACGGCCACTATGTTAAGGCAATGGAGAGGAGCGGGGAGAGTAGGGAGAGAAATCTCCTTCAGCTGCCCCGCTGTGAAGCAGCAATACTCGCTCCTGTGCAAAAGCACGTGAGCTAGTACATGCAAGGATGAGTGTCGGGCTCGTTTGTAGTTGTCCCGTCTAAATGGGGCTTAAGTTTTTCTGATATATACTATTTTTGCATAAGATATCATTACATTAATTTATATGCCCCCCCCCCCTTCCTTAAAAAAATCAAAATTATATATGATGCCTGATAATGATTGGGGGAAATTAGTATGTCTCCTAATCATGGCAAGTGAACAGGGGTTGTTCATTCTAAGTTTCTAATGTAACTTTGTATGGTTTGCACTACATACACACACTCACTAAGTTAAAGGAGTTGTTATTTTTTTAGTGCTCAGAATAATAAAATAAGCCATACTTCCATTACTGATCCACCACTTCTTGAGTCCCACGGTAGTCTCTGCTCCCTGGTGCCTCTTGATGTGGACATGTGACATCTCTATTTCCTGGTCCCTCTTGACACAGATATGTGACCATTGCAGCCAATAATGGTCTGTGATAGGTCACTGATTGACTACAGAGGTCACATATTCACTGCTGTGGCTAGTGATTGGCTGCAGTGGTCACATATCTGTGTCAAGAGGGACCAGGCAATAGAGATCTGCAGGTAAATTTTGTAACAGGAAAGGTAGCAGATTGATAAGGTGAGTTTTACTTATCACTTTACAATATTCTGAGCAGTTAAAAAATAATTATACGGAAAACCCATTTAAGATACCATAGTCAGTTTCCCTGCAGTTCCAAAGAAAACCACAATGTATTGACAATGAGTTGTAGTGTGAAAATGACAAACTTAGAAATGAGGATGGCTCCCAAAGTGGAGTTGGAGGCGTCCACCTCCGCAACGAAAGGCAGGTGTTTTGGGTGGATCAGGAAGAACACTTAGAAGGTGAGAGGAGACATATAAGGCCATCCAAGCTTCTCTGAGAATAACTTACTGTATACTGAGGGTCAATCACCCCAAAACAGTCTGTATGTAAATGGTTATCTTTTCCTTTTGGAGAAGATTCTGGTTTTGACTCATATTTCCCAATCATACAAGGCCTATTAAGAGGTCTGACATTGACTTGCAAGAATGCTGCTTTCCAATAATTTACGCTACAGAGGTATTGTTCCATTTTCCCATTTGCATGGCTTTAGGAAGAAACGTTAAATGAAAGGGAAGAAACTCTTTAGGTTTACTCCACAAGCGGGTTGACCATAATGGTATTTTACTTTCATCTACCTATCTACCTAGTATATAAACTCATTGTGAAAAAAAAATCAAGCACCTAGAAGTAGTTGTCAGAATCAAAAACTTTCTATGTGTGATTGTAACATTGATATAAGTTAATGATTACAATATCAGAGCAAAAGGATAATTTAAATTTTAGAAAACTGAACACTTGATGGGAGGCTTTAGTACCATGTTGGACCGTCTCTAGTTTGGATACAACATGTGATACGAGCAGGCATGGAGGTATACAAGTTCTGTATGTAATCCTACGGCATATCAGTCCACGTTTGTTGTAACTGAACCTTTAGATCGTGCAAACTTGTAGGCTGTCAAAGTTGGCATGCCATATGCTCCCATCGTCTGCACCCAAGCTAAACCTGGATTTATCACAGTAAACAACCTAGTTCAACATCATAGTAGTCCAGTTTCGTTGTTCACGACACCACTGCTAATGGAAGTAATAGTGGGTGGGTATCAAAGGCAGCACATGTAATGAGTGCCATGAAACCAAATGTTCTTCAGCAAAGTGCCTGGAAATGCTTCCAACAGATACAGGGGCCAGCAATGATGGTGCCACCTGTCTCTGGATGGTGGACAATGAAACAGTTGAACCTGCTTATGCTTGTCAGATGATCAATTGATCTTCCGTACTGGTGGTCTGTCAAGGGCATCCTGAGCCCGGTCACCTTGTTTGTGCCCTGACATATCCACTGGTCCCTACACCTCCTATTAGTTTGGTCAGAACAGCCCAGGTAGTGGACAATTCGTTGATACGACCTTCTAGCTTCCTACATACCAATAATGCGCCCCCTCTCAATCTCTGTTAATGGGGAAAAGTCTTTTTGATTGCATCATAGAGGCATGTCTAGTGATCAACAAGCTGTACTCAAGCAGAAAAAGAGGTCCTCTACACACAAATGGCCTCTGAGAGCCTTTTATAGGCCAAGGATGGAACCACTTTTAGGGCCTCAGTTAGTAAGACCTTTCATCTAATCACTCCACAACTCTTATCATTTGCACATCTAACTGAGTCTTATTGAAAAAGCAGTCATCAGCAATCCAAAGTTTGGTTGGAGATCTTACACATATGGGTGCTCGCCCAAAGGGACTGGATCCTCAATTCCAAAATAATCCAGATAAAGTGATGAAAAGGCAGCACTCCAGGCAGCGAGATAAATATAATAGACCTTTATTTGCCCATAGTCCAAGTGCCAGCAACGTTTCGACCCGTCATGGGTCTTTTTCAAGCTTGAAAAAGACCCATGACGGGTCGAAACGTTGCTGGCACTTGGACATTGGGCAAATAAAGGTCTATTATTATATTTATCTTGCTGCCTGGAGTGCTGTCTTTTCATCACTTTATCTGCACATCTAACTGAGATGTAACTGCATGCCGGGTTTTCAGCAAACCGACAACTCCTTCTAGGTGCTTGAATTTTTTTGCCAATGAGTGTATAATTGATATAAATATACTATCGCCGGTGCTTGAGAACTTTCATCACTGCTTTATATACATGAATGCTTGGATTGAACTATGAGATGCTCACAACGCCTGAAAAAATAAACTTTGATTTTGCTATTTTGTGTCAGAAAAATATACGCTTTCATGTTCAAAGTAGAATATATATATTTATATTTTTTGTCATGTTATAATCTAGCAGTGACAGTACGTTTTGCATTTCAATTACTTGTTTTCCCAAAAGCAACCAAAGGGGTTAAGTCAAAAGATATACGTTTATATATTTTTCCTTTTCCATAGGCAAGTACTGAATGACACAGCTTCCCAATCAAAAGTGAGAACTAGCTTTAGGCTGCAAAACCTGTAAAATATAATTCAAAGAGAAATATGTATTAGGTGATCAGACATAATGTGCTAAACACATCACAGAAATGATGTAGAAAATTCTCTTGTATGATGTTGTTCATGTCGCTGAGGATGATAAGATTCACATCTTGTAAGACTCTGTCATTTTAGCATGGTGCACCATATTGTGTATATTAGACTTCTATAAAGAGTGATAATACCTTAAAGACCTTCCACATCGAACCTGTATGGCAGGGGTTTGAGAGCTGCATTGTCATACTGTACTACTACCAAAGGCCATATTGCATTTGAGACATTGATGGTATATTGATAATATTTTATGCCATAAATGTTTAATGTTGGGGTTTCACTTCTGGAACTTTTACTTATCAGTTATCTGTTTACATTATGGGAGCTATGGACACAGTTGAGCATTTCACCACATCTGATTGTCAAAAAATTAGGGGCTACACAGAAAAGCATTGAGAGCTCCATGTTACCCCCAGGCCTTAGATGGTGAACCCTAGATTTACAGCATATTGACTTTGGAATATGCAATGAATGTATGGTAGTGGGAATCCATCCAAAAGCCATGCTTGGCACTACTTGGGAATCACAAACTCAGACTTATGACTCTGTTGACTTGTTGGGCAGATTTGCTAGCTGTTTGTTGCAATTTGTGCCCTAATAGTTTTATTTTTTTGTCTAACCCTGGCATGTATGTGGTACTCCAGGTTGTCAGGAAGGGGGAACCATGATTAAGGCATCAATGAAAGTGGAGTTGACTGCAGAGCAGTTTCAGGTCTCTCTTTTTCTATGTCTTTAGTCAGTCAAGTGGATGAGTAGAGTGACTTCTGGCTCAAAAAGAAGACCTAGTCACAAGACCCAGCATAGGCTCCTCTGTGAAACATTTCCTCTGGGAACTTGGTTCTTTGCTGGAAACTTCTTTATTGATGTTACGACTAAAGTGTGGTTCGCTAACACTCGAAAGCTACACATCTCGAATCTCAGCCTAGGGAGGTCCTGGGACTTCTTCCACGTACTCTGCCCGAACTACAGTGGCAGTGGTTGAGATATGCTCCGGTCACGAGAGCCAGACTCAGCTCCTACAAGCTCTGGGTATATGTGGCTTAAAGCTCTTAGCAAGCCATGCATCTGCTCAATGACAATGTACACTACACAGCTCAATTTATATATTAGCTCTGCCTTTTGCGAGATTTCATTCTGCATCCCTGGTATTTGCTTCCAAGTATGTAAGGGTACTTAACTTCAAATATTATGAACAATGTTACATCAAACAAACCTTTAGACATGTGTTACCATCTTACATGTACAATATTAAAATATTTAAAAGGAATCTGTCATGTGATGGACCCCTAGAACAAAGATCTTTTATCATAAGGCGCTCCTAGTATTGTACTTAAAGGGGTTGTCCCGCGCCGAAACGTTTTGTTTTTTTTTCAATAGCCCCCCCGTTCGGCGCGAGACAAACCCGATGCAGGGGTCAAAAAAGAAAACCGCACAGTGCTTACCTGAATCCCCGCGCTCCGGTGACTTCTTACTTACCTGGTGAAGATGGCCGCCGGGATCTTCTCCCTCGGTGGACCGCAGGTCTTCTGTGCGGTCCATTGCCGATTCCAGCCTCCTGATTGGCTGGAATCGGCACGTGACGGGGTGGAGCTACAAGGAGCCTCTCTCCGGCACGAGCGGCCCCATTCAGAAAAGAAGAAGACAGGACTGCGCAAGCGCGTCTAATCCGGCGATTAGACGCTGAAAATTAGACGGCACCATGGAGACGAGGACGCCAGCAACGGAACAGGTAAGTGAATAACTTCTGATAACTTCTGTATGGCTCATAATTAATGCACAATGTACATTACAAAGTGCATTAATATGGCCATACAGAAGTGTATAACCCCACTTGCTTTCGCGGGACAACCCCTTTAAGTTGATGCTCTGTATGATAACTGAAGAATATTCTGACCTAATTAGCAGATGGGCAACATGTGGGCAGTGACGACTTAATGTCATTGGGTCAATCAAACCAGGAAGCACCTTAATCGGCATACAGAGCTTCCTGAACGGGAGTGCAACTGGACCTACTTTTGTACAATACTATAAACCTCTTATAGAAGCTCTGTAGTGCGTGGTGACAGTCACTATACATCACAACAATTTTAGTGGACTTCTTAGCAGAGTTTTAGAGGAAAGAGAACTGAAAATAAGAACGTTAAGAAACATACTTATAAAAAATTGCTAAACAGAACCGTTTGCCTGCAGTTATATTTAAACTGGGAAAACCTGTTTAATGCTGCAGAAGCTAGAATAGTAGTCCAGAAGGAATAATTCCACTAATAAAAAGTAGCCAGGCCAGTAAATATTAGCACAGACAAGCACTTCACAGAATAAATGCTCGACTGTATCTACAGGTTACTCCACGGCCATCTCTTCTCTTTGGCTTTAGGTTATTCTATTATAGTGGCAAATAGATTTTTTATTTTCTGTATGTTATATCTGCCAATGACATTCAGATGTATGTTATATAAAAAAGGTCCACAAACTTATGAGAACTGATCAGAGCTGAAATTATTAGAAATGATTAGAGATGAGCGAGCATACTCACTAAGGGCTAAGGGCAATTGCTCGATCGAGCATTGCCCTTAGCGAGTACCTGCTCGCTCGGGAGCAAAGATTCGGCTGCCGGCGGTGGGCAGGGAGTTGCGGGGGAGAGCGGGGAGGAACAGAGGGGAGATCTCTCTCTCCCTCTCTCCCCCCCACTCCCCCCGCTGACTGCCGCAACTCACCTGTCACCCGCACCAGCAGCTGAACCTTTTCTTCCTAGTGGGGAGATACCCGCTAAGGACAATGCTTGATCGAGTAATTGTCCTTAGCGAGTATGCTTGCTCATCTCTAGAAATTATCTATATAGCACCACATAGAAGTTTTCCATGTAAAGTTTCATCATTTTTCAAGGATCTCAAATAGTCATTCTTAAACCAAATAACATCATAATGAGAAATGACTGGTGAATGTGCTGAACATGTAGAGCCAAATGGACAGTGAAGACACATCACAATCCTCTATCAAACTTGAGCTTGAATGTTTTCTTATGAGCATCACTAAGATTGTAATCAGCTCTGCTGTAGATTGATTTTTCTATCTCAGTTTTCTAGTGTTTAATTGGCGATCTAGCGTTTCCAGCGGCAAGAATAACATAGCTTGTAGTGTTAATTTTGCCATCAAAAATACTGCAAATCTGTCAGATCTCATTATAAATCAATGGTATAAGGCAGTATTTTTTATATTGTTTTGAAATGGATCTAGCAACTTATTAATAAACATGTACTGAAAAAAATAAACTTGAATCTAAGGCTAGGTTCACACGGTGGTTTGGTCTATGCTGAGCCTTTTCATCCCAGGTTTCCATTTACACAACCATTGACTTTAATTAGGCAAATGAAGACCAAAGTTGCAAACTTTTGTCTCTGTTTTACATGGTTTTTGTCCGTTTTTACCTTTTTTGGAAGACAGAATGGTGTAGTTGTCTAAGCTGTTGTGTTCTCCAATAATGGTGGAAACAAACAGAAACCATGTCAAACAGAGGCAATTCTGCACCCCTGCTATCCATTTGCCTAACTGAAGTCAATGATTGTGTTCAGGGTTCTGTTTGAATACTATTTTTGGCTATTTAAACAGGTTCCTGTGACACATAGGCTCATTGTAGACCAAAATGCTGCGTGAATCAAGCTCAGTATGTTCTAATAGCACAGGTGTTTTGGTAAAATATTATTTGCTAAAATACCTCATGATTTCACTACTGACTTTTCTCCCGTTGAGTTTTATTCCTTGCAGTTAAACTTATTTTTTTTCTTTTTTGTAGGTAATGTTTTTAGAGCTAAATACGGTATTTCGGTTCTGATTGAACATAGCTGGTTCACTGGGTCACTCAAACATTCACTGTGGAGGGAACTGCAAGGCAACCTAATTACAGTAAACTTTTTTAAGGATTTGCAGTGGTTACCTAGTGCTGCAGTCCCTTCGATCTAAGAATAGTGGCTGACATGACAGTTAGAACTCCTCTAAGTAAGGTTGAATGAACACAACTGGGTCGGATTCCGCGTACCTATCCACTGTCTTCCTATCTGTGCTGTGGATGTGCCGGACAGCATGCCAACACACATAGTAAGTACAGGTTATGCTGCGCCATCGCTAGGCAATGACGCGGATTCTGCGGCCTGTCCAGTGTCAACTGCGGACGGGCTGCGGATCAGACGGCTTCCATTGACTTTAATCAGAATCCGCGTTAAAATAAAACATGTTCCAACTTTTCCCTCTGTGAGTGGAAAATTGCAATTAATTTTCGCTCATGGACACGAAAAAGTGATTTTAAACAGCATGTTTATGGGCAGTATTTGCTGCGGAATCCACAGGCGGACACCCACTCTGGATTCCGCAATGGAAATACACCCTTGTGCATTGGGCCTTAAGGTATGTACTAATGTATCGGAAATGCTGCAGATCCTCAACATTTCTGCATCAAAAACAGAATCAAAATCTGCAGATTTTAAGTTGAAATTAGCTGCGGATCAGCAGCTGTTTTCAAGCTTCTGCTTCTCTCACCTTGCAATTAGCAGCACACGGAGTAGCCCTCACCCGACAACCACTGCTAAGCGCTGCGGCCACCAGTCAGGTGATGCGTAAGTAGGCATATCACCTGACTGGCGGCCACAGCTCTTAGTAGCAGTTACCGGGTGAGGGTTGCTTCATGTGCTGCACTGAGGGGCTGCTGATTATGAGTTGAGAGGAGCGGCAGTCCGAAACCAGCTGCAAATTTGCAGCTGGTTGCAAATCAAAATCCGCACCAATGCTTCGTGTGAATGTACCCTAAGAGAATATTCAGACAAAACTCTTACTAAGCTACATTGATTTTCCGTGTAGATCTCTAAGTAACAAAAAGTTATTGCTCTCATCCAACAGGTGAAAAACTCGAACAATTTCTGAGATCTCTGAACAGCAGCAAACCACTTTATTTGGGTCAGACGGGTCTTGGGAATAGTGAAGAACTTGGAAAACTTGGACTTGAACCTGGAGAAAATTTTTGCATGGGAGGACCAGGAATGATCTTTAGCCGAGAAGTATTGCGAAGGATGGTGCCACACATTGGTGAATGTCTACGTGAAATGTATACAACACATGAAGACGTGGAAGTGGGTAGATGTGTGCGGAGATTTGGAGGAACTCAGTGTGTCTGGTCCTATGAGGTAAGTCTGCATGATGCTGTTTCTTGGTGCATAATATATTCAAGTAAAATGTTTAATTTAACCAGATTGACTTAACATCGGGGATCAGAGCGTGGGAGTGTGCCTTTTAATCACAGTCAAGCTCCTGTATTTTACATATCATGTAGGCATAAGAACTCCAAATGTTGGGTCAAGTGTTTAGCGGAGTGTGCTTCTAGCTATTACCAATCCTGTTCATCCACTTTTCTTTAATGCCTTGGTCATCTACGCTCTGTAGATCCAGATACGGCGAGATCCTTGCTGACAGATCTGTTTTTAATAATTGGGATTCTTCAACCTCTGACATTTCACTTATATGGCCCGCATCTATGTACATTAATGCCAAAATGCTTTGCCTACTTCTTTTAGTACTGCTCTGCCATAAGCTGTTATGGCTTATTACTTATGAAGACAGTTATGCAAAGGATAGAAGATTGCTAAGTATGTTTCAGCAAATCCAATAAATGTTAAGATTTGCACAGAATGACCTGTGGAAGCAAAGTTCCAAAATTACTTCAGTTTTTTGATTAATACTTGAGGCTACAATAAAGACTTGAGGTCTAAAATGAAAATTAGTATTGGGTAGTGCAATCATGATAAGATGACTGAATTTAATCTTCTAGTTTCCATTATGTGCAAAACGCATTCACAAATGTGCACAGATGTGTTGACTTACCAATATCTAATATGTTGCATGGGGATAGAAACATTTCTTCAACTACTAAATAAGCCATTGTTGGAGTCCTGCACTTGCATAAATACCATCTTCTAATTAACTTTGCAATTAATTTCTGATTTTGTAATGTTTTTCTCGGTGGTGACCAGAAGCTGCAGCGGTTGAATGAATTTATCCCCCACGGTGTTTTTACAGTCATCACCTCTTGTTTTCACGGTCTCAAAGCATCTAACTGCGTGGAACGTAAATATGACCTTGTGTCGGAATCGTTTGCAGATGTTCAGGAAATTGTTGTCTTAAATAAATCTAATTCGAGGATCTCCCTAGTTATAGAGCATGATCTGCTAAACATGTTCAATATGTGAATGCCAGTCAGTATTTCAGTAGTGAAGTATCCAGAAGATCATTAACCCTTTCGAATCCACTGTCTGACCTCTGAAGACATTATGATTTAAGGCTGTACAGCTCTGATGTTGGAAGACATCCGTCGGGGCTCTCTTACTGTATATTGCCAGCCCCTCTGCTGTCGGAGCCTATCCAACGTGTCTCCTCATGCAGTACTGGCTTTAGCCAGCATATAGCGCCGTAGTATAATGGCAGAAAAAGAGTAAGCCCCCTAGAAAACCGGGATACAAATTGGATTGGAAAGGGCTCATAAAAGTTGGGGAAAGTCACAGCTGTTTAAGGTTCCTGCAGCAGAGATTGCAGTATCGAAGAAGATGCTTTATTACACAGCGCATCACATAAGGCTGCTTTCACATCTGCATTAGGGCTTTCAGTCATGATTCTGTCCCTCTCTTACTTTTTTGGAGCAGAAACACAGAGTTAAACATTTACGTTTTTCCCCATTGTTTTTCATGGGTTTCCAAAAAAAAAAACCACGGAATGCTGTCAGTTTGCTTCCATTCAGTTATTAACGGAACAAGTGATGCAGTCTGCCAGACAGCCTTAACAAGGGTGTGAATGGGCACTGAATCAGGTTCTTTTTTTATTCACATACTAAAAAAAAGATGATATTATTAATGTATTTCAGACATGACAGTCATGTTCTTTAAGATTGTGACGTAGTACAGCTAAGACAGAAAAGCAGTGTCATAGCTCTTTAAGCATCACCCCTTTTTTTCATTCCTATTTTCGTTTTTTCATAAAATCATAACTCTTCTTTTTATCCTTCGATGTAGTACTTTCAGGGCTTGTCTTTTGTTCTGATGACTTGTATTTTTCAATTGTACTATTTAATGCAACCTATACTGTACTAAAAAACTTGTAAAAATCTCAAAGTGGAGTGGGTCTTGTTTTTACAGTATATATACTACGGTAAAAATGACATGATAACTTTACAATTACGACAGTAGCTAATTTATATATATTTTTGCTGTACTTTAAAATATATATTTATATCTTCAGAGAAAAGCATTTTCTGACGCAATTTTCTGGCAGCCATAATTTTTTTTGTTTTTCCGTCAACATAGTTGTGTGAGGGCTCGTTTTTTGCAAGACATCATGTTTGCATACAACATTTTCATCACTATTTATGAAAACTTTTCTTGGAGATGATGACCAAAAAAGTGCAATTCTGGCATTGTGTATTTCTTTTTTTCTGAGGACGTTCATCATGCGGAACAAACAATGCATTTCTTTGATAGATCAGGCCTTTACTGATGCAGTGATTCCAAATATGTTTTTATTTTTTATTGTTTTGATTTATTTGTTCTAAATATAGGAATTTTTTTTTTTAATTTTAACTTTTATTTTTCTCAGGCATGGCTTGATAGCCAATCAGCCATGGCAGCACTGAGTGCTTTGCTTAGCAGATAGGGGTGCATTTGGGGTAGAAAAAAGTAGGGGTAAATGAAATGCCGTTGGGCGGGGAGAGACAGTTTAGCTCTGCTAAACTGTTCCTTCCCTCCCCCTCAACAGCTCTCTGCAAGAGGAGGAAGCGGGAGCTCATGTACTAAGCTCCCGCCCCCTCCCCGCTCCTTGTCGGCAGCCAGCAATGGGACGGGGCCGGACTGGTGGAGCTTAGCTCCACCCCCTCCCATTGCAGACAGCCGGCAAGGGGCGGAGAGGAGCAGAGAAGGGGGAGGGAGTTTAGCAGTCACGCTGCTAAACTCCCTCCCCTCTCTCTGGCAGCTGTCATTGGCTGCCATAGGAGTCTGTGGCACCAGCCATATTCCAGCCGGGAAAGATAGCTCCTGGAACTATCCTCCCTGGTGTAAAAGCGCCTGGACTCCAATGCATCAGATGGTAGCGTATATCGGCCGACTGTGAAAACGGTGGCCGATATACGCTCATGTGAATAAGCCCTAAGGTTCATGTCCATTAATTAGATCTCTTTTTGTATTTGTATGGGTCTATACAATAATCGTGAAACTGCATTTTCCTCTCCTGCAACTTCTTGTGAGACTTATCTCTAGTTTGCTTGAACTCTTTAAAGCTGTGGGAGTTTTTCTACGCTTAATCATTGAATTAGTTTATATATCCTAAAGTAAAGATTACACTTGACAGAATGCAGATCACCAGAACTAGCAATTTAAGACATTTACCCGGCAAGGAAGCAGAGAAGTTTCACCTCAGAACCCTGGACACTGGACTATAATATAAGTTGTTGATAAAGATCAGTTTGTACAAATTAAAGGGGTTAATTAGAAAGAATAACATTCACACCAGGATTTTCCACCACTACACCCCTGTAGTGTTGGGAATACATAAAAAGCCATATACACCTCACTCGATTCCCCACAGCTCCTATTGCACCTGTGTCCAGTCCCATGGTGGTCTTTACTTCCTGCTAAAGCCAGAGATGACATCACCAACATCTACAGCAACCAAAAGTTCACTTTGGCCAGTGCTTAGCTGCAATGGTCACATCTTATTGTCAAGACGTCATCACTGCTGCAGAAAGACGAAAAGACCAACGGGGGACTGGGCACCAGTGGGACAGCAGCAGTGGCAGATCGGGCGAGGTGAGTATGGCTTTCATATATTTTTCCACCAATCTCGTTTGAGTTTTTTTCCACCCCGGTTAACCCCTTTATGTCATGTAATTAATTTACAAAATTGCTTATATTTTGATGTGGCTAATTCTAAAAGTAATCTAAAATACGGTGTTCAATGGATATAGGAAAAACAAAGGAACTTCTTGTAGTCAGGCTGGTTTCTCTAGTAATGTCTTATAGCGATTTGATTGAAACCTGCGGTTTAAAAAAGCAAATTGCAATAATCTGAATTATACATGCAGTCATTAAAATATAAATGAGCCGCACGGGGCTTATTATATTATATCACCTCATAAAGTAATGTAGAGTTTCTTGCAATGGAATGTATATGGCCCTCAATAAAACATATCCAGCCTGCGCTGGGGTTTTCACATACTGGGTTGTATGTGTAACTGTCATAAGGGAAATTAGCCTGTAACCATCACTGCAGTAATAACCGATTAGATAACTCTCAGTACACTACTGCATACGACACGGCATAATATGATAAGCTACATAAATGACGGATAATCATTGTAATGCATCTGTATCTAAAATGCTGTATACATAGATATTTTCAGACTGGGTTTCAGCGGTTATGATAGCGTCATGACTCCATGATATCTCTTTCATTAGACTTTAAAATGCAATTAAACTCTTCTTTATTTATGGGAAGTCACCTTGGTAAAATATCAAAGTAGCAATACAGTGTATCCTCCCTGGTAGTTACTATACATTTTTATTTTGTACAACTTGCTCATTTGCAAGGAAGGATCATTTGAAAAAGGCAAAATTGCCATAAATTTATTTCTCAAGCCATTGCATGACAAACAGACTTCCAGCTTCCATAGCTACAGGATAAGATTAAATGTCATGAGAGCGGTGTGTTAGAAATTGGCTTCAAAAATAGCATTGGTAATATATTCCTGATTATACCCCTCTGGAAGTTATTAAGGACACCTCTACTATCTGTATCCATGATCTTTCAGTAATGATCTTTAATGGACAACTCCATTTGAAATGGACGTTTTATGCATGACATAAAATGTGCTTCTGGACTGCATAATGCATAAGGAATGATCCACAGAGTCCTCTACCTTCATGGAAGATGTGGGTAGCTTCCAGAATATACTGTAATTAAATGTTTGAAACTACCATGTCTTCTTTGTAATATGTTGGTGGGAACTGAGTTTGAGACTCTTTTGCCCTCTCTATAATCTAGCTCTGTGGTTGGGGGGTAAAGTGGATTCTGTGCTCCTCTGCTGGAATTTTCTGCTAAGCACTCCCTTGAGAATAGATTCAGGGTGTCTCAAAAGTGTGGAAACACCAATATAGAATGAAAGCGGTTTGGAAGATAGTGATCCAACTTTGCATACAACTTGCAGGAGAATGAAGGAAACTTGTTAGGTCATGTCACCAAAATGACGGCCATTTTGCATGACAACATCTTGGATTGAACTCTAAGTTTTCCATAGGGAAAGCAGGAGCAGAATCTAGTGAAATGTATAGTTGGGTCTTCAATGAAGGTAATAATAACAACTGTGTTTTAAATCCAATGTACTTGTTTATTAGCAATACAATTATTAGCCTGTTGATCTTAGATTAGTGCAGTCTTATATTTAGGGGATATTATAAGGGCCTTCATATAAAATAGGTGCCAAATGGTGCCACCTAGCAAAGGAGGACCTGGTGTTTCTTTCCCTCTGTCCCATTTTCATAAGGCTTGCTTGTCAAAAGGGAGTCCTATACAGAGGGCCAGCGCTTACTACATCTCTCCTTGAACCTCTTAGCAGTTTCATGCTGTGTCTTTATAATATATATGTCTTGTGTCTTGATTATTGCTGTGTTGATCAGGTTAGGAACCACTGATTGAAAATGCTATAAGTAATCATGCCCTCATAATAAAGGAGAAACTAATGTTATAGATAAAGAGGTTTTACGGGACTCAGTTATAGATGACCTGTCCTTAGGATACAGAGAGGTAGATAGAACTCCTGGATTGTGGTGCAACTCTCCAAAAAGGCTTATTAAAAAACCAGTTAGGTAGAAAAGAATTTTTTTTATTGGATTAAAAGACAAAGCCAGCAAAAAAAACTGTTTCGAGGCCAAAGCCTCTTCCTCAGTTTGGCTGGGTTAAAGCAAAACCATAGCTGTAAGAGAATGCTTGGGACTTATTAGGGAAGATACCACTTCTGCGGGGAATGCATGAAAATACGGAGTCAGGTTGCCAGAGAAGATAACACATGTTGCTCCACCCCCCTTTTCACTCCAGTCTGCCATAGGATAGGCTATCAATATCAATTGGTAAGGGACCAGATTCCTGAAAACCCTGCCAATCAGCTATTTTATGGTTCAAAAGTATTTTATTAGCTGCGTCAGGAAGTACGGTGCAGACATAGAAATGGACATGTTTCAGTCATAGTAACCATCTTATCTCTTAGCAAATTCTACAGCTGTCCGGCCCCCCGTGCAGGTTTTTAAAACGAACAAAACATAACATATCAAATCATAAATCACATCCCCTGAAACTTGATCATCAATCGTCCCGTTATTTGGGGAATTTAGAAATGAACTTAGGAGTATCTGGAATTTTAAGATGGTGAAAAAGTCCAGAAGCGAAGAAAAAGGAAAGGAAAGGAAACAAGAGTGGATGAAGGGGAAAGGGAAGAGGTAGGGTTAGGGAAGTCTGTCCAGTCCGAGCACACCCCGCAGCCCAGTTCCTCCGTTAGGTAGGGCAAGTTGGGCTTGGTGGTGGGAGTGTCCATGCCAGCTAAGTAGCGGTAGTGCCGTCACGTAACCAGGCCTCTAAACCGGGTGAAACCCGAAACTGCAGCCACACTGCCCAGGTGTTGTAGAATTTAGAGTAACGCATCTCGTCTTTAGCACACAGTTCCTCCATTTGTTTTAAGATGTCCATAGCTTCCAACCACATTACTCGTGTTGGGGGCGTTGTGGATTTTGACTTTCTAGGAATGATCTGCCTGACTGCTAATATGAAAAAACGCAGCAGGGAGCTTTTTTATAGCAGACAGTGACCCCGGGAACATAGAAAGCAACGCCAGCTCAGGGGTAAAGCTGGTCGAGCCTTTACAAGTAGCTAAATATAAAGCCTCTACCTCGCGCCACAATGGTTGAATGTGTGTGCAAGACCACCATATGTGGACAAAGGTCCCCGGTTCGCAGAGACACCACCAGCAGAGATCCGAGTGTTGGCCAGTCCTGCCGGAGTCCTGTACCATCGGGTCAGGATCTTGTAGTTAAGTTCCTGTAGTCTGCTGGAAATGTTCGATTTATGGGTCAGGACATAGGCCTTCTCCCATTCTTGCACTAATAAATCTGTCTCCAGTTCTTTTTCCCAGGTCATTTCTAGCTTCCTGTTCCCTCCTGATGTGTCCCTCTCTAATAGTAGTTTATATATTGAGGAAATGGTTATTGGGGGGTCAGGGTTTGACAGACAAATCTTCTCAAAGGTTGTAGTTGTCCTCCCTAACTGTTGTAAGCTACCCAAGGACCTCACATAGTGACATAGTTGTAAATATTGGTACCATGCTCCGGCCGGGGTGTCCCTCTGATCTAGGATCTCCTGTAGGGTCTTTAGTCTCGTGCCGGTCATAATGTCTCGGATTCTGGGGACCGAGTCTGTCATTCCCACTATTAAAGAGGAGCCCCCAATCAGCTATTTTAAAGGATTATCGAGCTTGTTGGAGCACTGCAGCTTCTTCATTGGCCCGTGATGTCATATTCATTGATTACATGACATTTTTGCAGCTCCATACCATTAAAGAACATGGAATTGAGCTGTAATACCAGACACAGATGCTACAGAGTGTACAGCACTGGGTCTGGTGTACAATAAAGAGGCCGCAGCACTCCCCAAAGTGCTGTTCTGCATTCAAACAGCTGATCAAGGGATGTTCCTTGATCCTCAAGGAATTGACCCCCCCCCCCCCCCCCCACAATCTAAGGATAGGTCATCAATAACTGAGCTCTGCAAAAAAAAAAAAAAAGCCCTTTAATGCCAGTCATTGTTTTTTTGAATCCGATCACAGTGCAGCAATTTCTTCAGTTTTCAATAACATCTGTATTTTGACACAAGGTAACATAGCATTCATATACATAGAGTGCGGAAATAGTGTAGGTTAGTTTATTTAACATATTATGGTTATATGGCAAAAATAAAGCGAATCGTTAAATAAAGTATTTTAAGGCATAAGAGTAAAAGTACATTACTGGGTTGATTATACGTCAGCTACTTTCTCTGGAAATATAATCCGCTAAGAAGCCAGCCTGCGTGTAATACGCTTGTTATCTGCTTAATCATCTTCTGATTTATTTCCGAGGTAATGTAGAGAACGTTTTTTTTGCTTACCATTGGAATAACTATTATTTCTTCTTAATGAAGAACCCTGCATTATAGGCCACAAATCTAAGCAATGCATACTTTTAGGGTGATTTATTTGGCAAATAAGTTCTTTCTATGGCCTAGGCAAGTCATTTTATTCGTAAACTGATTAAAGGTGTCTAATAAACAACACACTCCAGTGTGTTGTAAGAAAAGTCTAGATAGACTTTGAAGTAATAAGTGGATAAAGATATCTCCGATGCAAATTAAAGTGATGGATTCTATGTACCTATTTTCATGAACATCAAAACACAGTTCTTTGAAGCCCAGAGCTTTGTGTATTTGCATAAAAAGTTCAATTTTTGATCCATAAATTATGCAGTCAGAACTGTTAAGGCTTCTCCTATTACACTGAGTATAATTCTTCCTTCTTTCCCGGTGGTTTCCATCAGCTGTCCATATAACTAGCCTTATAAAATCTGTTTCTTTCAAAAGCAGTTTAAAAGTAGTAGTTTAAAAGTACTATATAAGGTTCTACTGTGGTAAAATGTGGCACACCTGGACTACTAGAAAGCTTGTGCCAACCTTTGACTATATAGGGAACTTTCATCCAAAACTTGAGTCAGTTCAAAGCAGGCAACTAAAGTAATAAATGTAATGGGCGGACTTTAATACCCAAAGAGGTTATCAAATTGGGGTTATTTAATTTAGAAAAAAGACGGCTGAGGGGCGACCTAATGACTGTGTACAAATATATCAGGGGACAATACAGAGATCTCCCCATCATCTGTTTATAACCAGGACTGTGACTGTAACAACGGGGCATCCTCTATGTCTTGAGGAAAGACGTTTTCTACACCAACATAGAAGGGGGTTCTTTACTGTAAGAGCAGTGAGACTATGGAACTCTCTTCCTGAAGACGAGGTGATGGCAAACGTGTTAAAAGAGTTTAAGTGGGGCATAGACACCTTTCTTGAGTGTAACAATATTACATGTTATGCTTGCTAGCTAGAAGGATCCAGGGAGTTATTGTAATCGTCAGATTTGGAGTCGGGGAGGAATTTTTTCCACTAAAATGAGGAAAATTGGCTTCTACCCCATGAGGTTTTTTTTGCTTCTTGCCTTCGCCTGCATTAACATTGCAGAATAACGGGCTGGAGTGTATAGACATATGCCTTTTTCAGCCTTACATAGTATGTTACTATGTTAAATCTTATAATGTATGCAATTGGATGTCACAGAGTTGCATACGTTTCTCATAGACACCCATTGTAAAAAAGAAATCACATACCATGTGGTATATGATGTTTTGAAGATCCCTTTGTATTAAAAAGTGTTATCTACTATTCCGACAGATAACCCACATGTCTATGCCAAAAGTACACTCTTTTGGCAGACAGTAATTATAGCTTATGAATGTATTTGGCATTCTTACAGCCCATGAAACTAAACATACCTCAAATACAAGATGTAGTATAGTAGAATACTTGGGGAAATGGAAATAGCACACTTTATGTTCTATTATGTTATAAAAGCTCTATATAATACTCCGAAATTGTTATACAGGGCTTTTATGGCTCTTAGTGTTATACATCAATGTTCAGGACTAGTGTTGAGAAACCAAACCAGTAGAACCCTATTTCTGATAGGACTTTGCTAAAAGTTTTGGGTTCTTGTCGAACCTGATGTTTAGCATAGTTTAACCCAAAACAGGGTTCTACTGGCTCAGTTTGCTCAGCACTATCCAACATGCTCTTGCATCTTGATGTCACTTCTTCCTGCTCCTGCATTAATCAATGCAACAACTGACAGGTACTGATGTACTTCCTTTTCCTAGCAAGAGCAACAAAGCCAGGACAGATGCTTCGTGACATTCAGTGACAGCCCTGCATTTGGACAGCAGTGTAAACTTCTACCCATCAAGTGCATGCAGGGCTCTCAAAATTACTAATTACAATATCACAAAACACTCACAAGGGTGAACAAAAGCACAAGGTTGCTTACTTGAAATGTAATCCATTTGAAGATACCTATCAATAAAGTATCCATTGGATACACACCAAGACAATAACTGAAATGCATCACAAGGAGCCCTGTACGCTGTGGGGGAGTATTCACACACATCAGGGCCAAGTTATTAACTCATACGCTGATTCACTTGTTGGTCTTATGACTGCATGGTTGAATACTTGTCATCCAAAGATGTTATATTTCATGCTGCTGGAAAAAAATGTAATTTTTTTTTTGCTGTTTGACTTTTTCAGTTATTCATTTCTAAAGTATTAACCTTTTCCAAGTGAGGTATGGATGCCCATTGATCAAAATGGGATTTTTGTTTTACGTTCACCATTGCAATACCCTGATACATGTGAGCCCATGATCAGCTATCTGCAGGGCAGGGGTACACATACTCCTAAGATAATGAGCATCCATGCTATTCCTTTATGTACCATTGAAAGCTTTCAGTTCTCCTGTGCTAAGATTAGACACTTTTCTCAGTATTGGATCAAAGGGGTAAGGGGACAATATTGTTCGAACTGCTTAAATAATAATAATATACAAAGAAAAATATACACATTACTACATACATTGTTTAAATAATACTGCCATACCATTCCATACTTAAAGACAACACACCCACATGTACACATGCAATGATACTGTACATACTCAGACATGTACAGTATACATATACAAACACATATGCACTGTCAGCTGCTTATAACACCGGTAGTTAAAGGGGTTGTCCCGCGGCAGCAAGTGGGTCTATACACTTCTGTATGGCCATATTAATGCACTTTGTAATATACATCGTGCATTAAATATGAGCCATACAGAAGTTATTCACTTACCTGCTCCGTTGCTAGCGTCCCCGTCTCCATGGTTCCGTCTAAATTCGCTGGCAGCTTGCTTTTTTAGATGCGCTTGCACTGTGCGGTCTTCTCCCCTTCTGCTCGGTCCAGGCACGAGCTGCGTTCTGGCTCCGCCCCATTCTACGCGTCATCGTGTAGCTCCGCCCCGTCACGTGTGCCAATTCCAGCCAATCAGGAGGCTGGAATCGGCAATGGAACGCACAGAGCCCATGGTGCACCATGGGAGAAGACCCGCGGTGCACTATGGGAGAAAACCGCAGTGCATCCCTGGGAAAGGACCGGCGGCCATCTTAGGGAGAAGATTTTTTAACCCCTTCCCGCTCCTGGACGTACCTGGTACGTCATGTCATTAAAGTGTCGCTGCGGTGACAATCGCGGCGACACAGCAGTGATGTCTGCTGACATAGTCAGCAGACAAGTGCTGCGTCCGGGCTGGGGACCAATCAGAGCGGTCCCTCCCCCACGATCGCTGTGATTGGTCAGGGAAAAACTCCCTGACCAATCACAGCGCAGCAGCGGACTTCGCGCTGTTTACAGTAGGGGCTCCATGTGCAAGCACCGCAGTGTGTTTCTGGTGCTTGTAGACAGAGCACCTACTGTGGTATTTGTGATAAAAAAAGAGCGATTACTGTGTAGATTAAGCAGGGAGTGCGTGATCAGTGTAGTGTAGTGTAGTGGAGTGGAGTGGAGTGGAGTTAGTGATCAGTGTAGTGGAGAGGAGTTAGTCATCAGTGTGGTGTAGTGGAGTGAGTGTTAGTGATCAGTGTGGTGTAGTGTAGTGAGTGTAGTGAGTGATTGATCAGGCAGTGTAGTGTAGTGAGTGATTGATCAGGCAGTGTAGTGTAGCAGAGTGGAGTGAGTGATCAGAAGTGCAGTGTAGTGTAGTGAGTGAGGGATCTGTAGTGTGTGATCAGAAGTGTAGTGAGTGAGCTGTAGCGTGCGATCAGCAGTGTAGTGTAGCGCAGCGTGTAGTCAGTGTATCCCTTGGTGTAAAAAAAAAAAAAAAAGTTCCTGTTGTTCCCATTTCGTTACCTGTCCCGTCACCCGTTATTAGTTAGTGTAGCGTTTAGTTAGTCCGTCTAGTGTGTAGCGTGTCGTTAGTCCGTGTACTGTCAGTGTATTCGTCTGTGTAAAAAAAAACCCAAAAAAACAAAAAAAGTTCCTGTTGTTCCCATTTCGTTACCTGTCCCGTCACCCGTTATTAGTTAGTGTAGCGTTTAGTTAGTCCGTCTAGTGTGTAGCGTGTCGTTAGTCCGTGTACTGTCAGTGTATTCGTCTGTGTAAAAAAAAACCCAAAAAAACAAAAAAAGTTCCTGTTGTTCCCATTTTGTTACCTGTCCCGTCACCCATCATTAGTTAGTGTAGCGTGTCGTTAGTCCGTCTAGTGTGTAGTGTGTCGTTAGTCCGTGTTGTGTCAGTGTATTCGTCTGTGTAAAAAAAAAAAAAACAAGAAAAAAAAAAAAACACTTACGTGAATACACCACATAAGTTTCCGCGTTCTTTCCGACCCCCGTCCCGTGGTCACCCCATCCCGCAGTGTCCCATCTAATAAAACTTTTTCCCCGTGTGCCCCATTTTATATAAATATGGCCCGCAGGAGGTACACTTCAGAGGAACTGTATGCAATCATTGCATCAGACTCGGACTCAGGTAGTGGTGATGACGACCCCACTTTTTTGGCATTCTCCGACTCCTCATCCTCATCCAGCGAGTCTGAGCTCCCTGCACCCCCGAGAAGGCGTCCAAGGACCGCCACTGACCCCAATGCATCAGATGCTCACTGGAGTACCCCGGAAGATTACAGACCCCAGATCCCTGATTTTATTGGGAACCCAGGGATTCAATTTGACACGGAAGGGCTCAGAGGGAAGGACTTCTTCAAGTTTTTTTTTTCTGAAGAGTTCATTGCCCATATTGTTACCCAGACGAATTTGTACGCCCAGAATTTTATAGAAGAAAATCCCACCTCCAGCTATGCCAGACCCGATAAGTGGACCCCTGTGGATGCACCAGAGATAAAAAAATTTGGGGGGCTTATACTAACCATGGGGCTAATAAAGAAGCCAACAATCAGGGCGTACTGGTCTACCGATATTTTGTACCACACCCCAATGTTCCGCATGGCGATGTCGAGGACGCGCTTTGAGTGTATTTTAAAATTTCTGCACTACAATGACAACCAGCTGTGCCCCCGCAGCGATCACCCCAATTACGATCGGTTGTATAAGATCAGGCCCGTAATAGACCATTTTAACGCCAAGTTTGCCCAGGCGTATGCCCCACAGATAAACATTGCAGTAGACGAGTCCCTGGTACACTTCAAGGGGAGGCTAAAATTCCGCCAGTACCTGCCCAGTAAGCGGGCACGGTATGGTGTGAAGTTGTACAAGCTGTGCGAAAGTACATCAGGGTACACCCACAAGTTCCGTATTTACGAGGGGAAGGACACTAAAATTGAGCCCCCAGAATGCCCCCCCCGTGCTGGGAGTAACAGGGAAAATAGTGTGGGAACTGGTGCACCCACTATTAGACCAGGGTTACCATCTGTACCTGGATAACTTTTATACCAGTGTCCCCCTGTTTCAGTGCCTCGCTTCCAGAGGAACAGTGGCATGTGGCACTGTTCGGAAAAATCAAAAAAGCCTCCCTAAGACGCTGCTTGGGCAACTGCTCAGAAGGGGTGAGAGCCGGGCCCAATGCAGCGACAATGTATTGTGCGTTAAATATAAGGACAAGAGGGATGTCCTTATGTTGACGACAATACACGGCCACAGCAGTACCCCCTGCCCAGTACGAGGTACCAGTGCAGAGACCCCCAAACCAGACTGCGTCCTCGACTATAATAAGTACATGGGAGGGGTCGATCTATCAGACCAGGTACTGGAGCCCTATAGAGCCATGCGGAAAACACGGGTGTGGTACAAAAAACTGGCCGTGCACCTCGTACAGATGGCACTGTATAATGCCTACGTGCTGTTCCGAGGTGCAGGCCACAGGGGGACATTCCTTGAATTTCAAGAGGAAGTTATCAAGGACCTAATATTTGGGGACCAGGAGGTGGGGGAGAGGCCCAGTACTTCTGGAAGCGAGGCCACAAGAATTGTACCAGGGCAGCATTTTCTCAGTGAAATTCCCTCCACTGCGACGAAGGGAAGGACCCAAAAGAGGTGCAGAGTGTGCTACAAACAGGGGATAAGAAAAGACACCATATACCAGTGTGAAACGTGCCCCACACAACCCGGCCTCTGTATAAATGAGTGTTTTAAGATCTACCACACGTCCCTGAAATTTTAATATTTTTATTGCCCTGACGTTTTACCCTGATGTACTTCGCACAGCTTGTACATAAAGCCACATGCTAAGTCCTTCCCTTCTGAGCCCTGCGCCCTAAAAACAGTTTAGATTCACATATGGGGCATTTCCCTGTTGGGTAACATCATGGGTTACGTTTTCTCCTTCTGCCCCTGGTAAAAAATAAAAATCTGGGCCTAAAGCTGAGCATTATTGGAAAAATGTGAATTTTTCGTTCTCAACTCAAATTGTTAAAAAAAATTCCTCAAACACCTGTGGGTTCAAACCGCTCACTACACCCCTTAAAAAATTCCCTGAGGGGTGTAGTTTCCAAAATGGGGTCAGTTGTTGGGGGTCTCAAATGCACTGGTACCTCAGGGGCACTGCAAACACTACACGGTGTCTGAAAATTATTCCAGCAAAATCTGCATTCAAAAAAAGCCCTCCTTTCTTTCTGAGCCCTGCCATGTGCCCAAACAACAGTTTACATCCACATATGGGTCATTTCCGTGTTCGAGAGTAATTGGGTAATGCATTATGGACTATGTTTTCTCCTTCTGCCCCTGGTGAAAAATGAAAATCTGGGCCTAAAACTGAACATTATTGGAAAAATGTGAATTTTTCGTTCTCAACTCAAATTGTTAAAAAAAATTCCTCAAATACCTGTGGGTTCAAACCGCTCACTACACCCCTTAAAAAATTCCCTGAGGGGTGTAGTTTCCAAAATGGGGTCAGTTGTTGGGGGTCTCAAATGCTCTGGTACCTCAGGGGCACTGCAAACACTACACGGTGTCTGAAAATTATTCCAGCAAAATCTGCATTCAAAAAAAGCGCTCCTTTCTTTCTGAGCCCTGCCATGTGTCCAAACAACAGTTTACATCCACATATGGGGCATTTCCGTGCTCGAGAGTAATTGGGTAATGCATTATGGACTATGTTTTCTCCTTTTGCCCCTGGTGAAAAATGAAAATCTGGGCCTAAAGCTGAACATTATTGGAAAAATGTGAATTTTTTGTTCTCAACTCAAATTGTTAAAAAAAATTCCTCAAATACCTGTGGGTTCAAACCGCTCACTACACCCCTTAAAAAATTCCCTGAGGGGTGTAGTTTCCAAAATGGGGTCAGTTGTTGGGGGTTTCAAATGCACTGGTACCTCAGGGGCACTGCAAACACTACACGGTGTCTGAAAATTATTCTAGCAAAACCTGCATTCAAAAAGCCAAGAAGCGCTCCTATCCTTCTGAGTCCTGCCATGTGCCCATACAACAGGCTACGTCCACATATGGGGCATTTCCGTGTTCGAGAGCAACTGGGTAACGCATCATGGGGTACGTTTTTCCTTCTGCCACTGGTGAAAAATGAAAATCTAGGCCTAAATCTAAACATTATGTGAAAAATTGGATTTTTTCGTATTGAACTCAAACTGTTAAAAAAAATTCCTCAAACATCTGTGGGTTCAAACCGCTCACTACACCCCTTAATAAATTCCCTGAGGGGTGTAGTTTCCAAAATGGGGTCAGTTATTGGGGGTTTCAAATGTACTGCTACCTCAGGGGCACTGCAAACACTACATGGGGTCTGAAAATTATTCCTGCCAAATCTGCATTCAAAAAGACAAGAAGCGCTCCTTTCCTTCTGAGATCTACCATGTGCCCATACAACAGGCTACGTCCACATATGGGGCATTTCTAAAAACTGCGGAATCTGGGTAATACATTCCAAGTTTTGTTTCTTTGCTAACTCCTACTGTTTTATATAAAAAAAAAGGTTTTATATTGAAAATCAATAGAAAAAAGGAACTGTTCTAATTTTTGATGCACTTTCCTTTAATTCCTGTAAAACATCTAAAGGGTTAATAAACTTTCTAAATGCCATTTTGAATACTTTGAAGGGTGCTGATTTTAAAATGGGGCAATTCATGGGGGATTCTGATATACAGGCTCGGCAAAACTATGTCTGAACTGCATTGGTCCTTAAAAAATTTAGATTTTGAAATTTGCTAGTAAATGTGAAAAATTACTGCTAAATTTATATACTTTGTGGAGTCTGCAAAAAGTAAAATAACACTTAAAAAATGATTGCTGTGTAAAGTAGGCCTATGGGAAATGTTAATTAATAACTATGTTGTGGTGTTTGACTTTCTATCTTACAAAGAAAACAATTCAAAGTTTGAAAATTGTGAATTTTTCCAAATTTTCAGTAAATTTGGATTTTTTTTCCTAATAAGGACAAAATTTATTGATGAAATTTTTACACTAACATAAAGTACAATATGTCACGAAAAAATATTCTCAGAATCACCTTGATAAGTAAAAGCATTCAAAAGTTATTAGCACAGAAAGTGACAGATGTCAGATTTGAAAAATAAGGCTTGGTCCTTAAGCTCAAAATAGGCCATGTCATTAAGGGGTTAAAGTCCTTATTTCATCGGATCGGTAAGTAGCAAGCGGTTTAAAAACCGCTTTAATTTGCTATTTTATGCCAGGGGGGTGACAGGGGGAATGGGGTAAGGTAAAATTTTGAGGTTTGCCGCGAGACAACCCCTTTAACATATAAGTGTAGGCAGTCTAACTACTTGGTGCATTGGGTATACCGCAGGCAATGAAGGAAGACAGAGAGGCAAGTAGGTTGGTTTGACGGTGTCTAGCGGCAACTGTTGGAACACATATAGCTACATCACAGCAAACTGAATCTATTAGCATTTTCGATTATGCTAAATTCGTGACAGGTCTTCACATGACTTTGATGATGCTGTTAATGGTAAAAAAAACAGCATTGATTCTGCTAAATTCTGCATCTGCAGGAGCCCTGGAGGTCATCACTCTCCTTGAAGTGCTCTCCAGTCCTTGCATTGAGCTGCTCCACAACTCCTCCCCTCTACTCTGAGTGATGACTGTAGCATCCAATCAGCAGATGGATACAGCCATCACTCAGAACAGAGAGGAGGAGTTATGGAGCAGCTTAATGCAGAGACCACAAAGCATTTCAGAGAAAGGGACCAGCGTCATTTTTTGGTGATGCTGCCACTAACCACATCATCACAGGTATGTTTAATAAGCTCTTTCCCGCGCCTATGAGTGCTGGAAGGAATTTGGCATTATCAAAATTACTAACAGACCTTGAATGGGTTTTTACTTACAGATTGAGCAATTGTTATCATGACTGACACCCTGAGATAACTTCTTTTTTTACACAATCTTTTTCTATTGAAAAACAATATAGCAGATACACGCTGAAAAGGGAGACACGTAGGTCTCGGCGAAAAATACAATGTGCGTAGAACCTAAAATGACAAAATAAGGGGGGGGGGGGTTAAAGGAAGTGATCGCTCCAAAACCAGAATGCACTGAGTAAGCTATCATTCATATAAGTAGCCAGGGATAACGTTAAGTTTCCATGGGATTGCATTAGATTACTCCCTGGTGACAGAGTATTGGACAAAAATGAGGTAATTAAAAGGAAAAGAGGGAGTGAAAGAGAAAAAAAAACATGCTTCCTATTTAAAGTTTTTTTTTTCAAAGTCTAACAAGGAGAGCCAAATTAGTAAGAACTTCCTACTAGTATGAGACTCCCAACCAGCCATTTCTTGAAAGCAGCAGATCTGGGAGATTTTATCTCTCCATAACGTCATGGTGATGCTGGTGGGGTTCCATTTCTGTGGTATCAATCATTTCACAGCTGTTAATAACATGGTTGGAAGGCTCACATGAAAAGGACAAAAGTGTGAAAATGCTTTCCACAAAATAACTAATTCTGGAGTCAATTTTATTGTAGTAGAGCAAGTTTTGTTGATTAGCTCTACAACCATTGCCCAACAAGCCATATCAGGAGGCATTCCCAGGAAAGATACAATAATGTACCTTCAATAACTCAATTTCCAGCATTGTTGTACACTGTAGATAAGTTATCATAATGCGTTAATTGACAAGGTAATGTTTGCTACATGTGTAGGCCTAACGTCTCTAATATGCGGGGAAAGCTGTATCTAGTTAAACACCATGTAACTTTCTCATAATGCATAAATGTGCCAGATCCGCCAGTTGCTTTTACAGAGCAGTTCTCACATCTGGCTCATAGAGGATGGTCCAAATCGCTCCACATACCCCTCTATGATGATTATATACCCTAATAGGTCATGGGGTTAGGGTTCTTATAGTGAGACAACCTCTTTATTTTAATGTCCAATCTCTAGTAACTAAAAAGCGCTGCTTACATAAGTATTCACTCTAGCGGGTGATAGAACCTCCTTATGTTCTAATAACAGCTTTATCCCTGCTGGGTTATGTTTCTAGCAGCTTTGCACTTGCATTTGTAAGTGATTTTGCCAATTCCTCCTGGTCAGTGCGGTCCAGGATGCTCATGGTTGGTTGGATAACGGTTGTGTACTGCAGTTCAGGGGTAGTGACACCGATTCTTGATTGGATTGAGATTTGGTTCAGCTGTTGTAGAGCATTCACACTTCTATGTTAAACTAGTCTGAAGTTGCTTTGACATCTGATGAATCTCCCTTTAAATATGCACTTATTTATTTGTCTTACGCTCCGCTTTTTCTTTGCTCATAAAGCACTGTTCAACTTTACATGACAGAGAACATTTTTGTGCCTAGGGGTATGTAATTACTCGCAAGACAGAGGTATACTGGTTCCGCTATAAATGTATTTATCATACAAATATTAGCAGCGTACTATGCTTGTGTGTGTCACTTGCCAACAAGAAGATATGTATGAGTTTGAGACATTTTCTTCAGCACCCAATGTCAATGCCAGCCTACGTCATACAATGTTACAATTGTAATGTATCTGTTTGCCAACACTGCTTTCCTCTTTGTTAGAAGATTATGCAGTGATGAGATCTTATTTATCAATCCACTATGTTATTACTAGAATTTCCCAAGACAGTAATAATCTCTGGCTAGACATGAATCTCTATGCCCGTGCATATTAATCTTACTAATTGTAGCTCAGGTTTAGTTAGACAAGGTGCTGGCTCATCGGGCAAATTCATGATACATAGTATAGTTATAACCAAAAGCATCCTATTTACCTGTCTCTGGGTTCCTAATGGTTCATTAATTGCTGAATTTGTCACAAACAAAACACCAGTCATTACACTATCTATAGGGATTGCATCACAGGTTTACCAGAGCCAGAATGGGATACTGTATATAGCTATATTGGTATGCAGAGTTAGATTTTCCACTTCTGCTTGGTTTAATAAGGACAGATATTAAAATCCCAAACCAGGAACCCCGGATGTACAGTGGTGTGGGTTTCTTTCAGGTAGAGAGGGTTGTGGATGACTTCAGGGAAAAAAAACATAGCATGCCTTGCAACAAGCAAAGAACGAAAAAACTCACAATTCCTGCAGCAATTTCTTTTTGATTTAAGCTACCAACTACATCCAATCCCCATTGTGTCCCCACAAAGTAATTCTTGTATAGGGCCAATTTATTCCACAGCACTTTCAAGTAATTTGTTTATTACCTCCCCCAGCAAGCTGGGTACTCATTTTACCGACCTCGGAAGGATGGAAGGCTGAGTCGACCTTTAGCCGGCGACCTGAACCAAGCAGGGATTGAGCTGACAACCTTCAGGTCATGAGCAAGAGATTAAGACTGTATTTCAGTTGCCTTAACACTCTGCGCCACACAAGGCTCTCTCTAATTGTGTCTTCTTTGAAGATAATATAGTGGATAGCGCTCCAAGAAGTGGATGGAGAGTGATAACAAAAAAATAAAAATAAAAAGTATGTGGAATAAAGAATACTGAAGAGAGGTAACTCACCCCGTGACACCGGGCCCGTATGTTGGGCTCCGGTGCGTCAGAATCCAGGTTGGCGTATCAATCCACAGAGGAAATGGAGCTTCCTTGCATCGGTCACCAGGGACATCTTCGAGAGAGCGTCATGGTTGGTCCCAGAGATGGAAAGAACACACCACGGGATAGGAAACAAACCAATAGGATACAGAAAATAAACCAGCGCTCCGGTGTTTTGGGAGATAACAGTCAGAAGGTGCAACGATTTGTATTGAGATTATAGTTGTACAATGAATCTTACTTACTTCACAGGGGTGCTTATTGGAAAGCACCCCTGAGTCCAAGATGACAGGCAGAATTCAAACGATATTTAAGGAAATCCTTTATTGCGACGCGTTTCGGCCGTAATCGCGGCCTTTTTCAAGCATTGTGTCTTCCTTGCTATAATACATAGTAATGGTACCTCTTTAGTGCCCCATGGACTAATAGTTCACCCTTTGTGCCCCACACACCTTTATAGTGCCATCTTTGTATGGCAAACAGTAATTGGTTGGGATGCCTGCCCTTTTAGTTTCCACTCACAGTAATGATGCCTCCATTAGTGCCTTCCATGCACAGTATGATTATTCCTTAGTATTCCCACCACAATATGACACCACTTTAGTGCCTCCTCACAGTAGTGATGTCCCATTAGTGCTCCCACAAAGTAGTTCCTCTAGTGATGCTCCGAACGCAGTATGATGCCTCTCATGCAATAGAGATGCCATCTAAGTGCCCCACACAATAAAATTGCCACTAGTCATCCCCCTTTAGTGCCCCTAGCACAGTATGATACCCGTACACAATGGGGAGGTCCTCTTAGTGCTGCCGCACAGAAAAAGTGGCCCTTAAAATAACAAAATGACTTGGCAGATGTCCTCTTTTCTGTCCTATCAGTGGTTCAGCAAGCATGATGATGTCACTACATAGCGCCTGCTAGTGGGAAGCCGTGGCGGGAATGATAGGGTAAATGGGGAAGGCACATACAGTTGTAATCGGGACATTAGTCATGCTTCCAAGGACAGCAGAACATCACCCAGAATATTGGACTGTCTATGGGGTCCGGGATGGTCGGGATACATGATTATAGGACACAGAAATAAATGTATACATGAATAAAATGTAATTAACATAAGTAACCAATGCTGCAATCTATGGGTCTAATGGTATAGCTTTTAAAGCTCTGGTTGGTCTTGTAGTAGTTTAGAGGTTGTGCAGTGTCTTGTACAAATGACTAATTTTACTATGTACACCCACATCCTTTTTGAAAATTGTCATGTTATATCACTGCTTTCTCATCTTGACACCCCTAGCCTCCAAATTTATACTTTTCACAAACTAAGACCTGTGAGAGTTACATGAGCTGGATGTTATAATCTAATTTCTCCTGCTTGAGATAGCAAATATATTAGTTGTAGACGATAAATACTGCTAGTCCGGGGTCATGTGGAGAGCCTAATAAAAGGTTGTGTATCGTCAAATGCTCAGCAATTACCGTGATTTAAAGCCTCACTTCAGCAATATGGAGATAAGATCTGTGTGTTCTGCCGGTATTTCACTGATTTGTTCAATATAATATGTCACATTGTGGAGTGGATCTGCCACAGCTTGGTGAATAGTAACAATAAATTTTACACATTTCTAGTAAGATTTTCTTCATGGCCTTCTGTGCTTCTTGTAGTGAAAAAGTTGGGATATTATTTTTTATTCCCTTAAGGCCAAATAGCCATTTTAAGATATGTGTAGTAGATAGGCTGTACATTTCACACTGCATGATTTCCATAGCCCACTTATAGTATTGGCATTGCCCTGGTCCACTAGAGTTGGATCAGTGGAGTCATCAAAAGATACTTGATACACTCAAGAGATGGCAGAAGAGTTCAGCGAAAGATTAAATAAATGCACCACTAAGCCCTTTTTGACTCCATGGTGTCAAAGGGCGCTCGCAAGGGGGATGAAAAAGTTAACTTAGTGTAGTCTAGTAAATACTATAGCTCTAGAGTATCATTTACAGAATTCTAATATTTATTGAGCAAGGTGATATAAATGCTGCTGTCTATTGGGGGAATTACTGTAGTGATTGAGGATTATTGCATTGCCACTGAGGGCTATGGTCTATTGTGCTGCTGATGTCCTGATTGATGTATCAGTCTCTTTCATGGCCCCTATGGACATTATATGAGTAGTCTTGATCCTAGTCATGGTAGTCGATTTTAAGGTTTGCATAACTCGGTACTGTACTAAGTGGGGTATGTAAGACTGATGAAGGGCATGTTTTGCTCCTCAGGGTGCTGCTTGAGTTTGGCACAAAAGGTGGGATGTAGTACGCAGAATTTGGTTGTGTTTGGCTGCATTGGTGGAGTGAGCAGCAAGTCTGAGAGGTTGGTGCAAGGTCGGATGTGGTCTGAGTTGTGAGCCAGGAAAGAAGCCCTGAAGTCTTCACTGGAATTGTTCGGATGCAGATTGTGCAAGTGAGATGGGAAATCCCTTCAGTCTAGAATCATAGAATGATAGACTTGGAAGGGACCTCCAGGGTCATTGGGTCCAACAACTTACTCAATGTAGGATCACTAAATCATCCCAGACAGTTGAAGCTCAAATTGACTGGGCAGTTGGACTGGCATAGCTGTGGGAGCTGTGGTCAGGACCTGCTGTTTTGCTGAAGGATTTTAGGTCCATCATTAAGACGCTATGAGTTCATACCATTGTGACATGATGAGAATGTTTACCGAGTTACGCCAGAGAGACTGAGTAACTATAGAGACTGTGAGTAGCTAACAAGACTGTGAATATTTACGGAGACTGAAATTTTATTCCGCTTGGGCTGACAAGCTGAGACAGTGTTTCTGAATGGTAGAGTGACCATTGCCAAGGTTGCAAGTTAAAGAGACTGCACCGCTAATTCAGTCTGGGGATTCAGTCTACTCTACTACAATCTACTCTTTATTAGGGAAAAAATAATTTTTTAACCCCTTAATACTACACGATGTACAGTTACTTCCTGGGCATGCGGGGTTTGTATGGAGAGGCATTGGGAGTTGGTCCCGCTCCATAAAACGAAGTTGCCAGGTGTTTCTCACAGCTGACACCCACAGGCAACAGCCGTGAAAAGCGCTCGTACTGATCCTGACTCTCAACCCTTTAAATGTTGACAGCAGCATTTTAATGCCCCGATCAGAGTTTGGGGGTATGGACATACTATTGGGGTCCACATGGTGAACAACGATGAAGCTGAATTACTGCTTTTTGCTTGGCAAGGTTATTTAATAAAGTCAATAACAGGACAATGATATAGAAAGCAAGCTTTCTTTGCTAGCAGCCTGGTAGGAGAACAGTCACAGGTTAACGTCATAGTGAATTATTGGGCAGCAGAGACAGGTTTAGTAAAGTTCCAGCCACTTTACAAACTCAGCAGTTTGAACAGCTTTCCTTTTTGTATCAGCATCTAGTCTCTTTTCTCTGGTCCCCTCTGTGAGGAAACCATGTCCCTTTCTATCTCTTGCAGAGGTTATAGGCCAGGCACTGCAGGCAATGTGGTTTGCCGAAGACCTGTGTAGGCCTGGACACAATAGCGTTTTACTCTCTCTTAGCAACTCTCTCCACTGACCATAGGCCCCTCTTACTGGAATTCAATTGCCCGGGAGAGTGAGCTCAGTGCCTCCACGTCCAGCTACATTAAAGGCACAGTCTACCAAACAAGCAAGAGAGAAAGTCACATGAACAAGTGAAACTGTGCTCGCAACGACATAGGAGCACCCTCTCCATAGTACAACAGATTTACTATTAACAATTGAATACATTTCTCGAAAAAATTGTGGCAGAAAACTGTCTTACATGTATTGTGTCATATTTATCAAGTGTTTTACCTACTTTTGGATTTTTTTATGGCTTCTGACAAAGGGACAAATCTTTGTGGAAAATGGGAATTGGCATAAATGAGAAATTGGGCACCAAAATTTGTGCCAAATTTGGCATAAACAAAGCCAACTAATAGGTGGTTTAAGCAATACACCACATTTACCATCCAGCATGAATCATGGGGATATTTTGGTGCATTTGTGAAGGCTGCTAGTCTTAGTTTCCATTGTCAGTCATTATTTGTATTAGTAAATCTGCCCTACAGAGTTCCCTTTTTTGTAACTGTTCACAGCTGCCAAATAACAGCTTCGTCCAAACTGCTCCTTTGGAATTGTTCCATTAGTATTAGAGGAATGTTCTCTCTGAATCATTAGTAGGTGATATGGAAGCTTCATGGAAACATGCCAAAAGTGTAAGTAAAGGGGTCTACATCACTAGACCTTCACATGCATGAGGGGTCCTACAAGGTCAGAGCACTTTGAATAATATCTTATGAAAACTGAATACAATGACTGAATTGTCAGCTATGGTCAGAATTATAGACATTGCTCTGTGTATATACGAAAGATTATTGCTCATTTCTTATAATGCGAGACACACTTATCTGGCAAAGTCATCATCGTTTGGGGAAAATATGCTGAAATGAGGAACGAAGAACAGATGATTGAAAGGAAAATGCTAGGCTGCAGTTCTGAATAAAATGAGCATAATGTCAATGTAATTTATTTTGAAATATTAATGTACTGCTCAGAATAAAAGATATATAGGCAATAGGCCCCGGAAGCTGACGAAACAAGGTTGCAGGGTACTCAAACATGTACTCTGTAGAGATATTCAAGAACTTTTGTGAGACGTTTCATGGATTGATTTTCCATAGGTTATGCAAAGGTATACAAGGCTGAGATCACCATGATCAATGCGGTATGTTGGCCGGAGAGATATAACGCACATTGGCATTGGAGGCATGTTTGTCAGATACCAAGATAACTCGCTTTTACTTTGAGAATTTGAGCTGTCCGGTACAGATAGACTTGGGTTATTTATTATTTCTTCAGTGGTTTAAATTAAGTGAGGGGAACCTCTAAAGCAGGGGTCCTAGCTAGACAGTCCCTTCTTAGAATGAAGCCACCTGAGCGTCAGGCCATTCATTACCCTTGAAGCTACCATTACATGAAAAAGTAATATTACAGGGCAGTCATATGAATAAATGAGATGATGAACTATGTAATAAACTGTGATTTCTAGTCAAACAGACAAACACAACCATATATCCTCACAGAGCACGTAAAAGTGGTTGTCCCAGTGGGACAACCACTTCAATGCCTTGCTGTATAATTGCATTCTGACTGTATATCAAAGCTTTGTGCAAAACCTTCCCAGAAGAACAGATGCAAAGAGCAAGATAGTGGGATCTCTGTTAATGATAACTATGCTATTCTCTCTAACACAAATGCCATAATCCAACGGAACCCTGCTCAAACTGAGATTGTATTGGTCTCCATTTGAGTAATGAAAGCCTGTGGCTCTCTTCAGGTATCCATGTGGATGACATTTTCATTTTCAGCGATCCAGATGGAAACTCGGAACAGAACTTGGGGACGGAGGTCTGAATGTAATGTGAACAGGCCTGTAAGACTGGATACATCTCTATGTTTACATACAGGGAGTGGACAAAAATATGGAAACACCATACTAAATGCATGCCTTAAAATCAGTCTCTACATGTGTTATTGACATATGATTTATAATCCCATGTAACTTAAGTAGAGGTAATATGACACAGATGATGCCGGGCAGAAGTGAACATCTGCCCAAGCAACAAGGTTCCATTGGTCAGGGGTTTGAGCCACTCAGCTGCTGTTATCAGCTAGCTCCCA
Organism: Eleutherodactylus coqui; assembly: GCF_035609145.1. NCBI lineage: Eukaryota > Metazoa > Chordata > Amphibia > Anura > Eleutherodactylidae > Eleutherodactylus > Eleutherodactylus coqui. The sequence continues at coordinate 131,666,060 of NC_089841.1, forward strand.
AAATAACCCAGAGCAGGGCAAGAGGTGAAGTAAACACAAATTTGGTTGGAAAGCGCTCAGCCAAGCAGGGGTTAAAAGGGCAGCTCAGTGCTAATGATTAAAATCCTATCCATTTCATACAGTGTTTCCATATTTTTGTCCACCTCCTGTATGCGTCTATTACATTAATGGGGTTTTCCAGGACTTAGCTATTGATGACCTATCCACAGGATAGGTCGTCAACAGTTGGAGAGCCACTGCTCAGGATTCATGACAATCAGTTACTTGCTGTGTCTGCAGTGTCTGTGCCAGAAGCAGAGAGCTCTGTCCACATTGTAGTGGCCTGGGTTGGTATTGCAGACAAAGCTTCCATTGAATTCAATGCAATATCAACCCTACGGCTGCAGTGTGGACAGAGCTGTCCTATTACAATTGTGCTCATACTGTCAGAGAGGATCCCGAGCAGCGGACCTGCGCCTATCAGTTATTCATGTCCTATCCTGAGGATAGGTTATGAATAGATACGTCTCAGAAAACCCTTTTAATGTCATAAATGTACTAGAGATGAGTCTTCTCATCGATAGGACAGCAGAGTTTGTCACTAGTTAAAACTCATGATATTTATCAATTAGTTAAAAAGCAAATTCAGCACTGCTGCATCGGTATTCATAGCTATCCTATAAAACGCATGTGTATTGTATTAGACTTGCTTTACCTAATGATCAGAGCTTATTTTATGTTAGGAATTAACTAAACCCCAAATGAGTTCTTCCCAATGATACCATCTGGTAAATCTGTTCAAAACAAAAAGAAGTTACAAAAGTGTTATGCTGAGCAAGCCACATTCTTAAGAATGCTACTTATTGTTGTCTAGAGAGTGTTATAAAACTGCAAGTTAATTTTTAGTGTCAGACTGACAGTGGAAAGAGCTCGGCCCTTGTCTGCGCTCCATCTGTTTGGTTTAATGATAGAAATCTGAGTTCTCAGCATGACAATATGGATGACCTTGCAGGAATTTAAAAATCAATTTTTCCATAATAAGTTAAAAGTGATACAACTGGCTGATTTCAATGGAAAGGGAAGAGTTAAAATGTGGCTTTTCTGTTGATTGCTATTTATTACAATGTTCCTGGTGACATAGATCACAGATAAAGACTTTTGGTAGGCTGACTTGGTATTTATAAGGCCAAGTTCATACATGTGCAAATAATAAATCCGAAAATCTGATCAGACAGGGCTACCGTTCTGAGGCATGACAATTCCACTGAGATATGTTGAGGAGATCTGATGTAGAGACTTGGTGGACTGCTAGCTCATGCAGGTGAGAAACAGAAAAACCAGCTTCAACACATCAATCTCCGATGTTGAAAGACGTCTGCCAGGGTTCTCTTACTGTATATTGCCAGCCACTCTGTTGTCGGAGCCTATCCAATGTGTCACCTCAAGCAGTACTGGCTTTAGCCAGCAGATAGCGCTGTAGTATAACGGCAGAGAAAGAAGAAGCCCCCCTAGGAAAACCAGGATACAAATTGGATTGGAAAGGGCTAAACTTTAAAAAAAAAGCATGCGTTAAGCCTCTTTAGGTTCATACATGCCATACAGGTGTGACCTTCATTACTCTTCCTTTTGGCTCAGTATATCTTTAGATGAGTAGTGTGAGATTACCAGTTTAATAAAAAATTTAAAACCATTATTTTGTGATACTTTATCAGGAGCTATCTATGCTATTGTAGTCTATTTATAAGTAATCAGTGGTTGTGATGTGATCTGAAGTCCATCGAGGGTTTTACGAGCAAGTTTTGATATTGCATTGAATTTGCATTGGAGTCCCTAAAAATATTCGAGGAAATATAAGGGTTGACACATCTATATTTACCATCAATCTTACTCTTGAATTTTCTTGGAGAGTTTTTTATTCAAATCCTTTTTATGTTGGCCGGGCAGAGCATCGTGAGCATGGTGTCTGGTTAACTGAGTCAGTTTAAGGCAGACACGGCTGGGACAAAGGGAAACAGAAGGGGCAAAACTAATAAAGTAAGACCTAAAGGATTGGCTCATAATAACAACCACTATCAATATGCCTATATGACCATACTAACTTCATTGAGGGAAATTGCCCACTTTGGACTCCCTTTATGATCCAGAACAGAGAGGTGCTTTGTAAGAGCGTGGTAGATATTTGCCATCCATATTGTGAGTATTTACAGCTGCTGTAAGGGAAATGTTTGTCTGACTTTGGCTGCCCCCCAGGGAAAACCAACTGTTTGCTGGGGGTGTGAGGAGTCAGATCCAAGACAATTTTCTGGCTCCCATATAAAAGTTGTCTGTGATGAGACATCCCCTTTAAGCTAGACATATCCTTTAAGCCAGAAACCTTTAATGTCAGAACTGAGCCTATAGCCTCAATGACAATTATTCAAAACAGTCTCAAGTGTAAGACGTATAGTGGTCAATTAATCTAATTATACTGCCTTACGTTTAAACACCTTATTAGTGATGAGCGAGCATACTCGCTAAGGGCAATTGCTCTAGCGAGCATTGCCCTTAGCAAGTACCTGCCCGCTCAAGCGAAAAGGTTCGGCTGCCAGTGGCGGGCAGGGAGCTGCGGGGGAGAGCGGGGAGGAATGGAGGGGAGATCTCTCTCTCCCTCTCTCCCCCCCTGCTCCCCCTGCTCACTGCCGCAACTCACCTGTCACCCGCGCCGGCAGCCGAACCTTTTCTCTCAAGAGGGCAGGTACTCGCTAAGGGCAATGCTCACTCGAGCAATTGCCCTTAGCGAGTATGCTCGCTCATCACTACACCTTATATTTGTTATGGTTCCGATAGTGTTGATGGGGTCCAGATGCTTGCCTGGGTCAAGTGTGACGTCACAACATCAGCACCGGACCACGGCATGCACAATGTCATTTGGCACTGGATGCTGAGAGAAACTTCTCCCTGCACTTATACTGCTGATAGGCTGACTGGGTTGCCTGTTCTAGCCAGCCAATCAGTAACTTGCTTTGGGTATTTATACTGGCTCCTCTTAGCTCACATTTGATAATTGGTACAGCTTTCTGGTTTCGTTTGTCTTTGCCTAAGAGCTTTTGAGTACTTCCTGATGTCTTCTATTATTGGACTTTGGACTTCAAATTACTACAGTTTGTCTTTCAGCTAATCATTGTTGCTTTCATACTCCAACCTTGATTTGATCATTCGTTTTTTCTATCTCACCCTCCATTTTATATCCAGCCGTGGGGGTCGCCCCTTTTTAGGACAGTTAGTCTGCTCTATGAGCAGGTCCAGTTAGGGTAGCTATTTGTGTCGAATCTAGATCTCAGGCCACTCTCAGGCAGGTGTTCTTCACCGTTTTTAGTGTGGCGTTTGAAATGCCCCCTAAAAACACTGTACCGAGCCTCCATTGATTTTAATGGGGCTTCTTAGACAAGCTTTTTCGAATGCTGTCTGTTCTCTTTTAGTGTGTTTCAGTGATTTTTCCCACACCTTATTACCCATTGCAATGATTGGTTGCATTAAAAACACTGTTAGTGTGTTTGAAATCACTGTGAAATGCTGCGTTTAAAAATGTGATGTTTGCACCAATGCCTGTGGGAGACTGGCCTTACTTCCATTGTCTCTGTCTGTTGTATTGTTTCTTACCCCTTGTATCTCAGTTACCCCCAGTGCGTCACACCCTATGGCACCTGTCCCTACATGCTGCCCCCGAATCTATTTCCAAGTTATGCAGACAGAACTGAATTGACGGGACACTACTTCTATATGAAGTTCATATTCAGCTGTTTTAAGTCAATGGAGCCTAAAAATACAGGCCCATGTTTTAGGGCGTATGGGCCGGTATATGTGGTCTATATTCGTATGGAAGACGATACAGATGACATAGATGGAAATACCAAAAAAAATAGATAAATAACATGAGATTAACAGCTGAATAATCACATTTTATGCTCATTTTCATGGAGCAGTTTGCAATGTATGACGGGTAGTAAGCAATTTCTGTACTTGGCATATGGTTACTATTAAATGCTCTTCTTTTTATGTATTATGTTATTACTTGCAGTGATTTCACATAACTGGCCAGGCTATCATTGGCGGTTTTATTTATGAGTGATTAAATCGCCAAATGATAAACAATTCTCCAATTGTTTTTATGTGTCCAAAATGGGCCAACTGTTGTTACGAATGTTTGTCATTGTTTTCATTGGATTAATAATCCATCTGTATAAACTGGCCTCTACACAAAGTTTACAAAAGCTATTGGTTAGTACTAAAAATCATCCGTGCCTAATCTGATGTGGGCATTTAGAGCCAATTGGGACTACTGAGTCATCACGCTGCTGCCAGTATACTCATTAATTTTCATAAATATTCATTGCTTTAAAGAAGATAGATTCTTCCTATAGACATGGGATAATATATTAAAAGTGATATGCCAAAACACGCAATACAAATTCCATTCACTTTTATATGGCATTTTAATAAGAAACAAAACTGTCTTTTTCAAAGAAAAAACAAATATATTGGAGAAGATGCAGAGCGTCAATAAATCAAAGGAGTAGGAGATCCACATAGGGAGGAAACAAGTATAAAACACGTTATACTGAAAAGTGACGCAAGTCCACGTGATGTACTTAGCTAGAAAACTCAAGGTACTGTACCACTTGCCCTTCTTGGCTCTCGAGATTTGAAAGGATAAATTAGATTTAGAGATATGTTCTTCCTTACTTTTCATCTTAGATTAACATATCCTGTGATGTGAGATGACCAACTGTGAAAAAATAGGTGATTTTGCAACATTCGGTCTCAAGATGTATATGCAACTCGTCAATTCTGACATGGATTGCACTCTGTCTAGGGTTCTGCTAGCATGTCACAATATTGTATAGAATTTGTGTCATTAGAAATTGGAGTCCTGAGCAAAATTTGTGAGAAGTAGACAGTTGATAACATAGTAACATAGTTCGTAAGGCCGAATGAAGACAATGTCCAGGCTGAACTAGATGGACATTGTCTTCATTCGGCCTTACGAACTATGTTACTATGATACATCTGTATAAGAAGACTGCATACTACAGATCCTTCGTAACAGCAATTTCCTGACTTTATGCAGAATGGTATACTCTGTTACAGTGAATGATACATTTTCCAATTCACACTTTTTTATCAAAAACTCGACACAACCAGGGTGTTTAATGCCCCTTTCTATTTATTTCAGTTATTGAAACCAGGCAAATCCCAGTCATCTATAGTTTAAACCTGATCAGTTGTGCCCACAAGCAGCAGCTTTTCTACATGATGTGGTCATCCTTATGACAAAGCCTACTCATGTCATTCCAGCTATGCTACAAATGTTTGATCCTTTTTGAAAAGACCTTCAATCTTAGTATCAAATGAGAAACTTTAAACATTCTGCTGAACTGTATTCGAGCGACCCGAATTATATCTCTTTACTTGCAAACATTTGTAACTAGAAGGTTTGCATCACCTATTCACATCCCAATCTGCTCAACATGTTATATACAATAGAGACAATGGTGTCTTTGAAGAAATGATCCTCAGAGCTGAAAGTGACAACTAGCATTGGGTTTATCTACCAGGGAGCTTCTAATATAAGAAACTAGATGTATTAATTATCTTCTTCTCTATTCCTTTTTCTCAGCTTTAAACTCTGAGTCAAGCAGAATCCTAATGTTTCTAATGTATCCTGACGAGTCTGTCTGTACTAATTGTGACAGAACTGACATAGGGATTGATTACCTGCTTGGAACCTTATAATTTCTGATCTTTTTAAGTCAATGTGCAGCCATTATTAATTCTTCAGAACGCCATCTAAATATCTTCATGCTGTATTGGTATTACGGTAGTAATATACAGACTTAATGAATATATAAATAATATGCAGAAATATAAAGAACACACAAAATATCTAAATTGGTGTAGTAATATATATATATATATATATATATATATATATATATATATATACATACACATATATAATGGTGTATAGGTGTATGTGTGTATGTGTGTGTGTGTGTGTGTATATATATATATATATATATATATAGTTATAAATGCTTTTCTTAAGTCTGTTTCCACTAGTTTCTGACAGAATGTCCTGTTTGACCTTCATAGATTCTTTTACCTTTAGTCAGAAGTAATAATCTAGATGGAACAATCCTGCCTTCACTAATAGGCATTGACTTTGGCTTCCATACAAGAACATTATATATCAATGTTTCCTTTACTGGCAAGAACTCAGATTACATCTGTGAATTATTTTATTGTCAAATTTTAAATAACTAATTTATGTTCCTTTTAAGCTCTTGTCAATTAGAATGGAAACCCTAAAGGGCTTTTTAAGGACTCATATATTAATGACCCCCTGCCAATCAGCTGTTTGAAGAGATTGTGGCCCTAGCTTGAGCTCTGGGGCCTTTTCTCAACCCAGTGACATTACGTTCCTTCATGACATGGCCCGAGACCAGCTCATTCCTATCCAAGTAAATGGGATTAAGTTGCTATGCCAGGCACCACTGCTATTAAATATACGGAGCTCTACCTAGTATATAGTGAAAAGGTCAAGACTCTCTACCAAATGCTGCTGTCTCTTTAAACAGCTGTCTGTTGGGGATCTGGGGTGTCAGACCCCAAATCAGATACTGATGACTTATCCTAAGGATAGGTCATCAATACTAGAGTCCCTGAAAATCACTTTAAAAGATAACACAATACACAGCGAATGGCTGCAGCAGTCACATGAATGATGGCTGCTGCAGGAGCTTCAGACCGGTGGTGCTGGAGTCAGTTTTGTTTTCTTAGCTTTACACACTTTACCTGCCCTCTAAGCCATATTCAGACTTTTTTAAGCAATAATCGATGCATGAGTGAAAGTATGTTTTCCATTGTCAATAGGGGACAAGGCAAATCTATAAAACAATATTAAGTATTTTCTATATTGTCCCATGTGGTGAACAGAAGATGTAACACACTGTTTGCAATTTACTAACAGTTAAGCGGAATTCATTATTAGAATTCTAGTTGCATTGTCAGGTATTTGTAAGTTAGTTAGTGTGTCATTACATAGGTGTAAGTTTGTTACTTTACTACTTGAAGCATATGTTGGAATTGAAAATGAAGGTTATTAGGTTTTTCTACACTAAAGTAATAGGATTATAGACTGGTTTGACATATGGTAATCTTATTGTAAGAGCTTTAAAACAAAAATTCTTCCTTGGTGAACTATTTCCTTTTTATTAAGGAAATTTATGTCCAGAAATTATCATAAATACCCCGTACAGTACCTAATATTCAAATTACCTATTACAAGGGGAAAAGCAAGAAATAAAATTTCAAGGGCTGACCATATAAGTTGATGGTCATTTAGAAGTCTCTCTCTTGATATACTCCAAGCAATTTATTTTTCTATGACTTTTTTCTTTTATTACCAAAATTGCTCCCACAATGTAGTAGGTGCAGTACATATAAGGGAATTTTATAAGTGCAATTCTCTAATACATAAGCAAGGTTTTATGAAAGATGAACCTTCACACTTAGGAACTAAAGCTAGATGCCTGTAGTATCCTAATACCACGTTTCCCCGAAAATAAACCCTACCCCAATAATAAACCCTACCTAAATTTTCAGGGGATGCTTGTATTATAAGCCACCCCCTGAAAATAAGCCCTAGCTAAAATATATGGAAAAAAACATCAATACTCATCTAGCCCGCGGCGTCTGAGTTCGTCGCCCGGTGCTGCGGCAGGCTGCCATGTCCTCTGTGCTAACATATCACTCTCTTTCTGGTGATGGGGGTTTGAATACCCCACCTCCAGAAAGCGAGTGCTGTGATTGGATCGAGTGCCAGCCAATCAGAGCTGGCACTCAATCATTCACAGCCATTCAGGAAAGACATCACTGAATGGCTGTGATTGGTTCATCGAGTGCCTGCTCTGATTGGCTTGCTGGAGGCGGGGTATTTAAAGCCCCGTCACCAGAAAGAGAGTGATATGTTAGCACAGAACACAGAAGCCTGCCACAGCACTGGAGACCCCCGGGGGGACTCAGACGCCGTGGGCCAGGTGAGTATAAGACTCCCCCCGAAAATAAGACACTGTGCCTCTTTTGGGGTAAAAATGTATTTAAGACAGTGTTTTATTTTCAAGCAAACATGGTATGTAATTATTACCAACCTGTAAGGCTGCCTTATAGCCTTTTTAGACACTGATGTAATCTGAAACTGCTGAAGACAGAAAAGACTGAGATTTTAAATGTATATTCCCTGTATCTGCATAATTATTAATATGGTTTATACTGTTACAAGAGCTTTATGTGGCACAGAGTGTTAAGGCAGCAGAAAGGCAGTTCTAAGCTCTTGCTTATGACCTGAAGGTTGCGAGTTCAATCCCTGCATGATTCAGATAGCTGGCTCAAGGTTAACTGAGCCCTCCATACTACTGAGGTCGTTAAAATGAGCACCCAGCTTGCTGGGAGGTAAAAAGATGACTGGGGAAGGCAATGGCAAACCACCCCGCAAAAAGTCTGCCAAGAAAACATCACGATGTGACATCACCCCGGGACTCAGTGCTTGCACTAGGGGACTTTACCTTTTATACTGTGAGTCTTATGGTTAGAAGACTGATCTCTAGGACTGTTTTTTTTTTTTTTTTTCACTCAAGACTCATTTGGTATTGTCTTTGGAAGTAGATGCTTGATTTATGGGCAGCACTTAGTCACTTCATGTCTTTAGATACACTACAAGATAACTACAGCATGACAGCTGCAATGACATGATTTTGTTAGCAGCTCTATAGTAAATGCATAGATTACCTAGCCCGGTGGTAATAGAAGAGACTGCATACTTGGGGAGCCCTGTGTTTTTTGTCATTACACAGTTGGAAGATAATGGTTACTATGGTTTAACAATAAAAGTGTAAGTGTCTTTTAAGTAAAATAGCTTCCCTGTGTAATGCACAATATGCTTTTATTCTGTTTTCAAGGTCTACAATTTCTAGCACAGATCATTGTCACATACCTAGTGGCGTTCATATATAGTAGTGTCAGTAAAAATTCACTTCCATTTCTGTAATACCTTCTACACAGCCCAGTTCAATCACTCAGCCACAATGTATTGAAATCTATTCTAGGAGTTCTAATATGATGTAAGTGGGGAGATGGCCAGTCTCACTTCACCTTATTAAGTGCCATTAACTACAGCAGGAGTAGCCAGGTTTTTCCTGGGTATTTTTGACACATTTGTTTTAATCAAAGAAAGTTGTGGCCAGGTGTTAATTACAGGCCAATAGGGAGTTATGAAATGCATTACAAACTGCACGCTTTTTTGTGGCCTTTACCTTTGCAATAATTTTTGGGACCGTAGCATTTTTTTTAAACACAATAGCCTCTAGGTATGGGCTTTTTTCAGAAAAACAAATTACATAAATCATGTCTGACCAAAAAGCACCGCCAAAAAACCAAACCATAAAAAATGCAAGAATTTCATGGCTTATTCGTTTTTTTTTTCTTTACAAGTCCAAAAACATTGCTACGAAAAAGTGTATTTGAATGAAGTCTCAAAAATAACATGTCTTCTTATAATGACTTATTATAAAGATCACATTTTCATGGTAAACATATTTTTTAGGAACTTATAGTAATTTATTATCATTGATGTCCTGATCTAAATTTAAAAAATCCCCAATCATGCAGTTTTTCGCACTGACCACTAAACATAATAATATTCAGAGACTTCCTGAACTGTATAGAAAATGTTTCCGTAGTCATCTCATTAATATCACAGGCAGGATTACAATGAAAGGTATCCTTCATATAGATAACACAGAGGTGATATTTCACAACTCACTTCCTCTCCTTCCTGCACAATGATTTGCACAATGTTGCAGAGCATGCCTAGAACACTCTCCCATAGAAGTCAATAGGTTTGACTCCTGTCCATTGTGCCTGTGGCCCATAAGGCTGCAGTAAAGCATATCTCTAAGTGTCGTTAACTGCAGTTTAGCAAGATTGCAGCCCCCATAGTCACCTACACCCCCATAGTCACCTACACCATAGTCAAAGGGAAATACATTCCCTTTAAGAGATACTCCACACCCTTTTGAAAATAAAGATCTGAACTAAAAGAGGATAAAAAAAATAACATAGTATGTAAGGCCAAAAAAGACATATGTCCATTCAGTTTGGCCTATTACCCCCAATGTTGATCCAGAGGAAGGCAAAAAAAACCAGACAATGAGATAGAAGCCAGTTTTCCCCATTTAAGGGGGACTTGACTACAATCTGGCAATCAGATTAACCTGGATCAACACCACTGCATGTACATCTAATTCATAGCGAAATAATGCAGCTGCATACACCTAGCCGTAAACTACCGGTTACCGCAACCACAATATCTATATGCATCCCTGATCACATGCTGTATAGTATGATGTTACGTGTTCACCCCAATGGCTCTAGCACTGTTTGTCCCATTCTCAATGAAGGGCATGATTCTCAGAAACAATAATCTGCTTACAAGAGAATTGGGAACGAGGCAAGCAAATGGAAAGATAAGGCTTATGATCAAGTAGAGTTTGCCCTATGTGAGTACAAGTCTACACACTTCCTATGTAAAGACGTGTCCTCAGTCAACATGTTGAGATCCATCTGCTCAACAGCAGACTTGTATGGAGATTGTTGTCGCACAGTGATGATTTACATACCGATTATACTTTATACCAAATGTAGCCATTCAGGGAATTATAAAATATCTAGGAGCACGCTCTCCGGGCAAGGCCATTTTCTAATAACTCTTCATCTTAATGCTCTTGGAGAACATTTTAATATTTCATATACTGATATTTTATTAAACACATTTAGTTAAAATTAGTAACACAATGTGCAGATTATGTTCACGCCTGCATTATGAACTCTATTTTTCTCTGTCATAGAAATAGAAAAAGCAGAATTCAAGCAATGACATATCTGTCTCATGAATAACACTGTGCTCAACAGACCCCAGTGAGTCAAGAGGGGTGTTGTCTCTCCATAAGGAGAGCACCAAAAAAGTGTGTGGAGACACCTGGGGGGGGGGGGGGGGGGGGAAGCGGGTCGAGGATGGCATTGTCTCTCCCCAAGGAGAGCACCCAGAAGGGGTGTGAGAAGACACTTGAGAGGTGAGTGAGGAGACTTATACGGCCATGCATGCCCCTCTGGCCTCCCTCACACAGGGCGTTTTGTACAGCGTTTAGCGCTGCCTTTTCAGCCCAGCGCTAAACGCTGTACAACACTCCCATTCATTTCAATAGGGCTACTCACACAGGGCTGAAAACGCAGCGCCTTCCAACGCTGCGCTTTGACAGCGATGCAAGTTCTATTTTGGGGCGTTTTCAGCCCTGCGTCGCCCATTGAAATGAATGGGCAGCGGTTTTAGCACTGCTGAAAATGCGGCAACACTTGGTGCCGCGTTTTTGGCATCGTTAACCACTCGCCGATTTTCGAGGTGAGGGCTTGCAATAGAAGCCCTACCCCGAAAATCAGTCCCTGCTAGGTAGAGAAAAAAAAGAAGGTAATACTCACCTAGCCGCTGTAGTCCGGGTCGCGGCCGCTGGTCTCTGCCGCTCATCCGGGCTTCTCCAACACTCCCAAGTCTATTGCCGTAGGCCAGGTTTGAGAACCCTGCCTCCAGCAATAGAGTGCTGTGATTGGTTATCGGCGTGCTCGATGTCCAATCACAGCCCTTCATTGACTGTCTCAGCCAATCAGCGCCGGCAAGCAGAGGAAGCCCGGATCAGCGGCAGAGACCAGCGGCCGCGACCCGGACTGCAGCAGCTAGGTGAGTATTGCTTTTTCTTTTCTTTTCAGCATCCTTGGCTGCGTTTTCAGCCGAGCTGAAAACGCCACCAAAACGCTGGCATAAAGTATGCCAGCGCTGCTGAAACGGGGCGGAATCTGCAGTAAACGCAGCGTTGAAAAACGCTGCGTTTCTGCAAACACCCTGTGTGAGGGAGGCCTAAGGGTAATTTATGCAAATAGGGAAGATGGAACAATACCTCTGCAGCGCCACCTATTGGATGGCAACATTCCTTCAAATCAATGTCAGACCCTATATATAGATCTTTATAACAATGATTGAGGAATAGGAAACCAAGCCAGAAAACCACACACAGACAGCTGTTTCAGGGTGTTTGCCCCTCATCAGTGTGCGATAGATTTCTGGTTTGACTGGTGAGAGGCCTGTGACGTGGGTCAAGAGTGGTATCGTCACTCCTTAAAGAGATCTCCCAAAAAGTGTGTGGAGCCACCTAGCTGGTGATTGGTTGGGGGATGGATTTTCAACAGACCCCAATTTCTGATAATGATGTCCCTTCATGGTGTCCGTCAAAAATACTGCTGTAATTTTTTACTGCCAATACCATGGAGTCTGCAAAAGAAGGTCTAACAGGAGACGTGAACAGAAAGTTATGGTATGTTGAAATGATTACATTCAGGAAATGATATGTCATCTGTCGAGCCCACATAGCAAAATGTACCATGTCCTTGGAACTCGGCTCAAAGGATTCATCATCATGGCAGCGATTTAGCTGGGGTGCAAAAGTAGTACGGAAACATTTAAGCCACTTCTTCAATTCCTGTCAGTAAAAACATATGGTTTGTATTATTATGGGGTGTAGGTACGGATGATAGTAGTCTATGATACATGTCCTTGTTTGTTCAAATCCCTGTATAGAGATAAAAGACAGTGAAGTAAATAATTAATAACCATTTTCCACCAAAGTGATAGTTTGTCCTTGTACTGCATCTCACACAGCTCATTATAGAAGCAAACGTTCAGGACATTCATGAGTTCTCTTGTTTTTATGACCTAGATATTAGGAGTTCTGTATACTTCTGATATTGGTATTTGAAATGAAAAGCTTGTCTATAAAAACTGGATGATCTTAAAGTCATTTCTTACAGGGATGGTTCCAAATGAGTGTTATGGCAAGTCAAATTGTTCACCAGGATATCAGTCAAGTAGACAATAAATCGCGTGAGGAAAAAAAATGTCCTCCAAAGCTCTAAACTCTTCGGGGCACACTGTGCAACTATGGTATGACTTTATATAAAGCACATTGATTTAGTTTAGATTGAATTTCCTCTAACTTTTTTGAGATCTATGTCTATGTCATTGAAAGGAAATGTTCCTTTTTACAGTCTGCTCCCGTTTAAGGCCAGTGCACACGCAAAACGGTGCACAAAAACGCCCACGTGACACAAGCCTAAATCTGCATTTTGATGGACGATTACTTTTAATGAACCACTGGAATTCTCTGGACCAGATTCGTATGGCAAAAAGTAGACCTTAGTAATGTGACAAGGAAGTAAAATAATTACCATATACGCATGTTGCAAAAATGGTGCCAAATAGAAGTGCCAGCTTTCCAAAGTTACTTTTTGTCTTATACAAAAAATATTTTAAAAAATTACACCAAAAATTTAAGCACAGACACATTTATCATGCATTGTGGAGCAAAAATCTGCTCTGTCAGAATGCCAGTGTCCCATGCCACTGTGTACCCATATTACGAAAACACAGACTCCCGAAACCCACCAAAAATAATCTGCTTCCCATTTCTGCACTTTCTGTTTTATTCCCATCTGCTCTTAATCAGAAACTGCATACAACTGCTTTACCACCGAGTACAGATGTCACATAGATGCCAGGTAACGAAGACAGGCTTAAATCCTTAATGAACATCTTAGGTTTGAGCAGTACTGGAGGCATCAGTCATCAAGTAACGTGCATGTATTTGGTCTCTGTATATTTGGGAGGATTAGAGGATTTTATTTTGTAGATCACACCAAGTATATTAGTGTACAAGGGGAAAGTACAGAGGAAAGTTACATTTTTTCCCAATTCTGTGTCCTTTTTCAATATATTTTTTTTCCAATATCTCAGACAAATCAAAAATATAGTAATTCTATTTTGATCCTTTAAGAAAGGCCTGAATATCCCGCAAAAAAAGGAAACACAAAAAATAGTGGTAGACTATGAAATAAAAAAAAAATCAACTGTAGAATACTTTAGTCCAAGTGTTTTAATGACACTTGGTCCTGTGAGTTCTGCTTCCCCTCCCACATACAGTTTATTGGAAGCTCTTTCTACAGACAAGCTCTTGCAGGAGCAGCTGTCTATCACTGTCAGTAGGCGGAAGAAGCAGAACTCACAAGCTTTTTTCATGAATATACTGAATGAAATCATAAAACACTACCTGCATATACAGAATGCAACAGTTCAGCATCTTCCATTCTATCATATGCCAACCTCAGATAGGAAAGCCGGGGAAACCTTAAAGATACATTTTAATGATGTCTTTATTATCACCATGACATATATGAAGATTAGATCACATTTAGGGTTGATGTAGTATGCAAGGACCCAGTAGCGTTCTACACAGCCCCTATGAGTCTGCATAACAAATTACACACAACTTCCATATCAGTCTGTGAGAAAAACTTGTGCGTGCCTCCATATAAAACTATACTATAAGGTCTCTTGGTGTGCTAAGGAGGCAAAATGTGGTGGCCTGGACAGCGCCTCTATATGTCTTGACCTGATGGACCCATAATGCTTCATAGATGGTGATAGTTGAGTGGTGTAGAAAGAGGAAACCCCGTCCCTTTGCAGGGACATCAAATGAGAACATGCATGGAATAAAGGCTGGGAAGCCAGGTGGGCCGCAAGACCAATTAAGAGTGGAAATGGAGAGAAAGAGAGAAAATTCCTGCGCTCAAGGTAACCTTAGGAGGGAATACCTTGTCAAAAGCCCATACGTGGGTATGGTCAAGTGCAATGACTTATGAAATGAGGTGAAGAAACTTGTCGGTGATGACTTAAAAAAGTGAAGTTTTATTGAACAGGACAAAGTAGTACAACGCATTTCGGAGCTCACATGGCTCCTTTCTCAAGCACAATACAACCCATCGGACGCTGCTCCTGTGTGACAAAATAAAACTCCACTTGTCATCACCGACAAGTCTTTTCACCTCGTTTCATAAGCCATTGCACTTGACCATACACACGTATGGGCTTTTGACAAGGTGTTCCCTCCTGAGGTTACCCTGAGCGCAGGAATTTTTTCTCTTTCTCTCCATTTCCACTGTTGGTGTGCTAACTGCAACAGGTAATAGAACCAGGGTGGTATCTCTACATCAACCTGGTCCATGAGTCTTTGTCTTTGAGCACAGCTATTTTACCCTTACACTGCAGGAGATTATTTTGGTGTCATCTGTTGGAAATCCCTCTAAGTGTCCCATTGTTGCAAAAGGTCCTTTTTGTGTTCTCTGTTTGGAATTCCTCAATGGGACCTTTCTCTCCACTCTGCAGTGACATCTCCTATGGTGATTTGACTGTTGGCGTTTCAGTCCAGACTGTGGGTTGAGTTATGGCCCATTTACATGGGACAATGATTGCTCTAAATTCGCTCAAACAAACATGCATTGTAAGTGCACAAAAAACGCTCACTATTTGTCCACAGGTTTTTATCTCTGACTTTCAGCCAGCTTAAAAAACTATTGCTGGATCGCAGGCTTGTTGTTCTGTTAAAACGCTACCTACATAGAAGATGAAGCGCTGAATGAGAAGCCAGCAAGAAGCCCGCGATGCAGCAGTGAAGTCTGTCAGTGTAAACACTCTGCACAAGCGAAAACTACCTTAGCGGTGATGTCAGCACTTGTATAGACGTTTACCTGACCGTAGGTCTGTGTCAAAGGGCCATTAGATGAGAGATGTCTGGCTACTGGTGGTTGGGTCTGATCTCTGAATCAGCCACCATAGTAATGCCTGCTTATCTCAGTGTTGCTAAGATGGATGATGTCTGACTGCTGGTGTTGTGTCTTCTTTATGTGTTCAGTCATGTACGAGTAGTTCAACTTGTGTTTCTGTAGATATGGCTGTCCCTTTCCCTTCATCAGGTATTAGTTCTGGAAGCCTTGATCCCCTTTGTCTACAGAGCGGGTCAGCTCCCGTGCCCTTTGCCTTCAGAGGCAGTTCCGGACTCCTGTATCTCCTTCATTTGCATGGTTGACGAGGACCTTATCTTTTGTCCCTCCAATCTGATGTAGTTGCGGACATATTGGTCCCTGCTTCCTTTGTCCGATGATGGGGCAGATGCCTGAGTTTAGTTTGGTTGTGTCACCCATCCGATGAGGCTGGAATACTGAGTCTTGTTCCATCTTTTCCCTCTGTTCGATGATGGTTTGGACTTTGAAGGTCTGTTGTCCTTTTTTGAGTGTTATCCTACCTGTGGTGTTTTGTCTGAATGAGGACGTTGGTGTGTATGTGCCTTTGGGGCTTATTCATATCTGTCTAGTTCTGTCTTTTTTCCTACTCTCCATCTAGCAACAGACTAGGCCCATTTTCGTGTTCCTGTGTGGTGTTAATATATGTTAGTGCGGTCCATCCTCGACCTTATTGTGTTATGGTTTGACCAGTGTTGTGATCCTTGTTTGGTAACGTTTGTGTGTAGGCCAGGTGAATAAGCCCTGCAGGAACGTAATATCCTTATGGTTCCATACATTTTCTGCAGTCAGTTTTTTTCCCATCTCTGTGTGCTCATAATTCTAATCGGACACTTTGTTTTGTAATGTTGTCTTTCTTGTATATTTCTGTGATAAGCAAACCAAAATGTTCTAACTAGGATGGCAACATGTTTTCATAAACGCGTTATCCAACTGCAATCTGCCACACTGCTAGAGCATTCACATATCAGAGACATAAAGGACATTGTCTTGTCATGCCGGGGAGTAAAATTCAGATTGTACAGATTGTTCCTTTATTTTTAAACAGCTACACGGATAGGTTTACTGACAGTTGCCATTTCACAGCTTAGAAACACCACATAAAAACATTGTATGGACTTAAGGGACAAGACTTTATGCAACCGGTTAAAGTGAAAGACTTGTAATGGTCAATGCAGCCTTGGGAAGCCCTTGATGTCAGTCAGGTTCTCAGTGATTTGCCAAACCATTTTTCATATGAATGAACTCTAAATTCATCCGGCTGAATTATGTTTTTACCAAATTTGATCTTACAGTTCATAGTAGACATTTTTTAAACTAATGTACATGTATAATGTAATTAGGAATGTAAGCGCATGCATGTATAGGTGGCCATACATATTAGATAAAAGTAGGATGATGGTTGAACAATTGTCAAAAAAACGTCCAATGAATGTAGATTTTGCAAATGCAGCCATTCGAGTTGTTCAGTCTTTCCATGTTCACATTGGCGGATGGACAAATGATCGTGCCCCATAATCAAGTTGTATAAAAAAGCATTAAGGGTTCTTTTACATGGAGAATTTGCTCTGGTAGACGAGCAACAATCAGTGAAATTGGCATTCATCTACCCGGCCTTTACATGGGCCGATTTAGACTCTATGTGGGATGAACATTCATCCATGCAACCATTCATCCAGCATAAAGAATCATCTCTGTTGGCAGCACATCCCCTGTTTATACCAAGAGATGTACAGCCTACCACATTGATATTTTTGGCTGCGCTAAAGATGCAATTGCTAATTCATTGGCAGGTCAAGTGCAGCTTTACATAGGCTGATATTCAGGCAAACGAGCGTTCATAAAAACGCTCGTGCCCAATTGTTGACCTATATAAAAGGGCCTTTAGCCTAATTTGTATGCCCATCCTGTTGATTATGTCTGCCATTGACTTTTTGCTTTCTGAAAGTGATTGTGACGTAAACCTACCATTTTTCTCCTATAGAAACATGTGCCTACTGTGCAGTATACTTCTGGGAACTCCTTTTTTTTTGTTTCCAGACCTGCAATCTCGACATTTTGGTCAAACGTAATATGAACTTGGTATACAAAATACACTTAGCAAGGTTAAAAATTAGTACAGTGATGAACATTATACATGTAGCACTTTTTCTTCTGGTATTTGCAGCCGGATCTGTTACAGAGCCTCCCGCCAGAGGTTCCGGTGCAGATTTGAAACCACCCTTAGTTCATAAATGTATTTTTGCCTTTCCTTCCAGGGTTTGTGGTATTTGTTTGACAGCAAAAATAGTACAGTTCACAGCATTGTTCCTGCAGTCAAACATACCAGAACCTCATTATCTGATGGACCCAATTGTAAGGTTGTATTATGATGGCTGTAAGCAAGTTCCACCCGAGAAACTAGGGATCAACTGGCATTGAACAGCATATGGCCATCTGTCTGATATGGCCTGTGTTGTCTGATATTCATAGACCTAGCATATTCCAGAATACTGTATGGCATGTAGCAATTTGTGTTTAAAATTGGCTATATGAATAGCATCCTAGTCTATTATGGGGTTGTGTGAGGATTCCCTGGGATCCATTAAAACATGGGTCTATTTAAGCTCTCAAGGCTCCAATGTAAGTGTTAGTAGCCTGAAATAATGAATCAGATGTCTGTTACGAATGAAGCTATATCAGAAGTATGGTTCCATTATCTCATTATGAACTGTTGTTTTTTATAATATTTTTTGGCATATACAAAATCATTTAGTGATTTAGACTTTTTAGGGTTTTCTTCATCTCAATAATAATCAACGACTCCTATTCTACCAGCAGAATAACATCCTTGTGGAACTTAATAAACTTCATAAAATCTGATCTTTCTTTCTTGGCTTTGGCTTGCTTCTTCCTGGATAAAGACTGACCTTTTTGTTAGCAGGGTAAACCCTAGAAATACACGAAATTGAATAGAATAAACCAACTTCAAATCTCTATGTCTGAAGCTGAATTTCTCTTTAATGCTGAGCAATAAACACTTTTCTTAGGATATGTTTGTCATGAGTCAAAGTAGGGCAGCAGAAAGCTGAGGATACGAGGCAGCAGACGGGATAAACAAAGTGTAAAATATTTATTTAGGAACACAGAAATAAAAGTAGACAAATAGGTAACATTACGTAAACAGGTTTTTCTATCTCTGACTAGACTATCTACAGTTAACTCTTAAACTGCACTACCTTTCTAACAATAATAAGGTTCTCTGCTAATAACAGTACAGTCTTAACAAAAATACAGAATAATGAACACAATATACAGTTTGGCCCAATGTCCACGGGCAGATTTGCGGAATCCACGCGGGGCAAACACGTGGGAGATCTACAAATCAAGCCCCCCATAGGAAATTATGGGTGTCTGCAAATTAATTATAGCATGCGGATTTGTTTTACGGACCTTTTGATCTGGAAAACAAATCGCAGCATGCTCCATCTCTGTACGGTTACCGCACAGACAACTTCCATTGAAGTCAATGGAAGCCATCCAATCCGCGGCCCGTCTGCAGCTGACACTGCGGCCGGGCCGCGGATCCAGCGGGAAAGCAGGAGATATATAAATATAAATGTGTACTGCACATGTCCAGAACAGAAAACCCGGAAGTACAGAGGTCTGCGCGGAAGCTACCGCCTGGCCACACATGTGTGCAGAGTCCTCGGCCCCGGGCAGAGTGGGATTCGCTGTGGGCTCCCGCAGGCAGAATCTGACCGGTTCGTGGACATTAGGCCTTTCTCTTCGGGGGTTAACACTCATTTACCTCTAAAGATGTTTTCTATTTATCCCTGCAAAATATCTCAGTCTCGAAATAAAGAGTGATCCATTCTCTTCACAAGTTAAGCCCCATTTACATGCAAAGATGATCGCTCAAAATTCGTTAAAAAGATAGTATGATTGACAGTTTGAGCGATCATTTTGCATAAGCCGCTAATGGGCACTTATGCCCATTAGTAGCTTATTAGCTTCATTTGCATGTAAATGAGCCTCCTTGAGCTGTATGCAGAAAACAGCAGGTGGTCTGTTATCTGAACACAGCCCCTCTGTTCTGCTGCGGGACTGCAGCTGAAAACAATGTTATCAGCACTTCCATGGAGAATCACAGCATACTGTCCCTGCTATCAGCTCTCTGGCTGAATGATCGATTTTAAACTCAACAAAAAGTCATTGGCCGAAAAGCAAACAATGATAGCATTTACACGCAACGATTACCCCTTAAAAGACATCATTTGAGCGAATTTTGAACAATAACCGTTGCGTGTAAATGGGGCTTTACTCTACCTATCCCTTACAGCTCATTTGCTCTCCAAATGCAATTAGTGACGGATATAGTAGGCCTGCTTGATAACTGTTACCTTTCCTTATCAACCAATTAGTCAGTATCCAGTGAGCATGCGCAGTTCTGTCACACCAAATAGAAAGATTAGATACATTGGGGTGAATACCTTACATATATAACTTTATTAGTTTGGATTTTGTGACTGTTTAGCTTTTTACCTGTTATATTTAGTATATAGACCAGAGCATGCATTGTGGTATTGATAATATACTATGTGTATAATTTCTCTCACATGTAAGTATTATTTAGTTGAACTCTACATACTTACTTCTTGTAATATTTTTCTCTGATTCAGCCCTGTAAACACAGCATTGAAACTATCCACCAAGTTGAAGGGCTTTCTGGAATAGCAGACAGGAGACAAGCTTTTGCTTATTGATTTCATATCTATCATGAGGAGCACAGACATAGGCATATATTGTAAGGGTACTTGCACGTACTGTAATGTACTGTGTCCTGCAGTTCTCCTTTACCTTCTGCACAGTGATTGAAGAGGAGAGAAGAGGCAGGAGGTGGATTATGTTCCAGTCTCTTCTGCCTTAGCCAATGTGTAAGACTCATGCTATGAGAGGGAAGACTCATGCTGTGAAAGGACCTACTTGAATTCTGCTCACAGCTCACTTTCCAAAGAGCATGCCTACTCAGTAGAGTTGTAGACAGAAGCAATGAACTGGAAAAAAGCTATGCTGGTTACTTACTGCTTACCCAACATCTAACATATGTAGTGGCAAGAAAAGACTATTGAAAGCCCCTGGGCAAAAGCTTTGATGCAGGTCCCTTCCCATCTCTGAAGATTGGCTTACACTAACCGAAAAACTGTTTTACATTGTCTGATAGTAATTTTAACAGCGAGATCAGAAGAAGGGCGCGTTTACATCACTGTTTTTGATTTCTGCTTTGCATTTCCATCAAAGTGGAAAGAAAGCATTCTGTCTTAGGCTGAATGCACACGGCCGGATCCGTTTCCGACTGCGAGATCTCGCAGTGGAATCAGACACTGTGCGCCGGTGGTGACCCCCGCATACCTGTGCAATATATTCTTCTCTGTGCTGCGTATGTGTCGGCTGGTGCGCCGCCGCACATGCGCAGTGCAGAGAATGATGTGCCGGCAGTGACGTGAATCCACAGGGAATCGCCGTGGGACAGACGGCTTCCATTGACTGCAATGAAAACCGTCCGTGTGAGGCCCGCACTAGAATAGGACATGCTGCGATTTTCCCTCTGCGAGTGGAAAATCGCAGTTGATTTCCACTCGTGGACATGGAAAAGCATTTTGCATAGCATGTCTATAGGCAGTATTTGCTGCGGGATCCAGAGGCGAATGCCCGCTCCGGATCCCGCAGTTCAGATACGCCCGTTTGCATTGGGCCTTAAGTCCCATTGGTGTGATCTTCTGAGTTTCAGTTATTCTCAGTTAAATTCAGTTCCATTTGATTTCTTGTTTTTTTTCCGGAAACAATAACACAGCGGTCTACGCTATTGTTTCTGTTTAAAAAAACGGAAATCAAACGGTTCCTTTTTATCTTGCGTTATAGTCAATAGAGGATGGAACTGAATGGGAAGGCTTGTGTTTACTTCTGTTTTTGAAGTCTGTCCATTTAGCAAATTCGTTTTTAAATGAGCATGTACAGAAGGTTAAAAAGACAAAAGGATGTAAACCACTGGCGTAACTATAGGGGATGCAGGGGATGCGGCTGCACCCGGGCCCAAGAGCCTTAGGGGGCCCATAAGGCCTCTCTTCTCCATATAGGGAACCCAGTACCATGAAGAATGCATTATAGTTGGGGGCCCTGTTACAGGTTTTGCATTGGGGACCAAGAGCTTCAAGTTACGCCTCTGATGTAAACAGAAGTAAATGGGGAAAATATAGCAGAAATGGTGCTTTTGTTAACCTTTGAATTCCGTTTTGCTATCTGTTGCATTTTTAAAATGGATCCATTCTAAACCGAAATCAAAACGCTGATGTCAATGAGCCCTAAGTGAAATGGGCAAAGGCAGGAGGTAACGGCCCATAATACCCCCAGGGGCACATGCTGTAACCACCCCACTCCTCCTCCTATAATCTGCCTGTGTGATAGCTTTATCTTTTTTAGCTTTTTGTGATAGACTGCTTAATTCTCATCTGTCATCGGATGTATTCATCCGAAAGCTAATGCCTTCATAACTTCTTTATTTTAATTATGCTCAACTTTCTTGTTCTACATTTTTCTTTTGTTCGTTTAATCAGATATAATCACTCAAAGTTTTAATTCTGAAGTGACAGTTTATTCCAGAAGATTGATAGATATTAATCTAAATCTGTGTTCTCTGATTCTCCCAGCAGATGTTTTGGGCCTGTAGCACTTAGGGGGTCTAGTCATACTGACAAATCCAGCTGTTTTCTTTTTTTTTTCTAATGGCCACCTTGATTAGTGCATGAAAAAATGTGGTCCCCCCCCCTCAAAAAAAAAAGTGTAATTCTCTAAACAATTTAAACTGTGGGTAGCAATGTTGATGCTACCACATGTACAATAGTGTCTGATATGGATGTCGCGAATTTATGATAGCAAAATATTTATATTATAGTCTAAACTGCTGAATGGTGAACATCATGTAGTAAGATTGAAAATCACTCTGCAAATGAACAGATGGGTTGAAAAACAAGAACTACAGCTGTGAAGCATGCAGAAGACCTGTACACTCATCTGACTTGTATATTGTACTAATTAATTTTATTTCCATTATCATAGCAATTCTGGATAATTTCTTAAAAGTCAGTACCGGTCTTTTGATATTCTTCCTAGAACTTTATGATGTGGGCTAGGAAGGGTATTGATTCTCCTTAGGGAGAGCACCTACAAGGTGGGAGGAGACTTCTAAGGTCATCCTTGCTCCTCTGGGAAATATGTAAATTGAAAGATTGATAAATACCTCTACAGCACCACCTATTGTATCCAGTTGTCAATTTATTTATAAATTAAGGAGGAAAAACAGAGAAACAACACATCACATAAGAAAAGATGCTCTAGAATTGTAATTTCATGGAAGATGTAAGTATTTACTAACACAGATATGTCTAAAGACGTGCTAATTCTCTGTAAGGGTGCCTGTCCATGGGCGTGATTTCGCGGGCGGTAAACCGTGGGCGAATCACGCCGGCCGACGCTTCCGATGGCATTGCTATGGAAAGCGCTCGCACCTGTCCACGAGTGGAGAATCATTGCGATTCTCCACTCACGGCGGGCAATATGAAGCATGCTGCGTATTGCCCCGATTCTCCGCGGCCAGCCTATCTATCAGAATCGGCGGCGGCTCCTGCTCCCATGGCGGAGATCTGCCGCAGGACTTCGTACGCCCGTGGACAGGGGGCCTTAATGTGTTTAGAGAGTTGTTTGCCTCTCCTTCCCAATATGGAGTCAAATGAATGTAAATCAGTGTTTTAGAACTTTAAGGGTGGCGTCACACAGTATTTTGGGATAACACACACTTGCAGTTTTTGGAGGCAAAGGCAGATGTGGGACCAGCAGGAGGGAGAGGTAGAGGTCCTTCCCTTATACGTAGTTCTCTTTCTTTTTCAATCTACTTCTGGCTTTGGAAAATGCACTTTCAAATTTTGATGCAGTTTTCTGAGCCAAAAAATGCGGTGTGTGAAGCCACCCTTAAAATGTATCAGTGTGTACCAGAATGTTAAGGGCTCATGTCCACGGGCAAAATATGATTTAAGATCCGCAGCGGATCTCCCGCATGCGGATCCGCACCCCATAGGGATGCATTGACCACCCGCGGGTAGATAAATACCCGCGGATCGTCAATAAAAGGGATTTAAAAAAAAATGGAGCATGGAAAAATCCGGACCATGCTCCATTTTCGTGCGGGTCTCCCGCGGGGACGGCTCCCGCGGGCTTCTATTGAAGCCTATGGAAGCCGTCCGGATCCGCGGGAGACCTAAAATAGGAATTTAAAGTATTTACCATCCGGCGCGGGCGGGGAAGGTCAGCTGTTCCTCACGGCCGCATCTTCCTTGCTTCGGCTCGGCGGATGTGCCCGGCGCATGCGCGCGGCACGTCGGCGACGTGCCGGCGACGTGCCGCCGGCGTCAGGAATTCATCCGCCGGCCGAAAATGAAGATCCGGCCGTGAGGAACAGCTGATCTTCTCCGCCCGCGCCGGATGGTAAATACTTTTAAATTCTTATTTTCGGCGCTCATGTCCGCGGGGCAGGAGGGACCCGCTGCAGATTCTACATGTAGAATCTGCAGCGGATCTGATTTTCCCCGTGGACATGAGGCCTTAGAGTTCGAATAATAGCATGACAATATTTGTCTTTGGCGTATCAGATATGTCAGAAAATAACATAAATATACTTATGAACCTTGACACCACTAATATCTACACTATCCTAACAAAAGTAATTGGACACCTGAGCAAGAATCAAAGGTAGTATTCATTTAGATAGGTTAATACTTAGCAATGCCTCCTTTGGCCCTAAAGATATTGCATACTCTCATTGGCACACATTTTGTTAATGTTTTATACACTTCCTTCCATTCAGCCTGCAAACATCTGATGAGTTCTCTCAAAACAATGGTCTGGTTAGGAAATCTGGTCATATTTCCTAACCAGACAATCCAGTTTGTCCCAAAAATGTTCAGTGGGGTTCAGGCTGGGAGTAAGTCAGTCCAATTGTGGAACCTCCATATCCTCAAACCAATGTAAAACAGGATTGGATTTGTGACAAGGCACGTTGTCTGGTTGGAAGTATTGCTGACCATTCCCAGAGTATTGCCACATTGTGAGCAGCACATTATTGTCCAGAATATCAAGGCATACCTCTGTGCTCATGGTTCTTGCCACTACAAGCAACGGACCGGGATCATAGCACATAAAATATTCCCAGACAATAATGAAATCTTTGCCGTACTAAACTGTTAGCACAACTCACTTAGGCAAAAGGCGTTCCCCAGGCGTCCTCCACACCCAGGTACGTCTATCTGATTCGTTACTGTATAGAGCATTCTTCCATCGTGAAGCTGTCCACCTTTGTAGATGGGCCGATGCATTATGCTTCGTAATGATTGGCTCGTGTGCATCGGTATAACTCGTATATCTGATAACGTGCAGTAGAAGAAACATGCTGCAGTGCTCCTTAAAGTGCCCATACTGCATGTATAATAGATGTAAGATGCTCAAAGCTGCCAATTAGACATGAGCGAGCATACTCGCTAAGGGCAATTGCTAGAGCGAGCATTGCCCTTAGCGAGTACCTGCCCGCTCGAGACAAAAGGTTCGGGTGCCGGCGCGGGGGAGCGGTGAGTAGCGGCAGTCAGCAGGGGGGAGCGGGGAGGAAAGAGGGAGTGAGAGATCTCCCCTGCATTTCTCCCCCCTCTCTCCCCCGCAGCTCCCTGCCCGCCACCCGAACCTTTTGTCTCGAGCGGGCAGGTACTCGCTAAGGGCAATGCTCGCTCGAGCAGTTGCCCTTGGCGAGTATGCTCGCTCATCACTACTGCCAATTTTGATGGGACAGAACAATTATCTAATGTATGTGGGAGTCATGTAAGAGTAGACGTCAAACAAAGGAGGATCGAGCATGCTGGATTTCAGAATGTCCAATTCTTTTGTCTCAACTGGAAATAAAACTTTACTGTCATAGGAGTTTAGGTGCTGTGGAGTTCTAGAAATCAGCAAAGGTGCAAGTTTACAGATTTGATGATGGGATATCAAAATCAATGGATTTTCCTTTCACACTATTCCCTGGTGTAAGCTTTGAAGGGTCTCAAAGAATAGAGTTTTACCTCAAGTATGCATGTTGCATCATGCTGTTTTCTGGGACAGACCACATTCAGTCAAAGGTGAGAGTGTGGGAACACCTCTGGAATATGGACTTTGTAGTATTTTATATTGTATTGTATGCTGTGTTGTATGATACTCAGATAATTTGAGTATTCTAACCATAGCACCATTCTGGGCCCTTATTTACTAGCCACTATGATGATTTTCCCCACTCCCCCAATTGCCCAATTGAGCTCATTGATTTCATTGGGAACTGTTTAATGCCCCTACGGTTGGGCTTTGGGGAAGTTGAGTACTTGTTGGCAGGTTTCTGCTTTGATTACAGCTGATCACTGGGAATTCCTTGTGATCATCTTATTGTCAGAGGCTGCTTCTTCAAAGCAGTAAGGCCTCGTTCACACGGGCGTGCTTTTAGCGCATTATAGGTAGTGAAAAGATCGGGTTTCCTATAGAAGCGTTCATGCAAAGGAATTTTAACCCTTTCTAATCCACTGTCTAACTTCTTCAGACATTCTGAATGAAGGCTGTACATCTCCGATGTCGGAAGACATCCGGCAGGGTATTCTTACTGTTGATTACTGGCCGCTGTGTTGTCGGGGGCCTCTCCAGCATGTCACATACCGCAGTACTGGCTCAAGCCAGCAGATGGCGCCATTGTATAATGGCAGAAAGAGAAAGCCCTCTAGGAAATCCTAAATCCAAAATTGGATTGCAAAGGGTTAAACATGCAAAATACTCGCATCTTACCAATGATAGAACATGCGTGTGCAAAGCTCTCATCTAAGGTCCATGCTGCGAGGAAAGATAGGACCTGACCCATCTTTCGTGCATGATGCGCAGGAGTTTCCATAGCCTCCTATGGGTGCTGGATAACACGCACCACTCACCTCCCGATCGTGTGAACGGGCAATTTCACTACTAATTAAGCTTGAGACTTAGTAGCTGGAAATCACCCGTTCACTCTATTTTCTCCCGAGCGCTATGTGCTTTTTTTGAGATGCTATTAGAGCATGAAAAGCACATTCGTATGAACGAGGCCTTATTGTGTATTGTTGACTGCCTCTTTAAAGGGGCTAACCAGTAATGGTGGCCAATTGCATAAAACAAGCAATATTTACCTAATTGGCTGCAATTGTTGTTATAGATGTACTATTATTGCTGTAGACGGGTAAATAAAACTCAGCAGAGAGAAATGGAGCACATCTAGCAGGTTAGTGTTGCTTGCTTTATTGTTTTATGCAATTGGCCACCATTGACTGGTTTGAGCTGAAACTATACAACCTCTTTAACCATATTCAGAATTCTGACAGCATTAGACCCCAAAAACCTACTAATCACTGCACATTAAGGTGGTCTGCTTTGTCATAATAAATCAGACATAATCTAGTTCCCAGCATATTTGCAGCAGCACTAGACATGCTTAGATTTTGGATTTGGGGGAAGTCAGTACTAGGTGTGCTTTGAAGAGTTTCAGTGACAATCTGCATGTGGCTGGAGGGGTAAACAAAGTTCTCTGCGCAACAGATGTGGACAAAGGAATAGAAAGTAATTAAAAGATTACCACTGACAGATCTGACACGTAAATGACACGCAGCTCCCTCCTCTCCTGGCTGCGCAGAATTGTTTAATCAGTATTTGTGCCTAGCAAGCACTCTTATAACATTTGTTTACAAAAGCAATATACAAATTCCCAGCCCTGCTTAGACATGGGAGTACATAGACACCTACACTGCATGCAATAACCCTTTTAAGACCAGGGTTTTTGCATTTTTCTTTTTGTTTTTTTCATCCCTGTCTTCCAAGAGCTCAATTTTGTGGGACAAGTTGTACTTTCTAATGGTGCCATTTATTGTACCACACAATGTACTGAAAAACTTTGAAAAAGATTAAGTGGGCTGAAATGAAAAAAAAAAATTGCAATTTTGTAAGGATTTAAGTCTTTATAGTGCAGTAAAAAGGACATGCACTTTATTCTGAAGGTGAGTAAAATTATGGCAATATCAAATTTATACAGTTTTTTTTATATTTTACTACTTTTAAACAGTTACTTTTTGGAAGCAAAAATTGTTTCTGCTGCTACATTCTGAGTGCTGTTTGCAATGCGATGGGGCAGGGGCAGCCAGCAATGGGAGGGGGCAGGGTGGAGCTGAGCTCCAACCTCAACCCGCTCTCTCCCATTGCAAAACAGCGGCAAGGGGCGGAGATAAGAGAAGGGGGAGAGAGTTTAGCAGTCATGCTGCTAAACTCCCTAGCACCTCCCTTCTCCAGCCGCTGCCATTGGCTCTCATAGGAGTTTATGGCAGCGGCCGTAGTCCGACCCGGAAGATAGTTCAATGCAATGAATCAGATGGTAGCATATATCGGCCGGCCGTGAAAACGCTGGTCGATATACGCTCGTGAGAATAAGCCCTGAGGCCCATAACTTTTTTTTTTTTTTCTGCCTATGGGGATTTGTAAGAGGTTGTTTATTTGTGCGAGCTGTTTGTTGTTGTTTTTTTGTTAGTGCCTATTTGGTATGCATACGTGTTTTTGATCACTATTTATTCAATTTCTTTGGGACACAGTAACTGTCTATTTTTACATTCTGCAGTTTTTATTTTTTATGCTGTTTACCTTGCAGGATATAAATATTTTTAACAGATCAGACATTTTGAATGCGACAATATGACTTTTCTGTTGTTGTTCTTTAGATTTTTTTATTGGAAATCTGGGAAATATTTGAACTTTCTGTATATTTTTTAAAACTTTATTAATCATTTCTTCTACATTATCTTTAATCTTGCTGTCACTTGATCGCTTCTATTGTCTACTGCAATATACAGTACAGCACTTTTCATTGTTGCCTATTAAGTCTTGCCACATGCCTGCATCGTTTGGGCCTATGTGTATAGTGGGTTCCATTGAGTTCTGTCATCATTTTGCAAAAAAATGTGCTGTGTGCAGTGGTATCTTTTTCCATCAAAAGTAAATGAATATGCTACGGAGCCTCCAATGTAAATATGTGAATAGCCTTACCGATGAAATTGGGTATCCTCTCTTTTTCTTCATTGGTGCCTCGACTAAGAGCATATGGGAACCAATTCTGTTTTTTTAGTTGCTCAGTAGACACATTCTCTTCTGGTGTTTGAAATCAGAGTGACAAGTACCAGCTAAAGGAAAAGTGATGTTACTGTCAGCAGTCAGCAACAAGGAAAGAAAAATTACAAAGCACTAGCAAAAATGCATGTGTGAATGAACATACTTTATCCTAAGGTCACATTGGGATTTCATATGTATGATTTGGGCATTGCAGTAATAAAAGAGGAAAATAAAAAGAAATGGTCCATGGACAGTTGGATGGCCATAAAACATTCATGGCACTGCACTGAAATAGTATATAAGCATCACAATACAAGGGTTTATGGCGTGTGGGGAGAAGGTCTGGAATGCAAAAAGTCTTCATTTGGATCGTTTATTGCATATACAGTAGTCTGTATTGTTAAAGGGGTTGGCCGGTAACTGGACAACCTTTTTTCAATAGGACCTACGGTTTGAAAATAATAAACGGAGATATGCTTACCACCCCATGATGGCTGAGAAGAATTGATGGTATTTTGAAGTCAAATGGGGGTCACACCAAATATTGATTTGACTTTGGCTGCCTGTCAACGGGCGTCGCGGTATCCTGCAGCGGATCTCCGCTGCGGGAGCAGCCGCCCGGGAGCAGGAGCCGGCAGACGGATCTCCGCTGTCAGCCTATCTGACAGGCTGACCGTGGAGAATCACAGTAAATCGCAGCATGCTGTGATTTGCTGGTCGCGAGCTGAGAATCGCAATGATTCTCTGCTCTTGGACAGGGGGGAAGCGCTCTCCATAGCGTTCACTGCATTCCCCGCGGCCGGATTATCGCCACGGGGAACGCAATTCAGACCCGTCCGTGGACAGGCAGCATTAGATTTCTGTTCATTCACTTAGCAATTTTGTTTATTTCCAAAAATAAACTATTAATACTTCTATTTTTGGAAGCATTCTTACTTTGTAGCATTTTTTCCACACCTGCCTAAAACTTTTGTATAGTACTGTATATAAAAAACAAACAACTAAAAGCACGTAAAGCCTAGGTTCTCAACAAGTGGCACTTGTACCCCAAGGCAGGGGCATAGCTAAAAGCTCATGGGCCCCGTGCAAAAGTTAATCTTGGGCCCCCCCAGCTTCTCTTAACCCCTTACCGCAGAGTTGTAACTTGAAGCTCCTGAGCCCCAATGCAAAACCTGTAACAGGGCCCCAACTATAATGCTTTATTCATAGTACTTGGCTCCCTATATGGAGAAGAGAGGCATTATGGGCCCCCTAAGGCTCCTGGGCCCGGGTGCAACCGCATCCCTTATAGTAACGCCAGTGCCCCAGGGGCCACATGCCATATCTCCTGGATGTATTAGCACTATGCTCATGCTATACTTTCCATAGGCAGCACCATGTATGGTCGTACGCTTGGGCATACTTTGATGTAGTTTTTGAGAAAGGTGTTCTCGAGAGGCTTGGGAATATTGAGGAATTCTGCCCTATTTATTAAAATTTTGAAGCACACCAAGATAAATCAAAGCAGCTTATAATTCCATCCAGGTACCATATCCTCTAGTGCATCCTTGGTTCTGACACCATAGCACGTTCCAGCTCCACCAGTGCTTATGAAGTTCAGCCGAGGACAACTCTACTTGCAGATCACTTACTGCTGAGATTTATAACATATTCACTAGTTTTGATGCATGGCTTTTTTTTTTTAATAAAAGCCATAGTTTAGATGCAGCTTTGGAAGCAAAGTTAGAAATGGATCAAGCAGGAAGGAAAAATAGTTCCTCCTTTACATTTCCCATAGCCTTTGAATCCAACTCTGGCTTTGGCTCAAAAGACTGCAGGAAAAACTACAAATTTTTTTTCCAAGTATGTGAATCCACCCTTTAGGGTATTTTATCAGTTCTTGTTCATGGTGTGAGTAGTCATAATAGCAGCGCTTACAATGTGATTGTCCATGTTCTCTTTTTCTGGAGGAAGGGCAGACAGAATATTTTCTTTGTGATTATATTGATTCTATTTTTTTCTTCTTCCCTAATAGGAAATAATGTTTCATTTGTCTTGTGTTCCCGGAGCAGAACTCCAGCAAGATTGCAGCTGTGAAATGACCACATTGTTTTTGATCATGGCATTTCTGTAATGCTGTAAAACTGACAGAGGTCAGCGCGGATGGCCTCAATTAGCGACAACTTTTTTATCTGGTCTCTGTTATAAAAATGACACATAGTAACGTTCTAAAACCATCTCTTTTAACCTCATTCATTTTGCATCAGTCTGTCTTCCATGACAGGCTGCTACCACTAATAAAATAAGACCAAGATGAGATACATCAGAAGTGCTGCGAGGGACAGCTTGGCTTATTTTCTTATTGTTCGGAGCTTGCAGATGGTAATACTTTTGGAGGTGACTTTGAGAGACTGTCGTTCAGGAGTTCAGACAGGGTCACCTGGGAGAGATGTGTGTGATGTTGTGTGATGTGCTGTTACTTACTGATTTTGCTTGGTAGCACAGCGAGGCTCTTCTGTGACTTCGATATTTTTCCAGCTATTCTTGGCTCTTTTAACGTAAACTGGCATAGTGCCAGTCTGAATGATGTGAGTCTGGGTTAAGCCAGGGATAACTATAAAAACAAAAAGGGAGGATTTGCACGCCAACGTAATGCAAGCACAGTTCAGAGTGGGGTTCACTTCTCTTAATTTTAGACTTAGAATTGAATCGATGTAATGGAGCGTGAAAGATTCTAAACTGAGCTTTAGTTTATGGGGTTTTTTTAGAAGCCATTGATGTTTGGTCTGACAGGTTTATCATAGAGGTAATTGATCATCTTTTATTTTGCCATAGTTTATTTTACCTGGAGCAAAGAGGTGCACAGGTGGACCAGATGGCTACAAATAAGCCAAAGTGTTGCTGTAGAATTGTCTACTGTCATACAAGGTACAAATATAAAATCGTATTTACGGTATGTTCTCATACTATATTATCTAATGGCTCTATAATTAGTATACAGTATTGCATATTTCAGAAAAAAAACATCATGCATGTAAATTGGGGTATAAAATCTCAATCCCATCCAACGGAGAATAGACCAGTAGAGCATAAACATATTTGGCCAGATTCTCAGCAGTTCCTTTCCTTAGCTTCACTTTTCATTTCATTCCACTTTGTTTCATTACTGCAATTAGAACCAAAAAATATTAAGAAATCTATATGTCCGAGTAGATCAGTTATTTTCTATTCTATCCCTGGCTGTGACGTAACGGTGAGGGTATATACAGGGGGGCAGTTACAAGATTAAAACCACCCCCTTGCACCCCCTTTAACTGACATAGACTGAATACAATGGTGGAGCAGTGAGCAGGACACTCTTGTAGGTTGTACGCCACTTTAGGTCTGCATTCTACAAGGTATTGGGAAGTCAACATGGGTTCAATGTACTACAGTGCAATCATCGCACCTGCCTGCATCGAATATCCAAAGGTGGAGACCTGTGCAAGGAAGTGGCCGGTAACCTGAACAGCTTCGTCCATTATGAGTATTGGTTAGGTGAGTATTCTATTATTTTATAGGGGCACTAAGAGAGGCATTCTATCTGCATAGGACACAAAGGGGGTATTTTTTTCTATGCACTAAAGCAGCATTTTTTTACTGTGTTGGGGGCATTGGGGTTTTCCATTACTATAAGGAGGTCTCTAATGGGAAACTAATACTGTGGGGGGACACTAAGCAGAACTATTATTGTGTTTGAATTTTTTTTGCAGGTTTATCCACAACCATAAAGTATAATGGGTTCTATGTTCACAGATTCCGCAGTATAATATAGCATGCTGGGATTTTTCTTCTGCTCGCGAAATCCGCAATTTGTACGTGCCAGTGTGAAGTAAAATTCGAAGCTACGTGCCTTTCATTGTCCATGTATTACCACGGATTGTCCGTGCAGATGGCGATCGTGGGATCCGCAATACAAACCCAGTCATGTGACACCGGCCTTAGTTGTCCATCAAAGCCTTCATTTAACAAACAGTATGTGTTGGGGACTTTCCCCATACCAAGCAAAACCGAAATCATGAACAAAAGCTCAATATATAGTTAAATAAAGGCCAAAACACAATGTGAGCATAGCATTAGTGGTAAGATTTTTTTTAAGGCTATTTCTAACAATGCAATTAGCATTCACATATAGATATAGCATGCAAACCCATTCAAAAACTAATGCTTAAAGGGGTGGTCTCGCGAAACCAAGTGGGGTTATACACTTCCGTATGGCCATATTAATGCACTTTGTAATGTACATTGTGCATTAAATATGAGCCATACAGAAGTTATTCCACTTACCTGCTCCGTTGCTAGCGTCCTCGTCTCCATGGTTCCGTCTAAATTCGCTGGCAGCTTGCTTTTTTAGACGCGCTTGCGCAGTCCGGTCTTCTCCATTCAGCACGAGCCGCTTCAGTGTGCTCCCCGCTACAGCTCTTCTGCGCATGCGCAGACGAGCTGTCACTGCTCGGGAGCGCGCTGAAGCGGCCATTCTGCACCATCCTCTGTTAGAGGAAGGTGCAGAAACTGGAGCTGCCCAGCGGAGAAGACCAGCCCAGCCCAGCAGCCCCGAGAAGCCTCCCAGGTAAGTGATGGGTCGGGGGGGGGCTGCCGCTGCGCCGGGGGGGGCTGCCGCTGCGCCGGGCTGCGCCGGGGGGGGGCTGCCGCTGCGCCGGGGGAGCTAGCGCTAGGCCGGGGGGGCTGTCGCTGCGATGGGGGGGGCTGTCGCTAGGCCGGGGGGGCTGTCGCTGCGATGGGGGGGGCTGTCGCTAGGCCGGGGGGGCTGTCGCTGCGCCGGGGGAGCTAGCGCTAGGCCGGGGGGGCTGTCGCTAGGCCGGGGGAGCTAGCGCTAGGCCGGGGGGGGGCTGTCGCTAGGCCGGGGGGGGCTGTCGCTAGGCCGGGGGGGCTGTCGCTAGGCCGGGGGGGCTGTCGCTAGGCCGGGGGGGCTGTCGCTAGGCCGGGGGGGGCTGTCGCTAGGCCGGGGGGGCTGTCGCTAGGCCGGGGGAGCTAGCGCTAGGCCGGGGGGGGGCTGTCGCTGCGCCGGGGGAGCTAGCGCTAGGCCGGGGGGGCTGTCGCTGCGATGGGGGGGGCTGTCGCTGCGCCGGGGGAGCTAGCGCTGGGGAGCCGGGGGCTAGCGCCGGTTACCTGCGGTCTGGTCGGCGGCTGCGGGGCGTCTGGTCGGCGGCTGCGATGCGTCCGGTTGCCATGGAGACACAGCTGGCGGCGTCTCGGGAGCGCGCACGTCGGGCTGCAGCGAGCGACGGGGAAAGAGCCGGCGGCCATCTTGAGGAAACTTTTATAACTTGCTGAAACGCTGGAACGGTAAGTACGAACCAGCTAGAAATGTCATTTACAGGGGGGCTTAGTAATGTGTGTTTAATGGGGGGGACTGGGCAAAAAAAAAAATTAACTGCTTCCTCGAGACATCTCCTTTAATGCCACTAAGATGGTCCTAGAAATTTTAGACCATACTGCTTCATGACTAGCTACTAGTTCAGACTTTAGTTTTTATTAAGCCTCGGGGTCTTCTGTCTTGTGTAGGAGAAGGAATTCTCAATAGTAGATCGATTGTAGATCGATTTTTACTTAGCACCTTTCTTATGTAGCCCAGCAGGCTGTATCTAAACTCCAACATTCATCCCAAACACAGAAGTCGCAGGGATAAATCTGTCATGTAACACTTCTGTTTGTGTGTCTTGATAAACTTTGATAACCCTCTCAAATACAATAGACTAACATGGGACTAAGGCCTCATGTCCACGGGCAAAAGAAGAATTAAAATCCACAGCGGGTTTTAACTCTTCTCCTGTACACGGATCCGCGTCCCATAGGGATGCATTGACCACCCGCGGGGTAGATAAATACCCGCGGATGGTCAATAAAAGTGATTTAAAAAAAAATGGAGCATGAAAAAATCTGGACCATGCTCCATTTAGGTGCAGGTCTCCCGCGGGGACGGCTCCCGCGGGCTTCTATTAAAGCCTATGGAAGCCGTCCGGATCCGCGGGAGACAAAAATCGGGATTTACTTACCCGCTCCGGTTCTTCTCTTCGCCGCGGCGCCATCTTCTCTACGTCGCGGCCGGATCTTTTTTCTTCGGGCCGGCGCATGCGCAGGGCACGTCACCGACGTCATCCTGCGCATCTGCCGAGCCGAAGAAAGAAGATCCGGACGCGATGGAGAGAAGATGACGCCGCGGCGAAAAGGAGATCCGGAGCGGGCGGGAGGTAAGTTTATTCTTATTTATTCTCATTTTCAGCGCTCATGTCCGCGGGGCAGGAGGGACCCGCTACGGATTCTCCATGGAGAATCCGAAGCGGGCCTGATTTTCCCCGTGGACATGAGGCCTAACAGTAGACTACAGTCGCATGTAAACTTATGCAGCGACTGAATGACAGCTGTTCAGTCGTTCATTTTACAGAAAACTGAACAACGTATTGTTGAGTATAAACAGCAGTCATTCACTACTGAAAGACTGTCTGCTCACTGTGAATGGAGGCGGTGCAGGCCAATGATAATCATTCTTGTGTATCAGTACTGCTGCCTTCCAATAGGTGGCACTGCAGAGGTAGCGTTTCATCTTCCTATTTGAATATTTTTTACTTTAGAAATGTCCCTACCTGCAGATTCTGCTGGGGATCTGTGTGTATTCCACAACAAAGTCTGCAAGAATTGGGATTTGTTGCAGATTTTGACCTTCCCATTGAACTCAATGGGGAAAATCCATATCATATCTGCAACCAGTCTGCAGCATAGATTGACAGGTTGCGGATTTAACATCCACAGGTCAATGTGCGCAGCCGATTACTTCTGCAGTGTGTGGATGGCATTTCTTGAAATCTCATCCCCTTTGCTTGTACTGTAAAATGTTGCATATTTTCTATCGGCATCAAATACACAGCCATGGTTTTTAGAAAAGAGTATAATTTTAATAAAAGTAACAATAAGGCATATTCCTCTGGAGTCTTCAGTGTAACAACTTCCAGTGCTTGCACTGAATATTAGAAGTAAATGCTTAACACATTTGTGCTACTCCCACCAATCTCCACAAATATGAAATGGTTCAGCATTATTAAACGTAATGAAGTGTGTAGAGTAAATCTACAATATACAGTATGCAGAATGTTAGCACTGGTTACTATATTAAAGTACTATATTAAAGTATCAGAGAGGCCATTGGTGAGTGTTATTAGTTAGCATAATGACCATGGTATTATATTTTTACGCTGCATATAGTTTTGCCTATTAAGGGCTTCATTGCTTCACCACTATATTGTGTAGAGGCTGGGAGACCTTTTAGTGCTCGGTATTGTGGACTAAAAAAGAAGAATGGAGCTGATCTCGTTGTGCGGGAGGTTATTTGCTTTTCATGTTATACGCTGTAATTTATCTACAAAGAATCTAACAATGCAGTGATTACAGAGACCAACTCATATATGACAGGCAGTAATTTTACTCTTTGGGATTAAAATTTTACAGATGTTTCCTTTGGGAATATATATTAACGCCTTGAACATACTATAGCCCAGCAAATAGGCTTTAGCAAGGGCTCATTATGGGAACAGTCCTAGCACATAAGAGCGTTAGCTGTTTGCAGTCATGTGGATAAGAGGTGGGTCAAGTACAGCTTTCATCTTCTGGGGTAAATATGGCTTCCTCCAGTTCATTTGCTATTAACTAGCAATTGGTTTGGTAACAACTCAAATAGAACACAAGACAGGGATCCCATAACATAAATTGTTTTAGTCAATTTAACGTTTAGAAGGGGTCTTCAGATGCCCATATACCTCCAATAGTCAAACAAATGTTCATTTACCCAACAGCTTTTTTTCGTGGCTCAGCCATACATATGCATGCTTGATTCAGCCTAACGGTCCTGTGTTTTACAAGAGGGGCAGAGTAGAAAGAAGCAACCAGACAGTACTGGCAATGGCTTATTTTAGTGTCAGGGGTGGGGCAAATGATTAGAGCATTTAAATTCAATGTGCCCGATTCTTCCTGTCCCCAACATCATCTGTTGAGAAGAGAAAGTTGGGAGGCCCTCTATATGTATGTATCCAGCAGTTGTCTGGTGCTGGACAATAGTAGTCTAATCTGTATAGGGGCTTTAGCGGCAGTAAAATCAATTAGCAAACTTTACTTACTTGAGGTTTTGGATAATTCATCGGTCTCTACGAACTGTAGGTTCGTAAAAACTGCTTAATAAGCAAAGTTGATTATAAGGAAAGAGATGTAGCAACGAGTAAAAAGTTTTTTACATTTCTCTCTACTCATACCCCATCTTTTGAGCACCAAAACCCCTAGATTCCCTATAAGGGATAATGGGAAAGTGCATGTGTGATAAGTCTTCATTAAAATTTACTGTTGATATGGACATAGCCAATTGAGCATGCTGGACTCTTTCTATGTCTTCCCTTGACTTTGATGACGAATGAGCAGACATGAGTGGCTACATCCCAGCTTGACTATGGCTTTCCCAATCTCAGGATCAGAAATATCTGAGGACGCCAGCTGTTAATCCTGGCTTGGCTGTTCATGTAATTACAGTAGACTTGTGCACAGCTGGTTCATCCCTGCATCTCCTCCCTCTGGTGCCCACCACTGCCAATGTCCCCCTTCCAAAATACAAATACAAACCTGACTTCTTTGATTATTTAGAAATTAGAAAAACCTTATCAGTACTGTTGATTGAAGTTTTGAAAAGTTTGGTTTGGCGAGTTCTCGAACTTTAGCGAATTAGTTCAAACCGAACTTCAGCAATACTCCTAAAACGAGAATAAGGAGGAAGAAAGATGCAGTACAGTGGCTCAGCATTGTTGCTTTGCAGAGCTAGGGTCCTAGGTTCAAATCCGACCAAGGACAACGTTTGCATGGAGTTTGCATGTTCTCCCTGTATTTTGTCTTCTCCTCCTACAGAGAAAGAAGTCAGAAGAAGTATGGTGGCTCAGTTGTTAGTACTGTTGCCTTGCAGTGCTAGGGTCCTAAGCTCAAATCTGACCTAGCAGATATTGTCCTTGGTCAGATTTAAACCTGAGAGGCTACAATGACTCCAGTGCTGCAAGGCAACAGTACTAACCAATGAGCCACATTACAGATGGAGGAGGAATTTTAGTGGGTTCGGCTCAACACTAACTATCAGCCATTCATCGGAGCTGAGAAGGTTTCTATAATGTATTTCATTGTAGCTCTGACTCCCCAGAAACATTTCTTGAATGCATTTCCAGTTACTATTTTGATAGGTACAATATCATGGAGTCTGCTGTAAAGGGAATCTATCCAGATGATCATGTGTTTCCATCCATTTTCATCCAACTTCTCAATAAAATAAACACAGATTGACTCTTCTGTGAATGCAAAGCTTGTTTTCCCTGCTATAAAGAAGGACATTGCATTAGGTAATTCAGTAGATTTGTAATTTCACTTCTTGGATAAGTAGATGTAGGTCTGGACTGTGCAGCCGCCCAGTTCTGTTTCTTTTCTTTTTTTGATTCACATGAAATGCAGCCATTACAGTGAGACTCTGTGCATGACCCTGTGTGAAATATAACAGGAATGCCATTAGTAAATTGCTCTTGACAAATTCAACTAAAATTTCCAGATAATTATTTGACTTGTATTTGCTGGCATCCATTTTTCTCTGTTGACTAATGGCATCCTTTGTCTGCTGCAATTTTCATTTCCCAAAAAATGCATTGACAAGCTGCACTCTTCCTTTCCTTTTTACATGTTAAGATGGACACTGGCTGCTAAGTAGTCTGAGTTATTCCACTGTGATATACCATAACAGGAAGCAAAATGTACCTCAGTGCCGCTCACTCATTTCATATCACGTAATCACCATGGCAAATTTCACAAAGTATTTATTAAACAAAGTTTACATAAAACAGTTTGCAGTAATAACTGTATACTGTAAAATCTTGATATTTTCCTTTGGCAACAATTCTTGTGTTTGAACGTTCTCCCATAATAAACAGTCACAGCTGCACACAGTTATACGGTTATGCAGGAGAGGATCTTGCGGAGCATATAGACCCAAAAGTGATCACCAGTAAGCACATTTAATTACAGCCTGTGTAAGATTTTGTTTCAAATGTTTAATTAAATGCGCTCCTTGTGAGTGAGAGCATATGGAAAGTGTTGCTCCATCCATCAATTGTTAATTCTGCACAATATACTGAGAGTGGATTGCAGTAAACACTTTCTATTTGTTTTATTGCTTTCACACTTGCCTTATTATAATGATTACAGTGAAAACTTTGGCTTTATTCTATCTATCTATCTATCTATCTATCTATCTATTTATCTATCTATCTATCTCATATCTATCTATCTATCTATCTATCTATCTATCTATCTATCTATCTATCTATCTCATATCTATCTCTCTATCTATCTCATGTCTATCTATCTATCTCATGTCTATCTATCTCATGTCTATCTATCACATATCTATCACATATCTATCTCATCTATCTATCTATCTATCTATCTATCTATCTATCTCTTCACAATACCCATGACGTTTGGTTTTATTACAGGCGGGGTGACGTAACGGCGTCAGCTCCAGCCCACATGATCCATACGCCAGTGCATGTTGTGTTATTTGGCGTTGGACCCCAACATGATCACTTCTCTCCTGGTATGTAGATGGATTGGTTGCCTGAGGGGCGTGTATCGCAGTCGACCAATTAACGCTTATCTGTATATATTGATTCCAGCTCCTCATAGAGGGCATCGGTTATACATTTAGACTGAAGGTGTTTCTGGCCTAGTCGGTGGCTCCAGTCCTGTCAGATAAGTCTGTTTAGTGTAAAGGGTATTTGGAGTGATGCAATATCTATCTCTTGACTTATTGTTTATTTTGAATTAGTATTATATTTGGTTCATTATGTGATTGTTTAACATCTATACAATACATATTGTTATCTATTATAGTAGTCATTATTCCTCCTGTCCATTTAGAGAGATTCAGGGTTGCCCCAGGTTCCTGACGTGGGGCTGCCCTCATCAGGGCGAGTGCTTCCATTTTAGGTAGGGTGTCATCACATTAACAGGTTAGGATCAGATTTCCCATTCCTTCACTCTTTCATTTCATTATAAATATTTTGTGTTCTCTGCATTAGTATATTGTTTAGTGTATCTATCTGTCTTTTCTCAACAACAAATTGTGTCCAATCCAGATGAGGTGTTTTTCATCCCCGCATGGTTCAGGTAGCCGGTTCAAGGTTGACTCGGCCTTCCATCCTTCCGAGGTTGGTAAAATGAGTACCCGGCTTGCTAGGGGAGAAAAGATGACTGGGGAAGACAATGGCCAACCACCCCGCAAAAACCGTCTGCCAAGAAGACGTCACAATGTGACATCACCCTAGGATTCACGTATAAAGAAGTACTTCGGCAGCATAAAAAGGTGCTGAATAAAAGTTACATTTATTCCCCCACAACAACAAAAAAATACAGCAATATTTCAACCGTGAGGTCTTTTTCAAGCTACACCAGCGTGGGTGTACTATTGGTGCTGCTGGTACAACCTCTTTATTCTCCTGGTCACCCTAGAAGTCAGTCATGACTCAATGCTTGCACCAAGGGACTTTACCTTTACCTTACCAAACTTAACAGGAAACTTCAGTTAATATTCATGCACACTAACATATTACGGCTCACTATAACTGAGTTATATGGAGCCATATTACAGCACCCAAAGAAGCCTATTGGGCTTTACTGCACTCCCTTTATCTGTGCCTTCTGTTTTACATGGAGACATGCAGTAGTTTTCAAGATATTCTTCTGTATGTCATTGGATGCCACATAGTGATACATTGCATGCTTATGGCTCAACGGTATGGAACTGCACAGAATCCGTGTACCAGTGTGCAGTCCTTCATATGTATAGAACACCACTGCTTTTCTTTTGGATGTTCAAGTAATAGAAACCTGAAGAGAAAGCTAGGGAAAACTATGAATATCATGAATCTGTGCACTCAAACATTTTCTAGTCTTCTACCCAGACTACGAGAATTTATTTTTCCTTTCACTAGTGTTAGAAAGATAACTGGCACCTGTGTGCCTCAAGACGGTACCTAGCAAGGCTGCTATTTTTATAGTCCTCTATGCTAATAAGCTCTACATGATAAAACCAAGTTGTAATGATTGTGAAGAACAAGATTGAGGCATTTATGAAGGTCCAGATTCAACCCCCTCTTCACTGGGCATTGTCCGTTTATGAATGGTAGCCATAGTGCTAATATCAATCTCATTTTTATGATTTGAGGATCTGCGCAGTAAACTTGCAGGAATTCTATCATTTTTAATTAATTCTATCCACCACCTATTGCTTTACAATGAAGAAGCTGACTGAAGGCAATGGAGTGAATCCCGAGGATTGTTAGAAGTACTATAATGTAGCTGATAAAGTTTTATATCATTCTTTTCTAAATTTACTCAGTATGAAGTAGGGAACACTTCTAGTCTACTACAGTTGCAGAAACAGATTGGGAAAGCCATATCCCTGTTCCTGGCAGATATGTGGCGACTCATGTCCAGTCTTTCTACATCAAAGTCAAGGAGAGCTTTGGAAACAGTTGGATATGCTCATTGGGCTGTTTCTATATTGTCTTGCATCCAACAGTTTAAGTCATAACTTAGCATCTACTTCAATAGCCAGTACTTTCTGCTATGTAGACAGCTGACTTTTGTTAGATACTGCAATATTTGCACAGCACCCTCAGATTTGTAGCTCAGGTGAAGCTTCTTTGTTGTAATGTCTACATCTATTAGATTCAAAGAAAGACATATTAATCATGTTATGCTTATTTCCTTCTTACTTCTGAGTAAAATGTAAGATCAGTTTTAGGTCATAGTGCTTGGGGAAATCATCTGGCTCTCTGGAAGCTTACTTCTGTTCTATGATGATATCAGCTAGAAAAGCTAATATACAACAGGGATCCATAGTCTGTAGGCTCATATCTTGGGAGTGCAAAAAATGATCACACTGGATGATCAAGCCGAAGAATTGTAGTGGCTTTTGGGAAGTTTTCATTAAATGCCGAAGTGATATGTGAGGGATAAAACAACTTTATATGTTAAGTAGCATTTCAAGCTCTTATTGAAAATAAGCTAGAGAAGGAGAAGTAACATTAAATAAGAATGATAGTCAGGACATTATGTCCACAGACTCTGTTAAGAGAATATTATTTTAACTCTTGGCATTCTAGATTGTTTTCATACCCATGTACTATACAATTCTACTAGGAGGTTGTCTAGGATTTTCAAAAATGTGGTTAAGAGCAGGGACCATGATTAAATAGAAAATAACTAATACCGTTTCACTCCCCCAGTGCTCCATCTCTGCCGCTCTGATATTACTTATCTATCCTGCAATGATAATGTCATGTACCTCATTCATTCAGGAATCAATGTTCATGTGTCATATATGCACGTATCTGTGCCGAGAGCAGTGATTGGCTGCCACAGTCATGTGAATGATGTACATGATGTCATCGCTGCAGGACTGGCGGGGAATACCGGAACAGCACAGCTGGAGTAGCAGGGAATTGAAGCAGGGAGTATTAGTTATGTTGTTTATCTTATCACTGCTTTTGCTTTTGACCACCTGGACATACTTTTAATTAAGATAAACCTTTATTAGAAGGTGAGCAATTATAGACCCCTGTAGAAAATATAATACAAAGTATTTTAATTAAAGATTGACTAATTATTACTAAGTAACTATGTGATAAGCTATAACTTCAGCTTTTTGGCAGTCATTAAGTTCTATTTACCAGCATATTTCTGGCCACTTTAGAGGCTTGAGCTGGCCCTGACAACTGAGCAGCC
Source organism: Eleutherodactylus coqui (assembly GCF_035609145.1). Lineage (NCBI taxonomy): Eukaryota > Metazoa > Chordata > Amphibia > Anura > Eleutherodactylidae > Eleutherodactylus > Eleutherodactylus coqui. The sequence continues at coordinate 131,708,861 of NC_089841.1, forward strand.
ACTTGGGAGTCAACAGAAGAAATATCTAGCTGAAGTAGTTTGCAGTTGAAGTATGTTCTATATAAACTCCCAGTTGGTTTTTGACCTTCAGTTGTCAACTTGTCACGGCTACTACAGGCTTCATCTGTGGCCTATGGCCCCCAAGTAAACTTAGTGAACCTAGGGTGCTTTTATGATTTTCAGAGATGAAGCTGTTACATTTTTGGGGGCAGTTTTGCAGATACATTCATGGCTCATTTTGCATGCTCCTGCCTAGAAAGATGATAGTGTGGAGTCTTGCTGTTCACTTTCACCCCTTTCAACTGTTCATTGTACAGGTGCCACTATGTTAAAAGTGCCCATACACCATCGACAATTGTTGGCTGAATGATAATTCAGCCGGCAGCTGTTTTTTTCTGACTTCCCAATGCACATGAACGCCCAGCTCAGCGAGGGTTCCTGTAATTAGGGATGTAATCCATAGTAAGACAGCTCTGATTCAGGCTTATTTCCAAGGGATCACAAGGATCAAACATTAAAATTCAACATCGCTGATGCTTCTTTACCCCAACATAATCTGTGGTGAAGTGTTGAGTGGCCCACATATGCAGTAGATAGTCATCTGGTCCCACCATGTATAAACTTAGTTATTGAGTAGCATGGAATCCATGTATAATCATAAATCCATTGTTTTTATTCACTAGTGTCGATAAGTGCACTAGGCAAGCATGACACCATTACAATACTGTCATCATTTGCATACAGGATGTGAAATGTCTGACCTCTGAAGACATTATGATTTAAGGCTTTACACCTCCAGTGCTGGAAGACATCCGTCAGGGTTCTCTTACTGTATATTGCCCGCCGCTCTGCTGTCAGAGCCTATCCAATGTGGCACATCATGCAGTACTGGCTTTAGCCAGCATACAGCGCTGTTGCATAACGGCAGAAAAAGAGTAAGCCCCCTAGGAAAACCAGGATACAAATTGGATTGGAAAGGGTTAAAGAGTAATTTGTAACATGTATTGGTAAAAGCACATAATTTATATTTTTACAAAATTAGCTACTGCAAAGGATTTCTGATGCGGATCCACTTTACTGTCTAGTAATATAACTAAGTTATATTTTTCCTTTATGGGTGCATGCAGAGTATCAGTGGAAAGTAATGCAGATTTAGTGTTTTCTCTATGAGCATTAAGCACGTCTAAATATAAATTGATATTTTATAGTAAAACTGAGCATATGGATCGTTGAAAAATGTGGGGCTGATGCAGAGAGAACAATGCTTAGCATCTGTTTTACATTAAAACTGAAGTGATGTGAAGGACAGAAACATTAAAACATCATTTATTTCAAGATAAGAAGCAAAGCTTTTGTAATTAAGGATGAAGCAAGATATCAGGTTTGCAGCGTAAATTACTAGTTACCAGTAACAGGAATCAAAATATGTCACTATTGTTAAAAAACACGTGATTATAAACAAAATAAAAAGTCATAAAATAATTTTTGGCTGCCTAATGTAAACATATTGCTTTACAGTAATTGACGTCATGTTCATTTGGTGGAGGCATCTGACTGTTTACTCACATGCTGTTTATAAGACATTTTAGCCAGATATCATTTTAAAAGGAAATGGTGAGTTTATGCCTAAGAATCATTTTTTACTTTTGTAGTACCTCACATAAGCAGTTTCTTTGCATTCCTATTGCTTTAACAAGAAAATGTTGCTCAAGGTTAAAAAAGGAGAGTTTTCTGGCAATTGAACTTTATGGCATGCAAATTACAAATGTTATAAAACGCAAAACAGTGTAGGTGTTAGTGAGACCCCAGCTGGGCTCGATAATGAAGGATTCTTATATTGGCCTCCATGTTCCCTTGTGATTTTCTTCTCATGTTAAAGATAGAGTCTACATGCCAGCTTTACCACCCACCATGCATGATCCGTATCACAGAAGTCATTGCATCAGTCGGTCATGATATACTACAATGTGTATGTTGCAGCAATGCTGATATCTCAGCCGGATTGACTAAGTCCGGTGCAGATTTTAGACTTGGTTCTGCACTTTCTAGCTCAGTAGGTGTGACATAATGTAGTCACATCTGTGAGTAATTAGCTGGGTATTTACCTGGGCTGGATACTGAGCTAAGGTGCTGTGAACTGCCAGTTGCTTGCTGTCTGAGCTGGTAGTAAGTGGCTCCCGTGAACAGTGTGGTCTCCGCAGTGACGTGAACAGAGAATGGCTCCATGTGCTGTGGCTTCACCACCAGCTAAGCGTGGTGTTTCCTTTTGGGGTTTGCTTTGTCCTTTATTTTGTTGGCCAAGTAGGGTTACTTAGGTCCCAGGAACGAGTGCAGGCCCGCATCTATCAAAGCGATCAGTCTGCAGTGCTAGGCAGGGCCCTCTCCCTTGTCATCACGTATTTAGGGAAAGACTTCCCGCTTATTTTGCGTTGTTTATTTCAGGTGCTGCACTTTGGGCTATTATTTTGCATAATCGCAGGTGCTGGTCCAGCACGTCATTTGCAGATGTAACAGTGTATGGTAGGAACTTGACTACAAGCTTGATGTGTCGAGTGACAAAAGGGGCTCACATTGAACACCTCTGAAGAAAATATTTTTGATGTTGTACAACAAAGCTTTTTGAATTTCTGTTTCCATTTATATCAAATTTACCTGAGTGTCATTAAATGTGAGTTATGTGTGTTTCAGATTGGGAAGATCATTTGTAATAACCCTGTATGTAGTGTTTTACAATTGGGGAGATAAAACACAAAATAACGTGTAATCCAAACAAGGCAAGAAACAATCAATGAGACAAGAGTTTCCAGTCTATAAAGGCTTACTGCCCAAATAATTTACATTACTTGCCAAAGAGTGTTTGTGAAATCTAGACAAGTGGCGGGAAGGGGTTCATCTACTCAACAATGTCTTCTTGGCAAAGGGACTGAATGTAAACCACCCCTTGGCAGGTAGCTTCTGGAGTCTACAGAGATCTAATAAAGTCCAAGACTGTTGGATGTTTTTAGATGTTTTAGCTACGCACATTTTCTGCTTTTTCTATTAAAAGTCTAGAAATGCTTTAGCACTCTTACATTTCAATACCTGACATTTACAAAAATGTAATATGAGTGGGAGTGACGTGTTCATTGTGTACAGTGTTGGAGATGTACAAGGAAGGATATATGATTCTCACTGTAAAAAGTGAGAAATATATGGAAGGGGGAAAAAAAGCCTCTTCTCTGCAATGTTACATTTTTATGTTTTGTACAGAACATCGATACCTCAACACAGACTGAAAAAATTAAATTACGTAGTCTGTATGTTTCTTCAAAGGAGCGCTTGACTTTCATGAAATGATTCCTTCGAGTGGTGTAAATGACCTCCGAGTCAGATAGTCTTTTCAGTTGATCAGGTTCTAATAAAAAATGACGATCTGCCATAACGTGATAAGAAACACGCATTTTGAGGGAAAGCGTCATAAACAGATAACATTTAACTGCTGTCACCTTCACACAAATAGTGGATACTTTCTGTTCCAGGATAACTGAGTAATGACATCATGTGTATATTGGAGCATTGCATTATAACAAATGCTAATGTACAGTAAAAGTGACTCTTATTAATGGGCAGTTGTGCTATGGTGCTTCAGAAGTAGGTATACATACTCTAAGTGAAGCCCATATATACTGACCTTAAGTACAGCACAACACAGATGGTAAAAACTTTGGCAAAAAACTTCACATTTGGTTTTTAGATTTTAGATCTAAATGAATAAATATTACTGTTACTTTCTGCTTCAGACTAAAGAAATAGAAACTGCATTGACTGAGTTAGACTGTGTTCACACTCCCATAAAGGGTTGTGTTCAAAGTCTCTATCAGAGTATCGCTACTCTTGATGTCAAAATGACGGAAACCTCAACGGAATCCTGATGGACTCGATTATCCATTTAGCTCTTTTGGACATCAGTTGGTCATACAACTTCATCATCGATGGTCAGGACCAGAAGTGTGATAAATGGCTTCACTCCCATTGAAATCAATTGAACTGAAGCTATCTATTACACTTCTGGCCCTGACCACCAATGCAGACATCCAGCCCCACTGCATTGGCTTGAGGTCGGAGAATTAGCTGATCGGCCAGGATCCCAAGCAGTGGATCCCCACCAGTGTGTTAGTAATAACCTACACAGAGGAGAGGTCATAAATAGAAAAAAGGAAGAAAACCACTTTAAATATGGGACTATGATGTTTGACATGCAATCAACCTGCAGTATTTAAGATGGGGGTATTTCGGGATATCTAGACTCCTTATAGCAGGCAAATTAGTACATATATCATAAATGTTTTGCATATTTTTTCATTTTTAAGCTGAACATGCTGCCATAGCCTGAACATCACATATGCAAATCTTACAAACATTAGAGCTTTGAGAGAACAAATTTGTGGTCCTGCATGAAAAAATATTTTTTGGTATAATGATCATCTGGTTCCATTTAATACGACCTCAGCAGTAATTAAAAAAAAGAACTATAAATAAAATGATGGCTGAGAGGCACCTTAGATCATCATTTAATAAGTACAGTATTCGTGCCTGTAATATCCAGCTACACTTATTGAATCCCCAAGGATATTGCACGTAGACTTTTACACCGCACGAATGAAAGCAATGACGATCTCTTAGATTAGTTTTGGTGCTTAGATGAGAGATTAATATATATTTCTCCCAGTGCAGGAAAGGTAATCTTGTTTTCCTCCATGTAAATAAATAACCTAGGGGTTTTAGAAGAAGCAGACTGAATACAAGGTATTATTAAATGCACGGCAGCGGCATATACTCCATTTGTAAATGTCAGTGCTACATCTTGTAGTATAACACATTCCACCAATGATCACAGTTTATATTTTATTCAATATTGTAATAGTTGAATTTTAAGACCACAGTGAACCTGGATTCCACCTTTTACTGCACAGATTGAGCAGATGTATGAGCTAAAAATAAATATGTCACTTTAATGTACCCTTTTTGCCAAAATCTAGAAGCACCAATCTGTCTGCCTTTCGCGAGCTCATAGGAGGGATCCATATCAGATTAATACCCTGCTGTGAAATGCATAAGTCTCCGAGGGCAATGTGTATTTAGATTTAAGAGGTATGGTTTTTGACAAGGAACATGGTTTGGTTATTGCCTAGTGAAAAGCATTTACAGTAACTGTCAGTGCCTTATTGCTTGTACATATACGTATAGAAGTATAAGGAACTATTGGCCCTTACAGATGTAGCAAAGTTCAACTTTTGTGTAATAACTTTCTGCAACAAGTTATCTTATCTTAAAGGGCCACTCTGGCTAAGGCCGGCTGCACACGGGCTGATTTGAATTGCGGAACCCGGAGAGGGCAAATAGCGCCCATAGCATGCTATACAAAATTAGTTTTTCATGCACACGAGCGGAAACCAATTGCAATTTCCGCTCGCGGATAAAAAATTGCAGCATGCTCCATTTTTGCGTGGGTTCCACGTAGATGACTTCCATTGAAGTCAATGGAAGCCGTCCGATCCACGGCCCTTCTGCAATCGACATTACGGAAAGGTCACAGATTCCGTGTCTAGACAATGACGCTGGAAAGGCAGGCCTGTGACAATGCAGGAACGCCATCTTTTCTCCTTAGAGAGAGCACCTAGAAGGTGAGAGAGGATACTATAAGGCCATCCATGCTCTTCTGGTAGAAGGCCTCTCGCTAGCCAAGCCAGAAATCTGCTGCGCACTGATAAGCAGCAAAAACCTCGAAACAGCTGTCTGTGTATGGATCCTGGCTTGGCTTTCAATTCCAAGTCATTGTCATAAGGCTTGTATAAAGAGTGTAACATTGACTTGCAGGAATGCTGCCTTCCAATAGGTGGCGGTGTAGAGATATCGTTCCATCTCACATATTTGGGTTCACTCTGAACAACGAAATGTGCGTGCAAAGAATTAGGACCTGTTCTCTCTTTCTGTGTATTGCACAATTCCGTGAAAAGCAGAACACATCTGGACCTCATCAGGCTTAACAGCCTTTTATAGTAGGGATGGCGGAGTTTTGCGCGTGCATGTGAACAGGCTCTGCACATGCTCTGTACTATGTGCTGATACAAATGCGTTGTGCTGAAGCATGCACAATTACGCATTTGGTTGTCTGAGGATAAGTCATCAATTATAAATGCTTGGTATACCGCTTTAAAGGTCCCCATGGAGTGAACGCAGTTATTACAGACAGGCACTATACTGCGTTATTCAGATTCCACTTGTGAAAGAGGAATTGGCTAGGGCGCTTTTCATTATCATCTTCTAACAAGTTTGTATTCAGTCATTTATATTTCCAGCAAAGTCAGTGATAAGTGCTATATTTTTGATTTGGTTATCTCATCATGTCATGCTGATGACTTATATAACAGGGAAGAATATAGAAGCTTGTGCCATAGCAGCTAATCAGGTTTTTCTGCTCTTTATACCTTCTCTGTAATTCACTTGACATTAGATAATAAGAGACCCTCAAAGCGGCCATATCTGCTCTAGAGAATATAATTTTGCTTTGCATTACTTCTTACTCCTTACATTGAAATCCTGCAGCCAATAGGAGTGGGGGAGGGAAGTGATAAATGCTTTGGCAATGAGAAAAGTTGTCATATTTCAAGCTCATACAGCAAGTAGCTTGTCAAACTAAAGCTAGGTTCACACTGCATTCCAGTATTACATTTAAAGGGGTTGTCCGGCTACTAGACATTTCTTCATTATGTCCAACATAAACTGCATTTACCTCTCTTCAGCCTCCGTGACCCAGCGCTGTAGCCCTACTGTGGTCCTGGCATATGAAGTAATGAAATGAAGCTGAAAGGGAGGAGACACAGATTAGATATAAAAAAAAACTTTCTGACGGTGAGGGTGATCAATGAGTGGAACAGATTACCACAGAAGGTGGGGAGTTCTCCTTTAATGGATGTCCTCAAACAAAGGCTGGACAGATATCTGTCTGGGATGATTTAGTGATCCTGCACTGAGCAGGGGGTTGGAGCCGATGACCCTGGAGGTCCCTTCCAACTCTACCATTCTATGATGTTGCTGGATGTCACATGACCATTGCAGCCAAACAGAGGCTTCAGCGTCATTGTTCTGAACTCCTGGCATCATGGCACCCACGTCATGAGTAATGATGCCAAGAGAACAGGCGGCGACGCTGAAGCCTCTGATTAGCTGCAGCAGTCATGTGACTGATGATGACGTCTTCATCCACAAAAAAGGCAGGACCACAGTAGGGCTGCAGCGCTGGATCGTGGGGGATGAGGAGGTAAGTACAGCTCCTTTTCTTATTTTAATACATAGAGAAAAGGTTGTCTGGTAACTGGACAATCTCCTTAAAGTAATTGTCTGAAACGGTCCACAGAATGCGTGTGCTAGAAACATGCTGGTACATTTGCAACTGACCCCTTCCAAAAATTCAGAGCATCCACACTAACATAGCATTGCACACAGTATAATATGGCCATGCAGGACTCGAAGGATTATTTGGTCTGACTCAGTTGATCTCACTTGGTTATGGCGCATGCCGTGGGTCTATGTGGACACATGTGAGATTGACAGTGTGCTGCACTTCATGACTTCGTTTTGCTGTCTACCTGTTAATATATTTGGTCATTTATCACCCTATAATACAGTTTTATTTGATCTGGTCACATGGGTGTTACAAATAAAAACGCTCCTTTTGTCTTCCTATTGATTTGTTCCTGACACAAAATGCTCAGTTTCATGCATTTCTTCTCAGTAGCTGCGGAGGGAGAAAAGGTAATTGACTGACTGAGTCATATTAGGGTACAGAAAATTGTTTGAAATTGTTTTTGTCGCAACCTGCTGAGAGCTGAAGTGCATTTGAAGCATATCTGCTGGAAACAAAACATTAGGACATGACGTTAACCCTACTGCTTTCCGAAATCCAAAGAGAGCTTTGAATGAATTGTAATACATTGCGGCTTCTGTGCGGCATGGCAGTACAAACGGTTAAAGGCTGCTCATATACTGATTTTATGCCTCAGCGTGAGGCTCAATTACTTACAGTGTCCGTGGGTTTCTATAGCTTCTCTTATGCTTTCTAAAGTATTCCCGTATCTGTGAATTGATGTGAAAATGTCGGTTAACGATTATGTTAAGTATCACCTAGTAATGTGTTCTAGGCGTCACTGAGCCCTACTTCTGCTTACATTCACAGGCCAGTGAGGTACATAGTAGAAATGGGGCCTCATAGCAAAAGGTAAATGAGCCCCAAATATTCTGTCTGGTTTTTCCATCCGGGACAAGAGAATCTGGTGTTTGTTTCCAATTTCTCGCTTTTTAAAATGACTCCGGGGCCAATTCTCTACCTCATTTGTTAACAGTGCAGTTTCTCTGTGTAAGGAGGTCCTGGGATGGTGCAATGTGAGCTGGGGCATCTTCTTTCCAAGGGCCCCATAGCAGTCGCATTGTCTGCCTCTATGGTACATATGCCATTGTCACAGGCTATTACAGCTCTTCAAATTGAAGAGTTAATAGGAAATGTCTATAAGAGCTGAAGCATTTACTGGGAGTAGACAAAAATATGGAAACACCATATGAAATGCATAGGATTTTAAATTCTTTTTTTACTCAGTTTTTTACTTCTGCCTAGCAGCATCTGTATCTTGTTACCTCTACTTAAAATTGGTCTCTACATGTCTTATTGAAATATGATTTACAATTCCATGTAACTTAAGACATGCATTTCATACAGTGTTTTTCCATATTTTGTCCAACTCCTGTAGATACAGAGGAAAGGGCTAAAATATTTAAAAGTGAAATACTATTGATGACCTATCATCAGGATAGGTCATCAATGGTTGATTGGCCAGGATACACCGCTCGGGACCCTGACCGATCAGCTGAGCGGACACATGTTGTCAATGCCGCAATAACACAGAGGTCGGAGCAAAAGCCTTTGCGCTGACCTTTGTGCAGTGCCCGGTGCTTGTAACTGCAGGCACAGCTTTCATTGATTTCCGCTACGACCTCTGTGTATTTGGAGCAGAAATCTGTGCCAACCTCCCATGTAGTGGCCGGCACTTGTAACTGCAGATAAGGATCCCATTGAAATCAATGAGAGCTGTGCCTACAGTTAAAAGGACCGGCCACTACATAGAGGTCGGCGCAGAGGCTTCCCTCCGACCTTTATGTTATTGCGGCGCTGACAACATGCACCTGCTCAGCTGATTGGTCTGGGTCCTGAGCAGCGTACTCCGGCTGATCAACTATAGATGATTTATCCTGATAGGTCATCAATAGTATTTCACTGGAAAACCCCTTTAGGGCTCGGTCAGACGAGCGTGGTTTACACGCTTCTACAGCAGCTTGTAAACCATGCTTCTATAGCAACCAATAGGTTTATATGGAAGTGCTCACAAGGACCCTTTTTAGAAGTGCAGAATCTGCACTTCTAAAAAAGAACAGGCAGTGAGTGACGACTCACCTGTCAACTCGGTGGTGCACGCTGTCCAGGGTGCTTACCATAGGCTCCTATGGGAGTCATCGAAGTAGGCTGCCGCACCACGGATGTGTGAACGGACTGCTCAACGGAGCTAGAGGCAGCCCGTTCATGCACAGAATTCCCTGCATGTCAGCAGCGTAGTTTACGCATTGCTTAGCAGCATGTAAACCTTGCTCATCTGACCGAGCCCTAAGTATGGAATATTAAAGGGTCATTAGAAGCTTTGTGATGTGCCTTCAAGAACATGTTTCTGCTATGGCCAAGAAGTGTACCCGAACAGAGTACATGGGCTATGTAAAAACTATGGACTGATTGGTTGAATTGGTGCAGGATGCAGAAGTAGCCTAATGGTGGCTACAGACATGGAACGTTTTTGATCAATGTGACTAATAATGATCATTCACACCTCTTAATAAATTTGGTGCACCTTTGGCTGTCTGTGCATCAGAAATTGAAATTTATACCTGCTATGAGAAGATTTAGGCTCGTGTATAAATTGCACTAGGTTCTGGCCTAACTTATAGTAAACCTGTCGGTCTGCTTTGCCCCCATTCCATCCATTAATCCCCACTTGCTTTTCTCTTGTGAGGTGCATGGGCTGGTAAGAAACCGTCAGTTTGCTTGCTGAATGCCACAGCTAGGAAACAGTCTGTAGGCTGGATGATCCTGTGACCAGGAAGAGATAGGTAGCCAGACAGCAGTATATTGAGCACTATGAAGGAAAAGAGAGAACCACCAGCCTTCTGTATGATACCTCATTCTACTGTTCAAGCGGTGTACCTTTCAGTTAGAACCATCAAGTATGCTGTAGCTCTGTTATCCAGATCAGGAATCATTACACTTCATATGCAAGTAAACGTGAATTGCAACTACTCCATGTCTCACCCAAACATTCCTTGGGTGTACCAGCCAAGTTCCATCTCCAGGAGGGCAGCATTACGCCATCAGCAAGGTGCCCCACCTTAGCACAGACCTGGAAGGTATGGAGAAGTGGCCGTGTGTGTAGCTGACCGTTGAAAGAAGTTGGAGTCCAAGTGCCCATCATCGCATGGGAATGCTAAGCCAAGGAAATCATTCCACATTTGGAAGTAATAACATTCCAAGATGAACTTTTTGGACAGACTTGAGGGGTCTGCTTTTGAACAGTACTGGAATGAAATATCACGCTATTCACGGCTGAGCTATAATATATATGTAGTTTTGGGATCCGGGGCTGTCAGTGCCTACTACAGTCCATTCCTGCTACATTTATTGTTTGTTTCTACTTTACTGCAGGCTCTTTAACTTATGATTTCAACTTCATATTTTTTTTCCATTTAAAAGATATATTGAGTTTACCTAGCTGCCGGAACTTTGTAGAACATTGCTTCTTGTTGTTGACAGCTGCAGGGGCTTCCGAGGAACACGGGCAAGCGAGAGCTTCCTTTTCTTCAGTATCATTTTCTTTACAGCTTTTTACTTGTGAAGAGAGGTGCACCCCTCAATCAAAATATAAATGGAATAGAAGCTGTAAAAATGATTTTGTTGAAGTCACATTGACGGGTATTTTAGTTGCATTTTCTCATGTTTTGTTCCAGACAGAATATGATGTCGGCAATCTCTTCTGAAAGATGACCCAGCCATTTCATCTTTGAGCAAAATGTGTTTCTGCCGTAATTGCTCACTTTAATTAAATGTATCTATAAGTATCTATTGTCAATGCCTCTAAACCAGAGTTGGGGGTTCTGATTAATGCTCAGGCAGACCGCATAGAATGGATGACATTTCTGTCAGTAAGTAGAAGAGAATGAAGCCTATAAGGAGAATTATTATATAATTAAAGTATAATTGATCGCCACCACACAAGGGAATGGAACGGCTGTAGTTGAAGGAAGGTTTCACAGCCTTTATTTTGAGGAAAAATAACACAGTTTTTGATGCAGTTTTTTTAGCCAAAGTCAGACATGGATTCAATGGAATGAGAAATATGAAAGGACTTCTACTTCCCTTTCCTGCTACATTCACATAAGGCTTTGACTCAGAAACGGTATCAAAAACCTCACCAATAACCAGCAAAAAATATATGCATGAAACCCGCCATAGACTTTATTTACACAATACCATTTTTTTTTAACAGTAAATATGTGCAGCAAAGCTGAGACCAAGGTGTGAACTTGGGTTCAATGAGCTCCATGTATGCAGTTAAAAAAAAAAATACTTTTTTTCAAATCAACTTTACTGAAAAAAAATATTTATGCTCCATAGGAGGGTTTGGGTACTTTAAAGTTTCATAATAACTTGTCATAAACTCAGTTAAAGTGACAGTATTCTACATGTTGACTGCAACCCAAAATATCAGTTTTGTTTAAATGGCATCTCTCGCCAACCTTTACATCACCTCCTGGCAGCAGCAAGGCACATGACTTCTTACATAACTTTCTGGCATTAGTAGGCTGTGGCATAACTGTTATATGCGTCATCTCTATAGCCATAGGCCCCGACTTCAAAAAGACCATAGGAGCAGTTTTCTTCCGCACAGGATGCAAAGACATAATTTTTAACAGACGTCATCACACAATAATAGCGGTTCACGACTGCATTACTGGGGGCAGAGCCTTCATACACATGGTGCCTAAAGTGCCTCTGTACCTTGCAGCTGGACTAGCAGAGGAGAAGGGACTTGAACCGGCATTGTGTGCACATCTGCACCTTCCACCACCCCCTGCCTCCCTGGCCATGGCACTACTGGTACAGGCAGACTCTTTCACAGCACTACAGCGCTGTCACACCAGGCACTGATGAGCGCTGGACTCTCCACCCTAGCAGGAATCCCTGTCTGGGGGCGGGGCTTAGAGCTACCGTTAGCCGATGGTCACTCCTCTAGCAGACTGTTTTTTAATGCAATGCTGTGTAGTCATCTCAAAAATATTTCTCTGTAGTTTCAGCTAAGCTGAATTTAATTTCCTGGCTGCCGTACATTATAACTATTCTCTAGGCTAAAATTATGTAGGGTAATTTGTTGTAAAAACACATTGTGAAATTAAGCTGAAAAATTCAGCTTTGCTTTTTTTGGCAGGTCTGCTACATTTGTATAGTTTTTAGATTAAGCTACATCCCCTTGTTACTGTATATGTGACCCATCATATATCCTGAAGTCTACAACTTACTTACACGAGGAGCTAACTTTTTACGTACGAACATGTTTGGCAAGTTAATATCTGCCCTAATATGGGCCGTTTGTTTGTAGCTCAGTGGTTAACTCTCGGGAGGTGGATACATGCGGCTTGAGGTGTAGTGTGCTAGGTGTGAGGGAGGCTGGAAGGAAAGTGTGGTTTGGGAGACAGACTTTCCTGTTTCCATTTCATCAGGGAATGCAGAATATTCTATATCCCTTGAAAAGAAAGAAAAGTTGTTTAACTGCAGCTCTAGTTTAGACTGAAGTAAAGAGCTACAGAAAATAAGGTTATTGACAATGTTGGAACCCTTATCCGCGACTGGATACAGTAACAGAAGCGTAGTGTTATTTGTGAAGTCATGAACAGACATGTCAGTTACTGTATGTATTTATTAAAAAGAGTTATACAGGAGTACAAACAAATGACTGCTTTCTTCCATGAACAGCACTACCCTTGTCCACAGGCTGCTTGTGGAATTGCAACTTAGGTCCATTCCTTTCAGTGGTGCTGAGCTACAATATCAGACATAACCTATGGACAGGTGTGGCACTGTTTGTAGAAAAAAGCAGCCACATTTTTTCTAACCTAGAGAATCCTTTGAACACTCTGACCACAGTGGCCCTATTGGTTTCCATTGGGCTCTCAATAGAGCATATTTAACCCCTTAGCTCTATATGATGTAAGTGTACTTCCTGGGCGGCTGGTTTTTGCTGCTACAGGATGTAAACTCAAGTCCTGTGCATGGCACGAGCTAAGAGGTCATCTGCAGCAGGAGTCAGTCGGCCTCCCGCTGCACTGATCCCCGCTGTCAGCCCCTTACATCCCACAATCAATGTTGTTCGCAGCATGCACAGGTTCACAAGGAGCGTGTTCCCCATTGGTTTATGTGTAACATTGTATTTTATATGTAAAACAGAAAATTCGATAAACTCCTTTCTGATGGTAGTACAATACAATATACCTCCTGGGATGGTACCTGTAACATGGAAATAAAGGTGACATCATGGTAGTTTGGATGTCTGTCTGCAATGTTTGCTGTGTATAGAACAATACAGGCTGGCATCTTCTGTGCTAACGATGTGCCCAGCCTACTGGCAACAATTTGTCTTGTAAGTCCTTTCCACAATACATTTTTCTGCTCTCTGTAGTGCTGGGCCAGCATTTGATTGATAGCTTCCCTTATACTGCATGCTTCTTAATAATAAGGATCTAGCATAAATGCACAATAATTCTTCTGGGCTCTTTCTTTTACCATGTTAATAATGATGTATTCCTTCGCAAAGCCGGCACGGATGATTCCTCTGCAAGAAGAGTCTTATCCCTGCTCGTCATTTCCAGCAGTGGAATTATCAGAAGTATTTGACCCCAGTTAACCACCTCGTTAGCAGCTACTTACGCTGATGGAATTGCAATAGAGCACATGTGTCAAACTCAAAGCCCATGGGCCGAATCCGGCCAGTCATAGACACAGAAGGACCGGCTCTCCACATTCCCTTAGGGGTAAGCACCAGCACAGGGAGCAGGTGTCATCTTGGATTCTTAAGATTCAGCACACACCTCCATACTGCTATGCTCAGCAACTCACAGGTGGTGGCCCAGCTCTGACAGCCCTACCCAGGTACCCTAGCCACCCTCCAATATAGCAACTCACAGGTGGTGGCCCAGCTCTGACAGCCCTACCCAGGTACCCTAGCCACCCTCCAATATAGGAAGCTTGGTGCTAAAGAGGTGGAAGGGGAGAAACCCCATCATAGTGCATAGAGTTCCATAGCCATGTTAAGGAGGAGTTACATTTAGGGCTCATTCACATGGATGTATGTCGTATTGGTCTGTGAAATACCAAGAGTTTACATGAACTGAAATTGTGCATATTCACTGTGTATTTGGACCTTTTTGTGGGTTTTTTTTTGCATGCAAAAACGTCTTTTTTTTTTTTTTCAATAACTCGCAAGAGGGTCACATAGATTTCTCCTGTTTTCATACATAAATATTCAATGGATACGCATGCATTATGGCTATGCACTGCATATTTACATGATCCCATTGGCTTTAATGGGCAATTTTGGGCGATAACACAGACCAAAATAGGACAAGCTGCCATTTTTTTGGAAAATGCATGTCTGAATACCCCAATGCAAGTCAATGGTAGATTAAGCTATCCGTATTATGTATGTAAAAATATGCATGTTATAAGGAGTGCAAATCTGCCCGTGTGAAGGAGCCCTTATAAATGGCCCTTTGAAGGCAAATATGATGCTGATGAAGCCCCGGGTGAAAATGAGTTTGATACCCCTGTAATAAAGAGAGGAAGCGGTATGTTTACAGTAAAAGTCCTTTAGGATGGTTTTACACCCCATTTTTTAGGCCAGATTCACAAGAACATATTTGCGCAGCATATCACGCACAAAAGAATTGTGCACGCGATATCAAGTGAATAGAACTCATTGATGTCAAGAAGTTTGTTCACAAACATATTTTCCAAGCACATTTTGATTAAACAAAAAAATGCACAGCATGCGCTAGTTTTCTGCGCATTTGCACAGCGAAAGAACGCATATTGAACTAATGACACTAAGGCCGAATGCACGCGGGCGTATTTGCATTGCAGAATCGGGAGTGGGCATCCGCTTCCAGATTCCGCAGTAAATACTGCCCATAGACATGCTATGGAAAATCGCTTTTCCACGTCAATTGTGATTTTCCACTGACAAAGGGAAAGTCGCAGCATGTTCTATTCCAGAACGGCTTCCGCATGGACAGCTTCCTTTGAGGTCAATGAAAGCCGTCCGACCCCTGGCCCTTGCACAATGATCATTGTGGAAAGGTCACGGAATCCACGTCATCGCCTAGCGACAACGCGGCATAATCTGTACTGCACATGTGCGCCGGTGCACTGGCCGCACATCTGCAATACAGATTAAGAAGAATCCAAAGAGGAAAGCAAGTATCACTGGCTGGGCACAGAGTCACATCCCGCATGCAGAATCCGACCTGGCTGTGTGCATTCAACCTAAATGGGAACACGATTGCGTGTTTTGTTTTGCATGCAAATGCGCACAACTTGCGTATGCAAAATGTACAGTGAAACACAAGCATGTGTGTGCAAATATGCAGTGCAGATGCACGTATAAATGCGCTTACACCCATGTGACCTCCACCTAATGTCATTTTTTCCCAGTAAAGTCTGAAATGAATACAGAAGGAATGGAAAATATACAGGAAGGACTTATTCTTCTCCTTCTTGTTAGATTCCTCTAATCTTGACTCAAAGAACTGCATCAAGAAAACGCTGTATGTGAAACCACCTTGAATCCAGTGTATTATTGGCATTGGGGGAAGTAAGGTGATATTAAACACACATGAATATTCTTGTGCCACTTGTGCCGATACTAGACTGGGCTTGCCCTTATAATGAGAACGCAGCCCATAATTTGGGGCATTATATTATAGTGAAGGATCAGCTATAACTTTTAGTTACTGGTGGTTCTGTAGGCTTTTTCTGTTCGTCTTTTACTATTTTCATTAGATCCAGCGGCGTGGTCGGACTGACAATGAGCTGTGCACTTTCATAGAAAACTCCACTCAAATTTGTTTCTAAATTTATATGTTCTGATTGCATATTCAGAAGCATTTTTGTCTGCCTTTATTTTTTCCTTTTAGGAAACAGGATGACAATAACGTTTGGGAACGTTTGGATTCCAGTGGAGAACAGCATGTAGGTTCTTTTTTTGTCTGGGCAGTGAAAGCACGCTGCTTTTTATTGTTTCTAATCCCAAATCTCCCATGAGATATAACATTATTGCAATAGGAAAGAACTACCTGCATTTACTTTTAAGTTTTCTTTTATACCACTAATTGGATGGTGAAATCGCTCAAGTAAAGTACACATAATTAACTAAAACTACATTAGAATTGTATAGAGGGGGGTTCTGTATAGTCCTTATTTTTGGCTGTTGTTCATATTTTGCATTTTTGGGCAATTTAGACACAGATTTATTGTAGCCTAAATTAGGCAGAGATCCAAGAAAAGAGGAAAACATTTTCAGTAATATTATCTCATTCTTTTGGGTTCAAGTTCACTTTGGAAAGGGAAAAAAAGACATTTAAAACTGCTCCAAAACTGTGTTGAATTTGTGCTAAAGGGAACATCTTCAAAAAATCTAAAAGTTTAAAGTTACACTAAAGATAGAACATGCAGGAAATGAAAAAAATCTAGCATTTCCATAACCTTCTGTCCTATCATTTTCTGTTTCATATTATAGTCACAGAGGCGTAACTTGAAGCTCCTGGGCCCCAATGCAAAACCTGTAACAGGGCCCCCAACTATAATGCTATATTCATAGTAGTAACCTCCCTATATGGAGAAGAGAGGCCTTATGGGCCCCCTAAGGCTCCTGGCCTGGGTGCAACCGCATCCACTGCATTCCCGATAGTTACGCCCCTGCAGTCAAATACTCTATTGATTAGAAATATAAAACTGATTATTAATTCTATGTGCTGTTTCCCTGTCCTAATTTGCACACCTGACTTCAACAGGACAACCTTCATCACTGCTGCAGTCATGAAGATCATGGCCTGGTTGCACCTGAGGTCTTCCTCTGCAGCACAGACATCTTATATCTCACATTGGTTGTAAGTGATATTGGGCAAAGGAAGGTCGGTCATAGCAGTAGAGGAGGACAATGGCCACGGACAGACCAGTTTTTTGTCAAGGCACTGTGTGCCTCTTTTTAGAGTTTTCTGCCGTATCCCAGCAGCTAAAAGAAAGTCCTGGGGTGCCCCCCTGGTTCCATGGCTGCCAGACGTGCATTGTCTAAAAAAATGACAAGTTCTACCCAACTGAAATGACTCCTGATTTCCGTACTGTGCCTGGAATGTCCCAAATGAGTAACCTTTTTCGCAGTTGCTCAGGACTTCAGATGATTTTCAGTGGCCCCTTGATTATTCATTAGTCCACGTGACCCTTCATACATTTTCAATGTTTAAGAATAAAATTTGGTTATGTATATTGTACATAGTGATAGGTAGTGTTGATAGAACTAAAACAGCAGAACAATGTTTTGGGTTGAACTTTGTTAAGAGTACGGTTCAGTCTGAGCCTGAAACTCAGACGGTTCGTCTTGGTCGAACCCAATAAAGAGGAAGAAAAAGTAGAAAAAGAAAAAGAAGAATAAAACTTTTCCCTCTTCCTCCTATTCATCTTCTTCCTCCTCTTCTTCCTTTCTCTATTTCTTTTTTCCTCTTCTTATTCCTTTTCCCTCTTCCTTTTTTTCCTTTTTTCTTCTTCCTTCCGCCTCTTCCTTTTTCTGTTTCCTTCTCGTTCTTCTCTTCCCTCTTCCTATTCCTTTTCCTTCTTCTTCTTCCCCTTCTTCTTCTTTAAGTTTTTTATTATTATTACTTTTTTTCTTCGTCCTTCTTCCTTCTGTTATACAGAACTTTTATGGCTCTTAGATTGTGCTATACACCAGTTTTCGGAATATTGGTGAATTCCTGGTTTGGTTCAAACTAATTTGAAGCAATCCAAAAGTTTGCTGAAATTTAGTTAACCACCCAAAACAGACTTTTTTAAGCTTGTATCATAAAGACTATCCCTTTGTTAAATAGAAGTTGACCTTGGGATTAACCCATTGCTGCAAGCACTAATTCTCTTTCAACATTTGGTATGTATTATATCTAGAGATGAGCGAGCACCAAAATGCTCGGGTGCTCATTACTCGGAACGAAATTTTCGCAATGCTCGAGGGTTCGTTTTGAGTAACGAACCCCATTGAAGTCAATGGGCGACCCGAGCATTTTTGTATATCGCCAATGCTCGCTAAGGTTTTTGTTTCTGAAAATCTGGGCAATTCAAGAAAGTGATGGGAACGACACAGCAACGGATAGGGCAGGCGAGGGGCTACATGTTGGGCTGCATCTCAAGTTCCCAGGTCCCACTATTAAGCCACAATAGCGGCAAGAGTGCCCCCCCCCCGCACTGTCAGCGTAAAGATCGTTCTCCTCTGCCATAGCTGTAACAGCTGTGGCAGAGAAGAACGATGTTTGCCCATTGAATTCAATGGAGCCAGCAATACAGCAGGTTCCACTGAAAGCAATGGGCTGCCGGCGTGCGCGGGGATGAATTGTCGGGAAGGGCTTAAATATATAAGCCCTTCCCTGCAATTCATCCAGAAATGTGTTACAATAAAAATATATACCGGCGTATAAGGCGGTGGGGCGTATAAGACGACCCCCCAACTGTCACCTTATACGCCGGCAATACAGTGGAGCAAAGAATAAAAATCATTACTCACTTCTTCTGACGTTCTGCGGTGCTCCTGCAGGCTGTCGCTCCCTCCTGGTCCACGGCTGAGCATTGCTTTCTGGACGCAGGGCTTTAAATCCCCGCCTCCAGAAACACAGCCAATCACAGCCATTCAATGACATCATTGTCATTGGCTGTGATTGGCTGAAGGCACGTGTGTTTCTGGAGGCGGGGATTTAAAGCCCTTCGTAGAGAAAGCAATGCTCTGCCGGGAACCAGGAGGGAGCGACAGCCTGCAGCAGCGGCGCAGAACACCAGAAGAAGTGAGTAATGATTTTTATTCTTTGCTCCACTGTATTGCCGGCGTATAAGGTGACAGTTGGGGGGTCGTCTTATACGCCCCGTCACCTTATACGCCGGTATATATTTTTATTGTAACACATTTCTGGATGAATTGCAGGGAAGGGCTTATATATTTAAGCCCTTCCCGACAATTCATCCCCGCGCACGCCGGCAGCCCATTGCTTTCAGTGGAACCTGCTGTATTGCTGGCTCCATTGAATTCAATGGGCAAACATCGTTCTTCTCTGCCACAGCTGTTACAGCTGTGGCAGAGGAGAATGATTTGTCTTCTATATGTTCTCAATGGGGTCGGCGCTGCTGCCACCGGCCCCATTGAGCGCATATAGAGAAGAGAACAGAAATCGCAGATCGCACATAGGTGCGATCTGCGATTTCTATGGCCTAAGAAGGACTCCTAAAATACTCCTAACACTCTCCCTATAGCAGCTCCACCAAGATACCACTTTCCCTGAACTAATGTCAGAATGCATCTGTGGCGAGCCGCGGGAGGGGCAGATTTTAATACTCGGGTGACACCTAATCTCGCCAGCCACTCACTGCAGGGGGGTGGTATAGGGCTTGAACGTTGCAGGGGGAAGTTGTAATGCCTTCCCTGTCTTTCTATTGGCCAGAAAAGCGCGCAAATTTCTCAGGGAAGAAAATGAAAGTAACCCGAACACCGCGTGGTACTCGTTACGAGTAACGAGCATCTCGAACACCCTAATACTCGAACGAGTATCAAGCTCGGACGAGTATGCTCGCTCATCTCTAATTATATCCCCACAAATAAATTTCCAGGTAATACATGGATAAGCCTGGTCTGCCAGAGTGAGAGCCTCTTATTTAATGATTCATCCTTCTGGTTTAGAATGGGGCTCTGTCCTAACACAGCATATGGATGGGAATTGTCTTTTAAGCCAATATTCTAAGTAAAAAATGATATTAACAGAAGCTCAGAAAGTGTCAAAGTTTCTAGTTTCTCACAAGACTCTCCATTGTGACCAGCAGGTCTCGTGTAGTCTGATACTGATTTCTATTATCTGCAGCTTTGCTTGAATCCATACATTTATGAATTATGTTATTGTGCGGCTATTGCTTGACATGAATTCAAATTATTTTTCCTTCTCCAAAGTTGTCTTAGTTCTTTAGGCATATATTATACTATTTTCTATATGGTCAATGCATAATAGACCACCACCTGAGCAGCATAAATGAGAACAGGTAGCTGTAAGGAGATGGTTTCCTTCTCATTCTCATGTACAAAATATTAGAAATAATGTGCTGCTTTAGTGATGATCATATTCATATGCAGATGATGAAAAGAACCCATTTTGTGACTTTGATCACAATTTATATGGACTGCCCGGAGCCCTTTTTGACCTCATAAAATAGTAACTAGTCTTAGCGACGGTTCTGTGGAATGACAAATGGTTTGATGATATAGTTGTTACTGTTCAAATATTTCCTAGGGCCATAAGCCATATTTATTGAATTGCCTCCTATAATTTTAATGTGGGCAATTAGTAGCTTCTATTAAACTATCACATCTCATAGACAGCGGTCTTCATCTAGTAAAGTTAAAAGGTCTTAAAAGCCACATACCTTTAGATTGATGACAACCAAGGATAATGGGGGCAATCTGCAAACTGGGCTGCGGTGGGTGTTTAGCTGAACAGCATGATCTAACGATACTTTGGACTCTACCAAAATTGATACCATATATATAATAGCTGCTCTTTGCTGTAGCTCTCCATCTATTTAGCACAATAGAAAAAGATGTGCTTGTAATGGGAGAGCACCTTTAATTAAAGAAAAGGAAAAGTCTGCAAAAAATGTGGCCGTTGAATAGCACAGATGTGTCCTTCCTTACCTTTCCTCTTGGCTTCACATATACTAAGATGAGTAACCAAGATTCCCTTAAATTAGGAAAATTGGCTTCTACCTCATTGTTTTTTTTTTGCCTTCCTCTGGATCAACATTGGGAGGTAATAGGCGGAACTGGATTGACATATGTCTTTTTTCAGCCTTACATACTATGTTACATTTTATGTTACTAGCTATGAAAACATAATTTTGTGATACCTTTGTTTGATGCATATTCTATGTTTGTCTATGTGTCGTTGTGATGTGGATTGCAACCTGTCAAGGGTTTCGGTGGCCTGTTGTGATATTGCAATGAATCTGTATTGTAAGAAATTGTAATCCTTACATTTTTACAAAGGTGCCTACTGTGGCGGAAGAACCTAAAAGAATCAATGCTCACATGACCCCATTTCCCATTGCTCATGTTACGATGGTGTTTGGTCCCTTGCTGCTTTCTGTTGCAGCGATGATGTCACCTCCACTAGGCACATGTCACCACTGCAGCCAGTCATCGGCTCACTTCAGTCAATGATTTGTCAGGGCATCATTGCTGCTTCAGCAGGATATGCGGAGCAGAAGGGGACCAAGCACCATTGGAATGGAAGCAGTGGAGGATCGGATGAGATGAGGTTTTTCTAATTTTTTAAAATGTATTCATCTATGTTTTTCACCACAGTGAGTATCTTTCCAAAAACATTTTTTGTGTGGATAACTTCCTTAATGAAATTCGAGGAAAGTTAAGGATGAACACATCATCATAATAAGCTAAATAAGGGTAAAGTTCAGGTAAAACAATTAAAGAGACTCTGCCACTATCTTTGTGTACCCCTCTCTGTGAGCTGCGCAAGGTAGTGCCTGTCACACTGATTACAGTGATATGTCTGCTGGGTGTAACTCTGCAGTAGTATTTCAGAAACTTGTTTTTACCAGTAGCAGCACATGGATAGAGGACTACTAAAAGTAATCCTGGATATTCATGAGCTACAGGCTAGGTATACCCACCGTACCCTCCAGCCACTGATTGACTGCTGTCTGCCCATTACTGTGATTAGAGAGAGCAGCCAATCATTGGCTGGGGGGTGAGATGGGTGTGGCTAGTTGCAGCTATTGAATATGCATAACTAATTCTGTGGCTGGCTGCTACCAATAAAATGCAAGTTTCTCCTAAAATACTGCACAGATCTACACAGCAGAGATATTACTATAATAAGCATGACAGGCACTACCTTATGGTGCTCTCTGTGAGGGCTGCAAAAAATGGAGACAGAGTCTCTTTAGAGCCTTACAAAACTCAACGTATTTGAATATAGTCAACCTCAGTCTTCTACATCCCTTTATATTTCATGGTCATAGGGTTCAGGGAAGTGAAATTTATATCCCTGTTTGTAGGGTCCAGACCAGGACATCAAGTAAACATTGTCGATGTCCTTTCTCTTGCTAACAAAGTGATAGCCCTCTTAGATCAAAAGTTACTTTTTTCAGAGCTGCAATTTTCAACTAGAAATACGTCACAAAGTGTCCCCTACCTGTCAATTGAAACAAAGTATTTTCCTTGTATGTTACAGTTTGTCAAATCTTCCATATTGGACAATTATTACATGGGTCGTCTGATTCAGACTTCCAATGCTTGAAGACTGTCTTGATGTGATTTTAGTTACTTTCTTGAGTAACATAATATACCGTATAAAGAAGAGCGGGGCAGACAATATTTGGATGACAATCATTTCAGATGGATTGTAGACCGTGCTTTTAGCTGAGTATGTCTACAAGATATGTGCATTTAACTCAGAATACAGAAGCAACAGTCATAGGAAGAAAGAAAAGCTATTTGGTGTATGAGCTTATTTTTGCAAGGCAAACTAAAATAGATGCAATTTTCTTGCTTCACTGCATTTTATCTCCACAATAAATGACCTTTCCGGAGGAGATAAACAACAGTGTGTAGAGTAGTGAAGGTGTAAACCTTGGTAAATAACTCCAATGATGTTGCTCATTTTCACCCTAAGAAATAAGTGTAGATTTAGTTTTTGCCCAAATTACCTGCCTGGGGTTTTGGGGAGTTCTCTCGCTATGCGTCATCTGGTTGGAGTCACCAAGAGTGTCTTGTCATCAGTTACATCTTGATGATGAAATGGTCCCACTGCTGGATTCTGTGATGTCCAAATATGATTATACACACAGCGCAGTTAGATGGTAGTTTTTGACATGATTTATTTGAAAATTCCACCAAAAATACATAATATGACAGCGCAATAGCAGTTGGATATTCTAACTACTGGCAGTCAGCAGTTATCACCGAGGTAATCTGCATCTGGCCATTTATCTCCAAATACTTGAATGGCCAAAAGCAGATAATCAGCAGCGCAAACCTTTCAAACTGAAGTCAGTGAGGCAGACATGCAAAGCCCAAAGGATAGTGAACCAACAATTCTAATAAAGTCCAATATGAAGAGATGGGGCAGCAGACAATCAGTGCAATGAAATATCCCAATATGTTCTTTATTCCTCTGCAATAATAATATAATAATAATCTTTATTTGTATAGCGCCAGCTTATTTCGCAGCACTTTTAAGCATGGGAGAACAGACAATACATCAATTACATGTGATATACAGTCAATTTGAAACAAACGGGGTGTAGGTGATACAGGAGGTACAAAGGAGGGGAAATAGGGTATTGGGGGAACACAGGCAGTACGGGAATTACATGTTGTTAGAAAGCAAACGGGGTGGGGGGTGGTAAGGAGGTGCAGGGGTAGAGGGAGGTCATATGTGATAGGTAGGATGAAAGGTGTGGGGAGCCATAGGGAGGGGCAGGGGACTAGGTCAGGAGATTTGGTATGCCTCACTGAATAGGTGCATTTTTAAGGCGCGTCTGAAGTTTTGTGCATCAGGGATTGTCTGGATGCCTTGGGGTAGTGCGTTCCAGAGGATGGGTGCTGCTCTGGTGAAGTCCTGTAGGCTAGCATGTGAGGTTTATATTAGAAGAGGTTTAGTCTGAGTGTCTTAGCGGATCAGAATGAGCGGGCTGGGTGGTATACGGACAGGAGGGAGGCGATGTATGGTGGTACAGCACCATGCAGAGCTTTTTGGGTAAGGGTGAGGAGTTTAAATTTTGTTGTGCAGTGGATGGGCAGCAAATGCAATGACTGGCATAGTGCAGTTGCATCTGAGAAACGGCTGAATAGATAAAAGCAACAACGGTTTGACCCACTTTGGGTCTTTGTCAAGTTTTTAACCCTTTCCAATCCACTGTCTGACGTCTGAAGACATTAGGATTTAAGGCTGTACAGCTCTGATGTTGAAAGACGTCCGTCGGGGTTCTCTTACTGTATATTGCCAGCCTCTCTGCTGTAAGAGCCTATCCAACGTGTCACCTCATGCAGTACTGGCTTAAGCCAGCAGATGGCGCCATTGTAAAAAAAGGCAGAAAGAGAAAGCCTCCTAGGAAAACCAGGATACAAATTGAATTGGAAAAGGGTTAATACATACATCAATGTACACAGTATATACAAAACACATACACAAATTAGCCAATCCACCAAAAGACACCATCCACATACAGCTGTGTCCCATGTAATACTTGAATGGTTGATGCCACTTCATGATATCCATCTGCCCTAATGGAGCATATAATAAAGACAGGAGCGGTCTTCATGAGACAACATCTTTAAGGAGCTTATTTAGGGACAAAAAAACTTCTAAGCTGCACAGCCTGTTATTAAAAATAAAAGAAGCAATGTTCAATACTCCAGATCACCTGCCACTGGTTACGTTCAGCCTTGCCAGGTTCCTTGCTAGTCTTCACTTCCAACTGCAGTGAGCGAGCAATGATTTCACCAACATCATGGAAATATAAGTGTTATGACCAATCACCAGTTCACTTTAGCTCGTCATTAGCTTCGGCAGTCATATGTCCCATTGTCAGAACATCATCATTGCTGCAGCCGGAAGTGAAGACCAGCGGGGAACCTGGCACTAGCGGAATGGAAGCAGCAGGTGAGTTGAGTATTACTACTTTTTTTAAATATCAGGCTGAGCAGCTTTGAAATAATTTTTGTCCCCAGATAACCCCTTTAAGTCAGATGTTACTTAGTGCGAAATTATTACTAACTCAGGCAAGTATTGAACTTTCATTTTTTCCCTTGGAATTACACTTTAAAGTGTAAACCTGTTTCAAATATGGCAAAGAATATTACTGCTATGATTATTTTTTTTACTAATGACAGTTTAATATCATCTTTTCTACAATAGATTGCATGATTGGATACTTGGAGCACCATTAAAATATTATAATAGTAAAAAGTCCATAAATAGCAGTTCCCTAATATAATTAAGCAGTCGCTTTCTTTACAAATGGGAATGATCAAGGGATAAATTACGAGAATGCAGGAAATTTCCAATCCCTGCTATTCTCTCAGTGCAGCAATCACACTTTTAAAAGTTGATATGCAGATTAAGATGGTTTGCATCTGCAGTTTCCCACTGTGCTGGCAAATTCTACCATACAAGCCCAGTTCATTAAAATTCTCACCTGGTAATAGTGGATTATGCCACTTATACAGAGTTGCCAACCTGATTTACCTTACTTGTTGGACAACTTATCCAACATGCACAGGCAGCCACTATTTTTTACAGACAATTTTGAAAACCATAATGGTACAATTAGTAATATTTGTGTCTATATATCTTCATCTCCGATACTTATATGAACACATCTGCTGCATCTGTAAAATGATGGCAAGCATTGGGTGGCACATTTGGTATCTCAGCAATGACATGCCACAATACTCAGGAAGTTAAACAAACTTCCACAATGATCATGCAGTGTACCTTGGGTTGATTGGGGTTCAATAGCCAAAAACCGACAAGAGTGCCCCTGATGACCCTGTGTCATCACCAAGAATGCTTCACATGGGCCCAGGAAAGCCATATGGATGGCCTGGTCTGTATTTGGTGTAAACAGCATGAAGCCGTATCCTATGAGTGTACCGTGTTGTTCAACAGGCTGGTGGTGGTGGTGGTGTCATTGTCTGGGGAGCATTTAGCTGGAATGGCCTAGGACTTTTGGTCATCATACCAACAGTTCTTGAATGGTGGACACTGCGGGGACCTGATAGCTGACTGTCTCCACTCATATCTTCAGGAAGTCTTCTGCGACCACAGGGCTATCTTTCAACAGGACAAAGCTCTATGTTGTCGAGCTCAGATCACTAGGAACAGTTTGAGGAGCACAATAATGAATTTTCTACACTGCCTTGGCATCCAAACTCACCAAACTGTAACCCCATTTAACATGTTTGGGATATACTGGAAAGGGCTGTGAGATCTGCTCTTACTTATTCGCACAATCTGCAACAACTGACGGAACTTCTGCAGCGGGCATGGGATGAGTTGAATATGGAGAATATTCACCACCTTGTGGAAGCTGTTCCCCAACATTTGAAAGCTGTGGTCAGCCCAAAAAGTTGGACCAGCCTTTTTGAGTAGGTATTCATAATGCAGTGATCGTTCAGTGTATTTATAAGCGTATTGTATTATAAGTATCAATACTGCTTTACCAAGAATGCAGTTCATAACTTCTGCTCTTGGGACCATTCATTAATATAGTATATATTCAAAGAGTTGATACAGTTATATGAAACCCCTTAAAAAATGCATATTTTCTGTTGCTGCTTTGTGTATTTACTATTGTTATTATAAGTATTATTTAAAGGGATTGTGTGAGTTATATAAAAAGGTTGTGGGTATATGCAGAAAAGAACAAAAGAAGGTATACTCATCGATTTGATTGGCCATAGCTTCCAGCGCCACTCTGGTCCTAGGCTTTGTTTACATGGCTGCACTGCTGACGTGCCTGTATACCCATGTAACTGCTGCAGACAATCATTGGCCTCAGCATTTTTTTTTTTTTTACCACTGAGGCCAGTAATTGGCTGCAGCTTTCACATTGGGCATACGGGCATGATGCCACTGCACCAATGTAAATAAAGTTCAGTAGGAAGGCCTGGAGTGGTGTCACTGGAAGCAGAAGGCATTTCAACCTTTGTACCTTCTTTTGTTATTTTCTTACATTTCCTTTATATAGCCAAATTTTTGTATAATGTGGACAACGACTTTAATTAGACATTGATTGAGAATCGGCATCGCCCTTATCAACTTCAGTAATCCTGGCATCCTGTTTAGCAGCAGAAGTGTTAATGCCGTCTTCAGCGCTGTTGTATAACGTCAGGCACTGCCAGATTTTAAGCACATTTTGTCTTTGAATTATCCTTTCTGTTCTTCTGCTGTATAATTAATAGCCACTCAACAAAATCATAATACAGCAAATGAGATTCAGGGAAGCCTTTAAGGTCTCTGCTGCAGTCAGTATGAAGGACAGTTAATACATGGAAAAGCTCTGGTTATATTTTCTTTGCTCAGCACAGTGTGTAACTCTTTCCAGCAGAAGTTCCAGTGGGAGATTAATGTGGCACAGCGGGCAGAATAAATATGGAGGTCACTAGTGTTCATTCAAAACTAGACTTACCTTCAATTTCCCCCCCCAAGTCCCACATTCAAGCAAATTCAGCAATTCTTGACCCTGTCTTATGATTGTGCAACATATTGTACTTTAGCATTCTGAACACATTCAATACACTTTCCAGTTAGTTAGAATGAAAGTTCGGGAGTCTAAATATATTTTTACAGGTTTTTGACTACTCCAGTTCAGATATCCCCTGCTGGTGTCAAACGTAGGAGCACATTGTAGGGGGCTTTTTGCCAGTTTACCTATTGATCATCCAGCACTTCTGAACAAGTCACAGTATTTTACGAGATTTGCAATATTTCTTCTTCTGTCACTGTGAAATAACCTCCTCAGAACTACCAGTATTCCCCATGTGGCTTTTCTTTAAACTCATGTCACCATTTATTGAAATAGTAAAGCAGCTCATAGCCATCATCGTGATGTCCATATCAGTGGCGGATAGGGGTTACGTCTGCTCTCCATTTACCTCCATGTTCTGAATATAATGTGATGACTCCATCAACTGTTGGTATTGGTCTCAGGGTTTTGAAGGGTTAAAACAAGGTTGGGTAGGAGCGCTCTTGTCAGGGCGATTGCTCCACAGATAGAAAAACCTACTTTTTTCTGAGTTGTCTTCAATAAGGTCCTGTTTTGTTAGGATTACATTGCACTTCATGTTCAGAATAGCTGAAGATCATTATGCATATCAGATTAATACTAGCCACAAATGCCAATTTTGTCAAGATCAGCCAACTATCTAATGTATATAAAGGAAAATTCCAACTTTTCCTCAGCTGGGATGTTATGAGATAGAAGGATTGGGCTGTTGGATTTAACATGCCTGATCTTTTTGTTCTAAAGGTAGATAAGATGTCACCAGAACTGTCTGGTAGAAGCTTACTCTACTTTCTTCTTTTAGAATACATGCACATATTTTTCATTGACATATTTTTTTTTGTCCATCTCCCCGAGGGTCTAATGTTTCTAGTATCTCTATTCTGAGGCGATGTTTTAGCTCTTTGTCTCGTCTTTGATTTGGTCCAGAATGCATTTCTAACTCTTTTTGATATAATAAAGATAAATATTTTGATCTTATTGCTCTATAAGTACTTTTCCATGTAGTTTTTTTTGCTTATGTTATACCCACAAACATTTATAAAGAGTATTGTTGTAGGTTCTTTACTTGCATGCACAGCCGAGTCAAGGGTACATGTGTACGGGGTTGTCCGGAGGGTTTGCTGTAGGCTGAACACTTGTATGGCCAACTTGATTCTGCTGCACTAAATTAGCCAACTAAAAATATGGATTCCCAATAATGTCAATATGCTTTCATTTGGATCTGATAAAAATAGTTCAAATGTTCCTGTTTCTGACATATCCATAATAGAACCGATTATGAACACAGCCTAACACGCTGAACACAAGAAAACTCAGGCCCGATTGGGGTAAACCAAAATATCCCACCCGTCCAATTCCTCCACGGCTCATTCTCACAGGGTTCGAGGAAAGGGAGTTGTTAGAGTTGGTGGGATCCTGTCCATGTAGAGCTAATTTATCTGGCTCTATGCCTTTAGGTCTTCCATGGAAATACCAGTATGAGTACCAGTGAGTTTCTTAGGCAAACAAAAATGTGATTCCAGAAGAGGTACTACTGTTCTGGGAAAGAAATCAGTATCAATGGTTTTCTTTTTCTATGGTAAAGAGAAGATAGGAATAGAACTGCTAATCCTCTACCAAAAAAGTAAAGTCATAAAATACAATACCTACAGCATTAGATAACAAGTTAGAGATTTTTGGGGACTTTTTAAAAGTCCGGTAAAACCCTTTTAATCACTGGCTTCAATGGTGAGTGTGTCATGGCTGGCATATGACTACTGAGGACAGTGATTAACTACAGCAGCTTCCGGAACCAATACAGCGGGACTTTTAGTGATGAATACTGTGTAGTTCATTCTTTTATTACAATCCCTGCCCTTAGCTAGTTTTTAAAAAGCCTTGGTAAACCCCTTTGTGCACATCCCCACACAGTGTAAATGCTGCAGATTTTCCACAGTGGAAATGCTTACAAATATTTTGCAGGGTTTTACAATATAAGCAATATGGGTCATATTTCAAGAAATCTCATATACACATTGCGAACAAAAATTGCTGCGTAAATTGACCTGTGGTTTGCGTTTTAAATCTGCAGCATTTCAACTTATGCACAGATTTTCACTGCAGATGTTACCATCAAAAGTGAGAATGAAATCTGCTGTGAATCCACGTAAGTACGGCTTCACGCGATCGTGTTTGCGCACACAAAATCTGCACGTGCAAAACACAGAAAATTGAACCCATTGATTTCAATGAGTTTGTTCACATGAGTGTGCTTTTCAAACGCGTTTCAAGTACGTGGAAAAAAGTAGGGCCTGCTCTATATTTCTGTGTATTGAGCAGCAAAGGCCCCCACAGGAGTCTATGGGAGGTGCATAGATATGCAAGGGGATGCATGAAATACTGGGCAAAACCGCAAAAAAAAGAACACATCTGAACCTCATTAGGCTAAACAGCCATTTAGTCCGCGGAAAGCGTGCATCACGTGGCCCTGCGTGCACAAAAAGTACAATACTGTACGTAGACACATGCGGAAATGGACCTCATCCAACCTTGTTCATGTGCAAATACATTTCACTGCGGCATGTTAAACCGTCCTAAAGTCCACAGTAAATCTGCATGTAACACATGCAGATTTTGAGGTGGTTCTGCGTCTTATGTGGACATACCTTAAATCCTCTATAGGTCCCAAAATGCCCATCAGCTATTATGCAGTGTAATCCTTGTTCTGTCAACCATTAGTTTGTGGCATGCATTGCAGCTTAATATAGAACGCCCACATGTCAAGTCTGTCCAAACTATTTTAAGAATATTTAATAAAGTTAGTGTTTTAATAATTTTTTTTTCGGTGACTGCCCAATGAGGTGCATTGCCAAAGTAGCATAAATGATGTAGGCTATCTGATGGACAGCCTCATTAGTGTGTTAAATCTGTGGAAAATGTGATGCTTTCAACTGGGTCCGTCTTCACATTTGTTTTGTGCACATGCATATCTTTATATAATAATATAGCTGTTATTCTAGAGTCAATTGAAACATTTTACAGCCGCAACAGAAGCAAAAAAGTGAAATTCTCACTGGGTCTCTATGTTTCTTTGACTGATTGACTGACAAAACACTTAGTACTATGTTAATAATAATATTATTGCATACATTACTTAAAATGTAGACTTGCAGGGGGTTAGTGTTATGGAAGTATGATATTATAGATATGATTTTATTACACTAACTCATCCTGTCCCAGATAGTAACATAATAACTAGAGATGAGCGAGCACCAAAATGCTCGGGTGCTCGTTACTCGGGACGAACTTTTCGCGATGCTCGAGGGTTCGTTTCGAGTAACGAACCCCATTGAAGTCAATGGGCGACCCGAGCATTTTTGTATATCGCCGATGCTCGCTAAGGTTTTCATTTGTGAAAATCGGGGCAATTCAAGAAAGTGATGGGAACGACACAGAAACGGATAGGGCAGGCGAGGGGCTACATGTTGGGCTGCATCTCAAGTTCACAGGTCCCACTATTAAGCCACAATAGCGGCAAGAGTGCCCCCCCCCCCCCACTGTCAGCATAAAGATCGTTCTCCTCTGCCATAGCTGTAACAGCTGTGGCAGAGAAGAACGATGTTAGCCCATTGAATTCAATGGAGCGGCAATACAGCAGGTTCCACTGAAAGCAATGGGCTGCCGGCGATCGCAGGATGAATTGTCGGGAAGGGCTTAAATATATAAGCCCTTCCCTGCAATTCATCCAGAAATGTGTTACAATAAAAATATATACCGTATATACCGGCGTATAAGGCGACGGGGCGTATAAGACGACCCCCCAACTGTCACCTTATACGCCGAGAATACAGCGGAGCAAAGAATAAAAATCATTACTCCTCCTGGCGTTCTGCGGCGCTGCTGCAGGCTGTCGCTCCCTCCTGGTCCCCGGCAGAGCATTGCTTTCTGGACACAGGGCTTGAAATCCCCGCCTCCAGAAAACACACGTGCCTTCAGCCAATCACAGCCAATGACAATGATGTCATTCTATGGCCTAAGAAGGACCGTTGGGGTTCTTGAAGCCTAAAATAACTCCTAACGCTCTCCCTATAGCAGCAGCACCAGCAGCAGCACTTTCCCTGATTTATGTCAGAATGCATCTGTGGCGAGCCGCGGGAGGGGCAGATTTTAATACTCGGGTGACACCTAATCTCGCCAGCCACTCACTGCAGGGGGGTGGTATAGGGCTTGAACGTTGCAGGGGGAAGTTGTAATGCCTTCCCTGTCTTTCTATTGGCCAGAAAAGCGCGCAAAATTCTCAGGGAAGAAAGTGAAAGTGACTCGAACATCGCGTGGTACTCGTCTGGAGTAACGAGCATCTCGAACACCCTAATACTCGAACGAGTATCAAGCTCGGACGAGTATGCTCGCTCATCTCTAATAATAACATAGTATGTTTAGGCCGAAAGAAGACAATGTCCATCCAGTTTAGCCTGTTTCCAATCCCCCACCTCACCTTTGTTGATCTAGAGGAAGGCAAAAAAAAAACCAATGAGGCAGAAGCCAATTTAGCCAATGTAGGGGAAAGAAATTCCTTCCCGACTCCATAATGGCAGTCAGAATAATCCCTGGATCGATGTTTGAAAGTTTCTACCTGACTCCAAGTCCCGGATCAACAACCCGCTGGTTATTTAATGTCTATATCCTGTAATATCGTAGAGCTCTAGTAAGACATCTAGTCATCTCTTAAACTCCTCTTTGGATTTTACTATCACCACGTCCTCACGCAGAGAGTTCCACAGTCTCACTGCTCTTACAGTAAAGAACCCCCTTCAGTGTTGGTTCATTAATATTCATTAATTTCTTAAATTACATTCTGAATGTTAGTTTATATTCATTAGTTTCTTGGCCGAGTCCTGAATAAGGGACTTTAGGTCCATTATCCCTCTAATGTTGATCAATTCGGCTTTTAGTATATGTAAACTCCTTCTACTTCAAGAAGCTCCTTATTGTATAATGCTTTGTTTAGAATGAACCATTATCATTCAGAAAATCATTAAAACAAGCAAAACTGAATGATAATGGTTTAGTTTAAATGCAGCCAACAACTGCCGGTCAACAAGAGGCGTGCAGGAGATTCTTGCTTATCGTTCAGTTTCAGCCGGCAGTGCCGGCTTGATCACTAGTTGGGTGGTATAAGCACTGATCGTTCGGTGTTTGATATAAAAATATATGACACACTGAACGACAAGCGAGCGAGAACTGCACTATTGTCAACAAGAATCTTAAACATGCTGCCCAAGTGGACGAGCTGGTGATGATGTCACCAGCTCGTTCACTTGGGCAAACGAGAATCGCTTGATTCTTGTTGTGTGCAAAAGGGGCATTAGCCACTCAAGCAGATACAAAACTGCCCAGACTCAATGTTTCCAAACCACTCCAGGGGATGAGAACTAAAGTCAAATGAATGCACTTCTAACTACGATTATGACTCATTTGTAGGCTGAAGATAATTAGGAGGTGGTGCAGGGTCCAGTGCATGCACTTCCATCCTTGTGTAGTTCAAGAACAGGCTAAACTGGGTATCTTCTGGAATCTCTTGCATGCCATTCTTTATATCCAGCCATAGATAAAATTGTGTTATGAAATATGACAGTCATATTTCCCTCCAGGAGTCTCTGTTGGGGAAACATGACCAAATTATTCAATTGTTCATTCAACCTGAAGGTTCTTGCATTCAATCAACCTGCCTCCCCCTGATGTCACCAGTGCTGATGTCACCAATCTGTCAGAATTCCAGGAAACTGTATCTACATACAGTATCTGCCCAACCCCTGCGTGTCTGATCACACTTAGATTTGAACTGACATGGTATCTTTTCTTCCCTTTTCTTTTATAACTGCATTATATATACTTTATGTTTCTTTTTTTGTGTATCATATTTTATAGACTTTTTATAAGCATTGGTATTTTTTAAATAAAGCTTTAACCTTTACTAAGTCAGTCCTTGTCGCAATATAAACAACTCATGGTGAAGGTAAAGTCCCCTGGTGCAAGCACCGAGTCATGACTGACTCCTAGGGTGACGTCACATTGTGTCATTTACTTGGCAGACTGTTTTTGTGGGTTGGTTTGCCATTGCCTTCCCCAGTCAGCCCTCATAAATGTGGTAATTTTGATTGCTGGAGCTCGTATCCAGTAAGTGTCTAGAATCTAGATGGCTAACCTGCCCTGCAGTAAAATGGTCAGTGGTGGCAGCGAGTATTTTTGAGGCGTGCTGGAGTATGTCGGTTTGGAATTTATACTCCGTCTTGCAAGGAGTGCAGGATTTATGAAGTGGAAATCAGTCAACCCCTTTGGTCATGTCCCATGTCACATGCCGTAAGCTCTAGTGTTTGACTGATCTCCACTCCCTAAATCCTGTACTTCTTGCAAGATGGAGTATAAATCACAACCCAACATACTCCTGCATGCAACCACTGACTGTTTTGCTGCAGACAGGTTAGCCACCCAGATTCCAGACGCTTAGTGGATACGAGCCCTAGTAGTCAAAACTACCACATTTATCAAGGTCTATGGGTTGTTTATAAAGGGATAAGGACTTAATAATGGTTAAAACTTTATTTTAAAAAAATGTTAATGCTCAGAAAAAGTATGTAAAAAGTTCTCTTTTTTGTGTCAGCACTTCTGCATTGTAGCATAAGTCAATGTGTTTACATAGAGTTCGTATGTAGACTTGGATGAATTTTGCAACATTTCCATGGCTTGGAAGGGAAGGGTCTACGGGCCCAGCATGTTGCTATCTATGGTAAATAAAGGCTCAATTCTTCCCAGTGCTCTTTTCTATTCTGCTGATTCTTGTGAAATATCTTTCAAGGACTGTGCACTTCATCTCCAACAAGAAAGACTTTTTTCAGATGTTCACATTACCTTTGTTGTACAGTATGTCAGTGACATCATGTGTTTAGAATTTGCAGCCGCTGCCTCTGTGCTGCCAAACACCAAGTCTGATCAGTTGGAAAGCGAAAGATGTTTCCTAAGTAGCAATTGTTTGCCTTTTACTTCCTCACACAAAGAACCAGGTTTAGCGAGGAGCAGAGAGTGAAGTGCACCTGCCAAGTAAATAGAAGACTGCTGAGGAATTCAGCTCTACTGTAATCTAATACATGCTGAAATGGAAAATGACCTCTGGCCAGATGACAGAATTGTAGCATTGTTACACAGCTACTTTAACGTTAAAGTGTGGCTAAAAGAAAACATGGCCTAGTTCATTCAACGTGGATGTCCGTCCTCTAGTGTGCTGCAGATTTAAGTGAAGCTTTTGTTCAGGGCAACTTTTTTCCAAACATCAGACATAAAATTCGAACACATTTTATAGGTGGATTCCGGGAAAGGTGGCTGCAGATGGGTTTAATGGAGAGAGAGTGCGAAGGGGCGAAAGGACCGAACAAGAGCTTTGGAAAATAACTATTTCAAGTTTGTTCTTGTTGTCGAAAGCATTTTAAATGGGTATTACAGGATCAGCAAATAAACTGTATTCTTTCTACAATGTACAATTATACAATTTCCCCAAACCTCCTCTACACTCCTTGTAGTCGATCCATAAAAATTTTTATAGGGTATAAATGTGTCCTATTTATATTATGGACACACAAGCAACTGATAACTGTAGTGTAACTAAAATGAGCAAGTGCCTGAGTATCCATGACAAGATCAGTTGAGATTTTTATTGGCAGAAGTAGAGCTCAGTGAACTATAAAACCCAAATTTGGCTCAAACTTTGCAAAAAACCCCAGTCGGTTTGTTTCTGCCTAACTGAAGGCTCATAAAACCCCTAAAAGCAGTATAGAATGGTGATAGTTCAATGGATGTAGCTCAGTGGTTAGCAATATTGCCTTGCAAAACTGGGGTCCTAGATTCAAATCTGACAAGATCTGCATGGAATTGGAAAACTCGAGGATGTTGCCATGGGACAGATTTGAACTACTGAGCCACCATGTGTTTTTCTTCTCTGGAGAAGGAGATCTTTTTCTTATTTTTTCATCCGCTTCTCCTCTAGAGGAATAATGAGGAGGGGGAGCACAAAGTGGCCCAGGCAGTGTTGCCTTGCAGCGCTGGGGTCCTAAGTTAAAATCTGACCAAAGAGAACATCTCCATGAAGTTTGTATGTTCTCTGTGTTTTTTCTTCTTGTTCTTTTCCTCCTGTGGAGAAGAAAGATGGAGCATGGTGGAGTTAGCACTGTTGCCTCGCAAAACTAGAGTCCTAGGTTCAAATCTAACCAAGAACAACATCTGAATGGAGTTTGTATGTTCTCTTGGTGTTTCTTCTCCTTCACCAGAGTAGAAAGACGCATGTTGGCTCAATGGTTAGCAGTGCTGGAGTCCTAGGTTCATTTGCCCAAGGACAACATTTGCATGGAGTTTTTCAACTCCATGCAGGTGTTGTTCTTGGTAAGATTTGAACCTTGGACACCAGTGTTGCAAGGCATCAGTGCTAACCACTGAGTTACATCCATTGAACCATTGCTATCATCATCCTATACTAATATTAGGGATTTTATGAATGTTTGGGTCAAACTAATTTTGATATATATACTGCATTTTTAGGGGGCAGGAAATGGTAGGAGTAATATTTAATCTAATAGTCCCATAGTTAGAACAAGGCCATGGCTGGGCATTACAGCCGAAGTAGTCATGCCTTGGTTCTACTCCTGATTCTGATAGCATAGCAACAGTTCCCATGTTTTCAGAGTGCTCGAATAATACAAAGAAGGTCCTCTGAGGATTGCTGCCTCTATCATACTATAATAGAGCAGGAGAAGTTAAGGTACTATTATACAGTGTTAAGGAGTTACTGTAGTGGAGCTTTACAGTTTAAGGTTTTAATGCTTCTTTACAATCCCACACAGACATATACTGTTACCAGTAACGCTCTTTCTTTCAGGCATTTTAGATCACAAAATGATACAGATGTAGCAATATTTACCATGACTTAGGTTATCATAGCACGTTAAATGCCAAATAAACGTTTGCTATATCTGTACGGACTCAGATGCACCTTTTTCAACTTTTAAAAAAAATCTCAGAGGGCTAGAAGATTCAACAAACAAGTGCACTATCACAGGGATTGAACCTAAAACTTAACTTTCATTTGATAATTTCTAAAAACAAGAAGAACATATATATATATATATATATATATATATATATATATATATATATATATAAATAAAACTGAAACCTAAGGAAGTGACTGTAACCCATCACCCCACCAACTTTCTCCCAAAGCCAGCACAGGAAGGGTTGAAGAGGTTAAAGGGCAAGCACAATCGCTCCCTTATATAATGAGTGGTCTCTGGATTAAGATGTAGAGATCAAATTGGTATTAGTTTAATTGATTTTATGTAATACCTGTTCGAATCCTATTACCATTTAGAAGGGATTCGTAACTCTCTCATGTATGAAAGATAGGATATAACGTAGACCAAGATCCAATCTATATCCCTATTGTCTCGCCATTACTAAAGAATAGCACTATTGAGGACAGCAAAGAAACTTTTAGTATCATTTAAAGTAGGTATCAAAGGCAGCATATGTTTCAGCATATATTTAATAGATCTATGCCCTAAGTATTTACCTGCTCTATAACTCACAGTTCATTATCTCGTCTCAATTGATAGTGAGACCCCCAAATGAAACTTTCTGAGAACTCCCCACCCAGTTGCTATCTGAAGCAGTCAGTGTTCACTTTCCTTGCACAGACAAAGTATTACATTGTGCCCCTTAAAATCAATGGGCATCCACTGTTTTCAGTGATAGTTGGCAGAAGTTGTAAACTATATATTCCTTCTATCTAGTAGGAGGGAGTCTGTAACAGAGAAGCCTTGTTTATTGACTCGCATGCCTTGACATGCATATGACCAGCCAAGGTCTAAACCAGACAATCCTCAAAAAATATAATTTTTCTTCCTGCTATTTATTTGTCTGTCATAAGAAATCAGCCCTTCTAACAATGCACATTGTTCCTATGGTGAATAATTGTACAGTACAGTAGCGAAGCATTAGAAATCTTTAGTAGGATATAATGTGTGTTTTACTTAAAAGAAACTTTTTAACACAATTTATCTTAAGCTTTGTACACTCTGTAAAGGTTCAGAAATACATTTAGATGTTTTTTTTCTTAATGCCTTTTTCTTTGATTGATTTAAATCCAGAAGTTAATGGAGCGTCATTCAAACCTTTTATGTTAAAGATTTTAAAGAAAGTACAGAGAATTATTCACCGACTTCCTTTCCTCGTAATATATCCATTAATAGCTTCCTTTTTGTCATCTGAAATGTCTCTTTGTTCGGTGCACCCCACCCTTATTCTTCTTTAGACTCTGGAATTCCATGTGATTCCGCCAGATGCTGAGGTCTGGTACATTATTAAACTGTGTAGCAAAAGAATTTTAGAAAAATGACTTAACCAGTGGAAGTGGTTGTTGGAATAGTTGTTCCATTAGAAATGAAATCGACGGAGGGAGGGATAGTGGCTTCTAGTTCTGTCTGTAAAGATCCATAAATCTCCTGTCTAGTCAGCCCAGTCGTCCTTACTGATATTAATTAAGGATGCTGTCAAAACTGGAAAGCAGCTATAATAACTGTCAGAGATTAATTGACAGGAGAACTAATTATCACACATCACACAATGTTATATTTTCACCAGCCCAATCGATATTTCTTCACTTTGATTCAATGCATTTATCAGACGGTGCTAAGAATTCTGTTTGGCAGAAAGGTAAACATGGCTACATATCATACTGGTCATTTGTTACAATGGAAACTGTGTTTTCTGGATTTCCATTCTTCATCCTGTGACATTATGTTGAGGTAGTTTCTATTGCTGCTGTAATGGAGGTTTTCTAAGCCCTGTCATTTGCCTAGTTGAACCTTAAATCAGATTAACTTTAACATATTTTGTGCCGGAAGTTTGGGTGCAAATCATAGAATGGTAGAGTTGGAAGGGACGTCCAGGGTCATCTGGTCCAACCCCCTGCTCAGTGCAGGATTTACTAAATCATCCCAGACAGATGTCTATCCAGCCTTTGTTTGAACACTTCCATTGAAGGAGAACTCACCACCTCCTGTGGTAACTTGTTCCACTCATTGATCACCATTACTGTCAGAAATGTGGCTCAATTGTTCCCCTTCTCATGAAGTCTTGCTTCTATTTGAGTTGAAAGGGTCTAAAACGTAACAAAATGTGATTGTTCTCAGTAAGAGAAACCAAGTAATCTTGTAGATATGATACCTTTTAGTGGCTAACAAAAATACATGATCTTATGGCAAGCTTTCGGAGGATCTGCTGGGAACAATCACATTTTGCTCTACTCGCTAACACGGTACTAAACCTTGTTTTCATTAAAACATAACATGAATGTGATACAAATCATATTAGTCAAATTTCTGGTGCAATTTGTGCCGGAAAAATTGTGAATTTTCAATAATACATCTGCTCCGGCGTGTCTTGTAGGACATGTAAGATACTGTTCTCTTCATTATACCAGCTCCAGGATGACTCACTTTACACCAATACTCTGTGCCAAAGTAATGGCACATATCATTAATAAACATGGTGCATTTTGACTTTTTTCCCTAGACATTTATCAAAACTGTCTAATTAGGTGTAATAAGTAGTTAAAACACATACTAAATTAGGTGCACAACATGCACACAAATTCTTTAATGCAATTTATGCCAGAACCTTGGTGCATGTAGCTTAGTACATCTCTTCCAAATATGTTGTAAAGTGCTACGCAGCCAAAGAGACACACTGCAAAGCTATGCAATATTTATGGAAAATGTTTTTGGTTTTTGGTCACATAGTTTTAACCACAGCATTAAATAACAACATAAAAACCAAACTGCTAATAAATATTTCTAAAAACATTTGAAACATTTTCTCTAAAGCATGCATGTGGTTTTGAGGTGCTGTTTTTGACCAAATAGCGCAGCCACAATAAAATTCAATCTAAAAGTATTTTACTTTGCAAAACCAGAGCTAAAAAACACACACAATAAAAAGACAACAATACTATACTTGCACAAGGACTTTTTTTCCATCCAATTTCTGGTTTGAAAATAAGGCAGTCACAGGACCTTCATTTGAATGGGTGTATGCACACAGATTTCTTTTTAC
Organism: Eleutherodactylus coqui; assembly: GCF_035609145.1. Taxonomy (NCBI): domain Eukaryota; kingdom Metazoa; phylum Chordata; class Amphibia; order Anura; family Eleutherodactylidae; genus Eleutherodactylus; species Eleutherodactylus coqui. Next base: position 131,748,726 of record NC_089841.1, read on the forward strand.
TTGGGCTGATAGTCTGAGTGCAAGAAAAAAATAACCGCATGTCCTATTCTTGTCCGATTTTCAAACCATAATGGCTCTTGTCAATGTACAGTGTTCGGCACTCAGACAGGATGTCCAAAGTGCTGTCTGATGCAAGTAATGCCTAAGAATCTTGGACACAACTTTTAAATTGCCCATGTGCAAGTAGCCTTAAGGAATCATTTCAGTTACTTTACGTCTTGACTAGGAGGCCAAACATGGCCAACAAGTTGCTTTTTTGAATTTTCTGTCCAATAGATCAAAGGGTATTCCAATTTGGAGCCCCAGTCAGCTGCTGTGCAGGAAACTCAATGAAGGAAAGGCAGTGCTGCATCATTTTTCCAATCAGTGGGGGTCCCAGGGTTTGGACCTCTACCAATCAAAAAAGTGATTCTTGTTTTTAAGTTTATCATAATCTTTACAGTGCTGTGAAATTCCCAACTAGCACGGATTGGTAGTTAGAAAACCAGACTGATTCATGCAACACATTTTCTGCATATACTGTATGTTGAACAGCAGATTACAGTAACCCAGGGGCGTGACTATAGAGGATGCAGGGGATGCGGTTGCACCCGGGCCCAGGAGCCTTGAGGGGCCCATAAGGCCTTTCTTCTCCATATAGGGAACCCAGTACTATGAGTTAAGCATTATAGTTGGGGGCCCTGTTACAAGTTTTGCATCGGGGGCCCGGGAGCTTCAAATTACGCCTCTGCAGTAACCTGAATGCATTTGACTGTACTGTATATGCTGCTACATTATATGCCAATTCATTGTATACAATGTAGAAGAAAGTGTTAATATATAAAAAGCAACCAGTTTAGAGATAATTCATTAAGCTGTTAAGCAGCTGTTCTGACTGTATTCAGCAGATACATCCCATTGACTTCAATCATCCCCTTAGACCAGAAAAGGCCTGAATGGCCAATTAGTAGTCTAATGAAAATGACCCATTGCCACTTGTATTATTGGCTTATTTATGAACAGGAAAGATATGGCCGTTAAAACTCGCTCACAGTTTACCATCAATGTATGTTTGAGGCCAACATCTATAAAAAGAGCTGGGTTTACAGGATTTGTACATTGGTCAGATACTGTATTCGGAGCTTGGTTATTCTATGGCTTTCTGATTATACACTGACTTTTTAAAATGAGATCCAAATGAGCTAAAAGAATGAAACAAATGTTACTTACCTGCCAAAAAAAAGCAACTTGTTGGCTATGTATGACCTCCTAGTTAAGACCCAACATAACAGCACTGCAGCCCTGCAATCCTCCTGATTGTGTTGAGAATGGAAGTCAAGTGGCCACTGCTTGCCACTCAGATGCCGCAGCATTACCGCCTGTTCTCCTGGCTTCAGTGCTCACATCCTGGGCACCATGATGCCAGGACTTCGGAATGTTGACGCTGCTTCCTCTGATTGGCAGGCAGCGGTCACCTGACTACTGTCAAGAGAGACTGGGATGATCGTGGGTGTGCATCACTGGATTGCCAGGGCTGAGGATGGGTAAATACCATTTGTTTTATTGTTTTAACTCACAGTTTTCGTTCCTGCCAGTGTTTTACCGAAAAAATCTTTGTGCTGTATAGTGCGAGAGAACATTAGAAAAAGTTTACTTTTTAATGCATGGCATCCCGTGGTCATCTGTCACTCATAGATTTCCATGTTTAAAGTGTGTAATGTATGTGTTCTTTGCTAGAAGCGTAGGATTGCATTATAGTGTATCAGTATCAAAACAAATTGTAGAACTTAATGCAATTCCAGAAAATATAAAAGAGGACTCATCTGTGCAGTAACACTATTTCAGACTGCATTATGCAGTTAATACAATTTATCGAAAAGTTGACATGATTTAAATTATAAATCCTCGAACACGTCTTCTTTAGCGGCAGTAATTTAAATAACAATGATCTGGCTTTATGCATCAGACATCTGTCTTTCACATATTCGAGGCAGTAGCTTCCAGAGGCCTAAAATTGGATTTGCAATCTGAGTGTAATTTATAATTATCTATCTATCTATCTATCTATCTATCTATCTATCTATCTATCTATCTATCTATCTATCTATCTATCTATTTATCTCATATCTATCTATCTATCTATCTCATATCCATCCATTCATCTATCTATCTATCTATCTCATATCCATCCATTCATCTATCTATCTATCTATCTCATATCCATCCATTCATCTATCTATCTATCTATCTATCTATCTATCTATCTATCTATCTATCTATCTCATATCCATCCATTCATCTATCTATCTATCTATATCATATCTATCTATCTATCTATCTATCTATCTCATATCTATCTATCTATCTCTCTCTCTCTCTCTCTCTCATATCTATCTATCTATCTATCTCATATCTATCTATCTATCTATCTTTCTCATATCTATCTATCTATCTCATATCTATTTATCTCATATCTATCCATCCATCCATCCATTTTTCCCATTCTTCATACAACTGATGCGGCAATGCATTATGGTTCCTATTATAAACTATGACGCAAGTGTGAACATAACCTTAAAGGGAATGTGTCACTACCTTTATGCTGCCCTCCTTGAGGGCAGAATACAGAAATGGCAAGTACACTGCAGCAATATGTCTGTTTTATGTACCTGTGAATATGTATCTGTGAAGTAGTTTGGCAGAAACTTACATTTTATAAGTAGCAGCACATAGAGGACTACAGGAAGTAGTCCTTGAAATTCATAAGCTGAAACTTGCTCTGCCCACCTAGCAGTCCAGCCACTGATTGACAGCTGACACTCTATGCATAGTAGTAGACAGGCACCTGTCAATCCATGGCTGCAGGTTGGAGTGGCTGGAGCTGGCCTACAGCACATGAATATTGAGGACTACTTCCTGTAGTCCTCTATGTGCTGCTGATAAAATGTAAGCCTCTTACAAACTCCTTCACAGATACTTAGAGCAGATATATTGCTGCAGTCAGCATGTCTGTCACCACCGTATGCTGCCCTCAGAGAAAGCAGAAAAATGTTGGTGACAGATTCCCTTTAATGGTGCTAGGGAATGAATTCCCATATTTTCTGGTTATTTGGAATGAGAGAAGGCTGGGTGTTTTGCCATAGTGTGTGGGAATAGATTTTCAATGTTGTTTTATGGCTTTATATCAGTTCAAAACTGGTTAAAGGGGTTGTCCCGCGAAAGCAAGTGGGTCTATACACTTCTGTATGGCCATATTAATGCACTTTGTAATATACATTGTGCATTAATTATGAGCCATACAGAAGTTATCAAAAGTTATTCACTTACCTGCTCCGTTGCTGGCGTCCTCGTCTCCATGGTTGCCGTCTAATTTTCGCCGTCTAATGGCCAAATTAGACGCGCTTGCGCAGTCTGGGTCTTCTTCTCTTCTCAATGGGGCTCCGTGTAGCTCCGTGTAGCTCCGCCCCGTCACGTGCCGATTCCAGCCAATCAGGAGGCTGGAATCGGCAATGGACCGCACAGAAGAGCTGCGGTCCACGGAGGTAGAAGATCCCGGCGGCCATCTTCAACCGGTAAGTAAGAAGTCACCGGAGCGCGGGGATTTAGGTAAGCGCTGTGCGGTGTTCTTTTTTAACCCCTGCATCGGGGTTGTCTCGCGCCGAACGGGGGGGGGGGGGGGGGTTGAAAAAAAAAAAAAAACGTTTCGGCGCAGGACAACCCCTTTAACAGCCCAGATTAGCCTACCGTTATTCTCAGCTTGGTCAATTCGTCTTGTAAATAACAAAATTATCAGATTGCATCTCACTTCTCTATATGGTTGAATTACATGTTTAGGACTCCTTCACATGGGTGTATGCGTTTTCGAGCATGCCTCAGTGCAACGTATTTGCGGTATGAATGAGTCTCTTTGAGCACATTTCGGCATATTTTACTGTACTTTTTGTGCTCGCAGAGCATACTTATTTGCACGCAGCAGATGAACATGCCACAGCTTAAATGGTTGTTTAGCCTAATGAGTTCCAGATGTGTATTGCGCATCCAGTTGTGCATTGGGCACACATTTGCACACCACCTATAGACTTCAATAGAGCATGTTATTTTTTTTTGCATGCACAAAATTAGGAAATGTGTACAAACCCATTGACATCCATAGCTTCAATTCTTTGCGTATTGCACGCTTAAATTTTACGCACGCAGATACATGTGCAAATATGTGAATGCATTGGGCATTTGATTGCTGGTAGAAGACAAAAAGATCTTGGTTTATGTCATAGGGGTATCCTGGTATACTAAACCAAAGTTTGTCCATGTCATGTACACTCTTTGTAAAAAAAAACAGCACCTAGAAGAAGTTGTCGTTTCACTGCAAAACTCGGTATGCGGTAACATCTCGGGCAGATATGCTAATGATTAGAGATTTGGCATGACTAGATGAACGGTCTTATCACCTGAAGCCCTAAAAGTGATTCTACCTTTGGCCTATAATAAGGCTCTCAGAGGCTGCTTGTGTGTTGTGGACCTCTTTTTCCACTTGTCTAGAGCTTGTTGACCACTAGACATGCCACTATGAACAGATTTCTTCCAGTTAACAGAGTTTGAGAGGGGGCGCTTTATTGGAATATGATGAGCTAGGTGGTCATATTGACGAATAGGGCCATTCTGACCAGACTGTTATGAGGTGTTGGCACCAGTGGATAAATAAGGGCACACCCACAAGGTGACCGGGTGCAGGACACCCTCAACAGATCACCAATAGAGAGGATTGTGTGATCATCTGACAAACATGAGCATCTCCAACTGTTTTGTTGTCCACCATCGAGAGAAAGGTGGCACCATCGTTACAGGCACCAGTTTCTGAATTGTGCACAATTCTAGGCATTTGGCTGGCCAAAATTTGGTCTCAAGACGCCCACTACATGTATTGGCTTCGATACCCATCATCACCTCCATTTGCAGTGGTGTCACAAATGACAAAACTAGAGTTCTCCAGACCTAGACAACTCCTTCTAGGTCCTGGATTTTTTTCTACAATGAGTTAGTACCAACAATTATTCATGGTTTTGGCAGTGCAGTCATATGTAATGCAGCTGAAATCAGTTGGGCAACATCTAAATGTGTCTCATCAGTGCCCAGTGTTCATGACCATCATCAGTGTATCATGTTCACTGTTTCCTGCATCATCGAGATATTTCCATTCTTTCAGCATGTTAATATTAGCCTTAGCTTTTCCATGAATGGTTTGAGGTGAAGAAGAATGTTTGATGTATTCACTCAATTAGTGGTTGATATTTCTTTCATATCCACAATTGAACCTTTCAATTTTGTAATTCTTCCTCAGGTTATAAGTTCCACTCTCCATGGAAATTACACTTATGCCTCTGTAGCATCTCTCTCACCGTAGTTATTGAATGCTATTTGCTTTGCTGTCAGGTACAGTGGACTTCACAATATTTTTGACATATTGCAAGTTTAATGTCTCACTTTTACTATGCCCTGGGACATCTTCTGCAGAGCAGATGACATTGCTGTCTTCACTGTTTTGCAGCTGCTTTGTGGAGTGAGATTTGACCCTTAATACTGGCATTGTCATTTTGCAACATTGCTCCGAAAGAGGAAGCCTCTTGAGCTGACAGTGCCCATCAAATCCACTTCTTCAGGCTTGTGTGACTTACAGTACGTGACATAAAGCCTCTGGTTTCCAGGATCAGTGCATGCACTTCTCCTAATATAACTGGATGCTATTGTTCAAGCTTCTAGAGAATGGGCAATTGTAATAAGGATTTGCTACTCCACCCTAATATCCACCGCGGACACTGTTCATCATTGTTATACAATATGATTAAACTAGAAAAAAAGGAATAATGGTAAGTTATATGTATGGGGAACACAGTAGGGAGCCAACGAGAGACTGAAATTACATTCTGGCTACGTGACACGGACATGTTTTTTGTCCAGAAATAGCACCCATTCATTTGAATGCGTGTATTCACATGACGAATAGTCTGATTAAAAAAAATTGCAGCATGTCCTATTTCCGAAAATGTCCATGTTCTGTCCGATCCGCGTTGCACCTGAGAATCTCAGGTTCAATTTTTTTATGCATGCATTTTAAATTTGTATACGTGGTATACATTTTCATCCGTTTTATATGAAAAACGTATGGGTTTTCACTGTAAACTCTTTTTTTTTTTCTTTTCATAAAGTTTTGTAGTTCAACATTTTTTTTTTGATTGATAATAAAAAATGTACACATTAAGGCCTCTTTCACACAGGCAATGCATCTTCTGGCCGGCCGCATTGTGGACGAAAAACGCATGAACAAGAAAAAGCTGCGACCAAGTTGCGACTAAATCTAGCGTTTTCTTGCCCCTTCACAAGGCTGGGTGCAGCGTAGAGCTGACACAGCCTGAAATTCCTTCGGCTGGCATTAATACTTAAACTGGCTCAATAGAGCCAGCTGTCATAGTTTAGCAGTGCTAGCCACTGCTAAACTCCCTCCCCCTCCCTTTGCTGGTAACTCCAATAGAAGCTAAGGGAGCTGCCAGCTGATCACAGCCGAAAGATAGGGTAAGACCTATATTTTCCTGCCACATCAAAATATCGTCCGTCGTGTTCGGCCACAATGTTCTATTATCACAGAAGTGATGTTTTGACCCGGCTAAAAAGCGGCCTCCTGGAATCCAATGCTTCAGACTATCACGATTTTTGGCCGACATTTTATTGCGGCAAAATAGTTGCGATAAAAAGCTTGTGTGAATCTAGCCGAAGCGTATGGAAACATACAGCCATACATTTCCATTGACTGCAACGTAAAAAGAAAAATAAGTACATGCTTCCATACTTTTTATGTGGGGCAGAAAAATGCAGCAGACTACGCTTTTCTATCCCACAAAAAAAACGCATGACAACGTATGTCAGGATAAATGTAGTCAAACGTATGCGTAGCTTCACTATGTTTAGGCTATTATAGCCTATAATTCATAAAAAAACGCTCCGCCCCTTGCTGGCTGGCTGCAATCGGAGGGGGTGGGATGGGGCGGGAGCTAGTATGCTAGTCTCCTGCCCCCTCCCTTTGCCAACAGTCGGCAATGTGCAGAGAGGGGGAGGGAAAGGGCGAGAGTTCAGCAAAGATGCTGCTAATCTTCCTCCCACTTCTCTTTTTCAGAAGCTCCCACAGGCTTCCATAGGAGTCTAAGGGATCGGCTGCTGTATTCCGTCCGGAAGATAGTTCCAGAACTATCTTTTTGGGCCAGCGTAAAAATGGCCTATCGGAATGTGTGCTGTATCTTTTCCAGCTGGCCGTATTTACACACCACAAAAATGGCCATCTGAACTCAGGCATCGGAAACCAATGCATCAGATGGGTAGCATATATTGACCAGCCGTGAAAACGCAGCCGATATTTGCTCTTGTGAAGGAAGCAATGTCAGTTCAGTCCACTGCGCATAATTCTATCAAACAAGTTACACATAAATCCAAACCAGAATATGGCATTTACTTAGGATCTATTAAATTTCCGTCCATGCTACATTAGGAACAGATGGCTCTGTCTTCTCACTTTTGATTGCATTTTATTTACATGTTGAGATATATGATATTTGTCTGGAAAATTGAAAATTCTTTATTCCGCAGTCTTAGGAAAAAGAAGGTTTTGTAGTATTAGACTTTAAATATAATCCACTAGTGAGTAAGCGGTTAAACGCTAATAAGGAGAAATTGAAAATATGCCCTTGTCACTATTTGGCAAGAGCAAAGCATTTCCAAAGAACAGCAGTAGGAGTGGTATAGGCTAATTAAACCATCCCATTACTTTGAAAATTCAGCTTCCATCTGCTGCTTCAGAAGCAGTCTTTACACATCGTCTCAGAAATGATGTGATAGGTAAATAACACATTCGCTGAAAATACAGATTGCACACGTTTGACAATTAACAGTCTTCTGATTATCCTGTCAGGGGTCAACAATGCTTGCATCAGCTAAGTTCCAGAACATCTAACTTAATTAGCCTGTATAATCAGTAGTAATGTTAGTGTTATGTAAATTATTTCCACTCATAGGAAGAGTTTGCAAATTATCCTAATAAGTGTAACTAATACAATGTATTCTTACCAGGAATATATTAATATCGCGGGTGGCCTCTATAAATTAATGTAATGTAATTGAAAGCATTTATCGAGTGATCTAGAGGAGGATTGTCTAATTATGGCCATGTATGGTGCCCTCTATGCCTCATGTAAGTGTTTTAAATTGCCTTTGCCTTCAGCTGCCAATTGACTATGACATTAGGGGGACATCAACCTGAGTCAACAGAATGGCACAAGGCCAGCGGTGGCACTGCTTGTCCAGGCCACCAACCACTGAACCTACTGCGCGGCAATGTGCTATGAATTGTACAGAATTTTAAGAAATGAAAAGGGATTTGTGGTTCTAGAAATATCATGAAAGATATATTGGTGGGAGGGGAGCAGCTGAGACCACTTCAAATTCAGAGAATAAATATTGATTTCAGTGGAGAGATTGCTAGCCTTGTGTAATCAGCTTTCTATTAAAATCAGTCCTAGTCGTTCTCTGCAGTCGTCGTCTCAGTTGCTGCTTCTCCAACAATGTGACTGACATGTCATTAAGTCTATGGTTGGAAAAGCCTTCGACAAAGTGCTACGCCAGACAGACCCCTTTAAGAAAGAGCACTTATTTGCTTCTTCTAAAGCACATCAGTGAATTCTATTGCATCCACTAAATGACACTCGAACTTGCTGTATGCTTCTCCGAAATTCTATACAGCGCACGTTTAAACAGAGGTGGATGTAATTTGGAAAGAGCATCCAGCATATGTTTCTTTCTTAAAAAGGTCTGTCTGGTAACGGATTCCCTTTAATTATCTAGGTAATTGATTGAACAAAAAAAAAATGGCATTTTCAGAGCCAGAAATGTTCTCAGAGCAGTTATTACTTCACTTGTTGCCCTCATTCATTCTTGTCTTGATTACTGTTACCCACTGCTAATAGGACTCTCCAATATATCCTGAATAAAGCTCAATCTTCCTGTTCAATCGATTCACTGATGGCTCCATGCTGTGTCAGTTACAACAGCGATGCCCATTCCCTGTGCCAGTTGCTGAACTAGTTGCCCATTCACATTAGAATACAATTTAAACTCATCACTCTTATCCATACAGTTCTGCACTGTGCTGCACCACCCAATATCTCCACCCTCATCCACCACCCTACCTGTACTTACAGTTCTGCTAATAATCTCAGTCTAACATTCTCCAAACCTCTCATTCCTGTCTTCAAGACTTTTCTTGAGCTGCATCAGTCCTCTAGAATGCACTACCTCAGACAATCACCTTACTCACTAATATCCACAATTTTAAGCGTGCTAACACATTTTTAGGGAGATCTATCACATTACCTAATGCAAAAGTGTTTTCTGGACTTTAAAAATTGATGGCCTATTCCCAGAGTAGGTCATCAATATCTGATTGATGGGGGTCCACCACTTAGGAACCCTGGCAGTCAGCTGATTGAAGGAGTCATGGTGCTGATGCAAGTATTGCAGCCTCTTCAGTGTTTACATCTGACTACAAACCTGTTCGTACTCAGAACGCCATGTTATTTGTAGCAGCCATTCAGACTGCTACAGGCTTGTCCCAGTATGATTACGTATTATGCATGGTCACTCATTCATTTGAATGGTGCAATGTAATATATTTCCCCTCCAGTAGCCTCTGCCAAGAAAATGTACATCTATGGGCAGCTGTTATCAAGGGATGTTTGATCTGCTGATCACACATCGATAAGCTGGTAACTACATAATCTCTATTTGTTAAAATGGTTGTCACACTGAGACAAACTCTTCAAAAAGCAGAAGAAAAGGCACTATGGGGGTCATGTACAAAGTTTTTTATGCCATCTTCTGGCATTAAAAAGTTGCACATTTTTGTGACTTTTAGGCTTTCTGTGATAGCGTCACCACCTTTTTTATGAGGGTGGTGCTTTTGGGAGGGTTCTTGGGTACTCAAACCAACAGAATTGTGTAAAATGTATGTCACAAACTTGCAAATATTGTGCAACGTCAGGTTGGCATACATTTCTGTGTAGGTGGGTAAAATTATACAAAGCCTGTCATTGGAAATGCTGGGTCTAGTAAGTTTTCCCTAATATATTGTACAGAAGAATCTATGTATCATGTGGCATCACGGGAGTTTAATTTCTTTTATTTTTAATGTTCATGCCTACCACAGATGTTAATTAATTGGAGACCTTTTGTGTGAGCACTGCATGGTAAGCACATCCACCGTACACACTTACTGCACTGCACACTTATATTCTCACCCGGTGTTATATAAATGCTACTCTAGGAAATAAAGATTATGCATCTTTGCTGTCACAGGATAACATTGCTAAATTTTGTTTATGCTTTTCTATCTTCAGTATGTAATCCCGGCTGTCCTTGTGTGTAGCTAGGCTAGATATATGGCAGCTATTATATTTTATGTATCCAGCTAAGCTGCAGTGGTATTGTACAGATCCTGTGGAACAGTAAATAACAATATGTAGTATTACGGTGTATAAATGTGATCTCGGTTTATCTGACTTGTGTCAGAGCTTGACTCAGGTACATTATACTGTAACATAAGGGGGCATTAATCACATTTGTTTGCTCACATCTGTTTTTTATATACATATAATATGTTTTTAAACAAGCAAACTGTATGACTATAAAATATTTTGGAAGAGGCTCATAGAATGAGTCACGTTTGTTGCATATTACTCTTCGCATTTCTCATTGTCATGACATTTCCAGTTATTTGTAAGGAGTGGTGGGCATAAACTTAGGCAGCGTATTTTACAGTTGGCCCCAAACATCTGTGTTACTCCGTATCTAGGGACAATACACCTCAGATACTATATCAGGGAGCAACAAAACCACTTGTAGTGGTCTAGGGCAGACTTACATGGTGAGGCGGACTTCATTAATGGGGCACCCTTTAGTTGTTGGCGACATGCGGGTGGTAGATTTCACAGAAGTGATCATGTGATGCAGAAATCTCTGGTTTAGCTACAAAATTTACGTCTAATGTGCATATTTACTAATCTGGGTTCAGGAGACAAATGAAGGATAAATTGAGATGCAGGTTATTTTGGCATTGACTAAACATTGTCTGGCAGGTGGGGCCCCAATGCAAAATGGTTGAGTAGCCTAGATATAGAGAGTTACTGGTGAAATACAGTATCGAGAGGCATCTAACACAGACATTGGGGCAGATTTACTAATCTTGTCTAATGTTTAGATAATGTAAACAAACCAAGTACTCCAAAGACTATATCTGTATATTCAATTTGACGCATCTTACTAGACATGTAGTCCCTTTTGACTAACTTTATACCACCTATCAGTTGGTTTAGTTCCTGCCAATATTGTGCCTCAAAATGTTGGCCTATGTTGTCACGTTGTAACACCTTTCCATGCTTTGAGAGGCAACCATACACATTAGATGATCAGCTGTACCTGCAGAAATCAACTAGTCTATGTCTAATGTGTATGAACAACCTTAAGCTGCCACTACATTAAATTCTGTTTGAAGTAGCCTCCTGATTTTAATAGGCTCTCCAGACAATCTAATATATATGCAGACAGCCGGACTGCCCTTTGTTGTCTCACTTTTGGATGATAAAAGTTTGGATTCTAATATTCCCAATGCACTTTCCTTCCCAGTAGAATCTGGAGAAACATATCTCCTTTTCCTCATCTGGAAACCAGTCAGCTCCACTAAACTGCAATGCAGTCCTCTAGACAAGATATCAGCATCTGTGCAGTCTGGTGATGTGTGTGTCATATTTTTCATACCCTCTGTGTACTGTCTGTGGACAGACCCACACTTTCAGGTGACTTTTCAGAATAACCTGCAGTGTGAGTACATGGGGAATAACACTATTTCTGCCCACTATATGGCTTGTATATGGTTTTTATCACAAGTTTTCCCTTCTGCAGGCTCTATCTCAAATTCCTAGTTTTCCCTGAGCCAGTGAGTATAGACTAGCTGCTATGATGTCTCCCATAGACTTGTGCACATAGGAGAGCAGGATATTGTCTTTTCTATCTTTCTGTAACACAGCTGTATAAGTATGAAGATGTTTGAGTTACCATTAGGTTTGGGTAACCTAATGGTAACTAAATCATGGGAACATAGATGCACAGACCAAAGTAATTCTATTGTCTACAGCTGCCTATGTCTGGGTTAGGGTATGTTTCCATATAACAAAAAAAAAACGCTTGTGGCTGAGACCCCACCCAGCCACAGCTGCCAATAGTCGCATGATCTTGCCAACCATAATGGCAAGATCGTCCTTCCATTTGCTCTCAACCTCAAGCATTTTTTTGTTACAGGGGAATGCACCCTTTTACTATTAGGTGTTCTTGTTAATTGGATCACCTGCATATCACAGCCATTTCACTAGGCACCTTCTCTTTCTTGGATTGTTTTCAGTTCATGTCTTCTACTGGCATGTACTTTGTGACGATTTATACTTTAGTTACCTTTATTTATAGTGGGAATTGTGCAATACATATATCTTTTTTAATGGGCTTATGCTTTATTTATCGAACATGAAATTAGTGCATTGTGCATAATCATCTCTTACCATTGCTTACACCACATTTTTCATTGGCTGCTTTGTATTCATATTGATTGATAATCTTAGCGCTATCTCTCTTCGTCTTTGGATTTTAGTATTTTAATAGTGCTGTCTTTAATAAAGTTTTGCTCATCTATTAATATTTTGGAGTTTGCGTGTTTCAGACTGTTTCGCTCTTTCCATTATTGCTTTGAGAGTGGAGTTGCACTTCCTATTGTATATTGACTGGTGCCCACTTTATTTTTTCTCATTTGCCTACTCGCATAATCTGCGAGCAACCTACCTAGGCTTCATGAAGTTTTACTGGTCTTATGTTGCATCTCACAGGGTGAAATGGAAGAGAAGAGATAATGGCCCAACTTTATGCTTTAACAGTTCTTTGCTCAAGACATTTTCAAGGAATAGTAGAAACAAGTGGTCTCTTTTTGGCAGAAACAATGTAGGCAATGACATTCTATACTGCTTGGCTCCATTCACTTTAGTAATTACACTCCCCAGGCATTACTCATCAGGTGGAACCTGGACTCTCTTATTGGCAACGGTTCAGCACTCTTCAAGCATAGTACCACTATACCGGCAATGACTGCAACTCTCAGCAGCATCCTCTTAGCAGCATTCTCCTCAACAACACACTCATGGGAGCACCGGCTCAGCTCCTTCGCATCTCGCACCAACAGACCGTGAAACCATGCTGGAGTCATGTCTCTTCATTGTCACAACCCCAGACTCTTCATGGAAACCTACTCTTAAGGCCTCATTACAGAGCCATGGTTCCAAAAATACACAGCCACCCCTTCAATACTCTGTTTGTGTGCCATTACAGTTTTGTTGGGTCCTTTTTTTTATTAAAGTGACAGTGTAAGACAATTTTTAATAAATGTTAATTAGCAGATAACAAACATTACACAATAACAACAATTCCATGTGATAAAGGCTAACGACCAATAGGGACTCAATCTGCCCATGCTGACCCCTATACCCGCACCATAGACTTTCATGGGTAGCACGAGACAGTGCTCACTCCCACTGTAATCCGTCTTAGTGTCTTGGAATTCACATAGCAACAGGCAGTGGACAGCAAATTAGAAGTAAAGCAGACCCCTAGTGGCCAGCATTTTATGGGGACCAACATTACACCAAACACTATTGAAACTTATAGTTCATAGGATTACAAAACTGGATTGAAAGATAAGTGGGGGTATTTATATGGAATGTATTTCATATGGTGGATATGAATGTACTGTGTAAGATGAATGTACTGTGTAAGAGGTTAGGCCAGGAATTATCACCTCCATAATACTCTGTGAGGTATGTATAGGTGATGAACCAGATGCAAGTCCTCATGACTTGCTAAGTTAAGCAAAGTCAAATTCTTGCACTGTGTAGTTAACTGTGGGAGTCTGATGTGGTTATAAACCAAGTATGAGGCATTTTTAAAGTCAGCCATTACTTTCACATATATCGTTGACTGCAAGTACGTTTAAGCTCTACTAATTTAACATATATACCATGAGTCATTTCCTACAAGGAATGTTTGCTCTCCCATAGCCAAGTATGGGCTGTATAAGATGCTGTTTAAGTAGACTGATTTCTTTCATCCCTCAATACTTTAGAATTGTGTCTGAAAAATACATTACGCTAAGCTGAAAGCATAGACATGAAAATCCTTCAAGACAACTTAGATGTAAACCACTAAAACTGGCATAAGATCACTCAAGCTCAGATTGACTTCTTCATACTAATGTGTGGCTCACAAGGATCTGACATGTGAAACTTGAGGTTTGTGCCAAGACTGGCTTGGAATATGCAGCTTAATACTAAACTCTAAAGCGTGGTAATCGTCAAATGCTGTGTCAAAAACGTGACTGTTTTTTCTTCTTAATTCCCTTTAAATAGGTCACTTGCACTTGAGTCATATCGTACATGGAGTGTAAGACCAGAACTTCTCAAAGTACTGTTCTGCTTTTTATTTAAATGGGACTTCTCAAAAAGTGGTCCACTCATACACATGCCTAGATATAAGAAACCACGCATAGCAAATGTTTAGGAGTGTTTGATTTGGTGTTTTAGTGGACATAATTTACCTTCCTTTCTATTATCATGTGGTTTTTCCAAAAGGGATGTTTCCCATTAGACAGATGTCACTTTTAAACATATGCAGAACTTCCATTTTTAATTAATACTAGTAATATTTATCAGTGTGAAAGCAAATATTTAAAACATTTAAAGATGTTATGCTTTACCAAACCATGGCTTGGCTGTTGTGCTCCTGCATGTGGCTCCCTTGCTGTTGGCAGCTGTAGATACTATTCCGTATAGTGGCAGCAGAGAGAATATGACTAAAACTTGGCACTACTGCTAATGCTCTATTACTGGCAGTTAAACAGTTAACTCATAACATCATATCTTTAAGACAGGCTTTTTCCCTTTTAACGTCTAGTTAGGGTTGCCAACCATCCGTAAATTCCTGGACAGACTGTAAAAATAGGGCATTTTTTTCCAATTTCCGTTAAAACAAATTGATGTGTTTGTGGGTTTTTTTGAAGCTGATGCTGCTCACCTGTTGGTGTCACCATTCTGAGCTGTAGGCATGTATCACCTAGAATTTTCATGGTTCACTATGGTTTTCTAATGTGTCTGTTAAAGATCTTGTCTGTCCATGATTTTTGTATAAGCTGTCCAGAAGACATAATAAAATAGGCTAGTACCTCTGTATCTAATGTAGTTCATACCGGAAAATGTTTGGGACATCTGCCTTAAAAAATACTCTAGCTATTTCTTGTCTGACTGCTCCTTCTATTGAAATTAATGGAAACCCTAAGCAGAATAATTTGCATTGCTAGCTTTAAGAGGCATGTTTGCTGCCATGTGGGTGCTGTTGTCTCAGTACAGGTGTTTTTGAATACACACACTAAAAGTAATTGGACACCTGAGCAAGAATCAAAAGCAGTATTGATTTACATATGTTAATACATAGTGGGGCCTCCTTTGGCCCTAATGACATCAAATACTCCCTGTGGCATACATTCTATTAATGTCTGATACACTTCAGCTGGTATTTTCCCCCAATTCAGCCTGCCAATGTCTGGCAAGTTCTCTAAAAGAATATGGATGCAGTTCATATTTCCTGACCCGATGTTCCAGTTCATCCCACAAATGTTCTGTACAGCCAGTCCCATCATGGAACATCCTTATCCTCAAACCAACGTAAAACAGTTTTGGATTTGTAACAAGGAACATAGTCTTGTTGGAAGTATTGGTGACCATTCCCAGTGTATTGCCACATTGTTGGCAGCACATTATTGTCTGGAATATCCTGGTACACCTCCATTTTTATGGTTTCTGCCACTAAACAAACCAACAGACCATCCCAATAAAACATCCCCTGACCATAACAGAACCTCCGCCGTACTTAACTGTTGGCACAACTCACTCAGACAACAGATGTTCCCCAGGTGTCCTCTACACCCAGGTACATCCAACTGATTTGAAGATAGAATAGTGTGATTCGTCACTCCATAGTATGTTCTCCCACTGCACAACTGTCCAATGATGACGCACCTTGTACCATTGTACACGGGCTGATGCATTGCACTTTGTGACGGACACACACAAAAATGTGACTCTTTTCAGGTCCTCATGGGTGTATTGTCCCACAGACTTGAAAAGAGTCCGATTTTCATGTGCCACGTGATCTGTAGGTGACAGCGCTGGATCGTGGGAACAGGTGAGCATAAAAAATATATTACCTGGCTCCCTTTCATGTGCTGTGGGGACGTGACAGGTTCCCTTTAATAGCTTCCAAAATGCAGAACAGGACTTATTTAGTGTGTGTTACGATTACATACTGTATATAGAAGTCACTTTATATGTTGGATATACAGTAATAGATGTCCAGAAATCTATATAACAGCTAAACATATCACTTTGTCCAGACTGCAATCAATAATTCTTTTTTTTTAATCAATTAAACTCTCCTTTTTCAACCTTCTCACCATGCGGTTTACTGTAGTACCCTGTTAATTATAACGCCCTCCGGGTTTTACTCCTAATTTCCTATGATAGTTTATTTTCCAGGTTAACTGAAATTGCATTACTTAAGAAATAACTCTTCTCTCTAATCGCGTCTGCTACATGAGTATTGGCTATTCTCATTACCCTTATTTATAGGGCTACTTTCCAGGAAAGTTTTCATGTGTTCCAGGAAGCCAAGGAACAGTTTTTCCTCAGAGTTTTACAGCGTCAATTTAGGAACTTTTTCATTCTTTTTTTTTTTTTGGAGAGAAGACGTTTCTAATTAAATGAGTCATTCTTTGTGGCAGCCTTTGTCCTTCACTGAATTAAAGTATGAGGGCAATGTAGCCTTTCTGTGATATGATACATAATGCATTTGTTGGGCCTTAGGAAGTATGAAGGCTTGATATATGGATTTATCTTTAGTATTGACATGTCAGGAAATAGACATCATAAATCACGGAATATTTCCCTGCAGTTAGAGCTTCTTTACGCCAGAGGATTTACAACACAACAGTGCCTTACTGTTCTACATATTTCACATGTCTACCATCTGGGATGTGACAGCTTATGATATGAAAGGACCGCAAATAACTGCCATGATATGACACATAATAATATACAATTTAATTTGCAATAATAGCTTAATGAACTTATTTACTGATAGACATGTTACCCATCTGTGGGAACACTGGGGAGAAACAGTATGTGTGTATTACTTGAAGATTAAGTAAATAGTTCCAGATGGAAAAGGAATACTGACGTAGCTACATGTTTCCAAGGGAGAACACCAGGACTTTTATCTGTTGAAGCTTGGCCTACCTACTGAGATTATAAGCATTTTTTCGAGCTACAAATCAGTTGGGCGTTGACACAAAAAAATTGCATCCTCCAAACTTCTGCCAGTGTGCTGCAACATGGTACGGACTAGCAAAGTTTATCTTCAGCGTGATAGCTTGGTGTTACAAGTTACCTTAACCAAAGAAAAGCAATTGAAAAAACTTTTGAAGGGCAAATAAAAATTGTGGCACTAAAAGTTATGTAAGGGTGGTTTCACATCTGCACTGGGAGTTCTGCTTTCCTGCTCCGTTTGGTGAGCAGAAAAGGGGAATCCCTGTAGCCAAAAAGCATCTTCTTTGGATGGAACCGAACAGCGTCGGACGGACCCCGTTGACTATAATGGGGTCTTTCTGTTTTCTGCCTGGCTTTTGGACAGAAGAAGAAGCGCTGCTTGCAGGGCTTTTTCTTCCAGTATTCTGAGCCAGATCTATGACGAAACCTCCAAGTGGAGATTCCAACGCAGATGTAAGACCTGCCTAACATGTAAGGTTAACATTTGCTACAACATTGTTTTTCTTTTGCTTTTGATGCCAGGTACAACTCTGAAATGGTCTCTGGAACAGCCACTTTGTGAACATAGTCACCCTGCGCTATGACTTTTAGAGATGCTCACTAACACCTTTGCTGCTATAAAATATGGATGTATCACTTTTTTTGTGACCAGATGGACTGAACATACTAGACTCCAGCAGATATTATTGTCACATGTAATGATACTTCACAAGAAGGAGAGAGTCTGTGCTAACCCAGGGATGTAATGATTTTTATAACGCTATTGGAATAGTCGTTTTAACCTCTTCTGAGGTGTTTCTCTAGGAGTCTATATCCTCAGTCAGACTGAAATGAGGGGAGTCTCTTATATTGCTTCTGGCTTGAGTCATTTGGGCCCACAACCTGTTATAACCCAACAGCAGAGGCTTGCTCTAACCTACACTATATAGGTCTCTGCACATACGGAATGCTGCTTGGGCACCAACACCAGCCCTTTAGTTACATTCTCTAAAGCTCTCCTCTTTGAACATTCACCTGCTAGAGCATGCTAGCGGATGTCCCAGATACCACAATGCCCTATTGTTGTGTTCTCCTTGAGGAGCCAGTGGGACAGGCCCACTTAATGTTGCTAAAAAAGCGGACATGGAATGGCTTCTACCTTCGATATGCTGAAAATTTGTACAGCTCTTGCCAGCTGACCAAATCTACCTCCATGCTCCCGCTGCCCTAAAGCACAGAGAAACTCACAAGGTTAATACAAGCATTGATGTCATAGTGAAGTTTAATGGGACAGTACCTCCCCTTTACATTTTAACAAGCTACAGGTTGGGAGCACTATATTACAAGAACATAAAAGGGTTACATAGCAACATTGCATGCAAGGCTGAAAAAAGACAATTGTCCATCCAGTTCAGCCTGTTTCCACACACCCTTATTGATCCAGAGGAAGGCAAAAAAAAAAACAAAAACAATGAGGCAGAAGCCAATTTACCCCATTTTGGGGGTAAATTTTCTTTCCGACTCCATAATGGCAGTCAGAATAATCCCTGGATCAACATTTGAAAAGTTCCTACCTGACTCCAGACAGTACAGAGTAGATCGGGTGGGGGTCCACTACTTAGGATCCAACTAATCGGCTGATCCCTGCCCCCACAAACTATGCCTGTAGTACCAAACCGGGCTGCTGCAATGTTGACGGAGCCATCAGCTTCCAGTACTGACAGTGGGTTCGAGGATCAGCTGATCAGCAGGAATTCCAAGCAGCAGAACTCACCAGTCAACTGTTGATGACCTATCCTGAGGATAGGTCATTAATAGTAAAAGTCCCGAAAAAGGTTATAAAACATTGCCATATTAGTGAGTGTAAAGGAAAGCAAGGGAGGAGAAGAGTGTCGATGCCAAAGTTTACTATGTACTCTTATTCTACAGTGAAAGTTAAGGCTGGACGATGCCTGACACTTGTCCCTGTGTGTACTCGCTCCCGTGCTGTCACACAGGAGCGAATATCGCTGGCTCTCTGATAGAGCGGCCAGCAGTGGGCCGGAGCGGCTGGAGGGAATTTAACTCCTCGCTCTCCCCCGCCCCTCTCCATTCACTTAACACAGCGGCTGTTCAGTACTGAACGGCAGCTGTTTACACTGAACGATCTTCGTTCAGGATTTTAAACTGCATAAAATCCTGAACGATGATTGTTCAGTGTGAAGTGAATGGAGAGGGGCGGGGGAGAGGGGGAAGTGAAATCTCCAGCCGTCCTGCAGCAGCACGGGAGCGAGTATGTGAGGGGACGAGTGTCGGGCATCATTTGCCCCACATTCGTCGAGTGTAAATGGGCCATATCTTTATCAGCACTTGCGTGTAGATGGCCTGAATCTTAAAATGCAAATCCCTTCTATTCATACTATATGAATCTATATTAAATGGACTTTTAAAATGCGCTTAATCATCAAATATACTATACAATAATAAAATGCTAGGACTAAACAGCAAGAATGCATGATCGGGACACAACTCTGATGATCTCCTGAATGTATATTGTGCAGTAAAAGTGCTGCTGAAGTATAGGTTTGTAGATAATAATAAAACCGCACTATATTTGCTGGTCAGCCTATTTCAAGGGCAATAAATTCAATCTTTATCACTCCAGATGTTTCTGTAATCCAAGCAGCATATAATACTGTCAGGAACAATTCTGTATTGTTCATTCCACTCTACTGCCACATGGCTCTAAAACTAGTCTTCTGAGAACCACACACTATATTTTTATTTAAGTTCAATGCGTTTTGGAGCCCTAACTCCTTTTCTGTTCATTGCCACATGCAGCGATACAAATATACAGATGATTTGTAATGGCAACAGAACCATATGTTATAGATAATATATATTTCATGCTAATGACCCTTGAGGGTATATATGCTTTTATTTCTATAAGTAGCACTAAATTAGCGCACTATATATGTGGTAATATAAGGTAGTGTATGTTAAAAGTGCCATGCCACCTGTATTTGGTGCTAGTTTGTATTGTTTCTATGGACATATGATTAGATGGCGATGTTATACTGACCTGACATGGATTAAGTATTTAATTTAGACATTTAAGGAAAGTCAGGCCGAATTATGGAATTAGGTGCCTGGTCGAAGCTAATGGTTGTGAGATTCTCATAATATAGAGGAGACAAAGTCATATATATACATATGTGTGTGTGTGTAAATATATATATATATATATATATATATATATATATATATAGCAATAATGAGGTAGCAGCCTTTTTGCTTGAACCTCACACATGCCCAGTTGTCACACACACTACTGGCAGCTACTAAACTGTATAGCCTCAAGATGACAACTGAGCATGTGTGAGGTTCAAGCAAAAAGGCTGCTGCAGACCAAAGTCAGATAAACCTCATTATTAGATTAGTAATCTCTTCATCCTAATCCTGACACTTTCAAGAAACATACCAATGTTGCAGACCACCCAAGGGTATTTTTACACAAGTCGATTACACAGTTACCTGAGTAATCACTCAAAAGAGCCATTACTGGTGACTGTTATCCCATCTAAAAACATTAAAGGGGTTGTCCCGCGCCGAAACGGGTTTTAGTTTTTTTTTAACACCCCCCCCCCCCCCCCCCCCCCCGTTCGGCGCGAGACAACCCCGATGCAGGGGTTAAAAAAACAAACCGGGTAGTACTTACCCGAATCCCGGCGGTCCAGCGTCTTCATACTCACCTGCTGAGTCCCCACCGGGATCCTCTCTCTCTGTGGACCGCAGGGCTTCTGTGCGGTCCATTGCCGATTCCAGCCTCCTGATTGGCTGGAATCGGCACGTGACGGGGCGGAGCTACACGGAGCTGGCATTCTGCATGAGCGGCCCCATTGAAGACAGCAGAAGACCCGGACTGCGCAAGCGCGGCTAATTTGGCCATTAGAGGCCGAAAATTAGTCAGCACCATGGAGACGAGGATGCCAGCAACGGAGCAGGTAAGTATAAAACTTTTGATAACTTCTGTATGGCTCATAATTAATGCACAATGTACATTACAAAGTGCATTAATATGGCCATACAGAAGTGTATAGACCCACTTGCTGCCGCGGGACAACCCCTTTAACCAAGAGGGCAAGTGAGCGAAAGAGTGTTTTGCTCACCTACAAAACAAGTGCCTGTTGGCTTGTGTAAACAGAAAGTCCTTCATCTATGAATGACTGCCTAGTTACTGTGAATGGAGGCGAGTAACTGGAAGAGATCTCCTGCCCGCTCTGCCTCCATTCAATGAGCGGTCATCGCTCCTGTGTGAAAGCACAGGAGTGATAATTGCTGGGACAACTGTTGGGCATGTAAGTGTCCAACAGTCATCCTATGTAGAAGTACCCTAAATAAGGAAATAAGTTTACCTTGAAAGGCGTCTGAAGGAGAAATAAGCTTAACAAATGCCTCACATTGCATGGTAGGGCTTTTACAGACATACCTTTCTTTGTTGATAACACTTTCATTGTAGAGAAAATATAATTTATCCCACTTGGCAATATCCAATCCTAGGACTGGCAAGCGCTCTGGGTCTTGCTGGTGTATGCCATAGCATCATTGGTGTCATCAAAGGCTGCCCTGTCAATCAAGGCCGAAGCGGAAGCAATGGGTAGTATTTACCAGAGAGATTTGAAGCACTTACCGGATGTGGGACTACCCTCAAATCAATTACGAATTAATTTGCATATCAGAACAAACTATGATTTCTCTTCAATCAAAGTGGTATAAACAAGATGGTACAGTATGTGCCCACGTGTCTGTACGTTCCCTCCCAAGGGCTGTAAGGCATTTGGTAGGCTTATTTCTCCCAACAGACTCTCTTTAATTTAAAAGGAGCCAATTTAATGTATTTGTCTGTATCGTGTTCACTAAACAAAGTGCTTTATCTCCAGTACTCCATTAGGACATAATGAATATACCTTAACTTAAAGAGCTCTGTCAAAGGTTCCTTTATATATTGCCAATAGACTGTATATAGTGGAACTATTACCAGAAGGCAATCGTTCAGGCTTTTCTTTCTAAAATGAAATGGAAAAATTATTGCTCTTCTTGAATGATAGTCAGTTACAGAAAAGAGAATGAATACATAAAATAGCATATTTATGCTTCCCTAGCAATGATATTGCAGCACTTAAAAGGAAGTTAAATGACCCACACATAACATAGTGAGATTATGGAAAATCTGAAGGATTAAAATGGCTTTGTAATGTGAGAAATAAATTTTCATTTTTCTATTTATGTGGAAAGTCCCCAAAATCAGAATAAAGCATATTGTTATATATTTGGCTTGGGTTTCTTCTCTTGCAATAAAGTAACACATTTCTAGTTTTTTTTGGAAAGAAATGCAACCATGTATTGTACTCTTCTAGGTGAAAGAAATGGAAACTGTTCAAAGATAATGTGCACCAGTTTGTAGGAACCTGGGCTTGTCCACTAGAAAACTACATGTATAACAATTCCTTAATAAACGTTTATTACCTGGTTAGGTCACATTATAGCAATCCTATAATGTATCATGTATGGAAATGAAATCTCCCCTTCTTTGCACTGTCAATCTATCGACAGGCTATTAACCCTTTGCAATCCAATTTTAGATTCAGGGTTTCCTAGGGGGCTTTCTCTTTCTGCCATTATACAATGGCGCCATCTGCTGGCTAGAGCCAGCACTGCAGTATGGGACATGCTGGAGAGGCCCCGACAACAGAGCAGCCAGTAATATACAGTAAGAATACCCTGACAGATGTCTTCCGATATCGGAGCTGTACAGCCTTCAATCAGAATGTCTTCAGACGTCAGACAGTGGATTGGAAAGGGTTCATCAGACCTTGACTAATCAGAAAGTAGTGGCAAATCCTAATGATATGACATCACTTTAGGAGGTGGGAAAACTAAACTTCTTCAACCTTTTCTTTATGGTGCCTACATTTTAGGACTTGAACTGAGCCGTGTGCAAGGTTAATTATCTTCATATAACATTTAACCATGTGCCCGGAAATCAATGGACTTTCTAACTTTAAGTTGATTTCTATCTTTTCTATTTTCTAACCCAATCTACTGTTTCATAGAAGCAGTACAGAAGTGGTAACAGGGTGTAATCTAAAAGAAATTGGGGTTAAACTGCTAGCAGAAGAACCTCTCTCTCTCCCAGGGCACATCTGTTTTATATTCTGAAACTCTTATCTTAAAGCACATATTTGGCTATCACCATGATAAAGCTAGCATCAAGAAAAAGGCTGCTTATGTTAAGCCGCTGTCCTACAGCTACCATTCCACTCTTCACATATTATCCGCAAAGTAGTGGATTGTGACTGCTGCTCCAGGGATTACAGCTGCAGACTAAGAGAAAATCTACATTTATCCAATGGACATCTCGTACAAGTAATTATTTCTCTTCAGCCAGATTAATGTAGTGCAAGGGATCCACATATCTACCCTATAAGGCGGTTAGGACTTGGCTCCCAGACATTTACATTGTGCATCATTAAAAGATCATATCTCCTGGCGACGGAACGTAATATCTTAACTAATTATTAGTTGTTTTCAGATGTGTTTAGTCAGTGATAACGTTCTATTTTTGCACATCTGCATGTCTTTAATATCATGGGAAAAGATGCTGCTGCTTGAGTAGATAATTGTGTTAATTCAATTTCTTCAGCGCTCTAGAAGAACGAGTTGGCCCTAGTTTTTTGGGAAAGATTTCCACATCATTAGACTTTCCGAAACACCAACTTTCAGCACTTTCGTAATTTCAAGCAAGCGCATGTAGTAAAGTCTAAATAGAGAAAAATCAATGACGGATTATTCATTAGGACATA
The DNA here is from genome assembly GCF_035609145.1 of Eleutherodactylus coqui. Classification (NCBI taxonomy): domain Eukaryota; kingdom Metazoa; phylum Chordata; class Amphibia; order Anura; family Eleutherodactylidae; genus Eleutherodactylus; species Eleutherodactylus coqui. The sequence continues at coordinate 131,773,030 of NC_089841.1, forward strand.
TATCCTGGGCGCAGTGCAGAAATGTATGGTTTGTTTTGAGCAGATATTCGCAGTGTATTGAATTGTATATGCTGTAATAAATTATTGGGATAGATCTTCAATTTTTAATTGGTGGTGTTGCAACCTGTGGGTCTTCGGCTAGTCAGCACAACGAAGCAACGTGTCTCCTTGATTGTTTACATCCACCTGTATGGATGAGGAGGAATACTGTGGATGTTTCATTGTGCCGAAGGCTGGAACCCCACCAATCAAATGTTGATGGCTATTTTAAGGATTGCCCATCAAAGGGCTTGTCTGTTCTTTGAAAAAGAAGCTTCAAAGTGTCTAATGGTGGGATTGCAGCCACTTTTCCATAGGAAGAAATTTTACATTTTGGTATGGAGGCTATTATTTGCCCATTTCAAATGACAGGCAATGTCCAAAGATTCTTGTAATTGCATGAGGTTCTATCTGGCAATCACATAGGCTATTTTCTAGTTAGCCACACTCTTTGAATATCTGCCAATCACATAGGCTACTCTCTGGTTAGCCACACCCTCTGAATATCTCCCAATCACATAGGCTACTAGCTGGTTAACCACGCCCTCTGAAATGGAACACATTTGATGGCTATTTCTTAACCCTTTCCAATCCACTGTCTGACGTCTGAAGACATTATGATTTAAGGCTGTACAGCTCTGATGTTGGAAGACGCCCGTCGGGGTTCTCTTACTGTATATTGCCAGCCTCTCTGCTGTCTGAGCTTATCCAGCGTGTCACCTCATGCAGTACTGGTTTTAGCCAGGATATAGCGCCATTGTATAACGGCAGGAGAAGAGTAAGCCCCCTAGGAAAACCAAGATACAAATTGGATTGGAAAGGGTTAAAGCAAGGCTCACTGTATTCTTCACCCATAATGTGAGCTTGTTTTGTCAGAGGGAATTAGAAACTATGTTCCATATTTCTATCTTTGTGAATATTTTCTTTGCAGTGTCATTGAAGCCTATGCATATCTTAGTGTCGCGCCATTTTTAGATTCCTCCCATCACAGTTTACCCTGTTACTTTGTTTTCAAAGTTTCAGTTTGTTACAAAAGAGTAGCACTAGAAAGCAAGGGAATTGTCAGTTTTTGAAGTTGATTGTTGGAAGCAGGAAAAATACACAAGCATAAGGATTTGAGTGACTTTGACAAGAGCAAAATTGTGATGGCTAGATGACTTAGTATCACTAAAAAGGCAGGCCTTCACATTATGCTGCAATGGATACAACCTACCAAAAGTGATGCAAGGAAGAAGTCTAGCAGGTGTGTGATTCCACGTGTTCTGGGTGTCGCACAATGACGGGGGTGGATGCATTGTATTCTCTGGTAAACCTTCAGTTTGGAAAGTGTAACTGGTGTCTCGATAAAATTCTCAGAATACTCAAAATCCCAGTTATCAATTTTTCCTTTGACTCATTTCAATAGTAGGAGATCCAGACAGTCAGTCTGTGAGGGTTGGTATTAGTTAGGAAAGAGGCCAATGGTATCCCCACTGTCTTGCTAATTTAGTTATCATGAAACAAAGGGTCTCCTTGCTGGTCCAAAAAGGAGCAAATAGGATCAAATGCTACTCTGTACAGGTGTGAATATTGTTGAGCTCTGCTTAGCAGGAAATACATTTAAGGCCCTTTTACATAGGACGATTATCATTCTGATTGTTCAAAACCCTGTGCTCCCGCGGGGTTCTGAACAAGGATTGTCCCGTATAAAAGCATGCAGAAACTGAACGACTGGATGAGTCATGCAGTCCTTCAGTTTTAAGCATGCTTAAAATCCAGAAAGACGACCATCAGTACAGAATGTCCGCTGCTTACAGTGAATGGAGAGGGACGGGGGAGAGAACTCTCCTCCAGCTGCCCGGCTCCCTGCTGGCTGCACTGTGAGCGAGCCAGCGATACTCGCTCTTACGTAACAGCACTGTAGCGAGTATACACGGGGACAGGTGTCAGGCATCGTTTGCACATGTAGCAAAAAAGGTGGCAGTATATAATGATGCAAGATGAACTCCTTATCTAAAGGAACATGCTTTATTGTTTCATAGTTTCATGCCACCTTTTTTGCTACATGTATTTCCCTAAGGGGCTTATGTCCATAGCCTTGTTGGTGGCTTTGCATCAATCTGAAAAATCTTTTTTCGCTACTGATAACAAAAAAAACCTTTACTAATAATCTTGTTATTTTTTTTCTAAATTTGCCTCCCCCGGAATATTTTTTTCCAGTGGGTTTTGAGTGAGTGCCGTGGTTTTCTGTTTACTATTTTGAATTACGAGAGGCATCATTTGCACGACACTTGTCCCATGTAAAAGGGCCTTTAGACATCTGTCCTAAGCCACCCAATTGTCCTAGATCTACCAAAGAGAATAGCTGATGTGCAAAGATGTGTGAAAATCTACCAGTATCATTTTATCACGCACATTGTCTTTTATTTCATGTGAATGGCAGAATGAATATGTGTTGCTTATCTTGGGAAGACATGGAACCAAGGATACACTATGAAAAGAAGGCAAACTGGTGAAGGCAGTGTGATACGTTGAGCGATATTGTCCAATATTTTGCCTGGAAACCTTGCGTCCTGATATTCATGTGGACGTCACTTTAACATGTACTACCTACCTTAATGATGTTGCAGACCAAGTACACCCTTTCATGGCATTGGTATTAGCTAATGCTATTGGCCTTTTTCAACAAGACAAAGCACCTTTCCACATAGCAAAAAAATTTGGGGTTTAAGGAATGTGACAAAGAGATCAACATGATGACTTCATCTCCAAATTCCCCAGATCCTAATTTGATGAGCATCTGTGGGATGTGCTAAGAAAGTAAGTCCAATCAATGGAATCAACTTCTTACAGGACTTAAAAAGGTTGTACAAGAATTAATTTTTATCACCGATCCTGAGACTGTCCCATGTCCCCCTTTCCTCCGTATTGGAGGCTCACTGTTCCCACCCGCAGTGATGTGGAGATAAAATAGGGCAACGGTCACACATGTGCACTGCCACACCATTCATTTTAATAGGCCTGACAGAAATATCCAGAAATATTGGGAAGTACAAGCACTCGACTATATCCGGAAAATTCCAATGAAAATGATAGAGCAGCACTATGCATGTGCAACAGTCACTCCATTCAGTCTCAGGAGCGGGACACAGTCTCAATCTTGAGAAGGGGAAACAGGACCCCCGTGGTCAGGATCGTTGGGGATCTCAGCGATAAGATCTCCACTGATCAGACTTTTAGCCCCTATCCTATGGATAGAGGATAATAGTTAATCTGCTACATCCCTTTAAAAGACCTGCTGCTAACATCTTGGTGCCAGATACCACAGGACATCTGCAGACGTCTTGTCTAGTTCATGCCCTGATAGGTAAGAGCTGTTCTAGAGGTACGAGGGAGACCTACATAATTTTAGACATTGGCTCAGCGTAATGGCAGAATGGTGTATTTATAATTGTTCATTTACTTATATTAATACAGGACCGGTTAAGCACATATATTTTTCTGCAAAATAGGGACAATATCATTTTAAGCTGCTGTTTAGATCAAGGAACAGATGGAAAAGTATTAAGCAAAGAGTGACACTGCTGTGTACAGTCTGAGTCCTTCTGTTGATCACAGCATCCTGAACTGCATGATAGAACTTGTATTGTATGTCAGAACTTACTGTGAACGCAGTGCATGAAAAGGTAAACAGAATGGAAATTGCTGGAAGTACAAAGACACAGTACTGTAAATGATCATAACAGAGATTGTGTAAAATGTTAACTAATAAACCATTAAAGCGAAGCTCCAGGTTCTCTTCTTTCATGATTTGTTGTTTCTCTTTTCAGTCAGTTCTAATTAACAAAGTTTTTATAAATACAAAAATGTTGTTATTGGATATGAGCGAGCATACTCACTAAGGACAATTACTCGATCGAGCATTGTCCTTAGCGAGTACCTGCCCGCTCGGAAGAAAAGACTCGGCTGCCGGCGCGGGTGACAGGTGAGTTGCGGCGGTGAGCAGGGGGGAGTGGGGGGGAGAGAGGGAGAGAGAGATCTCCCCTCCGTTCCTCCCCGCTCTTCCTAGCCGCTCCCTGCCCGCCGCCGGCAGCCGAATCTTTTCTTCCGAGCGGGCAAGTACTCGCTAAGGGCAATGCTCGATCGAGTAATTGCCCTTAGCCAGTATGCTCGCTCATCTCTAGTTGTTATTCAAATGGATATATAGTATTTTTGGGACTAAATTTTGCAAAATCCCATTTAGGGTATGTTGTTCACACATACTGTAGCGTATACACTATGCACCGTATTTTCTGGCATAAGTTTGCATGCAGGAAATACTCAGCGCAGCAAAGTTGATGAGATTTTAAGAATTCTTTTCCATGCTTGCAGAAAAGATCTACAGCTTAATTTGACCTACGTTGCAAATTTAAATTTTGCAGCACGTCAACTTATACTGTTTCACCCTACCCCTTCAAAAGCGAGGGTGAAAACCACAGCAAATCTGTAGCAATATCTACATGTAACACTTATAGATCTTTCTGTAAATCAGCACCAAAATCTGCAGTAGGTATATCCACTGCGGAAATCATGTCCTGCGAGGACATTCCCTGAGGGAGCCTTCACACACCTGAGAAAATTGCATGTTTTCGAACGATGGGAGAGTGAGTGAAAATGCAGAATTATGAAGCCAATGATTTTAAATGATTTCATTCCCATTTGTGATGTTTTTACTCAGGCGATGTGGAGTGGGAAAAAAATCGCGACATGCCCTATCTTTCTGTATTTTGCTTTTTTAAAATTTCCCTTGTCTCCCTATGGAGCCTCCTTTTTATCTCATCGCAAAGCACAAACTTGCGATCTTCGTGTAAGCATTTAGAAACTCCCATTGTCTATCACGAGAAAAATGAGTGAGAAAGTCGTGATAGCAATTCCTAATCACCTATTTAATGTATGTTTGGTGAATTTTTTCCTTAATGTATCAACATATCATGGAAATGAACCATTTTATGTCATTTAGCGGTATGCTTATTTCTTACTAAGACATTTTGGGGCTCATTCACATCAGCGTTAGGGAGTGCTGTTTTTTCTGCCCCATTTGGGGACCATGAAAATGGCACTCCCTTGGTGAACAGTTCTGTTATGACAGAACCGAACTGTGCCGAATGAACCCCATTGACTACAATGGAGTCAGTTCGATTTCTGGCCAATAGTCCAGCATTTTGCCTCAATTTACAGGACGAAGTAGTGCTATTTTGTTTTGTTTTCTAGTGTAAATTAGTGATCTGAACAAACCCTTGGTTTTTCATATGTAGCATTCAGGTTTGCAGAGCATCACATCAACTGGAAACAGGATATGGACGTTTAGAAAGCAATAGCAAAATTAATGTGCAAGTGCCGTACATTAGCAAGACTACGGTATTAGACATTTTCAGAGCACTAATGGGTGCATTTATCAAACAGGCCTGCAGAAACCTTAGTTGAATGTCTTCTTGATTACAAAGTTCTATAGGCTTCCCTTCCTATTGTAAAGGCAAACAGAATAGAGATAAGCCAGGTTTACACAGCATTGGGCATTACATGTGGCATACAGTATAAGCCGGGAAATTCTTTATCTATCTATCTATCTATCTATTTATCTATCTATCACATATCTATCTATCTATCAATCACATATCTATCTATCTATCTATCTATCTATCTCCTATCTATCTATCTATCTATCTATCTATCTATCTATCACATATCTATCTATCTATCAATCACATATCTATCTATCTATCTATCTATCTATCTATCTATCTATCTATCTATCTATCTATGTATGTCATGTATCTATCTGTCTACCTATCTATCTATCCATCTCATATATATCTCTCTTATATCTATCTATCTATCTATCTATCTATCTATCTATCTATCTATCTATCTATCTATCTATCTATCTCATATCTATCTATCTATCTATCTATCTATCTATCTATCTATCTCATATCTATCTATCTATCTATCTATCTATCTATCTATCTATCTCATATCTATCTATCCTGCCCATAGACTTTAATTAGAAAAACATATGCCAAAATAGTATACATTGTTATAATTTTGCATCAACTATATGGTAATGTGTAGGAGAATATTCAAAAACATGTAAACCAAGTGGTAAATATTACATACATGCAGTACATTCTGTACCTAGGCTTACAGCTCCATTCACATGGAGAATACTTTTGGTGGAATATTCCAAATAGTCCGACTAAATGTGCTTAATTATAGTCCGAACATGGCCTAACGTGTCAGGAGGTCTAGAGGTAATGATTTGTAATTGCAGTAATGTATTTTATTACAGATCTGCAAAATAGAGAAAAGGATAATCCTTTAATTATTCCGTGCTCTTAAAAAAGCATCTAAATCTACAATAGGCAGGAAAGCAGTTTGATCACCCTTCCTGGAAGAAACCCCAGTTAGGATTCTTTGAAACTTATAGGGGATGCCCAGGGTTATAAAACCATGGCTGCTTTATTCCAAACACAGCACCACCCATGTCCATAGGGTTGTGTGGTATAACTGCTCAGCTCCCATTCACTTCAGTGGAGCTGAACTGCAATACCACACACGACCCTATGGACAAGAGTGGGGCTGTGCTAGGAAGAAAGCAGCCATGGTTTTCTAACTGTGGACATCCCCTTTAACCCCTTAATGACATGGCCTATTTTGGCGTTGAGGACCAAGCGATTTTTTGGTATTTTTCCATCTCCATTTTTCAAAAGCCATAACTTTTTTATTTTTCCGTGGACGCGGCCGTGTAAGGGCTTGTTTTTTGCGTGGCGATCTGTAGTTTTTATCGGTGCCACTTTTGGGTATATAGACAATATCGTAAATTTTTTTTTTTTTTTTTAAAATGATAACAGGGAGAGAAAACGCATCAATTCTGCCATAGATTTTTTTTTTTTTTTTACAGCGTTAATCATGCAGCATAAATGACACACTAAAATTTTTCTGCGGGTCAGTACGGTAACAGCGATACCAAAATTGTTATATTTTTTTTAGGTTTTTACACTTTTTTGCAATAAAACCCCCTTTTTTTGGAAATCTTTTTTTTTTCTCTATAGCTGCATTCAAAGTCCTGTAACTTTTTTATTTTTCTATGTACGGAGCTCTTTAAGGGCTTATTTTTTGCGAGACGAGCTGTAGTTTTTATTGGTACCATTTTGGGAAATGTACGGCTTTTTTGATCACTTTTATTGCATTTTTTGTGAGGCAAAATGCTAAAAATTAGCATTTTGCCTCTGTTTTTTAGCGGTTTTTTTTACGCTTTTTGTCGTACAAAATAAAAAGCATGTTCAACTTTTTGTACACGTCGTTACGGACGCGTCAATACCCAATATGTGGGGTTTTAGTTTTTTTCCCTTTTTTTATGCTAATATTAGAAAAAGCATAAAAAAGGGGTTTTTTACATTTTTTTTTTTACATTTTTCTTTTTTTTACACTTTTCTTTTCTTTTTTTTTATACTATTTGAGTCCCTCTGAGGGACTTACATCACTGTGCCTATGATCGCTGTCATAAGGCATGGCAGAGCTACTGCTCTGCCATGCCTTATCGCTTGTACAGCGATTATAGGCACAGGCAATACAGGACGCCAGTGTCTGGCGTCCTGTTGCCATGGTGACAGGCCGGGCTCTCGCGATAACATCGCGAGTTCCGGCCGGAGACACACAGGGATCGCGATCCCTCTGTGAACTCTTTCCCTGCCGCGATCTACTTAGATCGCGGCAGGGAAGGGGTTAACAGCGGCGGGCGCATCTCCGATGTCCCCCCGCTGTTGGAGCGGGACGCCGGCTGTGACTGACAGCCGGCTCCCGCTGCGGGATAGCGCGGGATCACATGTGATCCCGTGCTATCTCCAGGACGTACCAGGTACGTCATGTTGCGGGAAGTACCAGGCTGCCATGACGTACCAGGTACGTCCAGGAGCGGGAAGGAGTTAATAAAACAGATTCTCTAATACTGTCTAATAGTTAAACAGTGACTACTTAGACAGGCAACAACATATCTATTATGCCCTATACACCAGTTTTTCGGCATATAAATTGCAAATTTTTGGAGCTTTTAAGCTTTTTCAAAAAGTTAGTGGGAACTAGCGTTAGAGTCAAAGGTGTAATTTGAAGCTTCTTGGCCCCAATGCAAAACCTGTAACAGGGCCCCAACTATAATGCTTCATTCATAGTACTGGGCTCCCTATATGGAGAAGAAAGGCCTTATCAGCCCCTGTTGCCTCCGGGGCCCAGGTGCAACTGCATCCTCTGCGTCCCCTATAGTTACGCCCCTGGTTAGGGAGCTTGGCCACGCACACCCCATCAGATTTGCTAAGCTATAAGCCAGAAGCTAGTGCTGGAGAAGGTTTCTGCTATAGATTGTACTAAGTGTAAAAATAATTAAAGCCTCAGTGATCTTGTAATGTATTAAACTATCCAATAACTTAATTACATTCTCACCTTACTTCAGATAGTATAATAATAAATATTATCATCATCCTTCTAAAGGAAAGACAATTTACAGTATATAAAGTGACATAGTAAAAAAGGAGTCTGCTCGTAAGTCCTCTGCCCTTGTTTCCCCACCTGAACAGACTAATAATAATTTCCAGATTTGTTTTTGGAACAGTTAAAGGACTATGTCCAGGAAGGGTGTATAGTAATAACGATATATGCATCTTCTCAACCTATTCTGCATGCTTGCCAGCAGCCATCTGTAAGTACATACAGTTCATAGCAGTGGGAAGTACACATTTCCTTAAAGGTTAAGATTGTAAACTGTACATAGAGCTAGAGAAGCCATGCATCTGGTTTAGGTTTTAACAGAGGTATCATTGTTCATCTGGTAAATGTTGCCGGTGATGCCTGCATGCTATACTGCCTTCTGCTTCATACTGTGCAGTGTTCTATCTGAATCCGTTGGGATCCAAAGTCTAGACATTCAGGAGCTGATAGAAAAATAAAGAAATGACTGTAAATGCCTTTCATATGGGTATTATTATCATAACACCTTCTTCCAGTTAAACAACCTACTGTATGTTCATACCTCCCAAGTTTGTAGCCCAGAAAGAAGCATATGATTAGCTGATTGACAAATATTTAGTTTGACCCTTTTTAGATTCCACAGTTTCCCCACAACAGAGCCAGCCATAATGTTTCTATAATGCAATAGTCCTAGTGCCTCTATAATAATGTCAGCCACAGTGCCTAATGAAATAGCCAGAACCAGTGATCCATCATACAAACATGTAATAGTTGACTGAACCCTTTTAGGCCAGCTGCACACGGCCGTGACGGGCTCTGCCGCGGAGCATTGTGCTATTAGGTTCAATAGAACCTAATAGCTGCGGGCAGCGCAGCAGATTTCCTCTGCGAATTACGCGGCGGAAATCCGTCTGTGGGAAGGAGGCCTAAGGTAGGTTGGGTGCTCGAGTACGAGACACATTCTAGTACATATAAGAAAGAATATACACTCTAGTATGTAATTGTGGATGTAAAGGTTTTATTAAGCAATCCAGAAAATGTGACTTTTATCAAATAAAGGTCTTGATATAGAAATGGACCATGATGTTACATAAGTAAAACCTTCAAATCTACCATAATAAAAAATAGCTACAGTGCTCCTATAAACATACCTGTCATAGAGCACCCATAATAGTACAAACTGAAGTGCCCTTACCCAAATGATTGCCATGGTGCTGTAAAAAGAATGGTGGCCACATAGCCTTCATATGAGTGACATCCATAGGACTTCTATTATTCCCCTGTAGTAACCATAATGCCTCATAACATTGAATAGGATTGTCCAGATGAATACACCTTGTTTAAGAGGTATTCAGAACACTTTACATTGTTTTACCTCAAGTTTTCTACCCTTTTAGTAAATAATAAAATTGCAGAGTGAACTTGTCATAAAAGGAAAATCCCACACTACTGCGCAGGTCCATCAATTGGGACATGTAATTTAGTACAGTTTTATTGTCTTTGCCTCAAAAAAAGTCAATAACTCTTTAAAGGCTATGGACACCTTGGCACGAAAAAATGAATTAGATTAGAAAAGTTGCACTAAGTTTCAGGCTTCAATTTTTATTCCTTCATTAACTTTTAGACTCCCTGATATGCATAAGCCAACCTCCTGCCAGTTGCAGACTTTTCTCATGTTGGGCGTTCCCCTCCCTGTAGCACATACTTAGGGTGGCTTTACACGAGCGTGTTCGTGCTTATATAGGTGCGTACATATGTGCGCATCCCTGTACGCGCAAAAACACGCGTGTATGCAGGTGCGCATTGCCTTCAATGGAGCCGCGGCTGCTGCCGGCGGCTCCATTGAAGGCAATGGTCTGCCAGCACCCTGTAATTGTTTTTCAGGGAAGAGCTTTAATATAAGCCCTTCCCTGAAAAATGAGGCAAACTAGTGTAAAAACTTTTTTAAAAAACACATATTCACCTTCCTTCAGCTGCCGGGGCTCAGCCGCATCCTGTCTGTGCTGTCCCTGGCTCTGCAATACAGTTCTTTGAGCAGGTGGGGAATTAAAATCCCTGCCTGCTGAAACAGCTGCCTGTGATTGGCTGAGGCGCTCAGCCAATCACAGGCAGCTCTCGCTGAATGAATGACAGGTGAGAGCTGCCTGTGATTGGCTGAGAGCCTCAATTAACCTAATTTGTGCCAAAATACTGGTTTACAGGTATTACTTGTATCACATTAATTAAAGGGGTTGTCTGAGATTAAACGTCTTGATACAAACAGGCCCCCATGTGAAACATTAAAAAAAGAGTTCATTGCAGGTTGGGCAACCATCATGGAGCAGGTGACAATAGGTTGGGTGACATTGTAATACCCACTTAGGTATTAAAACAGCCCTGACCCCACCCCTGGATTTAGAAAATGAAGCAGGTGACCAGAGTACCAATGTGCTGGAAAACCAACTGTGAAGGGTATTTCATTCTGAGGGTCTTTCATTCTGGTTTCATCAGTCAGACTCCAATATTATCACACATATTGCTGTCCCTTGTCTCTTACTGACGGGCAGAGGAGTAAGGAGCTTAAATAGGTGCTCGGCTCTGTGTCCTGACGCTACCCGTCCTAGCAGGAAAGGCTCAGTATTTAGTAGCCAGTTTCATTCCCCAATGACTGTTCCCCTAGACGAAATGAGCAGTTAGAGATAACTAAAAGTATTCAGGGATCTATTTATTCTTCTGTATAGACTTGGTTTTGTGATTTATTTTTTTTTATTTCTCAGACCACCCCTTTAATTAAAAAAATGAACTCTCAGGCTCAATGCTGTGTAATGCTTTATTAAGGAAAGTCAGATGGAAAATCTCTTAAGCTGCCATGTTTACCTGAAATAATCTTTCCACTAAGTTATAGACTGCAGAAAAGGTGCGCAGACATAACATAAACAGAGAATTTAGAAAATTTACTACCCATAGCTCCTTTATTTTGCTGCATTACTTCTAAGGTACGGCAAACAAATTTAATTTTATAGGTAGTCGGATATAGCCCATATATAAAAATTCAATTATAGTTAGTGCAGTACATTTATCCACGTTGCTCATTTGCAAATTGTGGATAAATTATGCTTTACAAGCACTTTTATTCCAAGATTTAATTAATCTGGAATAAAATCACACATGCTTTTCTTTAAGTAAACAATGAAAATAAATTGGAATCGCATCCATGCCTAACAATTGTATGCTTAATTCAGTAATAAACATTACGGGAAATATACTGTTAAAGGTGTTATTCACTTTGCAAAAATCGATCACAATGGGGCTTATTTACTAATACTGTATAAAGGTTAAATAGAGCAAACTTAGGGCTCATGCCCACGGCCGTGACGGACTCCGCCAGCGGAATATTGCAGCGGAGTCTGTTATGGTACCACCCCCCCAAAGACCCCATACTCACCTCCCGGATCCACTGTCCGCGTCCCGCCTGACACGCCGACGCGCATGCGCAGTACAGCGCATGACGTGGCCAGCGGTGGGGGGGTCGTGTATTCACGCGATACGTCTGCTGTACTGACAGCGGAAGTATAGCGTGACGGCCGGCTTTCATTGACTACAATGGAAGGCTGCCGCACGTATTCCCGCGGCAAATAGGACATGCCGCGGTTTATTTCACACCGGGAATACTGTAGAGTGAATATTGCGCTATTAGGTTTAATAAAACCTTATAGCTGCGGCGTAATGATGCGGATTTCCGCCACGTTTCATGCAGCGGAAATCCAGCCGCCAGCGTTAGCCCTTAGGCCACCTTCTCACATGGTGGAATCGCTGTGGAAATTCTGCAGTGCTAAGGCCGGCTGCACACAAATGGGGCATATTTCGCATACGGGAGCGTGCAGTGGAATCTGATCCTGTGCCTGGCTGGCGTCTGTGCGTACCTGTATTTACCTGTACTGCCGATGGACCCGGCGGCTCGCCATCAGACATGCGCAGTACAATTTTTTATTTTTTTTTTATAATTTTTTTCTTGCATCTTCACTAGCAGATGACGCAGAATCCATGACCTTTCTGCAATGTTAAATGCGGAAGGGCTGCGGGTCATCTAGCTTCCATTAAAAGCAGTCCGTGCGGAATCCACACCAAAATAGAACATGCTGCGACTTTTCCTCTACTCGCTGAAATCACAATTCGATTCTGTGAGTGTGCAGGAAGAAGTGCTTTTCCATAGCATGTAACATATGGTATTTGCTGCGGATCCATCGTGCGGATACTGGCCACAGATTCCGCAATGCGAATCCGTTTGCGTGCAGGCGGCCTTACAAGACATGTGGAGGGCATTTTAAAAATCTCCTTCACGTGGTTAGGATATTTTCTGCGACAAATATATTTATGCTGCAGTATTCAAACCTTGCAATACAAGGGATTCATTCAGCAACTATCCCGCAAGTGAAAACGTACTGAAATCTGCACCATTTAGGTGCGGATTTGGCCACTACGGACTTCTTGTGGATTTGATGCTGGTGTTCCATTGCAGAAAACTCTCAACGATTCTGCCATGGTGGAAGGCAGCCTTAGGGCTTAGTCACACAAGCGTTTTTTCACACGATTTTTTGTGCGCATAACTGATGCGGTCAAAAAATCGTGTGACCAAAGCTGGTGTCACGGCGGACAAAACGCTGCTAGCAGCGTTTATCCGCACAACAGGGCTTGATCACACGGGCGTTTTGCTACTCAACAACAGTTTGAGTGACAGCTGTGAGCGATCGTTTTGCATAAACTTTTAAGTAGCTACTCAGCTACTTAAGATCAATTAAGTGTGCAAATGAAGCCTTTAGCTGAATGCAGTTAATAGTCCGAGGGCTCTTATCTGCATTCAGATCCTTTATTCTCCAGCGGGAAACAATGCCATCAGCACTACCCATGGAGAACTGCTGATAAGGCTGAACGACGATTTTTAGGTTGGACTGAATTTAAAGATCAGCTAGCAGTGCACATTTAGACGCAATGATTATCGCTAAAACGATCGCCTTTTAGCTATTTTTTTAGCGATCATCGGCTTGTGTAAATGGGCCTTTACTTTACACAACCATTCACCTATAGCAGAAAAAAATCCACAGCAGAGGTTAGGCAAGCTGAGGATTTTCAAATCCACAGAATGCTCTAGGTGGTGCAGAAATACCTCGGATTTTCACCATTAAATTCATCCATTAAAATGCAACTATTGAATTCCATAGTGAAAATCCACATAAAAATCTGCACATGGATATTACTCGGTGATGTGTGATTATACGCTTAAGGAACAGCTGGATCCAAAATGACCCTCTGACTGCCTTGCCAGTAGTACTAGTAAAGGCTGTAGTACTGATTTTGGTATAGATGTTGGTGCCACCAGCGTCAGGTGGAGACTGCATTTGAATTCACCATGGGACCCTCTTCTTTGTGTATATCCCAGATTATTTATATTGCCTTTTTCTTGTAAGGAGATAAGAATTAGTGTAAATCGAGATAATTTTTCTGCTGTATTCCTTTACTTTGAACCATGTTTATAGTGTATTTGTGTATGTGTTTCATGGTAATACTATTAGCATCCATTCGCTGACCTTCACTGCCTTAGTGACAAGGTTAATGTCGAGCTGCAAATTTTTATGGAGAGGGATGAAAGATTGATTTCACCTGATGCATACAGACATTGTTTACTGTTGGAATAGAATTACTAAGAGCATTAAACTTAGGAGTTCATTCATCAGGAGCACGAGAGCAGGCGTGTTTTTTAATGTATATTTTTATTGCATCAATCCATGTGTGTGACTATTGAATCTGAGCCGCAGAGTTCGAGAATAAGACTTTTTCATTCTTATTAGTTAAAGAGGCATACCGGTAATTAGATTTTATCAGCAAAAGTTATTTATGTAATGTAAAAATATTTGCAATATATTGCAATTTCAAATGTTCCCAATTTGTTACATAATATCCAGCTAAGTACTCTTATCCTACTTTTTTATTTTCTGTTGCTACTACCTACATCTTCCTGTAGTTCACTCTAGTCCAGTCAAGTATGTGTGGTATTAGGTTTACAATTCAACAAAAGTCTACTGCCAGCCACGTGAGACATTGGTTCTCAGTGGTCCTCCATTCAATTGCAGAGCTTACGGGGAAGGCATGCACGGGTGTTGCCCTGTTGCTCTTCTATGGCAGACGCACTCAATAACAGTGTGGAGGAACCATGGAACATGTCGTTTAGTAGATGAGGCAAGCGGTCATGTACAGTGCATTGGTGTGCAGGATGATTCAGTTTGCTAGAAATTGGGAGGGAAGCATGGAAAACCACCAGGGTGTGGACATCAGGTAGGAAAATTAACATTATAGAACTATGGATACATGTAGAATATGCATACAGATTTGTTTACAACATGGAAGAGGGACCTGGAGGTTTCTTAAAATTATGGTGTGGTGGGAAAACCCCTGTAGATGGATTTCTCATACAGAATATTTTGGAAAAATGCTGCAGTTTATGTGGAAGTTTTCATTCAGTTTTTTGAGTCAAAGCCAGATGTAGATTCCAGAGGAATGGGAAATATAAATTGAGGTCTTGTACACCGACGTCCTGCTGGATCTACTTCTGTCTCAGCTCAAAAATTTGCAGTGGTGTTTAAAAACAAAAAAGCTGTGCGCAAACCAATCCTTTAAAGGGTTTTCCTGACATAAAAGAATTGATGACCTATCCTCAGCATAGGTCATCAATAGCTCATTGACAAAGATTCTAGGCAATAGACCCCCACTGATCACCTGTTCGATGGACTACTGTCGTGGCATGTAGGAAAAAAATAGCTTCATATATTTTGTAATGGCCTGGCATGATTCTGCAGGCACAGCTCTTATGGAAGTAAGTGACCCCAATGATCAGCTATTCTGAGGATACTGCAGGTCATCATTTTTTTTAGAATTGCAAAAGCCTTTAAAGGGTTTGTACCACAATTACAAGTTATCTCCTATTCACAGGATAAGGGCTCCTACCCACTAGCGATAGGTTTTCTTGCGATGCGAGAGCAAGTTAAAATGCATGATTATGAAACCAATGATTTTCAATAGTTTCATACTCATTTGTGATTTTTTTCACTCAAGCCTCGCAGCGCTAAGAATCTGCGATAGTGCTCATTGTTTTCAATGGGGCCGGCGACAGCAGCCCCAGCCCCATTGAAAACATAGGGAGTACATCGCGGACTTCTGCCACAGCTGTGACAGCTATGGCAAGGGATTCCTTCATCCCCGCAAGGACCACGGGGATGAAAGAATCCTCTGTCACAGCTGCCACAGCTGTGGCAGAAGTCTGCGATGCTAAACCATTGCTTTCAATGGGGCCGGCACTGCTGCAGCCCCCTTAAAAGCAATGGGTTGCAGGCAACCCACGCAGCAATGATTTTCAGGGAAGAGCTTGAAATATAAGCCCTTCCCTGAAAAGCATCCCTAACTGTAAAAAAATGTTAAACAAAATTTTTTTACTCACCTAGAAAAGCTGTCCGGCTCTTCTCTCTGGCCCGGCAGTTGTCTCCTGGAGGCAGGTGATTGAAAAATCCCCGCCTCCAGAAAGCGCTGCATCTAATTGGCTCAGAGGCAGCGCCCATCCATCATTGAAGGACAGCTGAGCGCTGCCTGTGATTGGTCACAGTGCTCAGCCATTCAGCCAAAGAATAAGCACTGCCTGTGATTGGCTGAGTGCTGGGACCAATTACAGGCAGCGCTCTGAATCACTTGAGTGTTCTCTATCTATTTCAACATGAATAAAATATAATACAAATAATAATGTTTGAATAGTAATAAGGGTGGATGAATATTAAGTATGCAATGATGCACTTCAATTCTGGAAATACATTTGTATTTAAAGATTTGCTCATCACATCCTGGCAATGTTTGATAAAATGATTATACTCCCCAATGCTTTGGTTGAGGCTGGAGAATGTTTAGATGACAAATACAGAAGCCGCTTTACTCCATTTCTATTGCATTCGGAGTATCTGGGAATATTCCATTATTTGAATTGTTAAGTAGCTGGAAGTGAACCAAAAAGCATCTTTCTAAAGGAATTAAGAAATCAAATTAAGATTCTTTGACAATTACAGCTATGATTAAGCAAATATTTGCACATTTTGGATAAAAGGTAATGAAAGTAGTTACCTAGCATTTAGAACTGAAAAGAACTAAACTAAAATATAACCTTTATTGATATGAAATTAAAAGCTATCTAGGCGTACATACACATATAAAAGTATGTAGATTCCTTATTCTCCAATGTCAATCAAGAGAGAGCAATATCTTATACCACTCACTGGTCTATTATCATAGGTCAAACAATTATGTAAACCTGAGCGGGTGTGCAGATGCCTTGACACAGGGATCATACACTCCTATTTATATCTGGAGCACAATAGTGATACTGGAATGCACTACAATATCTGTATCTCAATGAAAATGTGTATACTCAAGACCAGAGTCCTTCTACCTAATTGGGACACAGAGTAAACTCAACAGTTCTCACTTAAAGGGGTTGTCCCGCACCGAAACGTTTTTTTAAATATGATGATACAAGTGTTATCAAATGAATTTAAATGGAAAAGGGAACCACCCATCCAAGGCTAAGTACTGCAGATATGAGTCACTACTGGTGGACAATGTATATTACATGTGACACCAGTGAAGCGTGGTCAGTAGAGATGAGCGAGCATACTCGCTAAGGACAATTACTCAATCGAGTATTGCCCTTAGCGAGTACCTGCCCGCTCGGAAGAAAAGGTTCGGCTGCTGGTGCGGGACAGAGGTGAGTTGCGGCAGTGAGCAGAGAGAGTGGGGGGGGGGGGAGAGGGAGAGAGAGATCTCCCCTCCGTTCATCCCCGTTCTCCCCCGCCGCTCCCTGCCCACCGTCGGCAGCCGAATCTTTTCTCCCGAGCGGGCAGGTACTCGCTAAGGGCAATGCTCGATCAAGTAATTGCCCTTAGCGAGTATGCTCGCTCATCTCTAGTGGTTAGGCTTCCAGGATCCTATTCACTGAGATGAAAGTGTTGCAATGAGTCACTATGATGTTGCCAGTCAGAGAGACAGAGCATAGGCTGATCTAAACAGGAGGTGATTAATATATCCACCACCTATTCCCCATGCAACTCTGTTATCTCTCTTATAGTAACTTAATTGAGTGCAGTGCTATGCCTCCAGACCCTATACAACTCCCCCCTAATAATCCACCATCATCTCTATAAGTATCAGCCAGTATTCAAAGTTTATCATGGTTGACTATGAGCAAACAAACTATCTCTAATGTCTCTATTGATAGACATACAGCCCACAGCCACTAGGGCAGTTACAGTGGACTGATATTTTCTGCAAATGATCTTTTGATGATTACAGACAGCAGTTACATGCAATGTTATAGTCTATATAATAGTAATGAATTTCTGGATTGATCTCCTGTTTAACAATGTGACATATTATCTCTCGGCCAAATGCTTCATGTTTACATACCGCAACACCATAGTAATCAACAATTATTTTATGTTTGCAGAAATAATTATCCCCATGATGAGTGGTTTGTCGCTAATGGTTGAGCTGCTTCATCTATTTACATTAAGCAATTATATTGCACACCCGCTTATTTCTATTTGAATGTAACCGATTACACTGGTCAACAAATCTAAATTTTTTTCTGTATCTGCTTTGGAAACAGGTTGATTTAACTAATTTTGGGGTGCTGAATTCAGTGGAAGAATCCGTTTCTATGTATCATGCCACATTTCTGAGATACATAGACAATATTACAGTATTGCCAAATATTGTCTGGTTTTAAATACAAAAAAAAAATAACACTCAGAACTCAATAATGTTTTTCTGGTAATGTATTTGTGAACATGAGGAAACAAAAGCCCTAAGATTTACATATTGCAACGTTCAAACTGATTTGGTTTGGAAAAATGGGATGATGAAGTTTTTCTCTTGTATGGTGTCTCATTAGTCTCCCTAACCAGAAACCAACAGTAATCCCCAATCATTGAAGGGCTCCAGTGTCCCTGATAAAGATGCTCCATACTAAGGATGTCTTGGTGAATGCGTTCACCCTGTTCATCACTGAAGGCTTCCAAATCATTGGAACAGCTAACTGCATGGCTCGGGGGGGGTTTCTTTCACCCATTCTGTAAGAGTTGTTGTACAAGTTATGCAAGCAATATGAGGTGCAAAGTTTTTATCCTGATCCCCGAGAGAACAATCAAAATACAGTTTATAAGCCTTCTTAACTAAATCAGTGATTGGCTTTCTTTGGGTTTTTGGAGTGACTTTTCCACACATATAACAAAAGTTGTTGGGGTGATTTACACAACAATGTTTTCCAGTGGCCAGGGGCGTAACTATAGGGGATGCGGTTGCCTCCGGGCCCAGGAGCCTTACGGGGCCCATAAGGCCTCTCTTCTCCATATAGGGAACCCAGTACTATAAGTAAAGCATTATAGTTGGGGGCCCTGTTACAGGTTTTGCATCGGGGCCCGGGAGCTTCAAGCTACGCCTCTGCCAATTGCCATAGTATTGACTATAACCCTGATGTGTCAGAATGTTTCACTACCTCACACAGGAAATGCAAAACACACAGATAAACTGAAACTGAGGTAACAGAAACACAAAAAATATTGATATGCCGAGGTAAGAATGAAGAGAAGTGCTTCATGCAGATTACAACAAACACTAAACAGCAGTACAGATAGGCTCATGTCGGTAACCTTGCTGCTCAACTACATTGTTCTGCCATCTAATGACCATTTTTAGAACTTCATCCAATGTGTATTACCTTCAAATAAAGAGTTTAGCTTAGTCACTGATTTAATTTTATATAAATAATTTATCAGAAAATGAGCACAAACATAAAAACCTTTTTTAAAAAATTGAAAAAAATCTAAATTACATAAAAACCTTACGTGATACATCATTTCTAAAGGTAAATTCAGATTCTACACCCAAAAATCCATAAGAATTGATATATTGCACACCAGATGCAAAAATGCTGTTGAGCAGTGTTATCTGCTTGTATAAAAGGGTCGTTACTCTCTGGTCTATGGGGTAAGGGGCTGTACTGCATTACTTCCTGGAGAATTCAAGAATCTATGATATTTGTCAATTGACTATCATGACTTTCAACTGCCACAAAATACTCACACCGTGGAGTATTGCCTATAGAGACAGTACAGGAAAAAATGTGTGCCTCTAATATGTTTTAGGTATAAATATAAATACTGCACCTATAGAATGAGTCATAAACAGCAACAAACATCACTACTCTTCTACAGACTGATGTCTAATTAATGAAACTATAATCAAATGCATTTCCAATTTAAGTAGTTTATTCTTGAGTTACAGCTTGCGACCCCATCTTTGGCCCAATCTATCCTTCTATGACATGGATAACGGTTCATTTAAATGGCAACATGTAATACTACGTTTTCCCTGTAGGGGCAGCTGCATGGGAAAATGAGCAGTCAATGGCAATTTCCCACCGCAAAACCATGTTTTTGGCAGGTTTCTCATATTTAAAAGGTTGTTTGTGATATATATATATATATATATATATATATATATATATATATATATATATATATATATATTATGCCAGGGAAGAGATCAGCTGAATATGTTCCTAACACATAATAATAAAGTTTAAAATTCCTTAATTTGCATAATTATATTTAATTTAACCTTAGCAACTACAGACGTGGTAGTTATTAACAGAACTGACAATTTGTGATAACTTCATGTTAACATTTGCTGCATCCGTCTAACCAATAATTATCTGTGTAACCAAATCATTTCTATAAATGTCAACAACCTTTGTAGAAAAAAAAACAATCTGTCTAGGTTTGTTAATTTTTTAAAAACATGTAATAATCCGATATAACATATAAGGACCACATAAAAGTCTTTTCACTGAGCACACAGGAAAAATCTCCTGTTTGATTGTCTCCTTTGGTCCTGTAATACTTGTAGGAATACGGCATAGCCTATTTTTATGTTCTTAGGATGTCAGTTTTCAAAGCTAGAAATTCAGGATGTGACATGTGAACAAAGTATGGGAGATGGAGCTTGTCACATGGTTTCTAAGACTCCGTTCTGTCAAATGCCAAAGATAAACCCACAGCTGTAACTTTGATGTCCTTTTCATGTTCCATCTAAAATTATTTCACTTTCATGGGAAAAGAAAATGCAGCACCTTTGTGCTATAAATACAGAGCCCAAAGTACACATTCATACCGCTCCTCGAAGTGGATAAAGTACTTTTCTTCAGCATTATTTTTTGCCAGTATTAGAGTAAAATAAAATTTTAATTAAAGTTTACATAAAGAGAATGTGCATCTACATAAAAAATTAAGATCTGAACATAATTGTGAAATACTCTTTAATTCACATTATTTTGGGAAACTACATTAGTTGAAGGCGCCACTCTGGCGATTTTTCTTGTCATTCATTATGTAGCTATCCCCCAATATTTGCAAGTCAGATAGTGTTACCTTGGTGACTTATTCCTTTCTATCTGAGACTCCAGGCATCTTTTTCCTCGGATGATCATGTGATCTCAATTCTGACCAGCTCAGATTTACTTGAGGTTATGCTTTCTGAAACAAGTCAATTTTTTAGTCTCAGTAATGCTATAACATGGAGCCTACCGCAGAAACAGACGGGGACATAGATATAGCTATCACAATTACTGATGATGATCACACAGCTCCTGTCACACTGTTATAATAGAGGAGATCACAGCTCTTCCACCTGACTGTATACTTATGCTCTGAATATAGAAGTTCATGATAATTAAACTGTCCATCTACCAGTAGAAATAGTATAGTGTCTAGCTATTGCTGTGCAGAAGCATTATGGGATTGATGTGAAGGATAAAGCTAAAAATCTCACCATCGAATGGTGCCTGATAAGCATGAGACAGGGGCTGCACTGCTTGGAAGTGTCTGCTATATACAGGGGAAACCTCCAATGTGACAGGCAAGCAGGTGAGGGGTGGAGGGATGGAAAATGTGTTTTTGCCAGAGTGACCCTTCAAATTTCCTGCTTAAAATGTATTTATTTTTAAATTTTGTTTTTTAATATTTTTGTTGTCACGTTCTTTCTGTTCCCCCATTGTTTTAGGCAATAAGCTGCTTTGTGTCTAGATTTGAAGATGGTTTTTACATCAATAATTGAATTAGTCTTTTATGTTAACTCATTTTGTGTGTCATTGTACGGCACTTTACAAGACACATTCTCTAAGTAATTTAATTAATTAATTGCTAAATTTAATAATATACTATTTGATTGATATACAACCAACGTCGTTCTTAGATAATAGTATACAGATGGGATGCACAGTAGTAGACTTTTAAAGACAGTTGCATAACAGCATTGGTTGGCTGCTCATAAGAATTCAGGGCTCAAGCAAGAGAGGAACAATGGTTGAAAATTTTCAAAGAATTTACTTTCAATAGTATTTCTGATTTATCTATGTTAAGCTTTTTAAATAGCTATCATTGTTTCAATAAACTTTGCATGCATCAATAGTCCACGCCAATGTATGAAACGTTTAAATATATCTTACTGGGGAAAATGCTTGTTTCTCTGCTTATCAGACTCCTTTCGTCCTTGCCCCCTAACTGTTCATTCCCTCTGAAAAACTGATAGAACCTGTCCTGAAAGATAGACTAACAACTCACTGACAGAGCAGAGGACATACTACCCATAGAGGTTTAAAGGAGAAGGGAGGAGGAGCCAAGTTGGGGATAAACATTCAGAGACACACTACTGCAGGTAATAAGTGTTTTACTATCTCACAGCTGCTGGAATCAAATCTACAATGTTCAGTACTCTTCTAGAATGTTCTCCATGTTGCTGCTGTTTCTGTTTATGTAAGAGAGATAGAGAGCAGAATCTCCTCGTCTTCAGGTGCATTATGTATGGGAGACATCATAATAGATAGTCTACACCCACTAGCTAAGAGAAAACTGAGAATTAGAGATGGAGCCTGAAGAGGGAAAACTGGTGAAAATGCAGGATTCAAATCATATAATGGCCAGATATTGTGCAACTCCTCATGTACACACAGGAACTTATTCTGAAATGTCACCTGAAACAACAGATATGCTATAAAAAAGGAAAGTCTGCATTGATAGTTTTTATTTGATCAAGGACCCCTCAAGACTCACAGGGACTCATGTAAGAAAAGCAAAGGAAGAGTCAGGTGGAGGCTAACCAAGGGTGTATTTCAGATGTGTTATTAACACTTAATCACAAGATTGAACTTGATCGCTAGAACAGAGAATTCAGTTTCCTAGTCTATTTTCAGTCGCACATCCACAGTGGGCAGGGGCTGTATGTAGCTATTGTAGAGTATGGCCACAGCAGCTTCATTCAGTGCTATGCAAATAAAGCAGTGCAGACGGGTGCTGGGGATAGTAGGACCCTCTATTGTAACAATCATAGTTGTCCCAACAATTGAACCCCACTAATTTCTGTAGAAATGTCCATCTGCCGTTTTGCATTATTTAATACTTTCTGGCTATAATGCATAATATATAGTTTACTTTGGCTACCTACAGCATCCAGTGATATGTAAAAGGGTATTCCAGATAGTTGACAAAATTTCAAGTGGATGGGTGAAAACTGATAGATCAGTGGGGGTCCAACCATGGATGAAAACCTGAAAATTCGTCAACTATCCAAAAAAAATCCTTTAAATGCTCACGGTTGTGGCTGTTTGTGTTGGTATTGCTCAGTGATAGAATTGAAGGAAATAAAAGCCGTCAGTCTGTTAACAAGTCTTCTACGTATGGCCAGCTTTATACTCAGGTCTATATGTCTTTCTACAGCCCCAGAATGATAGCGACTTCTCTAATATTGCACAACATAACATGAAATTTGTATACATATCAAAATTCACTATCTGGGAACTAGTAAATAGAATGAAGCCAGTCACTTATATTCTCTGTAAACCTTCATTTGCCGAGTCAGCATGTAAATGTCTTACTAAGAGAACACATAAAGGCAAGCTGCAGGTTTACAGGCCAATATTTTCTTTACAATTCGTTCTGCGAAATACATTTTCCTATTAAATCTCTATTCCAGACAGGAACTGCTCTTGTTCTGTGACGTCAGTACTACACGATTTCAGGACTCTACATCTAAACTCAGTACAAGGCATACTTCTACAATGTACATGCTGGCATCCAAATAGAAAACGCAGAACAGCAAAGTGCTTTTTTTCTTATTTTGTAAGTAACATATTATGTAAGGCTGAATTGACATCCATCCAGTTCAGCCTATTACCCCCCAATGTCGATCCAGAGGAAGGCAAAATACAACAATGAGGTAGAAGACAATTTTCCCAATTTTAGAGAAAAAGATGAATTTCTGATTCCAATCTGGCAATCATTATAATCCCTCAATGAACAACTCTTCTGAAGTAATCAGTGACTATAACACAAGAAAGGCGTCCGTCCCCCCTCTTGTACTCTTTTAGTGAATTTACCATCCTCACATCCTCAGGCAGAGAGTTCTATAGTCTCACTGCTCTTACAGTAAAGAACCCCCTTCTATGTTGGTGTAGAAACCTTCTTTCTTCTAGACATAGAGATTGCCCTCTTGTTACGGGCACACCCCTGGGTATAAATAGATGATGGTAGAGATCCTTGTATTGTGGGCTGATATATTTATGAATAGTTATTAGGTCGCCCCTCAGCCATCTTTTTCCTAAACTAAATAACCCCAATTTTGATAAACTCTCTGGGTATTGTGGTCCGCCCATTAAATTTATGTACTTAGTTGTCCATCTTTGAACCCACTCAAGCTCTGATATGTCCTTCTTTAGTACCGGTGCCCAAAACTATATACAGTACTCCATGTGTGGTCTGACCAGTGACTTGTAACGAGGAAGACAATGTTCTCGTCATGTGCCCCTCTACCTCTTTTGATGACCCCATGATCCTATCTGCCTTGGCAACAGCTCCCTGACACTGGTTGCTCCAGTTGAATTTACACGTAATTAAAGTCCCCAAGTCCTTTTCCATGTCAGTGTAGCCCAATGGTTTCCCATTTAGTGTGTAATGGTGACATGTATTTCCTCAGCACATGTGCAGAACCATAAATCTATCAGTATTAAACCTCATTTGACACTTTTCGACCCAAGCCCCGATTTATGCAGATCTCATGTTAATTACTTTTCATAGTTTTGTAAAAATGAATGTATGGTTGTACACTTGCATATTTCAGTGTATTGTACATTAATTTGCATACATAAAATAGGAGTTTCTGGACTGAGCAGTAAAAAGGACCAAGAGGTAAACGACTGTCTGGGACCTTGGTTACGTGTTAATAATTATAGAGAAACCCTTTATCGCTTCGGCAGTCGAACATGACGAGGCCAAATCAGGAAGCTAATGGTACTATTCTGCCTTAATTGCTACTTCAGTCCCTGACACAAATTACTATACTTAAATACTGTTTCCTGACCATCTAGATAATTCATTCAGTGTAGTTCACTTCATTTATAGATTTGCCATTCTTTTCCATAACAGATCTGAACTTCAGCTTTGATGAGAGTCTGCACCTGATATAGTCTCGATAGGAAGCGCTATGATGGCAAAAGCATCAGCTGTATTCACTGCATAGAGTCTGACAGATCCAATAAGATATTCCCTCTTTGGTGTATTCCTTATAGTGGAGCCACAATTCCGTGTCAGTTCCCATTTTTACCCTAGCATATTGAAGAGCTGGAATAAGGTATCCTAGGCCAGTGTATTGGATTAAGCATGCATCCAAATTACGACTTTTGTACAGTATGCCAGAAAACTGGCGTACAAACATTAATAGATGCACCCCACTACTTGTAGAGGGTTTACTATGTCCCTATTGACTTGCAGCTAGCCTCTGGCAACAGTGTTCTATTGCCACAAATGTTTACAAAAAGTATCATTCTTCCCATAATGCTTTTCAATAAACGCCAGAATTGTGCTTTTTTGGCCATCCCATCTCCAAGAAAAACATCGATGGGTAATGTAAAAAAATGAAAAAGTCTGCTGTGTTCTTCAGGGGTTAAAGTGACACCAAAAGCATTTTGATAGTCCTTGCAGAACCATTAAATTGGGGTTGGGAAAATTGAACATACAGCTGTCATTTTGTCAATGACTGAATTCTGCATCAAATATATTTAGATGAGACATACATTCAAAATCTGCAATAAAAAAAGTAAAATTTTCAGGACTGTTTTTCCAATTTTAATGTGACTGTTGGGGATTAAAAAAGGTTTTCACTCTCTAAGCAAGCAGGACTAAAATAGCAGAGCCCCCTGGGGGCCCTAACTTATACCCATATACGTTGTGTTTGTTTCCCAGTCACTGATATTGGGGGCTGAAGCTGCACAAGATGAATGGCTTGCATGCACTTCTCTTATGGGCTTTTCCATGCAGGTTGTTCTGTATTGACAGGATGCTAACATGTTATTCTCCTTAAACTTATCCCATTCCAACCGAGCGGCCTATATGAGTGATCCTGCGGGGAGCGCATGTAAACACATAACTCCTCCACTGCAGCAGCCCTTGAGATCCGCTCCGATATTGAACTAGAAAGCAACAGAGCAGATTTAAAAGTAAACACCAAAGGAAATGAGTAATTCTTGTGCTTTGCTATTTTATACTTGACTTAATGATGCCACCATGTTAAGTTCTGATAAAGCATTCATGACATCCATAAACCTTGGACTACTTTAACAAATACTCTAGTTTATTCTGTTTAGTAGAAAATACAAATAATCACTGCCTTGTTCTTTCTATAATTCTTAGTACATACCGTAGTAATAAAATATGCACATACTGTATAAAGTGTGTTTTCTAACCTTTCCTAGATTATTGATAGGGCAGAGAGAGATTGCTATTGTATCGTAAGGAAACACAAGTAATACAATAGCAAATAGTAAGTGGGGATATAGTCCTTGGCTCAACTCCATGCTATCCTTTCATTAATCAGAACTGACTACTATTAGTTTGGGGGAAGGCAATGGCAAACCACCCCGCAAAAACAGTCTGCCGAGAAAACGTCACGTTGTGATGTCACCCGAGGAGTCAGTCATGAATCGGTGCTTGCACCAGGGGACTTTACCTTAATATTAGTTTACTACACTGAATGGTCATTCTATTAGAGGCACCCATCTAGTAGCATGTTGGACCTCTTTTGCTCTTCAGAACTGCAGCATTTGTCATGGTCTAGATTTCACTAGGTGTTAAATTACATGGAGGTACTGTCACACTCTGAACAGCTGACAGGGAAGGTTCATTGATTCATGCTACTTGTGCCAAATTTTGACTTTCCCATCCCTATGGTGCAGCAGAGCTCTGGTGTCTTGTCTTTCTGTTTTTCTTGGACAGTAATGGAACTGGAACTAGTCAGCTAATGTTTATAGCTGACCCAAACTAAGGGTGCCTTCAGACAACCGTATATCGTCCGGCTGCCGATATACGGCGTCCCTCTCTGCAGTAGGAGGAGGCTAGAAGAGGCGGGAGCAGTGCACTGAGCTCCCGCCTCCTCTGCCCCTCGCCATTATTTGCAATGGGAGGGGCGGAGAGAAGTTCTGGAACTTAGCTCCGCCCTTGTCCCATCCCCCCCCCACGTATGAATCGTCACTCTGAATATGTTTCCCCCCACACTTTAATATTCGTCTCCAGATTCCCCTTTACTGAGTCTCCTTGATTGATGTGCAGCAATTGCCTATATTTTTCTTACTAGTTTACTAATCTGTATTGTATAATCATTTTTCTCTTGATGCACTGACTACCTGGTGAACCTGTAATAGACATGTTATAGACAGCAGAGAAGAGAGGAGGCAGAATAACAGGGGGAGAAGATAGCAGCAGTCGGAAACAGTAATGAGGCAGAGTGTGTGTCTCTCTGAGCCAATGATAAGGCAGAGGTGTGTCTTAGACTACCTCAGACTCCCTGTAGGTAAACTAGTCATAGATCACAGCTCTATCCTAATGGAAATGAACTAAAAAGCAACTACAGAACAAGATAGAAGGAAAAGAAATAGCAGGGAATCAATCCAGATTCTGACTTGCATATTATTTTTGAGGTTATCACTCCACAGTTATAAAAACCTAGTTCTGACAACATCTCACACATCTACGGACCCAATATGCTATACTTTCTTTGACTATTATTCAATTCAGCCTTTTTAAAAACTTTTAATGCATTGTGTAGTTTTGTAAGCATCAATAGCTGTCTCTAGTGGAGAACTTAATTAAAGGGATTCCGTCACCAGGTTCATGAAGTTTGACTTAGAGTTGGGCTCCAAGTCTCGGAGGTGGGTCGTGCCAGCTTCTCCATGCCTGCATCATGCAGACTGACAGCTCTCTCCTTTTTTTGTGTATAGGGAGAGAGAGCTGTCACTCAGCATGCTGCGGGTGGAGACAGACTGGTGCGGCCCACCTTTGTGACTCAGAGCTCAGTTCCAAGTCAAACTTCACAAGGACCTGACCCGCTCTCATGGTGACTAGCTCTAATATTTCTATAAAAGTAAGTTATTCTTACTATTGAATCAGGTTTGAAAAAGGGGCTACCAGAATCCCGAAATGCATTGCCAGGCTACCCCTATACTATTTATGTGTTTTTTATCATGTTGTATATCTTTTTGTATACATTCTTTTTATATATACTTTACCAATATTGAATAAATTACTGGAAATCACTCAAAGGCCTCACGTACACAGGCAGATTTTTGCTGCTGAATCCCAAGCGGGCATCCGCCTCCGGGTTCCGCAGCAATAACCCTCCCTAGCATGCTATGAAAAAATTATTCTTCATGTACACGAGCGGAAACCAATTTGCGGATGAAAAATCACAGCATGCTCAGTTTTCCTGCGGTTCTCGCACAGACGGCTTCCATTGAAGTCAATGGAAGACGTCCGACCCGCGGCCCGTTCGCAATTGACGACTGCGTGCCCGATGACTAGCCGTGCGAACCGTGCAGTACAGAAAAGCCGGAAGAAGACAGGTCCACACGGACGCCCGCGAAGAAGACAACAGGTACGCAGGGTCACCTGCCGTGGTCAGGGCCAGATTCCATGCGGGATTCTGCAGCCGGAATCTGGACCTGCCATGTGCATGAGGCCTTAATCGTTGGAAGCGATCTCTTATATGCAAACCTGGACTGGGGAGACCTGGTGGCACCCAATTTTCCCCTTGTGAAGTAGGCCCTTCTTTATACCACACTTTGTTAGCACTTACTAGCGCTGGATTTTTTCTTCTTCACTTTTGTGATTATTGCACGAGTCAAACTTCATGAAACTAGTGACAGAATCCCTTTAAGTTTCCCTGCCTGAGTCACACATATATAAGATCTTTGACTTTATAAGAAACCAAATAACCTATCTCTATATGTTTTGCGTCTGGGATGAAGACACAGAGATCAAGCACACCTCATGCAAACTGAATTGAAATCCATGGCTCTAACGCTGCAAACTAGTGTTGCTTCCTATCATTGTGTTGTTTCAGATAATGCTTGCACAATTTTCCTGCAGCCTCACCTTAATGAATCTGTTTTGCAGCCATTCTCCTGAAATCAGCTGTTTTTCTTTTCATAGTGCAGGACAGTAAATTACTACATGACAGCTTCCTTCCTTACAACATGATATTAGCAGTGAATTGTTGTTTGCTTATGGATATACAGCATCACAAATATCTCATCTTTCTATATTAATGTTCTCTTTAATTTCTGAAAAATGAAATGCCCTAAAGGATATATCTGGCAATTTTTCCATTTGATTATGGGTTTTGCTCTGTGTCTTTCTTCTTTTTTCACAGAAGTGATATAGATTTAAGTAATTCTTTATGCAGAGCCTTCTGGTACACTACAACACGATTGCTCTTCCAGCTGGCAAATCTTGATACAGAAAAAAATCACTCTAGGCTTGCAGCCAGGCAAGAGAGCGGCAGTCTGAATAAGTCTTCTCATCCTCTGCTAGTGTGTATGGTGATAACTGTTCTTACAAGCCCTACACCCTGTCAGTCCGTTACAAAAACCCTGTCTGCTGCACACAAATTCTACTTATCTCGATTGGAAAGACAGAAATAGCCTACACGGTAGAACTGCTTAGTTTCCAAAGAGCCTCTAAATGCCCTTACTAAATCATTGTCTTCGTTGGTAATATTGTCAATTCTTCTCTCTAATATGGAGCTACTGATATCTGTCTCAAAGGCTTTTTTAGCTTCCCCTGGATTGGCATGGTAGGATTAGAAATTAGACTTGTTTTCAACCTTATCAATTGTGTTGAGCAACCCAAACCAGTCAAACTTTGCTAAAATGTGGTGCTTTCCTTGTGGCTCAGTAGTTAGCACTATGGCCTTGCAGTGCTGGTATCCAAGGTTCAAATCTGATATCTGCATGGAGTTTGTATGTTTATATAGCACATGCATATTATGCAGTGCTTTACATCACTTGATGTTTTCTGTCCCCATTGAGGCAACCAAGGTGATTCCCGCAGAGGAGTTCGACCCAGTGACCCCAGCTTAGCTGTTCGGCGTCTTCTTCTCTGCTGCGAATGTGCCAGACAGAGCTCCATCTGGCGCATGCGCAGTACAGGGGACACCGCGATGTCGGTAAAGTGATGCCGCGGCCTCATCTGCTGCGAATGTGCCAGATGGAGCGCCGGCCGGCACATGTGCAGTTGAGAGGACACAGCGCCCTCGCTATGGCGATGACGCAGCGCCTGCAGCCATTCTGCAGTGATGATTGCAGAATGGCCATGGGACGGAAAGCTTCTATTGACTTCAATGGAAGCCGGCACAAAATTGCAGCATGCTGCGATTTCTCCCCCACGAGCAGAAAATCGCAATCGATTTCCACTCGTGGGCAGGAAATCATGTATTCTCATTGCATGCTATGGGCTGGATTTGCTGCAGAATGCAGAGGTGGAATGCCGCTCAGGATTTCACAATGCAAATCCGACAATCTATAGTCTCCTATTTGTATGTTTTGGGACAGATTTGAACCTAGGACCCCATTGCTGCAAGGCGACTGTGCTAACCAATGAGCCACTATGCTTATTCTAACTCCTTCTTCTCAAGAAATCTATATACTATATAAATAAAAGTGATTATTATGAAGAATAAACCCCTTACAACCACAGGGAGAACATACATACTGCATGCCAATGTTGTCCTTGGTCAGATTTGAACGTACAACCCCAGCACTGCAAGGGAACAGTGCTAACCACTGAGCCACCATTATTATTATTATTCCCCCCTCCTACCTTTCTTTTAACCAAACTTTTCAAAGGTTTACTCATCTTTGCTTATCAACTGTGTAACATAGAATTCAATTTATTATTTTTTTAGCAGGTCCCAGTGATGTCATTGATTAAAAATATAGCTTCAAGTTTCACAAATATTTTATTCTTGTTTTTTCAGTCACATCCTAAAATCCATAATTTCCCAATGTTTTTTCCATGTCTTTCTCACAAAGGGTGGAACTTTCTTGACAGATTTGTTGCAGAATTTTTTGTGATTGTTCTATACAAAGACAAGTTTGAAAAAGGCTTGTTATAAGCTGAAACATTGCTCTTCTTGTATTACATGGGAATATAATAACATTGGAATGAGAATTTGCTGACATCACTTGGCTTCTTCATTTGGATTCTATAGTCAGGGTGGACCACTCTGGCAGAAGGTTCTGTTGCATTCCTCTGATTTTTGTACCTTTGTACAATTCAGGATGGTGCTGTTCTTCCTTCTGTTTTGTATGGGAATAATATATTTGACCCACACACTGTTAATAAACATTATTCAGCTATATTACGGGATATTTAACAAGTCTGGTACAGACGAAAAGTGGAGTAGTCATTTTTCAAAAACGTTCGGTGTCTCTGGTTCACCTTGGACCTGTACTTGGTTTCTCACCTGCAGTGAGGTCACCTCTTTCGGGACGGGTTCTCCTCTTGAGTGGCTGGTTCAGTTTGGTGGTTTAGACAATGCCTTGTCACCATTTTCACAGTTCTTTGTTGTAGTCCATTCTAGCCTCTTATGTGGAACTATAGATATCTCGTTAATCCATCCTCTGTTCTGACCCCATGTTTAGCTTCAGTATTAATTGTCTTTGGTTGCACCAACAGGTCTAGTCATTCGTGACAACTATATTAGCTAACTACTCCCCATCCTTTCTAAATTTCTGTAATATACAGCTATGTATAACACTCTGTATAAATACTACATATACTATCCTATGCTATACTATATTTTTGAAGTAAGATTATTATATAGCAGCAGTCTGGGACTGACTGCTTGAATGTCACTTTTTCTTCCTGTGCTGATTGCTAAAGAAGAACAGCAAAACTAAAAAAGATCAACACAATTGTCATATTTTGCCTAGACACTGTGAATGCCACCATTAACCCTTTCCAATCCACTGTCTGACCTCTGAAGATATTATGATTTAAGGTTGTACAGCTCAGATGTTGGAAGACATCTGTCGGGGTTCTCTTACTGTATAATGCCAGCCTCTCTGCTGTTGGAGCCTAACCAATGTGTCACCCTATGCAGTACTGGCTTTAGCCAGCATATAGCGCCGTTGTATAATGACAGAAAAAGAGTAAGCCCCTAGGAAAACCAGGATACAAATTGGATTGGAAAAAGTTAATATAGCTGCAAACTGTAAGGAGAATGACATGTGAATTAGATCATTGTATTAAATTCCATTTAATGCTTGTGATTAAACAGCAGCAGAGTTCATGGATGTATTGGACCATGGCAAATATCTAAAAAAAAATCTTTCTAATATTACTATCAAATCAGTACAGTATGTGTTAGATATTAATTCATGGCACTGATAACCTATAGTAAAAATGTATTGTTAGTACAATAACATAGTATCAAATACAGTACTGAGTGTACTAAGGCCTCATGCCTACGGCCGTGACGGACTCCCCCAGCAGAATATCGCAGTGGAGTCCGTGACGGCGCACCCCAAAGACCCCATACTCACCTCTCGGATCCGCAGCTTGTATTCCGTCCGGCGAGCATCCCGTTCAGCGGTGGGCGGTGACGCATAATCACGCGATACTTCCGCTGTGCTCACAGCAGAAGTATCGCGTGACGGCTGGCTTCCGTTGACTACAATGGAAGCCGGCCACATGTTTTTCCGCGGCATTTAGGACATGTCGTGGTTTCTTTTACGCTGCAGAATTCGGCAACGCGAACATTGAGCTATTGGGTTCAATAGAACCTAATGGCTGTGGCAGAACGCCATAGATTTCCACTGTATTTCACGCAGCAGAAATCCGTCCGTGGGCATTAGCATTAAAAAGGCTACAGTTACCTGAGATGTTTGTGGAGTCTTGTTGGTTTTTACTTGCTTACTTCATAAATAGAGATGAGCGAGCACCAAAATGCTCGGGTGCTCGTTACTCGAGTCGAACTTTCAGTGATGCTCGAGAGTTCGTTTCGAGTAACGAACCCCATTGAAGTCAATGGGCGACCCGAGCATTTTTGTATATCGCCGATGCTCGCTAAGGTTTTCATTTGTGAAAACCTGGGAAATTCAAGAAAGTGATTGGAACGACACAGAAACGGATAGGGCAGGCGAGGGACTACATGTTGGGCTGCATCTCAAGTTCACAGGTCCCACTATTAAGCCACAATAGTGGCAAGAGTGAGACCCCCCCGCACTGTCAGCATAAAGATCGTTCTCCTCTGCCACAGCTGTAACAGCTGTGGCAGAGAAGAACGATGTTTGCCCATTGAATTCAATGGAGCCGGCAATACAGCTGGCTCCATTGAAAGCAATGGGCTGCCGGCGATCGCGGGATGAATTATCGGGAAGGGCTTAAATATATAAGCCCTTCCCTGCAATTCATCCAGAAATGTGTAAAAATAAAAAATTTATATATACTCACCTTGTCCCGGCAGAACGATGTTAGCCCATTGAATTCAATGGAGCCGGCAATATAGCCGGCTCCATTAAAAGCAATGGGCTGCCGGCGATCGCGGGATGAATTGTTGGGAAGGGGTTAAATATATAAGCCCTTCCCTGCAATTCATCCAGAAATGTGTAAAAATAAAAAATATATATATACTCACCTGGTCCCGGCAGCCGGAGTTCAGCACGGCCAGCGGAAGTCCTCCTGAACTGCTCTGAACAGCTGTGAGTAGTATTCAGCAGCCGGGGATTTAAAATCCCCGCCTGCTGAATGAGCTGCCTCTAATTGGTCACAGCCGGACCAATCAGAGGCAGATTCCACTCACACACCCATTCATGAATTTATGAATGGGTGAGTGACTGCTGCCTCTCATATGATTGGTCCCGCTGAGCCAATCAGAGGCAGCAGTCACACACCCATTCATAAATTCATGAATGGGTGTGTGAGTGGAATCTGCCTCTGATTGGTCAGGCTGTGACCAATTAGAGGCAGCTCATTCAGCAGGCGGGGATTTTAAATCCCCGGCTGCTGAATACTACTCACAGCTGTTCAGAGCAGTTCAGGAGGACTGCAGCTGGCCGCGCTGAACTCCGTCTGCCGGGACCAGGTGAGTATATATATATATATATTTTTTTTTTAAACATTCCTGGATGAATTGCAGGGAAGGGCTTATATATTTAACCCCTTCCCGACAATTCATCCCGCGATCGCTGGCAGCCCATTGCTTTTAATGGAGCCGGCTGTATTGCTGGCTCCATTGAATTCAATGGGCTAACATCGTTCTGCCGGGACAAGGTGAGTATATATATATATATTTTTTTTACACATTTCTGGATGAATTGCAGGGAAGGGCTTATATATTTAAGCCCTTCCCGACAATTAATCCCACGCTCGCCGCCAGGCCATTGTTTTCAATCATTGAATTCAATGGTCAGTGCTTGTTTAATTGTGACGAGTACCGCGTGTTGCTCGTCTCGAGTAATGAGCATCTCGAGCACCCTAATACTCGAACGAGCATCAAGCTCGGACGAGTATGCTCGCTCATCTCTATTCATAAACTAAAGTTTAAAAAAATGACACATAGTTGATACTGCAATAAAAAGATCACTTTAAACATTAGCACTGATAAAAAGATTCTATTTCTGCTTTCCTTCTAAATTCCGTAAGTGGAAACATTTTTAGAGTATTTTACTTGCACAGGGCTGAGATTGCAGCATATTTATGCCTTATTTTTAGATATATACAAGTACTACTTGAATTTAGCTGTTTTACATTGCATGAATGTAGCTTACACCTCGCTTCTACCCTGATATCATTCTTCCTAAATGAAGAGCTCACAGTGCTCTCATACAGTGCCGGCTTTCAGCAATATGAAAGCACCTTATTGTGATTTCTCCTCTTCACATCTGACGTCTCTGAGGTGGGAGCAATCCATTGACCCAGAAAGGATTTGATGGCAGTTATTGGGCACTAGAAGGAAACTGTCTGGCTCCACATTTTAAACTGTGTCCCACCAGAGATGTAGGGAAAGAAAGCAATGACAGCAAAGCAATGACAGCACAGTAGGCTAAAGAAGTTTGATAAATGACTTGTGGCGTGGATTGAACGTTGTACTTTTAGAACCATCACACTTATGGGCATTACATTTATACCCTTTGTAGCATCATTGCTGAATACATTGAGTCAAGAAAGTACTTGTAAGCAAAACTAGAAACTCCATCTATACAGCATAATTCCCCTGTTGTTGGAGTAGATTAATTCTTGTATACTTGTTATGTACTTACATGCTCTTGCAATTTTCTGGAGTAGTCCCCTGCAAGTATTTTACCTGCATAACTCTGCCTACGCAAAGTGTGATGCCCGTTGATACTGTATCGCTTACTTCAGACATGGCACATTCTCAAAGGCAGTATGAACAGCTATATGGCCACATGCCATCAGAGAAGTTCATGTTTGCAGGGCATGATATCACCGCTATGCTTATGGTTTGTCTGCTTTGAGCAATCAGTTACTACATGTCCCACTCGGTAGTGGTGATAGTTGATGTTTTTACCCACTCAAAAGACACCAGAAAAAAAGAAGGTTGAGGAACATGGGACAAAATTAGGATGTGCGAAAATTTCTGCGTTACAATGTTATCCCTATGGAGCTTGAATTCTGCATTTGTTAAAATGAGGGAAAACGCCGGTGGCGAAAATTATAGGACACCGGTTTGCAGAACGCATGTAACTGTGGCAAAGCTGCCACTCGCAGTAAGATCAGTTTTACACAGGCGTTTGTAAAAACACTGCGTTTCTAAATGCGACATTTTACAAAGTTTTGGAATGGCATTTTCAAACACATTCAACAGTGTTTTTAACAAACCCCATCATTGCAATGGGCGATCTGATGCTTTAAAAAGTGCTGCAACGCACTTAAATACGACAGTGTTTGATTAGCGCAACATTAGAAACGCCCTGCTAAAACGCTCATCTGAGAAGACTCATTGAAAACTATAGTGCTTTTAGCAAGGGTTTCAAATGCCTGCTAAAGGTGGCTTTACGCGAGCGCGTTTTTGTGCGTGCACAAAAACACACGTCTATTACAAACAATGCATTCCCTATGGTGTGTTCACATGTTCGTGCTTTACAGGCGTGTGTCTGCAAAGATAGAGCATGCGTGCACCATAGGGAATACACGCATGTTCTTCAAGACACATTGTCTTGAAGACACTGGTCTGCTGACACCCTGTAATTGTTTTTCAGGAAAGAGCTTTAAATATAAGCCCTTTCTGAAAAACAAGCATTTTAGTGTTAAAAAAATATATATATGTCCGCCGCTGCCGTGTTCCCCTGCATGCAGCAGATGTTTTCTTCATCCCCACTAGTAAAAACAATTTCCTGCTGCACCTGCCACATCTGTGACAGATGTGGCAAAGGAATTCTTCATCCCTCGGGGAATAAAGAATTCCCTACCATAGCTGTCACAGATGACAGCTGCGGTATCGGATCCAGCTGCTGGCACCCAGTAATTGTTTTTCAGGGAAGGGCTTTAGATATAATCCCTTCCCTGAAAAACAAGGCAAAGTGGTGTAAAAAATAATAAACACCACATACTCACCTTCCTTCAGCTGTTGTGGCTCAGCCGC
The DNA here is from genome assembly GCF_035609145.1 of Eleutherodactylus coqui. Classification (NCBI taxonomy): domain Eukaryota; kingdom Metazoa; phylum Chordata; class Amphibia; order Anura; family Eleutherodactylidae; genus Eleutherodactylus; species Eleutherodactylus coqui. The sequence goes on from NC_089841.1 coordinate 131,809,603, forward strand.
ATCTTCTCTGCGCTGTCCCCGGCTCTCTGTAATGCAGTTCTATGAGCAGGTGGGAATTTAAAATCGCTGCCTGCTGAAAGAGCTGCTTGTGATTGGCTGAGCACTTCAGCCAATCACAGGCAGATCTCGCCTGCATTCATTCAGCAAGAGCTGTCTGTGATTAGCTGAGGTGCTCAGCCAATCACATACAGCTGCTTCTGATTGGCTGAGCACCTCAGCCAATCACAGGCAGCTCTTGCTGAATAAATGACAGACGAGAGCTGCCTGTGATTGGCTGAGGCCTGCTCAAAGAACTGCATTACTGAAAGTCGGGGACAGCGCAGAGAGGACGCGGCTGAGCCCCGGCAGCTGTTTTTCAGGGAAGGGCATATACCTAAAGCCCTTCCCTGAAAAACACTTACTGGGTGCCGGCAGCTGGATCCACTACTGCAGTTGTCATCTGTGAATTCTTCATCCCCGCGGGGGACACGGCAGCAGCGGACAGGTAAGTATATATATATATATTTTTTTTTTTACACTAAAATGTTTGTTTTTCTGGGAAGAGCTTATATTTAAAACTCTTCCCTAAAAAACAATTACGCGGTGTTGACAGACCATTGTCTTCAATGGAGCCGCTGGCATCAGCCGCGGCTCCATTGAAGACAATGTGTGGATCTGCATATACACGTGTTTTTGCACGTACAGGGGTGCGCACATATGTACGCACCAATTTACACATACGCTCATGTGAAGCCACCCTTAAACACTGTAAAAACCGCCTGTGTGAGAGTGGCCTAAATTCCACACCAAAATCCACAGGCTAGCTACAGCGTTTGATGCAGGATTGAAAATGGCTTAAGCCTGCCTGCAATTTTGCATCAAAATCCGCAGCTAGCCCTTTGGAGTCTTGTGCGGAATTATAAGGCGGCAGCTTGAACTGTGTCTTGCAGTCCATTCTGGTGGCATAATTTGAGCTACAGATTTCGTTGTCGATCTACCGGTATTTCAAAATCTGCATCAAAATCCACACTATTGGGTGCAGATTTTGATGTGGTTTTTGACACAGATCTGCAGCCAATTTCTCTCTTTCAATTGAAGGGCTGAAGTCATCTGAGGATCCTTGTCGAAATCTGCACCAACAGTGCTGATTTTGACACTTTTTACATGGATTTTAGTGCAAATTTTCAAAGTGACAAACTAAAAAGAATAATAACATTCCTTTTCAGTTTATTGCATGGATATGTTCCGCTTCTCTCTACAAATGAGCTCTGGTTTTATTACCAAATCCACGCATTAGAAATTGAAGACACAACAGCTCAATTACCTTCTAAACGCCTGACACGCCTTCCGTAGGCTTCTCCATGCCCATTCTCCATGGCTTCTCTTGGCCTTTGTCTAGTGGTCTCGTGGGGTATCTTATGTTGTTTAACCTAATACTTGGCAGTGAGAGTTTGCAGGATCCCTGCTGACTATTCTCCTAGGTGACACATTACAGCACTTATGGCGTTAAGTACACTTGCTTTGTTTTAATAAAATCACGTCAAAAGGCATTCTTTTCACATTATGCCGAAATGGAAGACTTTCCAGGAGAAGGGGAGGCAGGGAAGTATCTTGATTTCTTTATTTTAGACGGATTCTCTGTGAACGGCACAGACCTGCGCAGGTGCTGACGAGACACCACTGAGAAGTGCTTCTACCTTGGTAGAATTAGTGTTAATGTCAGACCACCCACCACACCAGATTATAGACTTTCACAGACACCGTGACGCATTTAACAGTGTTACGGCAGCTTGTGTTTTTGCAACATTCACATGCTTGCTTGAAATAAGCTAGAAATTCAGTGTCTCTTGATTGAACAGATGTGATGTGATTTACACTCATTTCCTTCTTAACTTCTGAATGCAATAATAACCCTTTAAGTGATGGACCTTTTTTTGGTTTTCATTTTCTCAACCTCGCCTCTCAAGAGCTGTACATATTTTTATTTTTCCATTGATGTAGCCTTAAGAGGTTTAGTTTTTTTCCTGGATGAGTTGTATACAATTTAATGCTCTAGATAACATATTGGAAAACGTACAAATTCTTAAGCAGGGTGAAATGGATACAAAAGTAATTGCGCCATTTTTCAGGGGTTTTGCTTTGGCAGAGTTCATGGTGCAGTAATGAAATATTAGTTTCATTCCATGGGTCGGTTTGGTTATGACAATACTATATTTGTTTTTAGATTTTTTTAAATATGTTTTACTACTTTTAAAAACTTTTAAACCTGGGGAAACGGTGGGGGGGGGGGGGTATTTTTGTTTTGGGGCAAGCTGTAGTTTTTATTGCTAGTATTTTTGAGCACATACGACTTCTTAATCACGGCTGTTTGTGCCAGGTATGCTGTGGGCTCAGCTTTCAAACCCACTTAATTCCCAACCTACATACTCTGTAGTATACATGTGCTTCACGGAGGACAAATAGGTTAATCTGATCTATAGAGGTGAGTCTTGTTCTAACCTGTGCCATGCATTGTAAGCACCGCAGTGCCATGTGTCGGTGGTTAAAAGGGTGTTCCTGTCGTGGGTAATCATGGCTGCCAGGGGAGTGCTCTACTGCAAAAGGCAGCTACAGGAATCAAACAGCTGATTAGCTGTCTAAGGGCCTATTCACACAGCTAACTTACATGAGCAAAAAATGTGATTATTAGAACCAATGGTTTCCTGTGGAAACATTCAGATGAAGGAATTTTAGGTGTGTAAAAAAACTGCACCTAAACATATAGGACATCTGCGACTGAAATTCAGCATCTGAAACTCGCTGCTGCATGACAAGCTAGGACCTGACCTATCCTTGGTGCGCAAAGCACAGGAGTGTCCATAGACTCTTATGGGAGCTGATCCAATTGCAATCCAATTTTGGATTCAGAGTTTCCTAGGGGGCTTTCTCTTTTTTTGCCATTATACAATGGCACTATCTGCTGGCTAGAGCCAGTACTGTGGTATGGGACAAGCTGGAGAGCCCCCCGACAACAGAGCTGCTAGTAATATACAGTAAGAATACCCTGCCAGACATCTTCCGACATCGGAGCTGTACAGCCTTCAATCAAAATGTCTTCAGCCTGTATCATCTTTGCAACACCGTCATTACCATCTGTAGTCTGTATTTGCCTAAATAAGCTACAGATCTCCTCTATTGCAACTGTGTGACAGCAGCTGTTTGATCATCATTAGTAACTGTGTTAGGAGTGTCTGTACCCCCTCTAGGCAGTTTCTGCGATACACTCTATCTAATATCATCACACAGACTGAGAAACTGACTGAAAACTCAACACATAACCCCAAGTAAATCTAAGCTGGTCAACTGAGACTGCATGACCATCTGAGGAAAAAGAGTCTAGGAGCTTCAGATAGAAAGGAATAGCTACTCAAAATAGCAGTAGCCCACTTATGTATACTGGGGGTCTAGCTGCATAATGAATAAACAGGAAAAATCACCAGAGTGGCCATTTAATATCTGTATAATGGTTGGAGGTTTGTCTTTCTAAGGTTGCCTTCACACGAATGGGTTGGATTCTGCCTACGGGGGCCCGCTGCAGAATCCATCCCTGTGCCCAGCCATTGACTGCGCCATCTTCTTTCTCCTTACTGTGTACCACAGATGGACATGACAGTTTGCCGTCAGACATGCGCAGTACAGATTTTAAAAAAAACAACTTTTTCTTTCCCCGCGCCATCGCTAGGTGATAACACGGAATCCCTGACCTGTCAGCAATGTCAATTGCGGACAAGCCGCTAGTCAGACGGCTTCTATTGACTTCAATGGAAGCCGTCTGTGTGGATACCGCACAAAAATAGAGCATGCTGCTATTTTTCCTCCACTCACGGAAATCGCAATTGGTTTCCGAGAGTGTGCAGGAAGAAGTGATTTTCCATAGAATGCTATGAACAGTATTTGCTGCGGAACCGTGGTGCGGACGCCGGACGCGAATTCCGCAATGCAAAAATGCATTTGTGTTAAGACGCCCTTATACAGAAGCTACAAAATCTCCTTTATCAATATACAGTAGATTTCTAAATAACATTGTGGCCATTTGCAGCCACCATTAGAGCGAGCTTTGTTGTGTTCAATATATAATGGGATGCAGTAAGCTCCCAGTAGTGGCAGCCGCAGACAACGTTAAGTTTTAAATAATCAGTGTCTGTGCACGTGATTTGGTGCTCTGTATAAGAACAAGTAACCTCCGATGGCTGTATAGATAAATTAGGAAATAGCACAGAATTCCTTAATAAATTATGGTGCCATGGGTGGGCATTAACTTTAAGGACTATAAAGGGTTAAACATTAGAGATGAGCTAACGTACTCGTCTCGAGTAATTACTCGATCGAGCACCGCGAATTTCGAGTACTTCAGTACTCGGGTGAAAAGATTTGGCGGGCGCCGGGGGGTGGGGGGAGGCGTGGCGGCACGGGGAGTAGCAGCGGGGAACAGGGGGGAGCCCTCTCTCTCTCTCCCTCTCCCCCCCACTCCTCACTGCAACCCCCCACTCACCCACGGCGCCCCCCGAATCTTTTCGCCCGGAAGTACTCGAAAATCGTGGTACTCGGGCGAAAAAGGGGCGTGGCCGAGTACGCTCGCTCATCTCTATTAAACATCTAAAGATGCCAGCAGTGGAGCTTTCTCTGATCCTTGCTATAGTGCCAAATTGTTAAAGGGTTTATGGGTATACAAAACTTATTATAATATGCATATCTCTACCGTTTGTTACTGTCCTTCTAGCTGACAACTGCATAATATTGCCCTAGAGTGTTGTATCTTCTAGTTATGTAGGAAGTGGCCATGTTTCACCTGCGCCTTCACAACTATTTGTAATACACTGGACAGAATACCATTACTGATACATAAATAATAGAGAATGGCAAAACCAAATAAGTAGTAATGTAGTATAAAATTAGTTAGTATTAGAGATGAGCGAACGTATTCGTCCGAGCTTGATATTCGTGCGAATATTAGGGTGTTCGGGATGTTCGTTATTCGTAACGAACACCATGCAGTATTCGGGTTACTTTCACTTCCTTCCCTGAGACGTTAGCGCGCTTTTCTGGCCAATTGAAAGACAGGGAAGGCATTACAACTTCCCCCTGTGACGTTCCAGCCCTATACCACCCCCCTGCTGTGAGTGGCTGGCGAGATCAGGTGTCCGCCGAATATAAAAGTCGGCCCCTCCCGCGGCTCGCCTCAGATGCCTTGTGAGTTAGATGAGGGACAGTGCTGTTGGTGCCGGAGCTGCTGTAGGGAGAGAAATAGCAGTTAGTGTAGGCTTCAAGAACCCCAAAGGTCCTTATTAGGGCCAGTAATACCTGTGTGTTGGCTGCTCTTAGCAGTGCCTTTTTTTTTTTTTTCTCAAAATCGCCTCTGCAGAGCGTTGCACCCGGCATTAGGGACAGAAGTGTTGGATAGGCAGGGAGAGTGTTAGGAGTGAGTGTAGCCTTCAAGAACCTCAACGGTCCTTTCTAGGGCCATATTTAACCGTGTGCAGTACTGTGCTGGCTGCTGTTAGCAGTGCTGCATTTTTTTTTTCTCAAAATCGCCTCTGCAGAGCATTGCACCCTCCATTGATACTACAGGAAAAGAATTGTGTAGGCAGGGCCACAACACAGTTATTATTCATTGAATATACGCAGTGGGTCCTTTTGTTGTAAAAAAAGGGAAAAGAAATCTATTTGTCCTGCCTCTGTCCGTCCTAAGGGCTGTGGACACTGGGTCGTGCGGGGGGGTTGGTCAGCATGTAACCCAGGAGAAGTGGCAGCGGAGTGTCATGCAGGCAGTGATTGTGCTTTGTTGTAGCTAGTGTGGTGCTTAGCAAAGGTATGCCATGCTAATGAGGGCTTTTCAGAAGTAAAAGTTGTTGGGAGGGGGGGGGGGCCCACTCTTGCCGGTATTGTGGCTTAATAGTGGGACCTGTGAACTTGAGATGCAGCCCAACATGTAGCCCCTCGCCTGCCCTATCCTTTGCTGTGTCATTCCCATCACTTTCTTGAATTGCCCAGATTTTCACACATGAAAACCTTAGCGAGCATCGGCGAAATACAAAAATGCTCCGGTCGCCCATTGACTTCAATGGGGTTCGTTATTCGAAACGAACCCTCGAACATCGCGGGAAGTTCGTTTCGAATAACGAACACCCGAGCATTTTGGTGTTCGCTCATCTTTAGTTAGTATTAAAAACATGGACAATCTCTTAAAGACTTGCCAGAAAATGAGCTTAACATTCAGTTTCACTAGGAAGTGTCTGGAAATTTGCAAAGGGAATAAATGTGCTTATGTGGGATTTTCACAACATTTGGCAGAGTTTGGAAGCCACGTGCATGATTGGCATGATATACGAGTCTGTGCATGGTAACTGTCTGTATAACAACTGGATTTTGACAGTTTTGAGACTGTAAGTGTAGTACTGCACTTAAAGAGGGTTTCCCATGACTTAGAATTGCTTCATAACCACTCTGTCCTTCTTGGTTGCTGCTGATCCAACATGTGACTCTTGCAGCCAATCACTGGTCACAGCAGTGACCTTCTGTAGCCAGTGATTGGCTGCAGCAGTCACATGACCTGGTCAGTAGCAACCAAGAAGGACAGAGTGGTTATGCAGCAATTCTAAGTCCTGGGAAACGCCCTTTATGGATCTTTCACATGCTACAGAACTCCACACCAAAATTAGCAAATCCAACTGCAGTTTTTGATGCAAAATTGCACACAGGTTTTAAGCCATTTTGAATTCTGCATTAAAATCTTTAAGATTTTTCCCATATATTTTTAGAATATATGAGATCATCCAGTGCCGCCCATTCCAAATAGAAACATCATGATCCTGTGACCCTGGCGACTGATTAGTTTACTAGCCCCTCATAATTGCGCAGGCGCAATAGTTCTCATAATACAAGGATCAACAGATCCAATAGCCCATGCGCCAGGGGTAACCCTCAGCAGTTAGTCTTGCGAGACTTTAACGCTGAGGGTTACCCCTGGAGCATGCGCTATTTGATCTGTTGATCCTTGTATTATGAGATCCATTGCACCTGCGCAACTATGAGGCTCTAGGCAGCTAATCAGTCACCAGGGTCGCAGGATTATGACGTACCTATTTGGAATGGACGGCACTGGATGATCTCGTATATCCTACACCTGATGCCTCTTGCCGGCGTACCGATAAAACGCTGCAGGTGTTCTCTCAGCATTTTACTGGTGTTTGTGATGCCTTCTCTGCTGGCAGAGACCGGGTATGGCTGCGAGTGCACTGCGTATCACACGCACGCGGACATGCACAGTGTGACTGTCTTTTTTTTTCTTATAGTTCCCCCTCTCTGCTTCAAAGCGGGGTTGTGTATGAATCATTGCCCTTATGCAATGTATTGTGTTTGGACAGCGTTTGCTTTCGCTGCCCATACAAAAGTATAGGGCTCATGCTGCGTGGAACACAGAAAAATAGAGCATGCTGCAAACTATTTCTCGCACGTATCTATACTCAGTGTCTACACGTCGGTGTGCATGGACCAATGGAAGTCCATTTACTTTCATTGACTTCATTCACTCTGTATTATATGGCCGTGCATCACATTCGTAATATGCAGTTAAAAAAACGCCTGTCGAGGCCTAAAGGGTTCAACAGGCGCAAACTAAAACTGAGCCTTCTCAAAATTATAGAATTCCAAATCTGTTGAATTTTGGCCATATTATATAACGGATTGGATTTCAGCCAGAGGATGGCTCACTATGATTCTCACCAAATTATAAAAATAACCTGTAATTCTAAATGTTCACAAAAATTAGCAATAGGCAAATAAAATGTATTTGATAAAACAAGTTGATGAGTCTGTGCTGTTGTGAGACTAGAAACCGACCCAGAGGCCTGATAGAAGTAGGGTCACACCAATACTGGGACATCAACCCCTTCCTGCTGAAGCGCTTTTTTGTTTTCTCATTTTCTTTTTTTCCTCCTCACTTTCAAAAAATCATAATGCTTCTATTTTTTCAGTTACATGGCTACACGAGGGCTTCTCTTTCTGCAGGATGATTGGTGTTTTTGAATTGTACCATTTAATGTATTGGAAAACTTTTTAAAAAGTTTCTAGGGGAGGAGACATAGAAAGAAAATGCAACAGCCCAATGTTTTCCTTTATGACATTCACGATGCAGTAAACGTGACATCTTTACTCTGTGGGATAGTACAATTACAGTGATACTAAATTCATATAGTTTTTTATGTAGTACAACTTACACAAAAAATACTCTTTAAAAAAATTTACTTTCTATCATCATCTTTTTGACCCCCATCATTTTTTATTTTTTCTATCTATCGAGTTATGCGTGGGCTCATTTTTTCCAGGCGTGACCTGTAGTTTTTATTAATGCCATTTTGGGGTACATGCAACTTTTAAAATATTCAATTAGATACAGGATGATAAAAAATACGCAATTCTTGCATTGTGTGCATTTTTTTCTGCGGGATTAATAATTTGATATTTTAGTCATCTGGACTTTTGCAGACAGAAATATACCAATTTATTTGATGAGACAATTAGAATTTTTTTTAAACTTTTGCTACTGTTTATTTTTGCTAATGTTTAATAATTTTTTTACTAACTTTTACATTTTTTTAGTCCCCAAAGTGACATGAACTTGCAGTTGTTTGATTACTCATACGGTATGATGTAATATGGTATTGTATTATAACACTTTCTGACAAGCAGTTTATCAAAAAGTGCCACAGGCATGCCTTAATAGATAATCATTCATGGCATCACTAGGGGCCTTCAGAAGGCCCCAGACTACCATGACAACTTAACGGCACCCCCCCAATTGCACTGCGAGAGGAGGGCTATTCAGAACCCATGGATGCCAATCGTTGCATTTAAATGCCATTATCAGAATTGACAGGGGCATTTAAAGGGTTAACAGCCATGATCGGCGTGAATGCTGATAATGGCTGTTACCAGCAGGTGTCAGCTGTCAAACATTGCTGACACCTGCAATGTATATAGCAGACTCGGTTCCTGATCCCTACTCAATACACAGACACCCGATGTACGGCACATGTTGATAAGGGGTTAAAGGAGTTGAAGCATTTTAGAGACTATTACACTGATCTACTTCTGTGCATGCCAACTAACATTTATGATGAACTTCTATGTGATAAAAAAACAAACATTTATAGGGGTTTAGACATTTAAATTCACCATGTTGCACATCTTCTTTAAAGGAGTTGTCCCACTTCTAGCTGTTTTGCTGTAGGAAGCAGACAGCTCCGTACATTGTGCAGTGACCAGGGTTGATACTGCAAACTAAGTCCCATTCACCTCAATACGTCTCAGCCTGCAGTACCAACTCAGGCCACTGTGCAATATATAGACCTAAAAGTGGCCAGTCCCTTTAAGGGCCTTGCCTGTTTCTTCATGCAATTTCTCATGACGTATCCGTGCATGGTTACTAATATCTGTGTGTGTGATGGCTTAATTTATTGTATTCCTTCTGCCTGTGTAATTTCATGTTCATGGCTGATGTGATAGATTGCACTGTCAGTGCTGCATGAGACATCTGTCACGTTTCAGCCGCCTCCAGCAAACTGACCCTCATGTTTTCCTATATATTTTAATTTCAATGATAAAATATAATGCTTTCCACCAGATTGCTTCACTTGCAGTTTTGTGGCTTTTATGTAAACTGAGATCACTGCTATTTAAACATTTTGGAGTGCAGCTATTAAAAATGCCGTTGGTTTATAGAACTCAGTAATTATTTCTAGGTCATTGATTTCACATAATATAATGTGGCTGTAGTCTGCAGCTTTTGCAAGATGCTGATCAAGCAAAATATCATTCATAATTCTAGAGGATCTTTCACCTTCAGTTTGAACCATCGCATCAAGTCACATTTTTATATAGGAGGTCACATTTTTAAAAAACGTCAGAAACTGAAAAGTTGATTAATCCTGAATGTTTTATTTGATAAGTAGTAGAGATGAGCGAACGTGTTCTTCCGAGCTTGATATTCGTGCGAATATTAGGGTGTTCGGGATGTTCGTTATTCGTAACGAACACCATGCGGTATTCGGGTTACTTTCACTTCCTTCCCTGAGACGTTAGCGCGCTTTTTTGGCCAATTGAAAGACAGGGAAGGCATTACAACTTCCCCCTGTGACGTTCAAGCCCTATACCACCCCCCTGCTGTGAGTGGCTGGGAAGATCAGGTGTCACCCGAACATAAAAGTCGGCCCCTCCCGCGGCTCGCCTCAGATGCGGTGTGAGTTAGATGAGGGACAGTGCTGTTTGTACCGGAGCTGCTGTAGGGAAAGAATTGGTAGTTAGTGTAGGCTTCAAGACCCCCCAAAGGTCCTTATTAGGGCCACTGATAGCTGTGTGTTGGCTGCTGTTAGCAGTGCCATTTTTTTTTTTCTCAAAATCGGCTCTGCAGAGCGTTGCACCCGGCATTAGGGACAGAAGTGCTGCATAGGCAGGGAGAGTGTTAGGAGTGAGTGTAGCCTTCAAGAACCTCAACGGTCCTTTCTAGGGCCATATTTATCCGTGTGCAGTACTGTGCTGGCTGCTGTTAGCTGTGCTACATTTTTTTTTGCTTCTCAAAATCGCCTCTGCAGAGCATTGCACCCTCCATTGATACTGCAGGGAAAGAATTGTATAGGCAGGGCCACAACACAGTTATTATTCATTGAATATACGCAGTGCTGCCTTTTGCTTGTAAAACAAGTGAAAATAATTCTATTTGTCCTGCCTCTGTCCGTCCTAACGCCGGTGGACACGTGTTGGCTGCGTGTGCAACCTGTAAAAATCATACGCACCCAGCTACGTTTTACTCCTGGCTTCGCCATTTGCTTTCCTTAATTGGGAAAAAAAATACCTGCTCTGCCACAGTTAATAACTCTGCTACCCTCACGTTCTGTGACACATTAGCAGGAAAACAGCACAGTTATTAAACTTCTCATGTTCATAGAATATACGCAGTGCTGCCTTTTGGTGCAAAAAAACGGAAAATAATTCTATTTGTCCTGCCTCTGTCCGTACTAACGCCGGTGGACACGTGTCGGCTGCGTGTGCAACCTGTAAAAATCATACGCACCCAGCTACGTTTTACTCCTGGCTTCGCCATTTGCTTTCCTTAATTGGGAAAAAAAATACCTGCTCTGCCACAGTTAATAACTCTGCTACCCTCACGTTCTGTGACACATTAGCAGGGACACAGCACAGCTATTAAACTTCTCATGTTCATAGAATATACGCAGTGCTGCCTTTTGGTGCAAAAAAACGGAAAATAATTCTATTTGTCCTGCCTCTGTCCGTACTAACGCCGGTGGACACGTGTCGGCTGCGTGTGCAACCTGTAAAAATCATACGCACCCAGCTACGTTTTACTCCTGGCTTCGCCATTTGCTTTCCTTAATTGGGAAAAAAAATACCTGCTCTGCCACAGTTAATAACTCTGCTACCCTCACGTTCTGTGACACATTAGCAGGAAAACAGCACAGTTATTAAACTTCTCATGTTCATAGAATATACGCAGTGCTGCCTTTTGGTGCAAAAAAACGGAAAATAATTCTATTTGTCCTGCCTCTGTCCGTACTAACGCCGGTGGACACGTGTCGGCTGCGTGTGCAACCTGTAAAAATCATACGCACCCAGCTACGTTTTACTCCTGGCTTCGCCATTTGCTTTTCTTAATTGGGAAAAAAAATACCTGCTCTGCCACAGTTAATAACTCTGCTACCCTCACGTTCTGTGACACATTAGCAGGAAAACAGCACAGTTATTAAACTTCTCATGTTCATAGAATATACGCAGTGCTGCCTTTTGGTGCAAAAAACCGGAAAATAATTCTATTTGTCCTGCCTCTGTCCGTACTAACGCCGGTGGACACGTGTCGGCTGCGTGTGCAACCTGTAAAAATCATACGCACCCAGCTACGTTTTACTCCTGGCTTCGCCATTTGCTTTCCTTAATCGGGAAAAAAAATACCTGCTCTGCCACAGTTAATAACTCTGCTACCCTCACGTTCTGTGACACATTAGCAGGAAAACAGCACAGTTATTAAACTTAGATTATTCATTCACTAGAGGCAGTGGGGCCTTTCGTTTTCAAAAAAGGGAAAAAATTATATTTGGCCTGCAGTCTTGCGCCAATTTATTAGCTGCCTGTGAAATCAAATCACTGGTAATACAGCATGCTGAGGGGTAGGGGTAGGCCTAGAGGACGTGGACGCGGCCGAGGACGCGGAGGGCCAAGTCAGGGTGTGGGCACAGGCCAAGCTCCTGATCCAGGTGTGTCGCAGCCGACTGCTGCGCGATTAGGAGAGAGGCACGTTTCTGGTGTCCCCACATTCATCGCCCAATTAATGGGTCCACGCGGGAGACGGTTATTAGAAAATGAGCAGTGTGAGCAGGTCCTGTCCTGGATGGCAGAAAGTGCTTCGAGCAACCTATCGTCTACCCGCAGTTCTGCGCCGTCCACTGCTGCCAATCCGAATCCTCTGTCTGCTGCTCCTCCTTCCTCCCAGCCTCCTCACTCCACTACAATAACACCTGCTCAGGAGCGGGAACACTCCCAGGAACTGTTCTCGGGCCCCTGCTTAGATTGGGCAGCAGCGGTTCCTCTCCCACCAGAGGAGTTTATCGTCACTGATGCCCAACCATTCGAAAGTTCCCGGGGTCCGGGGGAAGAGGCTGGGGACTTCCGCCAACTGTCTCAACAACTTTCTGTGGGTGAGGAGGACGATGACGATCAGACACAGTTGTCTTGCAGTGAGGTAGCAGTAAAGGCAGTAAGTCCGAGGGAGCAGCGCACAGAGGATTCGGAGGAAGAGCAGCAGGACGATGAGGTGACTGACCCCACCTGGTGTGCAACGCTTACTCAGGAGGACAGGTCTTCAGAGGGGGAGTCAAGGGCATCAGCAGGGCAGGTTGCAAGAGGCAGTGCGGTGGCCAGGGGTAGAGGCAGGGCCAGACCAAATAATCCACCAAGTGTTTCCCAAAGCGCCCCCTCGCGCCATGCCACCCTGCAGAGGCCGAGGTGCTCAAAGGTCTGGCAGTTTTTCACAGAGACGCCTGACGACCGACGAACAGTGGTGTGCAACCTTTGTCGCGCAAAACTCAGCCGGGGAGCCAACACCAACAGCCTCACCACCACCACCATGCGCAGACATATGATGGCCAAGCACCCCGCAAGGTGGGACGAAGGCCGTTCAGCGCCTCCGGTTTGCACCCCTGCCTCTCCCCCTGTGCCCCAACCTGCCACTGAGATGCAACCCCCCTCTCAGGACACAGGCACTACCGTCTCCTGGCCTGCACCCACACCCTCACCTCCGCTGTCCTCGGCCCCATCCAGCAGTGTAGTTCAGCGCACCGTCCAGCCATCGCTTGCGCAACTGTTGGAGCGCAAGCGCAAGTACGCCGCCACGCACCCGCACGCTCAAACGTTAACCGTCGCATAGCAAAATTCATCAGCCTTGAGATGCTGCCGTATAGGGTTGTGGAAACGGAGTCCTTCAAAAGTATCATGGAGGCGGCGGCCCCGCGCTACTCAGTTCCCAGTCGCCACTACTTTTCCCGATGTGCCGTCCCAGCCCTGCACGACCACGTCTCCCGCAACATTGTACGCGCCCTCACCAACGCGGTTACTGCCACGGTCCACTTAACTACGGACACGTGGACAAGCACAGGCGGGCAGGGCCACTACATCTCCCTGACGGCACATTGGGTGAATTTAGTGGAGGCTGGGACAGAGTCAGAGCCTGGGACCGCTCACGTCCTACCCACCCCCAGAATTGCGGGCCCCAGCTCGGTGGTGGTATCTGCGGAGGTGTATGCTTCCTCCACTAAAGCACCCTCCTCCTCCTCCTCCTCCTCCTCTGTCTCGCAATCAAGATGTGTTAGCAGCAGCATGTCACCAGCAGTCGGTGTCGCACGGTGTGGCAGCACAGCGGTGGGCAAGCGTCAGCAGGCCGTGCTGAAACTACTCAGCTTAGGCGATAAGAGGCACACGGCCCACGAACTGCTGCAGGGTCTGACACAGCAGACCGACCGCTGGCTTGCGCCGCTGAGCCTCCAACCGGGCATGGTCGTGTGTGACAACGGCCGTAACCTGGTGGCGGCTCTGCAGCTCGGCAGCCTCACGCACGTGCCATGCCTGGCCCACGTCTTTAATTTGGTGGTTCAGCGGTTTCTGAAAAGCTACCCACGCTTGTCAGACCTGCTCGTAAAGGCGCGCCGGCTCTGCGCACATTTTCGCAAGTCCCACACGGACGCTGCCACCCTGCGCACCCTGCAACATCACTTTAAGCTGCCAGTGCACCGACTGCTGTGCGACGTGCCCACACGGTGGAACTCTACGCTCCACATGTTGGCCAGGCTCTATGAACAACGTAGAGCTATAGTCGAATACCAACTCCAACATGGGCGGCGCAGTGGGAGTCAGCCTCCTCAATTCCTTTCAGAAGAGTGGGCCTGGTTGGCAGACATCTGCCATGTCCTTGGTAATTTTGAGGAGTCTACCCTGGTGGTGAGCGGCGATGCTACAATCATTAGCGTCACCATTCCTCTGCTATGCATCTTGAGAAATTCCCTGCAAACCATAAAGGCAGCTGCTTTGCGCTCGGAAACGGGGGCGGGGGAAGACAGTATGCCACTGGATAGTCAGGGCACCCTCCTGTCTATTTCTCAGCGCGTACAGGAGGAGGAGGAGGAGCATGAGGAGGATGAGGAGGAGGGGGAAGAGACAGCTTGGGCCGCTGCTGACGGTACACCGGCTGATTGCCTGTCATCCTTTCAGCGTGTATGGCCTGAGGAGGAGGAGGAGGAGGAGGATCCTGAAAGTGATCTTCCTAGTGAAGACAGCCATGTGTTGCGTACAGGTACCCTGGCACACATGGCTGACTTCATGTTAGGATGCCTTTCTCGTGACCCTCGCGTTGCACGCATTCTGGCCACGACGGATTACTGGGTGTACACACTGCTCGATCCACGGTATAAGGAGAACCTGCCCACTCTGATTCCCGAAGAGGAAAGGGGTTCGAGAGTGTTGCTATACCACAAGACCCTTGCGGACAAGCTGATGGTAAAATTCCCAGCCGACAGCGCTAGTGGCAGAAGGCGCAGTACCGAGGGCAAGGTAGCAGGGGATGTGCGTAGATCGAGCAGCATGTACATCCCAGGCAGTGCAACAGTCTTTAAGGGCCTGGCCAGCTTTATGGCTCCCCACCAAGACTGTGTCACCGCTCCCCAGTCACGGCTGAGTCGGCGGGAGCACTGTAAAAGGATGGTGAGGGAGTACGTAGCGGATCGCACGACCATCCTTGGTGACGCCTCTGCCCCCTACAACTACTGGGTGTCGAAGCTGGACACGTGGCCTGAACTAGCGCTGTATGCCCTGGAGGTGCTTGCTTGTCCTGCGGCTAGCGTCTTGTCGGAGAGGGTGTTTAGTGCGGCTGGGGGAATCATCACAGATAAGCGTAGCCGCTTGTCAACCGACAGTGCCGACAGGCTAACACTCATCAAGATGAACAAAGGCTGGATTTCCCCAGACTTCTGTTCTCCACCAGCGGACAGCAGCGATACGTAAGCAATACGTAGGCTGCACCCACGGATAGAAGCTACGTTCTCTCTCACCATCCAAAACGGGGACATTTCTGCCTCATCAATCTGTGTCTAATATTCCTCCTCCTCCTCCTGCTCCTCCTCCTGAAACCTCACGTAATCACGCTGAACGGGCAATTTTTCTTAGGGCCACAAGGCTCACTCAAATAATTTTTCTGAACAATTTTTATAAGTTTCAATGCGCTTAAAAGCATTGGAACTGTAACTTGAACCAATTTTTCGTTACACTGGGCTGCCTCCAGGCCTAGTTACCACTTAAGCCACATTAACCAAAGCGATTAATGGGTTTCACCTGCCCTCTTGGCTGGCCATGGCCAATTTTTGGGATGTACATTAGTACTGTTGATACAGCAATTTTTGTGGGCCCTCGCCTACAGTGTAATCAAATTAATTTTTAGCCCACCTGCATTCCAGCTGACATTACCTCAGCTGTGTTGGGCAATGCAATGGGATATTTTTGTGTACCGCCGGTGGGTTCCAGGGAGCAACCCATGCTGTAGGTGCACACAGAGTTTTTAACACATCTGTACACTTGTAGAGAACCCCAGTCTGACTGGGGCATGCAGTGTGGGCCGAAGCCCACCTGTATTACGCACGACATTACTACCTCAGCTGTGTTGGGCAATGCAATGGGATATTTTTGTGTACCGCCGGTGGGTTCGAGGGAGCCACCCATGCTGTAGGTGCACACGGAGTTTTTAACACATCTGTACACTTGTAAAGAACCCCAGTCTGACTGGGGCATGCAGTGTGGGCCGAAGCCCACCTGTATTACGCACGACATTACTACCTCAGCTGTGTTGGGCAATGCAATGGGATATTTCTATGTACCGCCGGTGGCTTCCTGGCACCCACCCAGGCAGTGGGTCCACAGGGAGTTTAACCTACATGTGTCCACTTCTAAAGAACCCCAGTCTGACTGGGGCATGCAGTGTGGGCCGAAGCCCACCTGCATTATGCACGACATTACTACCTCAGCTGTGTTGGGCAATGCAATGGGATATTTTTGTGTACCGCCGGTGGGTTCCAGGGAGTCACCCATGCTGTAGGTGCACACGGAGTTTTTAACACATCTGTACACTTGTAAAGAACCCCAGTCTGACTGGGGCATGCAGTGTGGGCCGAAGCCCACCTGTATTACGCACGACATTACTACCTCAGCTGTGTTGGGCAATGCAATGGGATATTTCTAT
The DNA here is from genome assembly GCF_035609145.1 of Eleutherodactylus coqui. Taxonomy (NCBI): domain Eukaryota; kingdom Metazoa; phylum Chordata; class Amphibia; order Anura; family Eleutherodactylidae; genus Eleutherodactylus; species Eleutherodactylus coqui. The sequence continues at coordinate 131,826,407 of NC_089841.1, forward strand.
GTACCGCCGGTGGCTTCCTGGCACCCACCCAGGCAGTGGGTCCACAGGGAGTTTAACCTACATGTGTCCACTTCTAAAGAACCCCAGTCTGACTGGGGCATGCAGTGTGGGCCGAAGCCCACCTGTATTACGCACGACATTACTACCTCAGCTGTGTTGGGCAATGCAATGGGATATTTCTATGTACCGCCGGTGGCTTCCTGGCACCCACCCATGCTGTCGGTCCACAGGGACTTCACAATAGGGAGTTGTACCTGTCTGTGTCTATGAATGAAAAAGCCCGTTCTAACTGGGGCATTCAGACACCTTGACAGAATGAATAGTGTGTGGCACATAGGTTCCCCATTGCTATGCCTACGTGTGCAGCTCCTGATGGCGGTGGCACAGGATTCTATTTCTCATTGCTTCTGTACAGCATTGTGGGCTATCGACCCGCCACTTTTAAAGAGGGTCGCTGCCTAGCCGTGCCAACCCTCTGCAGTGTGTGCCTGCGGTTCCTCCTCATGGCAGACGCACTTCTAAATAGACATGAGGGTGGTGTGGCATGAGGGCAGCTGAAGGCTGCGCAGGGACACTTTGGTGTGCGCTGTGGGGGGAGGGGGGGCGGTTGGTCAGCATGTAACCCAGGAGAAGTGGCAGCGGAGTGTCATCCAGGCAGTGATTGTGCTTTGTTGTAGCTAATGTGGTGCTTAGCAAAGGTATGCCATGCTAATGAGGGCTTTTCAGAAGTAAAAGTTGTTGGGAGGGGGGGGGCCCACTCTTGCCGGTATTGTGGCTTAATAGTGGGACCTGTGAACTTGAGATGCAGCCCAACATGTAGCCCCTCGCCTGCCCTATCAGTTTCTGTGTCATTCCCATCACTTTCTTGAATTGCCCAGATTTTCACACATGAAAACCTTAGCGAGCATCGGCGAAATACAAAAATGCTCTGGTCGCCCATTGACTTCAATGGGGTTCGTTGTTCGAAACGAACCCTCGAGCATCGCGGGAAGTTCGTTCCGAATAACGAGCACCCGAACATTTTGGTGTTCGCTCATCTCTAATAAGTAGCCTTCCTAGTAGTTACTAGCCACTAGAGCTAATGCCATGACTCGTGTCTATGACTTTCCTCCACTACCTACAAGTGTAAACAGTTGTCGAAAAAGTTCTTAGTTGATCATATATACTGCATATATACCATTGGGTTTCTGTGCCAGTCAAAAAAAGAGCCTAGGTCATCAATAGAAATAGCCCAGAAAGCCCCTTTGAGCCATTTTGGTGCTGTGATTCTGCAGCCTATTTTATATCGTTCTGTATTGTTTAATATTTACTTGGCATTTGTTGTGAAATTGTAAAATAAATTGTCTCCTTCTTGCGAATGGTGTGAACAAAACTTAAATTTCGTAATTCATTACTTTTATGAGCGTCCATTATTTTATTGCCATTAAGGGAACAGATGTTAGAGGCTCTGAGCAAATGTTCTTGTTTGTAAATATCCGTCTCCTGACTACATTGTGTTTAAATTTCAATTGTTTTCAATAATGGAGAAAATCTGAGACGATGTAACATGCAAAATAAGGAATTATAGATCAGAATGCAAGAAAGACATGACAGTCATTTGCAATTTGCACATGTGTATACACCAATTCAGACTGAGTTTGTTTCACCAGAGTTAAGGCACTTTTACACGTAACAATCGCTCAAAATTTGTTCAAGCAGCCGAAAATTAGTGCTAATTATTACATGTAAACACGGAAACCGCACACTTTTCATTTGAACGATGATTTTATGGTTAACTTAAAACCCAGCTAGTGAGAGCTAAAGCAAACACATTTATCTCTCAATAGACCGAAGGCTGTTATTTCCCTGATGTTGGCAGATAACATTGTGAGAGAACAATGCAGCTGTGTGCACAGCTGGGCATGTGATTAATCACATGCTGGGCTCTGCAAACAGCTCATGGAGGCGCTTTTAACATGCAAATGAAAATGATAAAGTGGTAATGGCCATTAACATTTTATGCAAAAAGATAGCTAAATCATTCAGTCCTTTGAAAGATTATCTTTGCATGTAAATGGGCCTTAACATGTTGGACTTTTTAATCACAATTTTACTTTGATTCACTTTTAAAGTTAGTTACCTCATTGACTAGTTTACTGAAATAAAAGATTTTAGATTAAAGATTTGTCTCCAGTAGATAAACCTTGGATAGAAACGTTTGAAAGGTATTCCATAAGAAACAGCTCAGCAGGTGCTATTGCATAACATTATAAGAACGCTAAACCTAGAAATTAATGCTAAAAGTAAGCAGCAGATAATCTTGCCCTCTGTGTTTGTCAGTTTCCAGGATTTTCTCCATGTTCCTGAAACAAATACGGGGTTAATTTACTGCTGATCTGTTTTATTTTCATTGGGGTGCAACTGAATTGAGTGAGGCTTAATCAAGGGGACAGACTACAGTACTGTGCAAAAGTTTTAGGCAGGTGTATGAAACATGCTTCAAAATAAGAATGATTTAAAAAATAGAAGTGTTAAAGGGGTTGTCTCGCAGCAGCAAGTGGGGTTATACACTTCTGTATGGCCATATTAATGCACTTTGTAATGTACATCGTGCATTAATTATGAGCCATACAGAAGTTATTCACTTACCTTCCCTGCGCTGGCGTCCCCGTCTCCATGGCTCCGTCTAACTTCAGCGTCTAATCGCCCGATTAGACGCGCTTGCGCAGAAGGGTCTTCTGCCTTCGGGTCTGTCCGGCAGCAGTGGCGTTCTGGCTCCGCCCCCTTCTACGCGTCATCGCGTAGCCCCGTCACGTGTGCCGATTCCAGCCAATCAGGAGGCTGGAATCGGCACACGTGACAGGGCAGAGCTACGCGATGATGCGTAGAAGGGGGCGGAGCCAGAACGCCACTGCTGCCGGACAGACCCGAAGGCAGAAGACCCTACTGCGCAAGCGCGTCTAATCGGGCGATTAGACGCTGAAGTTAGACGGAGCCATGGAGACGGGGACGCCAGCGCAGGGAAGGTAAGTGAATAACTTCTGTATGGCTCATATTTAATGCACGATGTATATTACAAAGTGCATTAATATGGCCATACAGAAGTGTATAACCCCACTTGCTTTTGCGAGACAACCCCTTTAATAGTTTTTTGTCAGTTAACAAAATGCAATGTGAATGAACAAAAGAGGAATCTAAATCAAATCAATATTTGGCACGACCACTTTTTGCCTTCAAAACATCATCAGTTCTTCTAGGTACACTTGCACAAAGTCAAGGATTTTGTAGGATTACATTCAGGTGTATGATTAACCAATTATACCAAACAGGTGATAATGATAAGCATTTTTATATGTAGGTTGAAACACAGTCATTAACTGAAATGTAAACAACTGTGTAGGCAGCTTAAAACTGGATGAGGAACAGCCAAACTCTGCTACAAAGGTGAGGTTGTGGAAGACAGTTTCATGTCACAGGTCATACACCGCGGCAAGACTGAGTGAAGTAACAAGACATAGGGTAGTTATTCTGCATCAACAAAGTTTGTCCCAGGCAAAGATTTTAAAGCAGAAGTGCTATGGACTGATGAGTCAAAGTTTGAAATATTTGGCTACAACAGAAGGCAGTTTGAGAGTGGTACAGTAATGGGTGTCTGCAGGCCACAGTGAAGCATGGTGGAGGTTCCTTACATGTGTGGCTCTGTATTTCAGCAAATGGAGTTGGCAATTTGGACAGTATTAATGGTGCCTGATTGGCTCCAAATTTATTCTGCAGCAGGACGTTGATCCCAAACATCCAGCCAATGTGATCTATATTCAGTGTAACGAAGAACACGGAGCCCTGGAAGTGATGATTTGCCCTCCACAGAGACCCGATCTCCACCTAATGGAGTATGTTTGCTATTACATAAAGAGACTGATGGATTTGAGCAAGTCTACATCCACAGAAGATCTGTGCTTGGTTCTACAAGATGTTTGGAGCAACCTCCCTTTTGAGTTCCTTCAGAAACTGCGTGCAAGCCTACCTAGAATAATTTATGCTGTTTGGAAGACAAAGGGTGGTCACACCATCTATGGATTTGACTTACATTTTTCTTTTGTTCATTCACTTTGCATTTCGTTAAGTGATAAAAATAAACGATTAACACGTCTTCTATTTTTGGAAACATTCTTACTTTGCAGCATTTTTACCACCCCTGCCTAAAACTTTTGCACAGTACTATTTGTGTCCTGCTACAGCCAAGGAACAGGGAAAGGCTCCTGCTGCAGGCATTGTCTCAGACACAGGATTGTGCGGAGGAGGAAGAAGGGGGACATGGCGGAGCTCCTGGGACACAAAGAGATTTGTTTTTATATTTCTCAGTTCTAATTCCAAATAAGACATAATAGAATCAAAGTAGATGCAGAGATTAAGGGAGGAGTTGCTGGGAAATTGTTTTTTGTGCAATTTCAATGTTTATTGTTCCTTTGATGGGACCTTGAAACCCCATTCTGGGCACCTGTGCATATGTGGTGGAAGGAACTATGGGTTGTATAGTGTACATACTTATGAAATTACTCCGAAATTCAAAGTTCTGTTGATCGTCATTGCAAACACTTGTCAGTTTCCAATACAATGTATTTACAAAAGTAGCAGTCAATGCAGATAAATTCTATTTGTCAACTAAGAAATGATGGTAACATCAAATCTCTCCTGTTACAGTTCTTTTGTATTCTAAACTGATGTAATGCATGGTATTTATTGAACTGGATGATTTTAAAGGGATTGTCTCAACAAAAACTCTTTTCTAGTTTTACATGGTGCCCCTTCAACTCCATGGCTGGGTTGAGTCTGACAAAACAGGTGCCACTCTAACTATCAGATGGGAGTTTCAAGTACAGGACATTCCCATATGTCTGCCACGTGTTTTGTAAAGGTGTAAAAATGGGGCTTGTTTTCTTGAGACAACCACTTTAAACTTTTTCATTTGGGAATGTTGCAAAACCTGTGCTACCCTGTGCACGGCCTACGCTGCTATATGGAAATAATAGACAACATATCAACTATCAGTAAAATACTCCAACATCAAAATGCAAATATAATATGCGATGAAATGTAACATCATGCAGCAGAGAAATGAAATTACAGCCCAGATATGGAAGAACCCACAACTACGCAATTAAATGTATTCATGTGTTCTCCCGAAATCATAAAATGTACAGCATCACAAAGATGCATATGGTGCTTGAAAATAAATCTTTTTACCATAAAATTCATAATATTCTATTTTAAATGCAAAGATACAAGAAATAGATAGAGGACAAATGCTAAAAAATCTATCACTGATCTGCTATGATTCAATAGAGAGGAACCATGAAAATGTATATTCACACAAAGCAACAGAATCCAATCCTAGGTCATTTGTTTATTTAAAGGGCTTTCCAGCACTAAAGGGCTGATGACATATCCTCAAGATAGCTCAACAATAGTTGATTGGTAGGAGTCTACCAATTAGTATCCCCTCGGATTGAGAGGCCGGGGCTCTCGTTGGAGTACTCCGGCCTGTTCTCAGCTTGCAGAAGCAGAGGCTTTTGAAATATGAAAAACAGAATAGGAAAATGCTTAATGCTGCAAACAAGGCATTTGCACCACTTGGTCTCACTTTAATTTTGCAGCGCCCGGAGGCAGCGCCCATTAGCACTTTGGTTTTGAGTTATGGCAGGACATATTTCATTGATTTAAAAAGTTATCACCCATGACTGATCCAAACATGGGGAACCGCTTACTTAAAATTTGTTGGGTGCGTCAAGCGTTCTATAAGCCTATACTCGGGTAAGATCTATTGACTAATCTGCTCCCCTATGTCAAGTATCATTGAGCGAGCTAAATTCAGTTTGCCACACCTTCTGTAAGGGCTCTTTCCCACAAGCGTGGGTGTTTTTACATGTGCCCGCCGGCGCCGTAAAAACGCACAAATCTAACATTTGTACACACGTTCAGATGGCACGGGCCCGGTGCATATATGCTGAGGCCGCAATGCTGTTGCCTCCCTTTCCTTCCCCCTTGCCCACTCATCTCCTCTCTCCTTCCCTCTGGCTGTTTGCAATTCGAGTAGGCAGGGCAGGAGCGGAGCTAAGCACCTGGCCCTTCCCTGGCCTGCAGCCAGCATGTGAGGGGGCGGAGCTAAGCTCCACCCTACCCCCTCCCATTGCAAAGAGCCGGATGGGAGGAGAGAGGAGGAGAGAAGGGGAGGGAGTTTAGTAGTCACACTGCTAAACTGCCTCCCACCTCCCTTTTCCAGCCGCTGTCATTGGCTCCCATAGGACAACGTATTCCGGGCACAAAGATAGTTCCAGGAATATCTTTGCTGTCCAGCATAAAAGCGCCTGGCGCTACATTTTCTGTCCGGGCGCTTTTATGCCACAAGAATACGCCTGTATGATCTGATGCATTGGAATCCAATGCATCAGATGGTAGTGTATATCAGCCGACCATGCAAACGGCAGCCAATATACGCTCATGTGAATAAGCCCTAAAATTGACTATTTTTGTTGTTTCTGCCTTTTGGGTCGCCCCTGATCAGGCTGCAAGGAATGTTAGTTGGGAAACACTGCTGTATACACTGTATATATCTTTTCTAGTTAATGAAGTGTAGTGAACAAGGTAAGTTCAAATGAGCTTTAATAGGAATCTTCCTCCTTTTTTTAATAACTGTAATGATTGCACGTATTGTGATGCCTATTGCACATAATGCCCATTCCGGTATATACAATATTTCATAAGCATAAATATTGTATGTTAGTTCTCTAACTCACAATTAATACCTCTATTTTATATAATCCAGACTTTATTAACTAGACTTATAAAACAATGGAAAAAAATAAGAACCGTGTATTCTGGCAAGATGCTACTAAACTAACGTCCCTAAACGATTCAAATATGAATTGCAAATTATTTTTGATGCCACTGCATGTCATGAGAGGCTGGGGCTTAGATTGTCTAATTACAAATATAGCTTTTTATTAGTCTGTCACTCACTCCTGCCTTGTTTCGGCAAAACCACTCAGATAAATGTAGCATATGCTCTGTTGGATGGCTTTAGGCCAAAATCTCATGCAATGAGGTGGATACATAAGACAGGTGGTACTCATAGGGCTGGCAACATTTGACTGCAGAAGACTGATACTTTTTTGCAACTCAATGAAGGTGCAGTGAAACTCAGTGATATCTTATATCATTTACCCTCTTGCTTTATCCACAGGCACGGCTGGCATCCATTTTCATTAATGGATATTCATAAAAAAGTAGTGAACAAAGACTCGGAGAGCATGGGAAAGCAGTAGACAAGTCTTCAAGTCAAATACTACCATTTGGCCTCATTAGAAACAGTTGAATTGTTCTTGAAGACAAGTGTCACTTCCCAATTTGTTCCCACTCTGTTTTGAGTCTGTATCTAAGGTCTATTAGCTATATTGCTCCAATGTTTTCCCATTCTGCCTCTATATACTAGTATTCTCACATGTTGATGTCCAGAAGAGAAGCAGTGATACTTGAAGGGGTTGTACCAAGATTTCAATGTATCCCTTATCCTTGCTGTTTGTGGGGGTCTCACCGCTGAGGCCCCTGCTGATCTCGAGAATGGGGGTCCCGTATCCCCCTTTCTTCCCACTATTGGATTATTGCACCCCTGGCAGTGAGTGGGAGACTAAATGGAGTGCTGGTTGCACAAGCGCACTGGCGGTCCATTCACTTTTAATGGGACTGCTGAGATACCTAAGCAGCAAGTGTTCGGGTATTTCTGTCAGCCCCATTGAAATGAATGGAGCGCCAACCATACATGCTCGACCAGCACTCCATTCATTCTGATGTCATTATGGGGGGAGAAGAGACCCCTGCATTGTCAGGCAGAGGGACACATGGGACTCCTGTTCTTGAGATCAACAGGGGTCTCAATGGTGAGACCCCCACCAACCAGCAAGTTTAAAGGGGTTGTCCACTCTGTACTGCTTTTTAGAGTTTTTATTTATTTAGTTACAGAATAGGAAATCATACAATTTTCTAATGTACATATATTTAAAATTCTGCTCACATCCCATGGACAGTATTACCACCTACAGCGCCATCGCGCCTGTCAGTGTCTGCGCAGGAGCAGCTGTTATATTCCCCCCCCCCCCCCCCCATCACCTCTGTGTAGTGTTTTTCTTTCCAGTTGACTTTATTAGCAACAACATGACAACTACAACCGGCATACAGTTATGTCTGGGTTTTCTATAACAGCTGTTGTTAATAAGGTGAAATGCTCCAAAAAAACCCACAACTGTCTGCAGGTAGTGTTGTCATGTTGTTGCTAGTAAAGTCAGCTGGAAAGAAAAATTCTACTTGGAGGAGATGTGGGAAAAATATAAGAGCTGCTCCTGCGCAGACACTGACAGGTGCGATGGCGCTGCAGGTGGTAATGCTGTGAGTTCTGCTCCTCAGTAAACTACTATTCATCTATTAGATACCTGATCAGAGGGAGTTGAACACCAGGGGTCTCATGACTGACGGCTATTACTATGGAAAGACTTGGGCTATGCCATTCTACTTAAATAAGAAAGAGCTAAGAGCAGAAAGCAGAATTTTAGTAGAGAGCAGACAACCCCTTCAAGTATTACTGTTTCTCTTCTGGACATTGATATTTGAGAATACTACTGTATACAGGCAGAAAGGAAAGCATATGTCCATCTTTGAACACCATTATACGGTTTATCTTATGAATACATACTATATAATGGACATAAAAATTAGCATTTTCTAGATAACTTACTTTTCCAAGCCGCATGCAAATTACCAGTGAGTGGGCCAATGAGCGGGCTGGACGGTCTCAGGTAGGCTGACCAGTTCATCTCTGCTGACCTGCATACCTCCTCAAACACCTCCCCTCTCTGCTACAGGAACATGGCACTGCCATGATGCGGTGTCTACTGTGATGCCACTGATCATAGGACCGGAAGTAGGAGAAAACATCACATGCAGAATTGAGTCTGCTGAATCTGCCCAAAACAGGAATAGATGAAATGCGCACGTGCAGGTCCTAGAGCTCACGGTGCATGTGCAAATGTTTGATCGCCATGATGATGATGTGGAGGATCTCATTATGTCATTATAGCAGAGAGGGGCCATATTTGTGGAGGTGTGCAGACCAACACAGATGGTCCAGCCAGTGCGCCAGAGATCGACCCACTCACAAGATGACTTTCCGGTAATTTGCATGTGGTTTGGGAAATATAAAAACCTTCACTTTAACCCGTTAGTGACCGGGCTTTTTTCCATTTTTGTTTTTTCCTACTCCCTTTTGAAAAATCGTAGCTCCTTTATTTATCCATCGAAGTCTCTGTATGAGGGCTTGTTTTTTGCGGGACGAGTTGTATTTTTCAATGGCACTATTTATTGTACCATATAATGTACTGAAAAACTTTTTAAAAATTCTTAGCGGAGCGAAATGGAAAAAAAAACGACATTCCACCATCTTTCGGTGCGTCCTGTTTCTACGACGCACAAACTGCAACAAAAACGACCTGATATTTTTAGTCTATGGGTCAGTACGATTACTATACCAAACCTATATAGTATTGTTTTTGCTGTAGTACTAGTATTTTTTTTTTAAGATATTAAATTTTTTTTCAATTATTTTTTTCGGTCATTTTGTGCGCGCGATAACTTTTTTATTTTTCCATCGACGTAGTTGAGCAAGGGCTCATTTTTTGTGGGATGTCCTGTAGTTTCCGATTTGATCGCTTTTTATTGCGTTTTTCCTGGGAGACAGGGTAACTAAAAAAATGCATTTCTGGCGTTCTTTATTTTTTTTTTCGGACGATGTTCACCGTGCAGAAAAAATAATGCACTACTTTGATAGATCGGACTTTTACGGACGCGGCGATATCAAATACATATTTTTATTTTATGATTTAGATTTTTTAATAATAGATATGGCAAAAGGGGGGTGATTTAAACTTTTATAACTTTTTTTTTTTTTTACAATTTAAAAAACGTTATTGATCTTTTTTTTTACTTTACTTTGAAGTCCCCCTGGGGGACTTTAACATGCGATGCTTTAATCGCTCCTGCAGTATGACGTAATGCTATAGCATTACATCATACTGCTTTTTTACATGCAGTCTTTCAAGCCACCCTGTGTGGATGGCTTGATAGGCAGTCTGCTAAGGCAGCCCTGGGGCCATTCATTAGGCCCCCGGCTGCCATGACACCTGCACGGATCCCCCGATCTCACCGCGGGGGGGCCGTGCGGGACCCCCGAACAGCGTTCGGGGGATTTAAATGCCGCTGTGCAGAATTGACAGCGGCATTTAAAGGGTTAATAGCCGCGATCGGCCGAGCGCGGCTATTGCCCGCGGGTGTCAGCTGTAATAAACAGCTGACGCCCGCGCTGTATGGAGAAAGATAGCGGCGCTACCTCCCCCCATACACGTCCTGCAGCTGCAGGACGTAAAAACACTATGGCCTGGTCGTTAAGGGGTTAAAGTTATGCCATGCTCAGGATTTCTAAGAGATTAATTGTGGAAATGTACATGACATCATGGGCTTAACGATTCTGAAAGTTTAAGAGCTGCAAACCTGATGATAGAGTCCATTTAATATCATCTCCGCTCAGAGGCGTAACTTGAACTTTTGGACTCAGTGCAAAATCTGTAACAGTGCCCACCATATGCCATGTATAATACTGGCACCTTCTTATGTGGAAGAGGGATCTTCGGGCCCACTAAGGCTCCAGGGCCCGGTAGTGACTGCTACCTCTGCATCCACTATAGCTTCACCCATGCCTCTACTGTTGTGTAAATCCCAGCTTGACATATTAAGAAAATGAACATATTTATAGTACTGTTGTTGGTATAGTAAAATAAACAGATAATGAAGTGAGATGATGGCCTCTGCCTCTATGAAATGTCTGTTGGCATATACACAGTAGTTATGCCCCATGACATCTGGCTGAGTTTGGCATTTTTGCTCATAAGTATACTATTGGTATCCAAATTGGTCATAGATGCAGCTGCTTACTGCTCGCCTTAGGCAGCTCTGTCTGTACATCACGAGGTACCTTCCTTCATATGACCTTTCAAGAGCCGAATTCACTAAATAATTTTAATGATGGAGTCTTATGTAACTTAGTCTGTATGCTGACTGCAGCCACCCTGTAAGACTATTCTGCTTGCACTGTATACCTAGCGCTGATATATCCTTTATGTAGCCTGCGGTAGGCTTGGAATGAGAGGTGCATATTGAAAAAGGCTGAATTTCTGAGGCTACAATATAACTAAGCTTCTGGCCTTGATCTTTGGTTGTCTGTGCATGTGTTGATTGACTAAATATGGATATGCTTTATTCCATGCTGTTTGATCTGTTCTGCTTTGAGTAAACATAGTTAACTATATAAATATATTCAAGTATTGGCCGTTCTGACAGAATAGATAGATAGATAGATAGATAGATAGGCAGGCTGACCCCAAAATGTATTTACACATTGCTAGAAGCTAAAGTCACTAGATTGCAATGACTTACTTTGGCCACATCCTGCGTACAAACTCACTACAGAAGTCAATAATGTTGGGACTGACCAGTGGAACTAGAAGAAAGGGCCGACAAAGAACACGCTGGCTCAGCACCATCATAATGGATACCAATTTGTGCATCAAGCAGTTAAAAGAAGCAGTGCTCAACAGGGAAGCATGGAGAATGTTCGCCTGTAAACTCACCCATAGTCGGACTCGACTAAATGGACAGATTGATTGAGTGGTTATGTATGCCTTTTTTTAAAATCTGAATTGAATTATGTCCGCAATTTGTAGTATTATCTTGACCCTAAAGATGTCAGTAGTCACATGATTAATAAAGCCACCATATGGCCATCAGGAAAGTCACATAAAATAGCGTAGGCACACAGAACAATCCCTGTGGACGCTGTAGCTAGTGTTGTGCGCTCAGTAGTTTGCTAATATCAGAAGTGTTTGGATGTTAATTGGAACCATTTTAGGCACCTAACATGATTGTAGAAGTCAAACATGACTTATGATCCATTTACACAGGATGAGCTGTTGGGCAAACGATGCCCGAAACTTGTCCCAGTGATGCTCGCTGCAGTACTGTTACACAGGAGGAAGTAACGCTGGCATCGCTCACAGCGCGGCCAGCATGGAGGCGGGGCGGCCGGGCAGCGTTCTCCCCGTGCCCGCCTCCATTCACTGTAGGCAGGCAGTCATTCAAAAGTGAACGACTGCTGTTTACATATGCAGAAAGCTGAACGACTTAAAAATTCTCATACATTTGCTGCATGCATTTACCGGGGTCGATTATCATTCAAATTCCCGCTGAATCGTGGGAATTTGGACGATTCTGAACGATAATTGTCCCATGTAATAAGGCCATTACAGCTATCCTTTGATGTCTATGTAAATCTAGTAATTAAACTTTTATGCAGAGGTTTTTCATGTTGGAGTGTGTATACATTTTGTGGACCCTGTATATGCACTATATATATATATTTCATGGGAAAACACTGATAACCTAATTATAGAACTTGATCAATTAACATTTCATTTACGCTATATGCATGGAAAAATACATAGATGATATTCAAAGGCGTAGCTAAGGGTTCATGGGCCCAGATGCAAAAGTTCAGCATGATTGGATATTCCACAACTTTCCTATGTATTATTGAGTCTCTTAACAAGCCCATCAATGCAACACTAGCAGGTGGGAACATTTCTAGAATATTAAGATTAGGCAGAGGCAGAGGCTAAATATAGAGGACCACAATGCAAAATCTATAGCATGGCCCCCCAACCCTTTTGTAATACTGGTGTTTTGTTATATGATAGAGGGGTCCTTAGGCCCCTAAGGCTCCAGGGCTCGGTAGCGACTGCTACCTCTGCACCCCATAAAGCTATGCCCCTGATAGGATTAGGAGGTTGTGATGGTATTTTGATTGTTGAGCAGTTCAGAATGGTAGGTCACCTTAAAGGGTTGTTCTTGAATGCCATTAAATCGTTGCCATCTTTGTAGATCCGAGCGGGTAGGAGGCTACTGGCCAAGGAGGAGTTAATGCTATACAATGCTGTATATAACCAGGCAGGGGCATAACTATAGAGGGTACAGGGGATGCGGTTGCACCTGGGCCCAGGAGCCTTAGGGGGCCCATAAGGCCTCTCTTCTCCATATAGGGAGCCCAGTACTATGAATAAAGCATTATAGTTGGGGACCTGTTACAGATTTTGCATTGGGGCCCAGAAGCTTCAAGTTACGCCTCTGTAATCAGGGATTCTGTCACCCAGAATTTGTTAAAGGGGTTTTGCATCTGAAAAAGTGATGGCATAATAATAGGATAGCCACCACTTTCTGACTGGTGGGCATCTGACCGAACACAAAGTAACCAAAGTCATTTGAATGAAGCTGTGTTGTAGTTTCATGCACAGGAGGTCGCCGGGAGCTTTACTGTGTAGGAAAAACGTCATTCTTAGGATCAGTGGGTGCAGTGGCAGTTGGTCAGAAAGTCATGGCCCTTTAACTGTTTTGGAGAAATTATAATAAAATCTATCTATCTATCTCCTATCTATCTATCTATCTATCTATCTATCTATCTATCTATCTATCTATCTATCTATCTATCTATCTATCTATCTATCTATCTATCCATCTATCTATCTATCTATCTATCTATCTATCTATCTATCTATCTATCTATCTCATATCCATCTATCTATCTATCTATCTATCTATCTATCTATCTATCTATCTCATATCTATCTATCTATCTATCTATCTATCTCATATCTATCTATCTATCTATCTCATATCTATCTATCTCATATCTATCTATCTCCTATCTATCTATCTATCTATCTATCTATCTATCTATCTCATATCTATCTCATATCTATCTATCTATCTCATATCTATCTATCTATCTATCTATCTATCTATCTATCTATCTATCTATCTATCTATCCATATCTACCTATCCATATCTAGCTATCCATATCTATCTATCTATCTATCTATCTATCTATCTATCTATCTATCTATCTATCTATCTATCTATATCTATCTATCTGTATCTATCTATCTGTATCTATCTATCTGTATCTATCTATCTGTATCTATCTGTATCTATCTATCTGTATCTATCTGTATCTATCTATCTGTATCTATCTATCTATCTATCTATCTATCTATCTATCTATCTATCTATCTTTCTATCATTTTGAAGCTTTTTTTCTCAACAAGTTTGACCACTGTACCCCTATAAATTTATGTACAAAGATAAAATACTAATAAAATGTATATGGATGCAGTCCTGCCATTTGATGATCCTGTCATTTTGCTGTGCAGGGAACGGTAATGATTTTTAATACATTATGCAAACATCGTGCCATGCCACCAACTTTAACCTCCAGCACAAACAGCTGATGTAGAAATATTCTGCTTTCTAAAGACGCAGAAATGAGAAGGATAACTATCTTTAATAAGCAGTACAGCATTTCAGGACATTGAAAAACAGTCCTAATGTCTTGTATCTGAATCATTACACATAGAAAAAAATAGCTAAATGAAAGTTTTCCTTTAATTATTCATTGACTTGTGAACTTGTAGATAAAATTAATTAAGGCTTATGTGTTTCAGCCAGCTCTGTGCATGAGTAGATATGCCAATTCTTGATGATCTTGATAAGGACTTTAAAGGACATAATTGTAATCTAAGATATGTTTACAATGTTGTCATACTGCCGTTTTATTCATTCTCTTTCGATCAGTTGAAGGAGCGCAGAGTGGTGGCAAAGCATTAAAAAAAACATGCTCACGTCACACAATCCCCCATCACTCCTGTTCCACGGGTTATGCATCTCCACTACTCTGTACTTCCTGCTGCAGCGATGGTGTCACCAATGCCAAGGACATAAGACTGTTGCGGTCAATCACTTTAGTCACATGTCCCTGTGTCAAGACATTATCACTGCTGCAGCAGGGGCTAAAGAGCAATGGGGGACCGCCATAATAGAAGGGATAAGGGCGAGTAGGACTTTTTATGCTTCGCCACAATTTTGGCTGCTTTGGATACATTTTTTCAGCCTGGATAATTCCTTTAAATCAGAAAATCTGAAAGAAAGTCCAGGAGTACATACAGAAAAAGGGGAAGTAAAATAGCCACAGATTTTGCTGCACATAAAATTAACTACAAAATGCCCATGTGTAGCATGCAGATTTGGCCAAGGACTTTGTTGCAGATCTGCAGCAGATTTGACTCTTTGTATTGCAAGGGGATAAAATCCATAGTAGACATAGGCAGTAAATGCATAACATTTAGGACATGCTGAGGCTCTCAAACATCCGCAGAATGCCCTAAAAACTGTGTTGAATTTTCTTTGTTGCACATGAAAGAATAATGAATGGATTTTTAGTATATCTGAAGTCCCCTCTACTAGAGAAGCTTCCCTCTGCCAAAAGCCTAAAGACTTAACTTTAAAGCATACCTAACTTTTCAGAATAAGCTGCAATGTGTGTACATGAGGAATAGCACTCATTCTGGCCATTCTATTGCTTTATTCTGTATTTTGCTAATGTTTTCACCTGCAGGGTGTATATCTGATTCTCCATTCCTTCAGGATTAGTGGAAGGAGCTGATGCAGCGCGGTGTGTTCTATAGACTGTACACATAGAACTACAGAGATTCTGCTCTGTTGCTGTCTGTAACATACACACATACATAAATGGATTATGTAGGAGTATATAGCAAGCTTTAGTAGTGTAGATGTTTGTAAACAACAGCAACCAGTGATATATCAGGTCGTATACGATTCAGCACTTCTGTTTGTTACTCTCACTGTCAAAGGGATATGCAGCAGCTTTCGCCAGCACCACAGCTCAAACGCATCAATCCTCCTTCTATCAGCTTTTTTCACAGTTCAGCTTTCACATCCATACATGGCTATGGGGAAAACGGTGGTTTGCACTATCCTGCATTTAGTTGCTATACCGATATCCCTACTGTTCCAGGTTTTGTCCATGTTTAGCAAGGCACTTTGCCCCAATGCTATTCTATGTTTTATCTCTGGCATAGATTCTCCAACCTGGTCAATTTTTGAGCCAAGGAGGATGAAGTCTCGCATGTATTCTATGACCTCATTGTCGATTTTGATTTGAATTTGGCCAGTTTTTGCAGTTGGCATAATTTTTCTCTTCTTTAAATTCAAGTAGAGGCCGAATTTCCACTTTCAATTTTAGTCTTACATATCAGCTGATTCCGACCTGCTTCTGTTTTTGCCAGCAGAGTTGCGTCATCTGCGTAAGATTGTTGATGTTTCTGCCACCTGTTTCCACTCCTATTGCCAATTCATCTAGGTCCATTTTCCGCATGATCACTACCGCATATAGGTAAAACAAGAAGGGTGAGAAGATGCAGCCCTATCGGATGCCTTTGCCGATCCAAAACCAATCTGTGACTCCATACTGTTTTCTCACAGTGACTTCTTGATTGGTATAAAGTTATTTTATTACCTTCACTAGATGTGCTGCTACCCCCAGCTCTTGTAGGACGTGCCACAGTCTGTCATGGTCCTCGCAGTCAAAGGCCTTGCTGTAGTTGATGAAGCACATGTAGATATTCTTTTGGTATTCTTAAGCTTTTTCTATTGTCCATCGCAGGTTTGCAATATGTTCGCGTGTGCTGCATCCTCACCAGAATCCTGCCTGTGCATCAGGGAGTGCCGCTTCGATTACTGATCTCAGTCTTTCCTGTATAATCCTAAGAAGGATCTTACTTGCATGGGGAATGAGGGCTATTGTACGGTAGTTGGAGCAATTCTGAGAGTCGCCTTTCTTTAGTAGAGGGATGAAGACAAATCTTTTCCAGTCCTGTAGCCATTGTGTGGATGCCCATACTGTCTGGCACAGCGCTGAAAAAGAGGGTCAACAAAAACAATATGTATCAACAATAACTTTAAAAGTACAAACACCTTAGCTCAATCAGCAACCAAGCTAAAACGCAAGAGTTAAAATCCTTCAAAACTGGATTCCTCCTCCTCATCTGTATGTCCAAACAGAGCTTCAGCTTTAGCTGGTGTGAGGTTATCAGCATAGACTTTGTCACCATCATTGAGTTCGCAGTCATCACCATCACTGCTGTCATTCTCATACAAAGCGCTGTCTTCACTGCCATCTATAGCATTACTAATGCCACATTTCTTGAAGGCGCGTTGCACCATGTCTTCTGGAATCTCTTCCCATACATCACAAACCCACTTTGCTATCACTTTTATGTCAGGCTTCATCAGATTTCCAACTTTTGCCAGTCGGGCTTGACCAGATGACATCCATTCATGCCACATCTTTTGCACACAGTCTTTTCGCACTTTTGTTCTTTGCCGCAAACATAGGGCAAACCTATTCATGAAGTGGGTACATTCTGCTGACGCAACAAAATTTTCAATGCCTGGTGCTTTTGATTTGTCATCCTTAGTCATTTGAAAGGGCACGTAAGCAAATTCCCATGCATGTTACGCAGTAACCATTTTGATGACGCTTTATAACCCATTTATGCAATTCAGTCTCTAGAGCCCCATATGAAGTTGTTAAACCACGTCAAGGTTTTTTGCCTTTGGAATCTTTTCCAAGTCAGCTTTCATTTTCTGCCACTCCCTCACTTATTTTTCGTCAACACAAAATTCCCTAGTTGCAATACTGTTATTGCTTTCTTCTTCTCTTGACGCAAGCTTAAGTTTGAAACCAGCTTTGTATGACCTGCGGTTTTGTTTTGGTCCAGGATTAGAAGTATTGGGATCCATTTCTAACAGGATAAAATAATATAAAATAAAATAAAAGCTTGAGAAGTGCTAGCGCAACACATGCAGTCACATAGTGCATACACAACGCAGCGTGTATATTATGAGCCCTAACACAGGCTGCTCTATGCAAGCATAGTCAACACTGGGCCCAGATAGGGGTTAATAAGAAAATAAAAAATAAAATATAGCAGACTGAGTACTGTAAATAAACGTACTGTATATCCAAGACCAAAGATATACCGGTACTTGTATTGAGCAATACTTGGGTGGAGCAAGGGGGCGTGACCAAGCACAGGTAAGACTGTAAAGCCTACGTCATTGGTCACAGTCCTGGAGAAGAGCAGAAAAAGAAGAGCGACTGCATCTGACATTCATCTGACAAGGATGCGGTGTGCTCCAGGTACCAGCACACAGAAGCGGGCAGGTGTTTGCTCAGTATGGCATTGACAACACAGAGGCAGCTGGTATGCAGGAGAAAAGAAGAGCAGTGATATTAGCAGTCAACGGACCACCCACAGAGGCTGCAGGAGCCCGCAGATGAGCGGGAGAGACCAAAGAACACCCGCACTGCACCGGAGAACAGCTAAGTGGGACCCTCACTCATCCCCATAGTTATCCTTATTCTTGTGCATAGGTTATAACTTTCAATCTTGGCACAACCCCTTTAATCCTATTGAACATTAATCAACTACTTTCTGCCCCAAGCCACAAATATATACAGTGCTGTGATTGCATAGGAAAAACTGGAGGGTTTCATTCCTGCCATGTTGGACAGGACAAGAGTAGAGATGAGCGAGCACCAAAATGCTCGGGTGCTCGTTACTCGGGACGAACTTTTCGCGATGCTCGAGGGTTCGTTTCGAGTAACGAACCCCATTGAAGTCAATGGGCGACCCGAGCATTTTTGTATATCGCCGATGCTCGCTAAGGTTTTCATTTGTGAAAATCTGGGCAATTCAAGAAAGTGATGGGAACGACACAGAAACGGATAGGGCAGGCGAGGGGCTACATGTTGGGCTGCATCTCAAGTTCACAGGTCTCACTATTAAGCCACAATAGCGGCAAGAGTGGGCCCCCCCCCCCCCCCACTGTCAGCATAAAGATCGTTCTCCTCTGCCATAGCTGTAACAGCTGTGGCAGAGAAGAACGATGTTTGCCCATTGAATTCAATGGAGCCAGCAATACAGCAGGTTCCACGGAAAGCAATGGGCTGCCGGCGATCGCAGGGTGAATTGTCGGGAAGGGCTTAAATATATAAGCCCTTCCCTGCAATTCATCCAGAAATGTGTTACAATAAAAATATATACCGGCGTATAAGGCGACGGGGCGTATAAGACGACCCCCCAACTGTCACCTTATACGCCGGGAATACAGCGGAGCAAAGAATAAAAATCATTACTCACTTCTATATTTAAGCCCTTCCCGACAATTCATCCCGCGATCGCCGGCAGCCCATTGCTTTCAGTGGAACCTGCTGTATTGCCGGCTCTATTGAATTCAATGGGCAAACATCGTTCTTCTCTGCCACAGCTGTTACAGCTGTGGCAGAGAAGAATGATTTGTCTTCTATATGTTCTCAATGGGGTCGGCGCTGCTGCCGCCGGCCCCATTGAGCGCATATAGAGAAGGGCAGATTTTAATACTCGGGTAACACCTAATCTCGCCAGCCACTCACTGCAGGGGGGTGGTATAGGGCTTGAACGTTGCAGGGGGAAGTTGTAATGCCTTCCCTGTCTTTCTATTGGCCAGAAAAGCGCGCAAATTTCTCAGGGAAGAAAATGAAAGTAACCCGAACACCGCGTGGTACTCGTTACAAGTAACGAGCATCTTGAACACCTTAATACTCGAACGAGTATCAAGCTCGGACGAGTGTGCTCGCTCATCTCTAGACAAGAGCAATCTTGTCACAGTCATTTCCTCTTGGGCTATTGGGGTCAGTTGTAACCACAACATAATCAAAAAGGTGGCACCTCGATGATATTAACAGGTTCACAGAATCCATGGGGAAGGTGAATGGAACCAACTTGACTGAGGTTTTGCTCCTTTTTATGAGATCCATGCATGCTGCCACAGGGCTCCGTACCTCTGTGTACCCTTTCCATACAGTGGTTACAATGTTGGCTATAGTTTTGGTTAATTTAGGTATGTGAGGTCAGCCATAGAACAGCGTAACCCACTCCATACTGTACCTTCAATGTACTGCATGTAGACTTTCCTTGCAGCTTTATGAATAAGCAATTACTTTACATTTTACTTTTCTGACTTGACCTTCTAGTCTTCCCGAAATCAAAATCTGATATTAATCTATTATAACAAGTGAAAAAGAGGAACTAATGATGCAAGTAGTGTCACTGGATGCTGAAATGCAGTCAACTGTTTCTGTATGCCTAATGTTTATTTGTCCGTCAAGGATTTAGAAGACACACTGTATTTGAGCCTTTGCCCTTCTAATCTTTAAAATTACACATTTTTATCTTTTAAGTAAGTTCAAAAGCAAAGAATGCTAGGAAAGTAGTTGAATAGTAATCGCAAGAGAGGTCATCGCCAGCTTCAGATTCTAGAGATCAATATAAGACGGGGGTTTTTGATAAATATGTTTGCATAAAATATACAATCAAATATTCCTGGCTGCAGAAGTAAATCAGAAGTGTAACATATTGGTAAAGCAGAGTAACATACTTCTATTAAACATACACCCAAGAAACATGACTTCTGTAAATAGAACCGAGGCTTCAGTTTCTCTAAGTCTGTTGTCCATGATGTTGACGTTCTGGTATTTGCTTCATATTATGGGGTTACCCATAATGAAAGGGCAAAAATTGAATAATTTATCATCTCCTTTGACAGATTAATGACAGGTCTCATGTTGTACTTGGATCGACGATCATCGCCACTGACTGGCTTAGAGAAGAAGGTCTCTTAGATGTACAATGTGACTAAACTGAATGGAATCGTCATACATTTTCCCATGCCAGTTTTTGGTCATAGGAAAGCTGTGCTTGACTATAAAATGCATCCTAATAACATGCTTCTTCTTATAAAGCATATCATGTTTAGGATTAGTCAGTATTAAGTTAAACTAGGTATTTCTTCCATAAATTATTATCATATTACTCGTGGTAAACTATAAACCACTACATAAAAAATCCACTTGGGGATGCCTCCATGATAGATGGACCACCCAATTTTGTTGGCAACTTCAGTCCCTTGAAATATTCGAGAATCAGGAAGCCATTAGAACATGTTAAAAATATGAGACCGTATAAAGATCGCACTAGGAATGGCTTTATCAGGCAATGCAGGACATAATGATACATTATTGGTTAGCTGTGAATTTCTGCCGTGACTTTTGGAGGTGGAATCCATATTGAAAAATCCATCTTGGAGTCTGCCTTGTGTGCATATCCTTATTGTGCAAAAGTAGTAAGACATTAAAAAAATGTATAAATAAATTTGCTTTTGGCATAATCATATTGACCTACAGAATGAAGATAACATGTATTTATACTGTATTGTGAACAGTGTAAGAAAACTGGAAAAATACTGGAAGAATTTCTGTCTACCCTCCCTTCCACCCACTAAATGTAAAAACACTACATTTCCCTCCAAATTTATGTCTACTTCACCTCTTGCCCTTCTCTGGGTAGGTTTGGGAGCCAGTTGGTAACAGCAATTGAGTGGCTCCAAACCCTGACTAAGGGCTAATGCCCACGGCCGAATTTCTGCCGCATTCTATGCGGCGGAAATCCACATCGTTATCCCGGAGCTATTGGGCTTTATTGAACCTAACAGCTCAACGTTCACGCTGCGGAATTCCACTGTGGAATTCCGCAGCGTGAAAGACAACGTGGAATGCTCTATTTGCTGTGGGAATACACACGACCGGCTTCTATTGTAGTCAACGCTATACTGTAGCACAGCAGAATACGTGGTCTCGCCCACCGCCAGCCACATCATCTGACACAGCCGGCATATCATGCGCTGCACTGCACATGCGCACCACCCCTCCATGCGGGACGCGTATAGCGGATCCAGAGTGGTAAGTATAGGGGTTTTGGGGGCGCCGTGGTGGACCCCGCTGCAATATTCCACTGGCGGACTCCGTTATAGACGTGGGCATGAGCCCTAATGGAACCTTGTTGCTCTGGCAGATATTCATTTCTGCCCGGCAGCATCTGTGTCATATTACCTCCACTTAGGTTATATGGGATTATGAATCATATTTCAATATGACATATAGAGGCCAATTATAAGGCATGCTTTTTGTACAGTGTTTCCATGTTTCTGTCCACCCCTGTATATGAGTGGTACCATTAAAAACATACCTCGTCCCACAAAAAAACTACCTCACTCACGGATATGTCGATGAAAAAATAAAAATGTCATGGATCTTGGGATATGATGATGAGAAAAAAATCCTTTTTAAACTAGGCCGGTCATGTACCCTCCATTTCGGACCTACATCAATCAGCTGGAGCACAGAAGAATACCTGCTTCCAGTTGATTTCTGAAAGGTCCCTGCAGCAGAACACCCAGTAAGCAGCTTACCACTGTGCAGTGCGGGGGACCTTGCTAAGAATAAGTGCTTGTTCAAAGCGGACAACCCCTAATGAGACAAGAAAATGTGCTCTTGGTTCATCCATCTACTGGTGCAACACTGTAGGATACAAAAAGAGAGGGAAATAACACATTGAAATATGGTTTAGGACTTGCTTGATCAATAGTACTTACAATACTGTTTTTCATTTCCTCACTGTCCACTTTGCTAGTTCATGAAGACCTCACTAATGCCTTGGATGTAGACACGCTTCATTGCTTCTTGCAACTGTAAACTTCAATGATATGAACTAATTTTGTGCTTCACTGGGCAGTAGAAACAGACCATGGCATCCTTTCCATGAAGAATATACTTTATACAAGTTATTTAAGCCATATCCAAATACCATTGGGTATACATTTAGATTTTTTTATATGTAGTATTGTGCATTTTTTTATATACAAGTTTCTGCCTATAAAACTTCTGTGAAGTTTTATGTAATATTTCTAGTCTGGAAATACAAAAACAGCAGCTATTGTTATTTCACTTGGCAAGAAAAGCCATTCGCTTTTAGATACGTACTGGTTTACAGCTGCCTTGGTATTCCTGCGGGATTTAGGAGAAACGTTCTAAATTCAAATACTGAGTGTACAGTAACGCGAGGGATTAAAGGATTACATTCATTTTAAACAGATAATTTAACCCCTTCTGGATTAGTTTTTGTTAACACTTGGAGATCAACACTGTTCAACAATTCATAGTATTTAAAGAGGTAAACGTGCAGGAAAAAAGGCACCTAAATAGAAACGATAAATAGAAGTTATACATTTTGCAATAACAAATCTATTTTAGGATATCCTTGCATCATCTGAGACTGCTGTTAGATGTGCTCATAGAGTAGTGGGTCAAGAGGGGTGGAGACACCTAGGAGGTCAGTGGGTCAGGGGATGGCATCACTTCTCCCCAAGGAAAACACCCAGAAGGGGTGTAAAAAAGACACCTGAAAAGTGAGTAAGTAGACTTATAAGGCCATGCATGCTCCGCTGGGTAATTTATGCAAATAAGGAAGATAGAATAATACCTCTGCAGCGCCACCTATTGGATGGCAGCATTCCTGCAAATCAATGTCAGACCCTATATACAGATCTTTAGAACACCCGATGTCTCATAATTGGGTTGGCTCACCTTTCAAGAGAATTGCTGCAAATGTAGGGCTCAGTCACACGGGCACATCGGCACCCGTACACCGGCGCCGATGCGCCCATATGACTGATAGTTAGAAGACGGCCATACCTGAAGACGGACATCTCTCTGCAGCGCTGATGAAAGAACACATGACCGGCAATGAAGCCGGTCACATGTTCTTTCCTCCGGCGCTGCAGAGAGATGTCCGTCTTCAGGAACGGTCGTCTGCTACCTGCAGTAACACGGACACTGATGCGCCCGTGTGACTGAGCCCGTAGGATGAAAATGGTCACCTGATGACCAGATTTTCATTTTCTTATAATATTTTGGACTTTCAACGTATCTTACTGGATCAGTTATTCAATATGATCATCTCCCAAAATAAAAAAAAACACAGTTCCTCTAAATACAGTACTAGACACAGAGTCAGATAAGAGTGGCATGACCTTTCTTAAC
Source organism: Eleutherodactylus coqui (assembly GCF_035609145.1). Lineage (NCBI taxonomy): Eukaryota > Metazoa > Chordata > Amphibia > Anura > Eleutherodactylidae > Eleutherodactylus > Eleutherodactylus coqui. Next base: position 131,850,373 of record NC_089841.1, read on the forward strand.
CATATAATCAGAAGTAACCAGCAACATGCAACATCAGCATGGTTTCATTTTGCATGTAAAGATAGTCAGAGAAAACTGACAGAAGAAACAATGGAGCAAACTTTCTAGTACTAGTGTACTACCTGGCTGTAAACTAGTATGCCCTTGCAGGCAATGCATATTCCTGAAGATGTTGCACTTTAAAAGGGTTGTCCCACTTATAGTTGTTTTGCTGCAGCAAGTGGACAGCTCTATTCACTGTACAGTGGCTCGAGTTGGTACTGCAGGCTGAGTCCTATTGATGTGAATGAGACTTAGCCTGAAGTACGAACCCAGGCCACTGCCCATGTATGTAAGGAGCTGTCTATCAGAATACCTATAAGTGGGACAACCCTTTTTAAAGAAAGTAGTGCAGCTACTAAACTACAAAAAGTACTTAACATAGTACCACAGATATGCACAGAAAAATGGTGTAAGCTTTTCTAAAGTGTTACTTTAATACCATGCCCCTTTATTCTTACAAGTATGAAAATAAGTGTCATAAAAATTGGCTTGAGGCTTAATAAGTAGGGCGCTCAGCATGAATACTATTTTTTCAATGCAATTACACCATAAAATTAGTATTATCCCACTGATAAATATGCCCCATTGTCTCTCTGCCACGTTATTTTAAGCAGAAGAGCACAAATTTAAAACAAATGTGGAGCAAAGTATATTTTAATTAAATGCCTTTCATTGATCAAAGTCAGCAAGGCTAAATGTATTATGTATGTGGATTATGCATAAACACTGCACATTATAGTTGTTCTTCACCATAACTATTGGAACAAAATAGAAGATTGTTGCTATATGTGATCTTGGAAAATGCATTTGTGTGCAAATTAGGACAATTGATTATAAGTGTAACTTCGCTTTCATCTTATTGCACTTTCATGGTATTAGGGCATCACATTACTGAAAGAGAGCAATTGAACAGTTAGAACATTTTTATTTATCTATCTTCTACATTATAAACCAGGACAGAAAAGAACATTTGTGCTGGTGATTGACCCTGAATTAAAGCTGTGGCGTCTCCTCTTGAGTGCTCAAACATCTTTGATGTCGCTAAGAAGTTTTCTTCACTAGAAATCTCAAACAGCACAGCAACTTTTCCATTTTTGGCAAAAAAGTATAGCCTGTTAGTGCATCATCAGTCAAAACGTATTACTGCATTATGCTAGGTAGCAGTCCAAATGCAACAAGCCAACTGAGGGGAGATTTACTAAGACTGATTGATGGACTGCGCACATTTAGACAGACTTAAAATGCAGTAGAGAGCTGGTTGATAAATCCAATCACCTATTACTTGGCTTTTGACACATTTTTTATCACAGCATGTCCCATCTAGGCCATGCCCCATTTCCTGCTAAGTCATGTTCCTTCCTTGAAGTTGCACCCACTCGTTGGGTGAGGCACAAAAGTGTTTGAGTTGCAATCAGTGCTAGAAAACTGGCGCATTTGCAAGAATAAATGTACCTAAAAAACTAAATTTACCACTTAAAAATAATTACAATAAATGACTGAGACATAATTGTGGAGCATCTTTTCTTATAACTTTCCGGTTCCATTCCTCTGTTATTCCTCCTCGAAAAGTATGAATATATTGACAACTGGATGATACTAATTGTGTGTCTGTTCCTATATGTCCAATACTGACTATGTAGGGACTTACCTCTTTGATGAGGGAAATGGAAACACTAAGTTGTCAATTTAGTTATACATTTTTCTAGGAGGAATAACAGAGGAACAGCATAATGTGAAAAAAAATGCTCCAGAGTTTTATATTATGGGGACTAAAAGTATTTCCTAAAATAGGCATGTATAGAGAGCTGAAAGGTCTTCTTTAACCCTTTAATAGCCTGTGATGCATATATCCATCATAGATCACAAGAGGCTGTATGAAGCGGACTTGGGAGTCAAGCATACTTCATACCTGGCAGCTGGCAGCTGACAACCACTGGCAATGGCTGTAGTCGCAGTTAGCTCAGATCGTAGGGGTTTATCTGCTTAAAAGCATTGCCCGAGTTGTAGCTTATAGGTAAAACCCTTCCTGCTGTGTCCCATGTCGGTGTTTGGTCCTCAGAGGCTGTGTTTGTTTACAGGCTACAGTCTAGCCCAGGTTACGGGACGCCAGAGGCGCTACAGCCAATAATGATCGAGATCTGAGCTGTGATTGGCTGCAGCACCTGTGATGTCCTGTAAACAGGCTGGGGCAGTCTGTAAATGTGACATCGGAATAGAAACCCAAAGCAGCACCACAGGACAAAGCGGGAGCAGGGAGAGGCGAATATATGTTTTATGTATAAACTGGAACCCAGACAATTCTTTTAAATGCTATGGTCAGTACTAACTTCGATTGTGTCTGTTCAACTGCTTAATTGCAAAGGTCAATACAGATGATGGCATGGCAGGGTGATGATGGGGTAAAAAGGTATTGCAGTATATTGTAAGAGCTATCAGATGATTCAAAGTCCCACTTGCTGTAATTATACTGATCTGCAGAATAAAGTTAACTTGTCATTTTTACCCCACCGAATATTCAATGAAATCAATGGATTCTATTCACTACGTATTATGTATGTAAAAATACGCATGTAAAATGCGGCAATTTTTCAAGCATAGATGACAATCGACGAAACGCATTCCATATTTTTTTGGACTCTTGTCTGTTATATGAAGCATTAGATCCCTGTTTGCTGTTCTTTTAAATATTGGTTTAAAATACCCTGTGTTTATGATCTACTGATTATTTAACTTTTACTGGATTCAAAAGAACCCGATCGCCTCTCTATTCTCCCAATCCGATGGCATAAGGACTTTTTTCCTGCAATCCATCTATATATTTCTCCATTACATACATATGGGGGAATCTCCTGGTTGCTGCTCTCCAAGCTTTTTGGATTATATATGGGATTGAAGAAGGAAAACCTCTAAGCTTGCTGGACGTAGGGTGCTAGTAGTGGGCTCCTGTTTTGATACAGGAGACCCCGCTGGGCACTCGGGGCGTTTACTTCTCATATCTATATATTTTTTGCATAGACCTCCATGTTGTTTTAAGGCACTGTCTGATTTAGAATATTCTCTGTATTTTGGGGTACAAGCAGATATGAATAACTTTATAACTTGGTGCAAACCCTTTAAGGACTCCAATTTCTCACAAGACAAAGCTTGTAAAAATTCTTCACAGGTTCCAACCACTGGGTAGCCATAATATACATATATAGATAAACATCTCATGACAGAGTATCGTGAAATCATGCTGTTTTTTCAAAGCTGGTCATCTTGGATCATGCATCTCGGAATATATTGAGCCAAGAGATAAGACAAGGCAGAAGACGTGTATGTATACACTAATCCATTACTATTCCTTTGAGCTGCAGAAAACAGTGACTGAACCAATATGGAAAAACAGCATTATATTAGGTCCATCAAATCATATTTTGCTGACTTTCTAATAGCAAATAGTTTTGAGAGCTCTACAGACGTGAGTGGATGAGATTTTCTAAACCAATACACAGAGAGAGACAGGGATTTAATGATGTTTGACATTTCAGGTTTTGTTCTGGTTTAATTAGCTCTCTTTTGTCAAGATCAGTAAAATCATATAAGTGTAGCGCTGACTACTACTAAACTGTAAATCCAATCCCATTCATGAAAGTAATCTCATGATGCCATGGCAACAACTTGGAAATCATTACACATTATCAGGATATTTTACATCAGCTCCTGGCAGTTTTGCTCTAGCCCCTATCAGTCCATTGCAACCCATTAATGAATCCCAGACATATAATGTTGCAAAACAAAACCACATGCATGTGTAATCTCTGAAATAAATGCTAAATGAGATAAATGAAGCCATATTTCACAAGGCAGCTCAGTCTACTTCCCTTCCTACATTATTCAGAAAGCACAAGCTGCTAACATTTAAATGGTGCTATTGATTTATTTGCCCAGTGTTACCAGAATCCATAGATACAAATGAATGATTTAAGTGAATGGCAACTGTGCTTTCTTGATTATAAATAAATCCATGAGTGTACATAATGGTGATGAGATCATGCCTACTTCAACAGCACTTGTCTTTGTACGTGCTGACCTTCTCCACAAGGAGGTAATGTGCCGCACTTCAAATGACATAACAAATCAAGCTGTAGATTGTACTTGTAAGAAATATATGTACAGCAAAGCTTAAAGGGGCTATCCCCAAATCAAAAGTTATCCTTCATTCACAGAGTATGGGATAACTTTATGATCAGTGTGGGCTCAGCGATAAGACCCTCACTGATCCCGAGAATGGGGATCACATGTCCTCCTCTAGTCACTACGGGGTTGCTTCTTCCACCTGTACTTACATTAGACTGATTGGCCACAGGTATGTAGCTGCCGCTCCATTAATAACACTGGGGCTGATGGAAATTGCACCGTGCATGTGCGACCATCACCCCATTCAGTCTCCTCCTCACTGTATGGGGTGCAGTAAGCCCAAAGTGATGAGAAAAGGGGACACAGGTTTTTGGAATCAATGGGGGTCTTAGCAGAATGACCCCTACTGATCATAAAGTTATCCCCTATCCTATGGATAACTTTTGATTTTGGGACAAGATAGCTATTTTGCTGAAGGAAACAGATAGCTCTGTATATTGTATAGTAATCCGGGTGGGTGCTGCAGGCTGAGTCCAATTGAAGTAATTGCAGTACCAATCTGGGCCACTGTGCAGTGTATGGAGCTGTCTGCTTCCTGCAGAAAAACAGCTAGAGGTGGGACAAACCTTTAAACTATGACTAATATCACCATACTGTATTCTGAAGGATGACTGCAGTGTATAGCATCTTCAGGAATGTGTGCTTCAGTTAACATCATAATCTTTATTGGGAAGTATGGAACGGAGTTCACCTAATCACTAAACCAGATATTAAAAGGTTTATTCAGCCCAAAACTTTGAAACCTGTTTAAAGTGATGGAAAAACTTAAAGTCATACACACCTCACCTGATCCAGCAACACTTGCTTTCCATCTTTGTCTGCTCTTCACTTCCTACTGCAGCAATTATGTCACCAACAGCAGAAACATGTGACCACTGCAGACAGTCAGCTGCTCACTTAGCTGGAGCAATCACATGTCCCTTTCTCAGTATAGACTGGGCATGGGAGAAATGGAAATGACAAGGATCAGGTGAGGTGAATATGATCTGTGACTTTTTTATGTTCCCAATCACCTTGAACAATTAAAAAAAAATGTGGGTAGCCCCTATAAAGGGATTGTTTGCTTTGGATTACCTGTTTCTAAACATTCATCTTAGGGAATTCTGATTTAGTTCTTAGGGGTGTTTTGCTCAGAACTCTGATCTACCACTCGGAGGAGAGAACGGCTACATAGAGCATTTCTCCCACTGGAGGACTTGGCTCATTCATGGACAGCCCATTTGTTTCCAGTGAGATCTGTGTAATGTCTGTTTTTCTGTAGAAGTTCTGCATGGGAATTGAATATGTTCAACTGCTGTCTCCCCCCTCACCACCATTATTATTGTTGTTATCTGTTCCAATAAAAAGGAATTACCCAAAATGGTCAACCCCTTTAATATACGTCCATTGCAATATGTCTTTAAATTGGGATAGTGTCTGAATTAAGATAATGCAGTAGATTTAACTGCAGTCTAGTTGCAGATTATCATATGGGATATTTGAGCAGCCATCATGGGCTTACAGCTCCACAGTGGCCTGTGAATGCCCAAAGTGCCCATGATCTGCCATTGCAAATTTAATTGACCACTATTTATTGTATTATACCTGACAATACTATACCTACACTTTTCGCTTACAGTCTCCTTTACAACTCCAGATTCTTTTGCACTGGGTCCAGAGTCAGGATGAGGCATGTGGTGGCACACACAACACCCTGATGCTGGCAGCTTTATGGCACAATGTGTAGTGACACCTAGAGTTGAAGTGGAGCCCAGGGGCGAGGAAATTAAGTATTAGTTTGCTCTGGATTCATTGAAATGAAATCCAATGTGTAGTTGACAGCTGCACTATTAACCACTATGTGTTAAGATTCACAGTAACCTCCCTAGCATGTTTGCTGTAATCATCATCAGGAGAAAAAAGTGGGACTTAGTGTGCAACACATTATATTTTTAACTTCCTGTCACTGCATCATCAGCCATGTTAAGATACTTTAAGTACCTTGTCATGTTCTGTTAAATGATTACCTTAGATTGGCCACTTTTGGAATGGATCCGGTTGACCTCATGGATTCATTAAACTTCCCTTTCATAACAAGTGCACATTTTGATAGGATGATTGCTTTTGCTGCTCGGTATTGAATTCCCTGGTATGCCAGCATGGAAGTAGCGAGGCAGGAGTCAAGTTTGGTAACAGCTCAGGAATTAAGGTCTACTTCAGTATTGAATACCAAACCTTGTTCAAACTAATCCAGACTGATAGGAACTTTCAGCCAAACTTTTGAAAAGTTGCTCATTGCCAGTCTGCTTATTTCGCCCCTGCTGCAGTCTTCTATAACACCCCTGCTATTCTTAACTTACAAGTTTATACTTAAATCAATGCAAACAAAATGTTAAAGTTATTATAAGTTAAATGATAACCAATTGTGAAAGTAGTGACACTTTGGAATCAAAAGCTAGACTCACTGAACAATCATTAACAGTAAAATCATATAGGACATCTCTATTATTAATATCTCTCGCTAAAGGAAGCCAATGTAGTTCTGTCAAGCATGGCTCGTAACTTGTACCAGTGTGCCAGGTCAAATAAAGATAACAGCGTTTAAATCCAGTTCGGAAGAGTTCTATGTAAAACAGCTGTACAGCTGGGAAGCAGTCAGGGAAGAGGGTGCTTTTAGGAAGGAGGCATTGATGTGTGCTGTGTTGAAAATAATGACTTCCATAGACATGAATAGTTATTTGCACCAATGTTTCAGATGGGTAACTGGCCTGGATAACTGGCATGAGTATGCAACTGCTTAAGGGTAAAGCAGGTGCACACAACTGTGCTGGCAAATGACACGAACTAGAACAAGCATTTTCCATAGACTAGATTTTTTCCAGATGTCATTGAAGCCGAATTCAAGGAGTTTATATTCATTCTTCTGAGTAGCCCGTCAGCAGGACCTGCTTAGTGGCTAATGAAATCATGAAAGAATAATGTTGTAGTATTCAGAGTGTTTGATACATCTGGTAATTGGCTGTAGAAGTGATATATACTGCATATATACTAGCACATTAAACCTTGCCATACCATTCATGTGTCTGTAAATCAGACTTGTAAAGATGTATCCTTGTACTTTGTCGATTTCCAGATGTAGCTACTGTAACATCTTTGTGCAAATCGATATAATCACCTCTATTTAAAGCTCATTTCTGCAGGGATTCAGAGCATCTTACCCATGTTTTATTATAGCTGCAAATCTATATAGGTATCACAATACAATGGGCAAAGAGCTACAGTATTGATTCCAAAGTTACATCTAAATACAGTAAAATCCTAGCACAGCATCATTATTGGTCTCCCCATTGTGTAAATCTTCACAAAGTGCCCTTTCTGCCTCCTAATTCCATTCTTCTGTGAATGCTCCCTGCTGAATGACTCCTATTAATTTCAGTAGGGGCCTTTTTTAGAGACATTCACTGTGAACACAGGAATCTAGGAGGCAGAGGAAAAGCTTTGTAGAACTAAACTCCGTGTAAAGCAGGGGGACTAAGAGGATGTCTCAGCTGTAACTACTCAATGGAGAACTTAAGTACATGTCAGCAGCTGTATTGTTGGAAGGTTCTAAAATGCATGATAAGCTTTAAGAAAGCACTGTTTGCACTTGTTAGCAGGGTGGACTGGGAGGTGAAAGATGGGTTAAAGCCCTTTTCTCAATTTTCGGCAAACTTTTAGTGCAGTTCATAAAAAAAAAGAGTTGTTTATTTGTATAGCACCAACTTATTCCACAGCGCTTTCAGGTAATGTATTTATTAGCCTCCACCAAGCTAGGTACTCATTTTAGTAACCTTGGAAGTATTGAAGGCTGAGTCAACCTTGAGCTGGCGACCTGAACCATGTGGGGATTGAACTCGCAACCTTCAGGTCGTGAGCGAGAGCTTAGGACTGCATTTCTGCTGCCTTAATACTCTTCGCCACACGAGGCAAAAAAGTGTAATTTCTGACCCCAATCCAAAAGTGTATACTGGCCTTTAAACCCTTTAAAACTAGAGATTTTTCATTTTTTATTTTTTTTTCATCCCTGTTTTCCAAGAGCCATAAATTTTCTATTTCTCTCTTAAAATAGCTGTATGAGGCTTGTTTCTTTGCAGGAAGAGCTGTTTTTATTATTTGTACCATCTATAGTACCATATGATTTACTGAAAAACTTTTACATTTTTTCAGTGTAGTGAAATGAAAAAAATGCAATTGCGCCATTTATGAGGGGGTTTAATCATGGCACTCATGATCCAGTATAAAAGACGTGAACTTTATTTCGTAGGTCATTACTATTATGGTGACATCAAATTTATATAGGTTTTTTTGTTTTACTATTTCTAAAAAGTAAAACAACATTTTCAAACAACAGCTGCTTTCCGTCACCATATTCTGAGACCCATAAGTAATTTTTTCGCAGATTGCCGTGTGAGGGATTTTTTATTGCATGGCGAGCAGTAGTTTTATTAGTACCATTTTGCCGTACGTGCCTCTTTTTAATCTCTTTTATCCATTTTTTGTGGTGGGATGAGTTAGCGCATTCTCTATTTTTTTAATGGTTTTCACTATGTGGATAAATAGTGCAATATTAAATAGTTTGGACTTTTATGAATGTGGTAATACTTATTTTTTTTATTGTTTAGACTATTTATGGGAAAAATAGGGAAAGGATTTTTATAGCTTCTACATTTTTTAGATGCAATATACTTCAGTATTGCAGTATACAGTGATTTTCAATGATGTCTAGTAAGCCATAACATAGGCTCCCAGCTACCATCCTCATTGGCACCCCATCCGGCTGACTGTTTGGACAAGCGCTCAACCTTGACCATGGCTTCTAAATAGTTAATTGCCGCAATTGGAGCTAGCCCTGATTGCGACAGTTGCCAGCGTATGTCAAAAACAGCTGATAGCCAACAGGTATGGAGTGGACTCAGCCCCTTGAACCGGCTCCAAATATCCACAAGACGTGAATTTACCATCCGTGGTCATGTAGTGGTTAAAGCAATATTGCGAAATCAGTAGAATCAGTACTAAACTTTTATTTGGTTCTCTGAATCACCTGCAGTTTTGTGTTATGGTTTACAGTACATAATGGATTATCTCATTCATCTCTATTTTAGGGGCATTAACTTGTCATTGTCTACCTTCCAGCATCTCCTGTTCTTTTCTCACATTACATATCCAATGCCACATTAAGCATGAAGTACGATATTAGTCCTAACACTTATAATGAATGCAGAGAACCATACACTGCACATCTCACAGTGTTTAAAAGAAAGTTGCAGATTTTTGTTTTCTCTTCTGCATGAACATTTTCTCAAATCTCTGCATTAGGGCTCAGTCACACGGGTGCATCCGGGTGCCGATGCGACCTTGTTACTGCATGAAGAAGACGGGCGCACTGCAGGTGCGGATGACTCTCCGCAGCGCCGGAAGAAAGAGCACGTGTTCTTTCTCCGAACCTGCAGTGCGTCCGTCTCATCCTGCAGGAAGACGGGCGCATCGGATGCGCCCATGTGACTGAGCCCTTAGGCTCTTTTCACAGCGTGTTAAGTTTTTTATGAGATATACCATAAACAGATGTCTATGTCAGATGCCATACAGTGGCATCTATCACCCATAGGCGCCAATGTTAAAAGAAACTTATACAGGTATATGTTTTTTTTAACTGGATGCTTCTGTACGGAATACTGCAGTCTGCACATGTTGTGCCTGATCGAGTCCAGAAGAACACTTTTTTTGCCCTTTGATAGTATACTGGGAGCCTATAGGTATATTTAACATACATACTGGAAGCTTTCCTAGAATGGGTACTGTTTTTACTTCTGGAGAGCGCTGAGTAGGTGTAAGGAAATGCATAGGCCAGGCAATGCACCCATGGAAAATTTGGTATGCAAATAGGAGATAGAACAATGCCTCTGCAGTGCTATATATAGGAAAGTAGCTTCCCTATAAGTTAATGCCTGACCTTCTAATAGAAGTTATAAACTTATAGGGTACATAAGCTACCTTCCAACTGTTGGTGGTGCTGAGGCCTTGTACTATCTCCCATTTACATAGGAAGCTGCCCTAATGCATATAGCAAGCATGCAGGGAAAATGCAGTGTGAAAGAAACCTAAATTATATCACATTTAAAGTGTGCATATTATCTACAGTATCATTTATTACTCTTATCTCAGTGGGGCCGGCTACACACAACGAGGTCGGATTGCCTGTGCCTGCCGGAGTCCGCACGTATCTGTGTGAAATCTGTGATTGTTCCCAGCAAGGGAAACCACGTAATCTTGTAGATATGATACCTTTTAATGGCTGGCAAAAATACATGATGTAATAATAGCGAGCTTGCGTACCTCTCGGGCTCTTCGTCAGGCTAAAAGAAGAGCCCGAGAGGTTCGCAAGCTCGCTATAACATCATGTATTTTTGTTAGCCATTAAAAGGTATCCTATCTACACAATTACTTGGTTTCATTTGCTGGGAACAATCACATTTTGCTCTACTGGCTAACACCGTACTAAACCTTTGTTTTCATTATGTGTAAAAATCTGTATTGCGAATGGCTGTGGCAAACCGCCATTGGACATACGCAGTACAGATTTTTTTTTTCTAAACTCTGTTTCTCCCACGCTGTTGCTAGGCGATGACACAGGTACCTGTGACCTACCCACAATGTCAATTGTGGATGGGCCGCGGGTCGGACGGCTTCTATTGACGTCAATGGAGGCTGTCTGGGTGGAATCTGGGCAAAAATAGAACATGCTGCGATTTAATTTCCACAAGCGGAAATTGCTGTCCACTCAGGTGAGCGTACATGCGAATGTTCTATTTCTGGGTTGGGAGGGGTGTCATCTCTCTTTAAAGAGAACACCCAGAAGGTGTGTGGAGGCACCTAGGAGGTGAGTGGGTCATGTCACAGGCCTCTCACCAGCCAAGGCAGAAACCTACTGCACACTGATGAGGGGCAATCATCCCGAAACAGCTGTCTGTGTATGGTTTACTGGCTTAGTTTACTATTCCGAATAACTGTTTTTAAGACTTGTATTAAGGGTCAAGCATTGATTTGAAGGAATGCTGCCATCCAATCGGTGGCGCTGCAGAGGTATTATTCCTTCTTCCTTATTAGTTCTATTTTTGTAAGGGATGCGGAATGCCACGGATCGTCGGTGCTGGTGATGATCGTGGATTTCGCAATTCAAACCTGGTTGTGGGCAGCTGGTCTTATACTTTAGACCCTGATACTTACAATGCTAGTAGTTATCTTTCACAGCTCCACCCTGAAGTTTATTCTTGGTTACACGGTATCAGCAAGTTTTTACATCTCAGAAAACTATTAGAATATTAGAATTTGAAATGTAATAAATTACCAGATGATGACTTTATAGTAGCCCCCTAGTTGTTTTCTAAGCCATATTCCTGATTTAAAGCGTTCATTTGAAGTTAATTCCATAGAGTAAAGTAAAAGCGGGACCTACTTCTTCAAGTTCTGTGCACCAAAGGGCTTTTTGTGTCTTCTTTATAATGTAAAACCACGTAGAATGAGTTTAGATGGTAACACTGGGATTTGTCTCTCACGTACTTTCATTTGATTGGGATCTCCTGTAAAAAAAGTTGCATTTTTCTGTATGAATGTTTACACAAAGCCTCTGAAATGCACACCAAGCGCAGCGCTGTACAAACAGCTTGTTACAGTCTTACAACGGTAAGTCATTATTGTAAAGGAAATACCTCACATCGCTTGGATCACTCAACATGACATGCATTTTTGTATCAAATGACACGATGCAGCTTGTAAAACTCCTGCCAAATGTTATGGAATTTGACCTTAACATTTTTTCCATGGATATCAGTAAAAATTAAGATGTGTCCTTGTGAATTGGTGTGGGCTTTATGTTATACTCGTATGAAGCGAAGTTGCAAATTAAAAGGGGTTTTTCAGGACTTATCCTTAGGATAGGTCATCACTATCAGATTGGTGGAGGTTTGACTCCCGGAACCCTATCAACCTACTGATTGAAATGGCAGTGGCACTATGGTGAGTGCCGCATCCCCTTTATTGTTTACCAGGCACAGCTCTACACCTTGCAGTGGCTTAGACTGGTGTTGCAGCTTAGTCCCATTGTTTTGAATGGGACTGAGCTGCAGTACCAGGCACAACCACTACCGACTGTACAGAACTCCGCTTGCTAACCAATGAAGGAAACAGAGTCCTTGCCCACTGATCAGCTAATTGGTGGTGGTGCTCGGAGTCAGAGGCCCACCTTAGTGCAGTGTATTATGCCTGCTTGACTGACAGTATTCTACTGACTGGTAGACTTTTAAACCTTGCCACTGGTGGGACCTAATTGGGTTTTTATTCATGGCAGACCTGAAGGCCATTTTTATGTCTCTGGCTGATTAAAGGCCCCTTTACACTGGCAGAATGTCGGGAAAACAATGCCCAACACTTGTCCCTGTGTGTACTAGCTCCTGTGCTGTCACACAGGAGCGAGTATTACTGGATCGCTCAGTAGGGGGGCCAGGGCGGCTGGAGGAGATTTCACTCCTCACTCTCCCCCGCCCCTCTCCATTCATTTAACATAGCGGCTGTTCAGTACTGAAAAGCTGCTGTTCACACTGAACGATCAGCGTTCAGCTCATCGTCCATCGTTTATACTGCATAAAATCCCGAGCGATGATCGTTCAGTGTAAACAGCAGCTGTTCAAGTACTAAACAGCTGCTGTATTAAGTGAATGGAGAGGGGCGGGGGAAAGCGAGGAGTGAAATCTCCTCCAGCCGCCCTGGCCCCTTGCTGGCCGCTCTGTCAGAGAGCCAGTGATACTCGCTCCTGTGTGACAGCACAGGAGCGAGTACACATGGGGACGAGTGTCGAGCATTATTTGCCCAACATTTGTCCAGTGTAAATGGGCCTTAACTGTTATTTGGTGCCACTTGATTGTGATGCTTTAACTAGAAACATTTGATTGATTCCAAAAAGGCTACTTCATAGCCCTCAGTTCCCCCAACTACAGGAATCAATGGATAGTTTGAAGGGAACCTGTTATCAACTATAAGCACCATAAAAAAGTTATGGTGCTTATAGTTTGGGTAACATGGAATATGGAAAGCCTCTTTTCATACTCATTACGTCCCCCCTTCCCGCAGTGTTCCCCACCAAAGTCAGTGCGGACACACCAGCTTGACTCTTTTAAGAATGCTGCGTATGTACATTGCCATTCATCTCTATGGGAGGTGCACACACAGACTTCTCAAAAAAGTTAAGTTTGCTGTGTGTGTGCTGACTTTGCCCGAGGACACCGAAGGAACAGGGGATAGGGTGAGTATCAAGACTCAAAGTCATATAAACTATAAGCACCATAACTTAGTTATAAGCAGTCTTTCTTGTAGCGATCAACTGCTTCAACTTAAAACCACTTTTATAAGATAGACTGTTTTAAGGCTCATACGGTAAAGAAGAATTTTACTGTAGCTTTGGAGATTTTTTTTCTCTAGTTGGAAAGTACACTCCACAGTTGCCCTATCACTATCACAGCCCTTTCTTCCCAGCATCCCTGCACTGTTCAGCCTTCAAAGACATATCTCCCACTGACATTACCAACACTTCAAAGGTTTCCAATATTTAATGAAATGTTTTTAGCATAAGAATTCTGATAAATGAGACAAGAATGGAGTCTATGGTCAAAATATACCTACTACATGCTGATATCACAATCTTGACTCAGTAATAGATGTAGAATTGTAGATACAAGATGATAGTGCTTGATTTTCCACCACACTTTTCCCCAGGCTACAGCTGAGGGGGCTTTGCTACGTTGTTTCTGTGAGGCCCATAAAAGTCAATGGGAGTTACGAAAACAGCATACACAGCTACACTGTTTCCATTACTTGGGATCTGCAGAAACAGAATAGCCCACTGTTCTATGCTGTTTCCATAATTCCCATTAATCTCTATGGGACCTATGGAAACAGTGTAGCAAAGTATGTAAGTCATAGCCTCCACATTCACTTGGGCTAGGGTTGGTGGGGGCTGGAACTAGAGATAAGTGTGGGTCTAGAGATGGAACCGTAGTTATCAGTCTTTCATGGCATATTCTGTGGAAATGCCATGAAAGTCTCAGATGGGAATACCCATTTAAGTAAGAATGGAAAATAGCAGTTTTTCAATATTTCCAACACATATTCTAAGAATGTCTCAAGAATATTATAATATCGGGTGATTCAAAATTCAGGGCCACTCAGAAAATCATCTAAATGAAAAGGGATACAATTAGGAAACTACCCTTCTACCCTTAAGGCCTCATGCACATGAGCAGATTTCTGCTGCGGGAACTGGGGCCTCCGGATTCTGCAGCAATAACCCTCTATAGCATGCTATGGAAAAATGATTCTTCATGCACATGAGCAAAAACCAATTCATATGAGTTAAACATAAAGCCCACACCAATTCACAAGTGGGTGAATGAAAAATCGCAGCATGCTCCATTTTACTGTGGTTTCCACATGGATAGCTTCTATTGAAGTCAATGGAAGCTGTCCGATCCGCGGCCCATCTGCAATTGACATTGTTGACTGGCCGTGGATTCCGCAGGAAAAGCAGGAGTTTAAAAAAAATCTGTACTGCGCATATCCGATGGCGAGCCGTGCGGAACATCCACAGTACAGTAAAAGAAGAATGTGAGGTACGTGGATGCGGGCTGGGGACACGGGCTCCGTCTGCAGAATCTGACTCGCTCGTGTGCATGCAGCCTAAATCACGTTTCTTGGGCTAAATCCAAGATAGCTGCCACCTTTTATGGCTGACAGGCACCATCATAGTGCCGAAAAGTTTCCACACCCACAAAAGAGATACAAAATTTCCTACTTGTATCTCTTTTTGTTCAAGATTGGCCCTGACTTTTGAATCAGCCTTTCTACTAGACTTGCACAATTCTGAATGAGCATGAGCTGTTCTTTATGGATTCTGAGTAATTTAATTAATGTTGCTGATAGTCCAGCAATTAAATAATACTGACTGCTAATTAAATTACTTCCACATTCTATTTACTAAATAAAATGAAAATGGCACAATAGGAACGCTAAGCTAATGAAATTACATTTCTGTAAATGATAGTGCAGCATAGTTAAAGTGATTAATTTCTCCTCCAATTGTTTGTCAGGATGTCTTGTGTGTGATCTCTGTTTACAGCTGTATTAGTATTCATTGTCTGGGTCATTGTAGGGCACAACAAATGCAATACTTCTCTGCAGCGTAATATGGTTTTCACTGTAATGGAGAGGGTGAAAGGTGCAATGTCTCACCTCTTCCATGAAAGAAATCTCCCCTGGATGTAAGCAGAGTCAACCGGCTGATGCTTTGTGCATCTCTGTTTGATTACTTACTGTTCGATCTGGGAAGAGTAAACTCATAAATTGGATTGGAAAGTGATAAATTTGCTTCCATGAGTTACAATGCTTTAAAAAGAGGTGAGGAATGATCTAAAATAAAATTTGCCAAATAAACAGAAACAATGTGAGAAATTTATTAAAAGGGATTCTCCACGTTCTGAAAAAAGTGGTTTAGAGTTGGGGAGGGCACATAATAACAAACTAAGGCATACTTACCTGTCAGGTGTCCCAAAGTCCTAGCTGCTCCAATCTCCACAACCAGAAAGTTGCTCCAGAAGTCACGTGCCTTTCATTGTCACATGATCACTCAGCCAATCATAGACTTTAGTGGTGATTCTGTTCTGCCATGAACAGTGACTGCGGAAGCCTGTAATTGGCTGAGTGGTCATGTGCACCATGAAAGGCACTTGAAGTTTGTAACATCCTTATGGTTCCAGAGCATCAAGGACAAGAGCAGCTACAATGGAGTCAGGGGACATCTGATAGGTGAGTATGCTTTAGTTTGTTATTTTGTGCCCCTGGCTCTCAGCCACTTTTTTGAGTGCCTGAAAGTCCCTTTAATACAGGTGCAGTGAATAACTGAGCAGCATATACCACATTCAACAACACGGCACACATTCTGTTGATGAATGTTTCATAGCCTAGATGCCGTAACTGAGCTTCATTCACTTCAATATTGAGGCTCTGTAATAATCAACACAACCTATGGACAGGTGTGGTGCTGTTTAGGGAAGAGAGCAGCCATGCATTTATCATACTGGAAAACCCATTTATTGATAATAGTCACTAGGCTGAGCCCCAAAATTGGTCCCCTTCCCACTACCATCCTGCTATGCCAGGGAAAGGTAGAAGAGTGGCAGAAAATATTAATAGTCATGATCCTTTTGAAGTCAACGAAGTTGTGTATCAGAACATGAGGAACCTGTTTTCCAAAATTATGGCACCTGCAATAACCTTAATATTTTTACGTAATTACATTAGATAACTCGTGTAAATACAGTATATTGATAAATCTGCTCCACCTTTTTTACAGCTCTCAGAAGCAAATGATTCTGCTTGCAAAGATACATCTGGTAGGGAGTCTTGAGGGCATTGGTCCCTGAGAAAAGTAAGCACAAACAGTAGCTGTTCTCCAGAAGGAAGAAACCCATCTCTCTAGTGCTACCTAAAGTTAGCTACCCTGTATGTCAATATCTCACCCTTTATAAAGCCTTGACACATGAATCCATGACTGAGTTACAGTATCTGCCAAACCAGAGACACCAATCTCCAGACAGCAAAGTTTAGGGCTTAACTGGGACTGGGATTTAGCCCTGGCCTTTGAAAGCTCACAGGCACATTTGCGCCATCACTGAGCCGTAAATATACAGCAATTTGTGTTAATGTCCTCCCACCAGTGCCATAAGTGTACACCACAAATGTCTTCACAAAGCACTAAGTAGAAAGATGCTGCAACGTGATAGATAGCGGCTGAGGAGCTAGAACTGAGACTCTTTCCTGACTGTGAGTCAATCCTAATCCCCCTTGAGTTGCGCCACACAAAGATTGACTTTCCGAGGAGGAGTCTGTTGTGCGTCTTCTGCCAGGCCTTAAGTAATTTTCCTTATTTTGCACCAGCTACTTGCTGAAGACTGTGCACAAAGTAAGCATGGGGAGTGACACTCTCAGATCAATGCCTGGACCATCTAGTAGCTTATATTCTAACTATGCAGTGTGCCTTGACGTCTGGAGCACAGACTTTGTATCTATGGTACCACCTGGTAAAGTTGTTGTCCAGTAGGTAAAAAAACGAATCAGCAAATACCCTGAAATAAAAAAAGCTATTGACATCGGGGGAGACTGAAAAAAGAATATTTTCTTTCCTTAATTAAGGACATTTTCTGCTTTAAACTCCCTTTAAAGTAGGCAAATCAGGTTTCATAAACACTAAAAGTGTAGTCAAAAAGCTAATGGTTACATTCCTGGTGTTCTTGGGCAGGAATAGGCACATCCCTGGTGGAATAAGGCAGGGAAGAGGGTAATAGGCAGAACTCCGGAGATCTAGAGCAGAGAAAGGTTTAATGGGTACATCCATGGTGATCTGGGACAGTGAAGGGTTGATCAGATATATATCTTTGTTGGTCTATGACAGGGACATCCAGACTCTTGTTATGGGATATGAGAGGATATTACATAGACAGGGTATAAGAGAAGAGAACTACAAATTACAGCATTTCTCTGATCTCATCCTATACAAAAGATGGACTTCATTACTTTTCCACTTTCTTCTCTTTGACTGCGGCATCTTGGAAGGTCTTTTACCACCAATGCTCCTGTGTTGAGCCCTATCCTCATATACTTATCACATGATGGTGACAGAGCGGGTGGCTCACTGTGGATAGCAGCTCACCTGATATTAGTCAAAATAGTTAGTCTAACCCTGTCACTATTTGTGACTTGTTGCTTGTTATCCAGTGGCAAATTAAAGGGATTATTCAGGATCAGAAAATGATTGCTACTTGCTTCCAAAGACAATACAATACCTGTCCACAAGTTGTGTGTGGTACAGCAGCACAGCTACATTCACATCAATAGAGCTGTAATACCAGATACCACCCATAGATGGGCTTGGTCTGTTTCTGGAAGAAAGCACCCATGTATTTATTATCCTGCACAACCCCTTTAAGTAGGTCATAGGCACTAGACTGTTTCCAAAGCGTGCCCTTCCCTGACTGCTGCCTTGTCACTCCGGGGAATTCTGCAAGGAAGGACAAATACATTCATCTTGTCAAAACGCTTAACTATTAGATGAAAGTGAATTTTGATGAATTTATCCCATCACCAGTAGGATCTATTCCCAGGGTAGCCAATCTAACAAAATCCTGCACGGAACATGACAAGGCACATAATTTAGCAAGGCTGCTTTAATGACAATTGCATTTACTATGTATTCCTTGCTGGTGATGCTAATGGAGTGGCAACACAGGTTATAAATATTACATGTCCCATGCCAACTCTCTCATTAGCATCTCACCTGTTATGGTGAAACATGTCTGTCGGGAGGCTAGCTTTTGAATTTTAATGCATAGTGGATAATATTATGTTTTTTTAAATATATATTGCCATTTGTTTGGATAGACTGCAGCTATCAGTTAGACAAAATAGTCACTGCAACTGATGAATACAAAGCACCTGGATAATAATGCACAGTCTAATACCTACAACTGCAAAATACTGAGTTTTCACACTATTACATTGGACTTTTAAAGTGCATATATAAGTTCATAATTGATAAGCCTCTCTTCAGTAAGACACCAGACTACTAGAAAAATAGGTTTCAGGCTCCAAACCAGAGCTCCTCTTCAGCTCCAGACCCCACTGCACGCTGGGTCTTAAAGGGGTCTTGTCATAAAAAAATAAATTCTATACTGACCTATTTCTTCCCCATCAGTCTCCCTACCCCATTTTCTCCTCTCTGAGCTTCTGCAGTGACTCGGGTCACCTCACCGCCTACTGGCCAGCTTGTTATGAAGACTGTATTCCTCACATTCCTTCCGGCCGGGTCAGTGAAGGTCACATCCCTGTGCTGTAGTGTTCACTGGCTAGGAAGGAATTTTATTGCAAGCTGTCTCTGAAGTAGATCGGCACTCCCCCTGCTGGCCTGTAAACTGTGACGTAACGTACATTGGCTAGCAAGAAGAAGAATGTCGGCAATGTACGTAACCTTACAGGAAGGAGAGGAATCAGCCAGCTGGAGGTGAGATGACCCACCCGGACTGCAGGAGACAGTTGAAGATCAGTGAAGTGAAGATCTGGTAAGTAGACTCACAGGAAAGGAATAGGTAAGTGTCGATTTTTTTTTAATGACAGAACCCCTGTAATGCCAGCAACCTCAGGATGTTGAGCATGAACCAAATGCTATATCCTAACACAGGGTTGAGGTCTTCTTGACCACTGCACTGAGTCATGAAGTGTCCTAGGTGGATGTCATCAGGACCCAGTGTAGCAGCGCTTGGACCTCAAGAAGAGCCCATGAGTAAGGAGAGTAAGTATTGTTTGTCAACTATTGGATTAATCCAATAGACAGCAGTATATTTAAAAACTAGCGCAGTTGCAGATCATGGGACTATGGATGGCCGAGTGTCACCTGGAATTCTCAGGCCCTACCAGTCAACCAAACTGCCCATGTGATAATCCACCACTCTTCTCATCGGTATACAGTAGGGTTATCAGTACACAGTAGGGTTCTTGCTAACTGCATTATTTCGTCTTTCAATAAAGAATACCAGATGTTTTAAAGGCTTGTTGAATGTTTTTGGTAACTTTTTCTCAGTTCACTTTGAAATCCCTATTAAAGGATAACAATGTTTGAATATGTAGTAAGCAGCTTATTCTAGTGTTGAATTTGTGGCTTTATTTGTAATATTACAGCAGTTTTAGTGTACGGTAGAGATTTATGCAATTCCCAAATTCCCTTCAAAACCACAATCTTTCATCTGCTCTTTAACTTAGTAAATTAAAGCATTATATAAGACCTACAAGAATCCATGAATGGAGGACTTATTAGATGACATATTATGTGGCTTTGAATTTAAAAATGACTGTCATCAGCAGGGATAGTGTTTGAAGCCAAAATGATGAATCATGTTGGCAAGAGAGACCTCATAGAGGAAACGGATAACAGAAGCGCAGTGCCAAGGAGACGTTGAAGAAAGTTTCTGAGTGTGTATATAATTCTGGGGTAGCACTAAAGATAGATATGACACTTCAGTTTCCATTAATTAATAATTGGGAAACTTAAACAAATCTGTAAATAATAGAGCTCATTATAGTACTACTGTATACCTACTATGGTACTATTTATTTAAATAGCAACAACATATTCTGCAGCACTAAACACGGATTGTCATCACTCATATCAATCCCTGCAGAAGAGGCAGCCTGAATCAAGGATGAGACACGGTGTGTTCAAGACTACTTCAAATTAGGCCCTGTAACTAAACTATAGTCCCAGATAGTATTGAGTAAACCAAACCAGTAGAAGCTTATTTTGGGCCAAACTTTACTAAAGGTTTGGTTTGACACCCCAAATCAAACCTTTAGTAAAGTTCTACCCAAAACAGGCTTCTCTACTGGTTTGGATCACTCAACACAATTTCTGAACATTGGTGTATAACACCGTCTAAGAGCCATAACGGCCCATACAACGAGTGTTATACAGGGCTTTTATGACTCTTAGGCAGTGTTATACACCACTTTAAGGGGTTTAAGTGAATTTCCAAAATGGTTTGAATTAATTTGGACTGAACCAAACATTTTGCAAGAGTTCAGTGAACCGGCTTGTCACCAGTCACAGATCATAGCTCTGTCTTAATAGAACTCAGCTAAAATGTGGCCAAGGAGCAAGATCTGAGGAAAATACAGTAATCATGTATTACATATCAATTTGAGCTCTAGACTGGAGGGTCACTATCAGGATGTATAGTGTAGAAAATACATTAGAAACTTCCTTTTGAAAAAACAGATTGAAAATTAAACCAGAGTATCACTTTTCCTTTCTTGGCAGTATAAGACATGGAATAACCCTAATCTCACTAAAAAAAGAAAATGTACTTACATAATTCTTAAGAAAGTTGTTTCTTTTTGAGCATTTTATTGAACTGAATTTTAGAGATACCCATGCGCTACACACATTGCAGTGCTTTGTGATCACACCTGAATAGAGATGAGCGAGTATACTCGCTAAAGGCAATTGCTCGAGTGGCTGTCAGCAGGAGGGAGCGGGGGGGGGGGGGGAGAGGGAGAGAGAGATCTCCCCTCCGTTCCGCCCCGCTCTCCCCCGCAGCTCCGTGCCCGCTGCCGGCACCCAAACCTTCCGTCTCGAGTGGGGGAGATACTCGCTAAAGGCAATGCTCGCTCGAGCAATTGCCTTTAGCGAGTATACTCGCTCATCTATACACCTGAATAATACATTTCAAGGATATATTTCCATTCAAAATATAGCTTTTACTTTCATCTCTATTCTCTCCAATGAAAAGCATTAAACATATACTTTAAAATTGATGCAGCCATTACTATTATTAATAGCAATATATTGTACATAGGCATTTTCAATACACCTGTACAGCTGGAGACTTTACTGCAGTGGCAGATATATATAGTATATATATATTGATATAAAAGGTGAGGAGAATGAGATTTTACAATCCAGATGGTTAGGAGATGAAGAGACAATCACTTTAAATAGCAGCATAAATCAGGTAATGTATAATTGTGTGTGGAATGAAATGAGTGAACTAGCTAAATTCCACACAATATTGTAGTGGAGAGCCTGGAAGCTGGATGATACCCTTGTAAAATCATGGTGCTACTTGAAAAATAATTAGTTTATAGCACTATTTCTTCATAAATGTTTAATTTTTCCTTCTATTTAAAAGTTTATCTTGGGGCCCCCAACTTCTCTTAACCCCTTAAGGCCTTAGTCAGACGGGCGTTTTTTTGCGCGATTTGCGCATGTGCATGCGTCCGGCGATTTTTTAAAACCATTGCTTTGCAATGGTATCGGACACACGAGCGCTTTTTATGCGCTCGTCCGATAAATTATAGAACAGAAATCGCAGATCGCACCTATCTGCGATCTGCGATTCCTGTTCCCTTCATTATATGCGCTCAATGGGGCCAGCGGCAGCAGCGCCGACCCCATTGAGAACATATAGAAGACAAATCATTCTTCTCTGCCACAGCTGTAACAGCTGTGGCAGAGAAGAACGATGTTTGCCCATTGAATTCAATGGAGCCAGCAATACAGCCGACTCCATTGAAAGCAATGGGCTGCCGGCGTGCGCGGGATGAATTGTCGGGAAGGGCTTAAATATATAAGCCCTTCCCTGCAATTCATCCAGAAAAGTGTTAAAATAAAAAATATATACATACTCACCTGCTCCCGGCAGCCGGAGTTCCGCGCGGCCGGCCTGCAGTGGGTGTGAAGGGGGTGTGAGTCAGACCTACCCCCTGATTGGCTCAGCGCTGAGCCAATCAGGGGGCAGGTCTGACTCACACCCCCTTCACACCCACTGCAGGCCCGGCTGCGCGGAACTCCGGCTGCCGAGCCAATCAGGGGGCAGGTCTGACTCACACCCCCTTCACACCCACTGCAGGCCGGCCGCGCGGAACTCCGGCTGCCGGGAGCAGGTGAGTATGTATATATTTTTTATTTTAACACTTTTCAGGATGAATTGCAGGGAAGGGCTTATATATTTAAGCCCTTCCCGACAATTCATCCCACACTCGCCCGCAGCGCATTGCTTTCAATGGAGTCGGCTGTATTGCCGGCTCCATTGAATGCAATGTGCTGGACAGCTCCAGCCCGTTTCTAATGAAACGCGGCTAGGAGCAGATTTTCGGGTGATTTTCGGGCATCGGTCACGCGATTTGCGGATGCGCAACCGTCATGCGATCCGCAAATCGCGGGAAAAAACGCCCGTCTGACTAAGGCCTAACACAGAGGAATAACTTGAAACTCCTGAGCTCCAATGCAAAATCTGTAACAGGACCCCCAACTATAATGCTTTATTCATAGTACTGGGTTCCCTATATGGAGAAGAGGGGCCTTATGGGCTCCCTAAGGCTCCTGGGCCCAGGTGCAACAGCATCCCCTATAGTTACGCCAGTGCCTTTTAATATGTATGTTTAAGAAGTCCAACATGTTCCCAAAAAATGCATCCTGCACTCTAAAGATGGGAGTAATCTCCATAGTTACTGTACATTGACTCTTAGCACTACAATTTACAGAATAAGCAGCAGAAGGCTGAGAGTGCTCCATAAAATCACTTAGGAATTCTATATGCGATTTGAGGAATAAACTTTTTTTAGTAACTTTTAGAAAGAAAATTGGTGATATCTCTGCATGCAAAGCACATTCGCGTTGTTTTATGTTAATCCTATGAGCAATATCCAATATAAAGAGAGAAATGTTACATTTAAGAGCTATAATCTGTTTACGGCACTAAATGTAGATGGATAACACATCCGTAGTTGGGTTGGTGTTGAGTTTCTATTACTCCTAATCGTGAAAAACTGTCAACTCACTACTGACTTTCTTATCATGTTCAAGTTTGACAATGACCATGTATTTTTCAATGGGTAGTAAATGGTTTGTCTCTGTTCTTTCACAAAACGGGGCATGCTTAAATCTGTAAATGTACATCATTAATTATCTGTCTTTTTGCTAGCTATGATATACGCTCCAGGCTTCCAATTGAACTACTTTTGTGTATATAATAACTTCTTCTTCATGTTGGTTTCATTTTTTTAATATTGCAGCTAAATGCAAATTAAAAAGACAGGCGAGTATGTAATTAACTTTGCAGGAATTGAGAACAAGAGAAGAGAAATAGAGAAATCCTTAGTTGATGTGCAAATTAAGAGCTCAAAGAAAAATTGAAAGCATGAGTTTTTCCCAGCTCCTAATATAATCTCTTCAACATCAGTTAAACTCTGTGCTCTTTTGAAAATGTGAATAGAAGATTTCTTAATCTACAGGATAGTAGGAAAATGTTGAGAATGTCGAATTGCCGTTGTATTAGGTCTAGAAATGAGAAGAACAAGCAAGCATCATTACAGTAAATTGTAGACTATTCAGTGAATGCTTGAAATGACATCACTTATTAGACAGGTGCCCTTTAAATCACGATCTATAAACTGCCTTATAGTTAGCGGAGAACTTTAGCATTTCAGTAATGACACTTAGTAACACTACGTGCTAAAAAACTGACATGACAAAGTACGCTATAATGCAAGAAATTGTATCGTCACATCTTGTATTCATGTCAGTGATCACTTGATGATCTTGTTATTACCAGAATTTTGACACTGCCAGAGCTACTGGGTCTTACTAATAAAGTTCAGCTCTGGCTGTGCGAAATATCATAGTATACGACATTTTCCCCTTTAACTAGAACTGCTGAATTAGTCCCAACTACAGGGGGAAAATGTTGCTTAAATGGGTTATCTGAGATTAAAAATAAAATTACATATGACAGATAAAGGTGTAATATAGAGAAAAAGACACACATCAAGCTTTCTAATGGCCTCTTTCGTCCAGCACTGTAGCTTGATTCTTTATAGGTGTGATCCCAGAGGAGACTGCAATTGTCAGATACTGTTTGTCGCTCACATGACTGCTCAGCCAACTACTGGCCATAGTGGTTATGTGCCGTTAATGCACAGCTACACGCTGAGGCTAGTGATTAGCTGAGTGGTTACATGCATGAGCAATGAATGGCATGTGACCGCTGCAGTCTCTTCTTGGATCAGACCGGAGGTGCTGAACAGGGAACGCCATTAGAAAGGTGAGCGGGGCTTTTTCCTCTGTTTTATACCTTTATCTGCCCCTTGTAACTTTTTTTCTCAAAAAGCCCATTTTAAGAAGTATTCTAGTGATGGTGGTTTTGTGCAGACATCCGTACTGTCTGTTTGTGGCCTCATAGTTTACATTTTTTGCTTTGTCTGCAAGGAAGGAGCACAACAGATGAACCAAACACCTTATTAAGCCACACCTCTTATAAAGCCACACCCACATTGGTGATCAGCTGAATATAAAAAGATTAAAATAAATAATAAAGAATAAATAAACAGGTATAGACATGACAAGTCTAGAACCTCTCGTTAGGTGTCATAGTGTAATGGAAAAGCCATTGCCACTACGCAATCATGTTGTGAATCAACCAATGAGGTAACAGAGGAAGTCACTTCCCTTTGTTAAACCACTTGGGTGCTGCGGTGTAAGGGCTTATATAACTATGAACAAAGTTATCGACAACTCAAGCTAACGCAACTAGATGTTTTTTAACCTAAGAAGAGGTGTTCTAAAAGGAGAGTTCCTTCAAAACTAATTGACTTCCACGTCCCTCAAATACAACAAAGGATATACTCCCATTTTGTGGTTCATTGTTAAGGGTCATTGTTATGTAGGACAGAGAAATTGAAACAGCTGTCCAGGCTACAAGAGTTTGATGCCTTTCTTGAATGTAATATTAAAAGTTGTAGTTATTAGATTTCTGGAGAAGGATCCAGGGATTCATTTTGATTGCTAGATCTGTAGTCAGGAAGGTTTTTTTGTCTAAGATAAGGAAACTTAAAGGGGTGGTCTCGCGAAACCAAGTGGGGGTATACACTTCCGTATGGCCATATTAATGCACTTTGTAATATACATCGTGCATTAAATATGAGCCATACAGAAGTTATTCCACTTACCTGCTCCGTTGCTAGCGTCCTCGTCTCCATGGTTCCGTCTAAATTCGCTGGCAGCTTGCTTTTTTAGACGCGCATGCGCAGTCCGGTCTTCTCCTTTCAGCACGAGCCACTTCAGTGTGCTCCCCGCTACAGCTCTTCTGCGCATGCGCAGATGAGCTGTCACTGCTCGGGAGCGCGCTGGAGCGGCCATTCTGTACCTTCCTCTGTTAGAGGAAGGTGCAGAAACTGGAGCTGCCGTCCGGAGAAGCCGCCCAGCTGTCCTGCCGTCCAGCTGTCCTGCCGTCCAGCTGTCCTGACGTCCAGGTAAGTGATGGGCCGGGGGGGGCTGTCGTCGCTGTCGCCGCTGTCGCTGTGATGCGCCGGGGGGGGGGGGCTGTCGCTGCGATGGGGGGTCTGTCGCTAGGCCGGGGGGGGCTGTCGCTGCGATGGGGGGGCTGTCGCTAGGCCGGGGGGGGGGCTGTCGCTGCGATGGGGGGTCTGTCGCTAGGCCGGGGGGGGCTGTCGCTGCGATGGGGGGGCTGTCGCTAGGCCGGAGGGAACTAGCGCTGGGCCAGGGGGGTAAGTGATGGGTCGGGGGTGATGTTCACTGACAGGTGAAGGCCCCGGAGCCCAGCGCTGGGCTCCGGGGCCTTCACCTGGGCTGAGGGTCTAGCGCTGGGGAGCCGGGGGCTAGCGCCGGTTACCTGCTGCCTGGCGGTGGGTGACTGGTCGGCGGCGGCGGCTGCGGGGCGTCCGGTTGCCATGGAGACACAGCTGGCAGCGTCTCGGGAGCGCGCACATCGGGCTGCAGCGAGCGACGGGGAAAGAGCCGGCGGCCATCTTGGGGAAACTTTTATAAGTTGCTGAAACACTGGAACGGTAAGTACAAACCAGCTAGGAAAGTCATTTACAGGGGGGCTTAGTAATGTATGTTTAATTAGGGGGATTGGGCAAAAAAAAAAAAATCACTGCTTCCTCGAGACATCTCCTTTAACTTCTGCCTCCTAGAGCTTTTGCCTTCATCTGGATAAATAATTAAATAATGCATGATAATATGCTGAGTTGTATGTATGTATATCCAGAAGTGGAATATATTAGGCAGGAAGTTTACAGTCAGTAAATACCACAAAGGATATACTCCCATTTTGCGGTCCATTGTTAAGGTTCATAGTTATGCTAAGAGCAGTAAATACCACAAAGGATATACTCCCATTTTGCAGTCCATTGTCAAGATTCATTGTTATGCTAAGCATAGGACAGAGACATTGAAATGGTTGTCCAGGAGGGATACAATGTAATGTTATTCAGTAATGTCTAGTTTGTGGTGGCCTTTTCTGATGAAAATATTTTCCTGCTGCTTAATGGCCTATCAGTCACAGCATTAAAACCATTGACAGTCAGTTCTTCATGTTGATCTGTTGAAAGCAGAAAAAAATTGGGTAAGTCTTAAGATCTAATCAGCTTTCTCAAAGGTCAGATTATAATAGCTGGACAACTTGGTCTGAGCGTCTGTAAAAAACAGGTATGATGGGGGTTCTTGGAATGCAGTGGTCAGCAAAGGTGGTCCAAAAAAGGACAATCAGTGAACAAGGGACAAGGTCATGAGCATCAAGGATCATTAATGTCCAGGGTGAGCAAAGGCTAGTTTGCCTAGTCCAATCCCTCAGAGGGGCTACTGTAACACAAATTACAGAAAAAAGTAAATGCTTGCTATGATAGAAATGTATCAGAATATACAAGGCATCGCAGCTTGCTGCATACGGTTGAGTAGCCACATACCGGACTTGTCCACTGCTGAAAGTGCCTGCATTGAGCACATGAACATCAGAATTAGGCCAAGAAGCAATGAACTAAGGTGGTCAGATCTGATGAATCAGCTTTACTTTATATCATGTGGATGGCTGGGTGTATGTGCATGATTTACTTGCAGAAGAGATGGCACTATGGGAACAAGGCAAGCCAGTGAAGGCAGTGTGGTACTCTGAGTAATGTTCTTCTGATATCTTAGGTCCTGTCATTCACCTGGATATCAATTTGAAATATGCCACCAGTTTTAACGTTTTTGCAGATAAAGTATACACTGTTATTGCAACAGCAGTCCCTAATGGTAGTGTCCACTTTTAGCCTGATAATGCGCCCCACTTTACTGCAAAAAATATTCAGAAATTGGTTTGAGAAAAATGATAAAGAGTTTCAGGCAGTTTTAAAATGGGTACAATGGGCGCAAAAGAGGAATTAAGTCTGAGGGCCTACATACCATCTACACCAAAACATTGCACACTCAATTCATGATGCTTCCTGAAGCACCGCCATACTTCTGTGATGTTCAACTACTGTATTTCTTAAGTCAGTAAATCCCATACTATTGCTAAATGAGAGCAGCATGTGATGAGCTGAGTATGGGTCAAGGACGCTATCTTTTCTTCTTAGGGAGAGCACTTAGAAGGTGAGTGAGTGAGGAGACTTATAAGGCCATTCTTTCTCCTCTGGGAAATATGCAAATAAGGGAGATGGAACAATACCTCTGCAGCACCACCTATTGGAAGGCAGCATTCCTACAAGTCAATGTTAGACTCTGAGCTGAGTACATACACTGGTCATGAAGGAGGGCATGGAGGGGAAAAAAATCTGGCACCATAATTAAAGGGGTTGTCCCGCGCCGAAACGGGTTTTTTTTTTTTAAACCCCCCCCCCCGGTCGGCGTGAGACAACCCCGATGCAGGGGTTAAAAAAACAAACCGCTCAGCGCTTACCTGAATCCCGGCGGTCCGGCGTCTTCATACTTACCTGCTGAAGATGTCCGCCGGGGTCTGCTCCCTCCGTGGACCGCAGCTCTTCTGTGCGGTCCATTGCCGATTCCAGCCTCCTGATTGGCTGGAATCGGCACGTGACGGGGCGGAGCTACACGGAGCCGGCATTCTGCACGAGCGGCTCCATTGAAGAGAGCAGAAGACCCGGACTGCGCAAGCGCGGCTAATTTGGCCATCGGAGGGCGAAAATTAGTCGGCTCCATGGGAACGAGGACGCTAGCAACGGAGCAGGTAAGTATAAAACTTTTTATAACTTCTGTATGGCTCATAATTAATGCACAATGTACATTACAAAGTGCATTATTATGGCCATACAGAAGTGTATAGACCCACTTGCTGCCGCGGGACAACCCCTTTAAGGGTTCATTTCAATTTTTGCTACTAGTTCCCATCTTCTCTATGTAAACTATTGCCAGTATGTAATGGGTAAACACTTTTAAGAAAATAGTTACTTTCATAGTATTGTGGTTGTTTATCATAATTTAGTGTAATTCCAAGACATTTTATTGGAAATCAGTGCTATTGATCTTTCTGACATTTAAGTATGAAGTTACTTGTATTAGCAAAGTTATTTTAATGTAATCGTGTTTTCGCTAAACGTAAAATGAATCTATAATCCTTTATTATATTAAATACAATCAATCATATTTGCAGCATTTTAGCTTGCATTTGTTTCACTGACGTCATTTTTATATATATATGGAAGGCGGATGGGAACAGCTATATCTCAGTTTTTATTATCAAAGTGACAAATAACTCAAGATAAGTCAAAACAATATTCCTACAATGGATGCACATACATGGTTATGATAACAAGCTGTCAGAGAGCACCAGATAAGTCACTTTCGTACTCTTAAAGTAAATGCACACATACAGTTGGACAGTCTCAGACAAATAATCAAGTACACAGAAGAAATGCAGGTTCATTTTAGTGCATTGACTAGACATAAATTGGTTAAGTTGACTTAAATTAGCATTAGCTATTATTATGTCACTTTCTGATCTGATTTTTTTAAATACATCTATTTAGCGGTTAATGCTTGTTTTTTTCTTAGATTCTTATATAAATCTCCTGCTTAGACATAAATGTTAAACATAAATAGTTACTGACTACATTTAGCTATCACTAAAGGGATAGCTTAATGTCTTATTATTGAGTTAAATGTATGGCAGAGTCCGGTAAGCTCTTACATTCTCTTTAGTGATGGCTACAGATGTGTCCTCCCATTATGTTTCCCTTAACTGAATATGTAGTCAACTATTAGGTTTGAACATATAAAACATATAACTGAAAAGAAAAGAAGAGTAAAAAAAAAAAGCATATAGGCAGTTAAACAATTACCAGGTTTATAGAAGTGGTATAGTCAAGACTCCACACATTTGCCATTTCGCCATATTGGCTTGTGGACTTATCCTGGGGCTGAGCTTCATAGTTCCCTCACTAAAAAATGGGTACTAAATGACCATGCGCTGCATATGTGGTGGAATTTTGGAAGCATAAAGGTATTACATGTGAGTTTGTGATTTATCAGAGTTATATTTTTTCCTATGCTAGGGTTGTCCATAATTTCCCAGTGTCTCCATATCGTAAGGTTGGATAAAGCAAGTATTTTACATCCTAATATTCTTAACTTTGGTGGGATTGCATGTGAGTCAATATTCAACAAGGCTAGAGAGAGGGTTTTCAATACTGTACAACCCATCAGAAAGGATAGCATTTGAAATAGAGCCCCAATGTTGCTTGAGGAGTGGGCAACTCCATAGAATCATACAGTTGGAAGGGACCTCCAGGGTCATCTGGCTAAATGCAGGATTCACTAAATCATCACAGACAGATGTCTGTTCAGCCTCTGTTTGAAGACTTCCTTCGAAGGAGAACTCACCACCTCCCGTGGTAACCTGTTCCACTCATTGATGACCCTCACTGTCAAAGTGTTTTTTTATATCTAATCTGTGTTTCCTCCCTTTCAGTTTCATCCACAAAATATTCATCCACAAAATATTCAACAATGTTCCTCTTTCACCACAATTCCTTCAACTGGACTGGAGTATAATACCATGCAATTTTCATTTAAGTGCTTTGTGTGTCAGATAAAAGGCTTGTTTCCATTCTTTATCACTGAACACTTGAGCTAGTTCCTTCTTCCATTCTTTTAGTGGATATATCTTTTGGGAGTTTACTTGATCATGCAATAATAAATGGGTTTTATCTCTTTGGTTTCTCTGGAAAATATCTTAAATATGCTTGGAATAACTTGAAACAAAGAGAGTTTGATACTAAGTTAGATCCACTTAGAGATATTCAGGTAGGGGACAATATGTTGGAACAAGTCCAAAGATATATGTATTCTTTTGAAAGCAGCCTTTATGGTTTTGCATAGCCTTGAAACATTATCTACGCTGTTAAAGTAGTATGGGTAAGTGGGGAGAGATAAGTTGGCAGAGGTAAATTCCACAGAGGGATTATAAGCAGTGATTTAATTGAAACAGGAGATGCTAATTAGTTCTCTATGTGGACCCAATGTTTCTAAGTTTCAGACCTCCACTATGAAGCTAATTGGGAGACATGTGTAGCTAAGTAGTAATCCTGGATATCTGGAATGCCCAGTCCTCCTACCCATATATCTTTTGTAAGTCAGGGATTGAACGCAGGCCCTCCTGTACTCCAACTGGCAGCTCTCAGTGCTGAGCTATCCAGACCTTGGACAGCTCCTCTGCTAAGGCATAGCAATGATCCCATGTTTCCTGGCCTGTTCCCCTGTTTTAGCTCTGCCCAGTTCCCAATTAGGCTAATTATAAAAGTCTGACCCTGCCACTGCTTAAGTGCATGATTATTGTGCTTCACAGCCTTAGTCAAGCTCCTCTCCTCTACAAACTAACTAACTACCAATACCCACCTCTGGCTTTCCTTCTGACCACGATACCTGCCTCCTCCTTTCTACCACAACAGATAACTATCGATACTGACCTCTGGCTTTCCTCTTGACCACGATACTCGCCTCCTCCTTTGTACTGTGACCTGAGACCACCTGTTGCCAGCTCGAGGCTCTCTTCTGAATCCTCCTTGATCCTGCTCAGCTAATACACCCATGACTCCAAATGTAGCACCATAAATGCCACAACTTTATATAAAGACAAACCCCTCTTCCTTTCTATTTTTTATGATCCCTTCTGAAAAAACTATAACCCTGTCACAGACTTCGCCCAACCAGTTCTCAGTTATCTCCACCATATCATAGTTTTAATATTTAAGTTTCCCACTAGCAGAACCCATGTAGCCTGCCCTATACTTCTATTCTTCTTACTGAATCAGACATCCCCCTGGCAGCCAGAGAGCATGTCATGCTACAGCAGTGTTAAACATGTAATGACGTTCCCCTCATCTTCCAACCTTGCAAACTTTTTAGGGTGTGCCAGTTCAGGGCTAGCCTTCCTGGCACTCTTACCTCTGTTCCTTCATCTGCCACCCAGCTGCTGCTTGATCATCCTAAATTGCCATGCTACCATGCACCCCCACATCTGCCCCAGCAAGTGTCTGCTCAGTGAGCAGCAAACTCCTTTCCAGGTTGTCAATGGATCTCAGTTTTGCAACTGCGCATTTAGATCAAGAATCTGAACTTCCAAATACTCAATGTGCTCACATTTCATACAACAGTATGTACCCTTTAATGCTTGTTCAAGGCCTGCATACATGGCACACAATGTACTCTTGACAGCATTGTCAATCATTGCACACATTCTAAATGGGGATAGTACAGATAAAAATCAAATAATATATATGTCAAAATAACAGTAACTAGATATAAGTGAATCCCTTCTACAGTCCTCAAATATGAAATCTCCTGATTTTAAGTCAAACACACTTAAATCAAACCACACTTTAATTAAACCACACTCACACTTTTGTTTGCTTGAAATAGCTCTTAGCAGCAGTAATTCCTTCAATGAACCCTCTATTTGGAAATGACACAGCAAGTTCAGCAGATACAATTTATCACACCTTAATTAGGTAATCCCGCTCTTAATCTTTTGTGCAAGGCATTGGAGATTGAACATACTAGCAAACCCCCTCAGCACAACGAATTAACCTAAACCTGTTTAGATGGAGCTAGGACATGACACTTTTGCCAGTTAAATAGGAGAAACAGACTATCACTTGTGTGAATAGAGAATAAAATGGGCCTTTGGGTCTGTCCTGTCTCTCAGTTTCACCCTGCAGTTCCCGCTTTCCCCAGTCTGTTACATGACCATCTCTCACTATTGGCTCCCATGTTAAAAAGGTTTACACTTTGCTTATACATTTTTCTTACTGGTTGGCATGAGATTGTACTGATTTTGTATCAGGAGAAATAGATATCTTTAAGTGAATTTAACAAAAAATAAGGATAGGCACATCTGTTTGTCAATACAGGGGACTTGTACCTCTGTATAAAAAATAAAACTTTAACTGCTTGTTAATGAGAACAGATATTGTGAGCTTATTAAAAAAAATGGTGATCCGGGATATACATTGATACTAAATTGGTATTGGTCAGACACCTATTGGTGAAACACCAAATGTGTTGTGTGCTTTACCAGAAATTTTCTATTGTACTGTAATTTTCTAAGGAAAGAAGATGCTTTCACACTTGGCAAATGGCAGTGTATTGTTGCCACACGGCCAATTACAGCTCAACCAAATGCAGGCAATTTTATAGTGAATTCCTCCAGTTTGTCATGCTATTTTTGACTGCACAGCTTCTACAGGTAAAACAACTTTAGATCACTTTTGAGCCTGTAGAAACCATGCAACCAAAAATGACAGAGAAAAACCATGACAATTTGCAGTAAAATACACATGGCTTGTAAGAGATAATTGGCCACAAGGAAAAAAGACAGTGCTATTCAACATGTTTGAAAGACGCATAGATGATGGATTGGTTAATTGCTGTTTACCAATAGCGCTCAAGCAAACTCTTGGTTCTTAGCAGTCAGTGAAACATTTAGGTGCTAATTAGAGATGAGCGAACGTACTCGTCCGAGCTTGATACTCGTTCGAGTATTAGCGTGTTCGAGATGCTCATTACTCGTAACGAGTACCACGCGATGTTCGAGTTACTTTCACTTTCATCTCTGAGACGTTAGCGCGCTTTTCTGGCCAATAGAAAGACAGGGAAGGCATTACAACTTTCCCCTGCAACGTTCAAACCCTATACCACCCCCCTGCAGTGAGTGGCTGGCGAGATCAGGTGTCACCCTAGTATATAAATCGGCCCCTCCCGCGGCTCGCCACAGATGCATTCTGACAGAGATCAGGGACAGTGCTGCTGGTGCCGGAGCTGCTATAGGGAGAGCGTTAGGAGTTATTTTAGGCTTCAGGAACCCCAACGGTCCTTCTTAGGGCCACATCTGACCGTGTGCAGTAGTGTGGAGGCTGCTTTTTGCAGTGTTGCACATTTTTTTTTTTTTTTGTATATCGGCCGTGCAGAGCATTGCGTCCTGCAGTAATTTTACATTGTCCAGGGCCAGTAGTGGTGAGGCAGGGACAGAAGACATATTTAGTGTATATGGGCAGTGGGCCTTTCCAAAAACATTTGGGAAAAAAAATCTATTTGGGCTGCCTGTGACCGTCCTCAGTGTACTGGGTCTCTGCTGGGGGTAGTTGTCCTAATTCATACGCAGCCAGCTAAGTGTTACAGCAGGCTTGCGCAAAATTCTTTCCTGCCTCTGTGTTGCCTCTTACATCACCGCTGTATTCCTGTACACAAGTGTACTGGGTCTCTGCTGGGGGTAGATGTCCTAATTCATACGCAGCCAGCTAAGTGTTACAGCAGGCTTGCGCAAAATTCTTTCCTGCCTCTGCTGTGCGTTCTATAAGTGAAGTCAGCCTCAACCACAGGCCAATAAGCGGCACATTTAATTACAGCGTTCTGTTTCTGCACTACTGGTAATACAGCATGCTGAGGGGTAGGGGTAGGCCTAGAGGACGTGGACGCGGGCGAGGACGCAAAGGCCCAAGTCAGGGTGTGGGCACAGGCCGAGCCAGCGCGGTGGCCAAGGGTAGAGGCAGGGCCAGACCGAATAATCCACCAACTGTTTCCCAAAGCGCCCCCTCGCGCCATGCCATCCTGCAGAGGCCAAGGTGCTTTAAGGTGTGGCAGTTTTTCGCAGAGACGCCTGACGACCGACGAACAGTGGTGTGCAACCTTTGTCGCGCCAAGATCAGCTGGGGAGCCACCACCACCAGCATGCGCAGGCATATGATAGCCAAGCACCCCACAAGGTTGGACGAAGGCCGTTCACCGCCTCCGGTTTGCACCACTGCCTCTCCCCCTGTGCCCCAACCTGCCACTGAGATCCAACCCCCCTCTGAGGACACAGGCACGAGTGCCTACCGGCCTGCACCCACACCCTCACCTCCGCTGTCCTCGGCCCCATCCAGCAATGTCTCTCAGCGCAGCGTCCAGACGTCGCTAGCGCAACTGTTTGAGCGCAAGCGCAAGTACGCCGCCACGCACCCGCACGCTCAAGCGTTAAACGTGCACATAGCCAAATTTATCAGCCTGGAGATGCTGCCGTATAGGCTTGTGGAAACGGAGGCTTTCAAAAGCATGATGGCGGCGGCGGCCCCGCGCTACTCGGTTCCCAGTCGCCACTACTTTTCCCAATGTGCCGTCCCAGCCCTGCACAACCACGTCTCCCGCAACATTGTACGCGCCCTCACCAACGCGGTTACTGCCAAGGTCCACTTAACAACGGACACGTGGACAAGCACAGGCGGGCAGGGCCACTATATCTCCCTGACGGCACATTGGGTGAATTTAGTGGAGACTGGGACAGAGTCAGAGCCCGGGACCGCTCACGTCCTACCCACCCCCAGAATTGCGGGCCCCAGCTCGGTGCTGGTATCTGCGGCTGTGTATCCTTCCTCCACTAAACCACCCTCCTCCTCCTCCTCCAACGCAACCTCTGTCTCGCAATCAAGATGTGTCAGCAGCAGCAACACATCGCCAGCAGTCGGTGTCGCGCGGCGTGGCAGCACAGCGGTGGGCAAGCGTCAGCAGGCCGTGCTGAAACTACTCAGCTTAGGAGAGAAGAGGCACACGGCCCACGAACTGCTGCAGGGTCTGACAGAGCAGACCGACCGCTGGCTTTCGCCGCTGAGCCTCCAACTGGGCATGGTCGTTTGTGACAACGGCCGTAACCTGGTGGCGGCTCTGCAGCTCGGCAGCCTCACGCATGTGCCATGCCTGGCCCATGTCTTTAATTTGGTGGTTCAGCGCTTTCTGAAAAGCTACCCACACTTGTCATACCTGCTCGGAAAGGTGCGCCGGGTCAGCGCACATTTCCGCAAGTCCAAGACGGACACTGCCACCCTGCGGACCCTGCAACATCGGTTTAATCTGCCAGTGCACCGACTGCTGTGTGACGTGCCCACACGGTGGAACTCTACGCTCCACATGTTGGCCAGACTCTATGAGCAGCGTAGAGCTATAGTGGAATACCAACTCCAACATGGGCGGCGTAGTGGGAATCAGACTCCTCAATTCTTTACAGAAGAGTGGGCCTGGTTGGCAGCCATCTGCCAGGTCCTTGGAAACTTTGAGGAGTCTACCCAGATGGTGAGCGGGGATGCTGCAATCATTAGCGTCACCATTCCTCTGCTATGCCTCTTGAGAAGTTCCCTGCAAAGCATAAAGGCAGACGCTTTGCGCTTGGAAACGGAGGCGGGGGAAGACAGTATGTCGCTGGATAGTCAGAGCACCCTCATGTCTATATCTCAGCGCGCTGAGGAGGAGCATGAGGAGGAGGGGGAAGAGACAGCTTGGCCCACTGCTGAGGGTACCCATGCTGCTTGCCTGTCATCCTTTCAGCGTGTATCCTTTCAGCGTGTATGGCCTGAGGAGGAGGAGGAGGAGGATCCTGAAAGTGAACTTCCTAGTGAGGACAGCCATGTGTTGCGTACAGGTACCCTGGCACACATGGCTGACTTCATGTTAGGATGCCTTTCTCGAGACCCTCGCGTTACACGCATTCTGGCCACTACGGATTACTGGGTGTACACACTGCTCGACCCACGGTATAAGCAGAACCTTTCCATTCTCATACCCGAAGAGGAAAGGGGTTCGAGAGTGATGCTATACCACAGGACCCTGGCGGACAAACTGATGGTAACATTCCCATCCGACAGCACTAATGGCAGAAGGTGCAGTTCCGAGGGCCAGGTAGCAGGGGAGGCGCAGAGATCAGGCAGCATGTACAACGCAGGCAGGGGAACATTCTCGAAGGCCTTTGCCAGCTTTATGGCTCCCCAGAAGACTGTGTCACCGCTCCCCAGTCTAGGCTGAGTTGGCGGGAGCACTGTAAAAGGATGGTGAGGGAGTACGTAGCCGATCGCACGACCATCCTCCGTGACGCCTCTGCCCCCTACAACTACTGGGTGTCGAAGCTGGACACGTGGCCTGAACTCGCGCTGTATGCCCTGGAGATGCTTGCTTGTCCTGCGGCTAGCGTCTTGTCAGAGAGGGTGTTTAGTGCGGCTGGGGGAATAATCACGGATAAGCGTACCCGCCTGTCAACCGACAGTGCCGACAGGCTTACACTCATCAAGATGAACAAAGCCTGGATTTCCCCAGACTTCTCTTCTTCACCAGCGGACAGCAGCGATACCTAAGCAATACGTAGACTGCACCCGCGGATGGAAGCATCGTTCTCTATCACCATCAAAAACGGGGACCTTTTTGCTTCATCAATCTGTGTATTCTATTCATCCTCCTCCTCCTGCTCCTCCTCCTGAAGCCTCACGTAATCACACCGAACGGGCAATTTTTCTTAGGCCCACAAGGCTCAGTCATATAATTTTTGTAAACAATTTTTATACCTTTCAATGCTCATTAAAGCGTTGAAACTTTCACCTGAACCAATTTTTATTTTAACTGGGCTGCCTCCAGGCCTAGTTACCAATTAAGCCACATTAACCAAAGCGATTAATGGGTTTCACCTGCCCTCTTGGTTGGGCATGGGCAATTTTTCTGAGGTACATTAGTACTGATGGTACACCAATTTTTTGGGGCCCTCACCTACAGTGTAATCCAATTAATTTTTTGCCCACCTGCATTAAAGCTGACGTTACATCAGCTGTGATGGGCAATGCAATGGGATATATTTATGTACCGCCGGTGGCTTCCTGGCACCCACCCATGCTGTGGGTCCACAGGGAGTTGTAACTGCATGTGTCTACTTCTAAAGAACCCCAGTCTGACTGGGGCATGCAGTGTGGGCCGAAGCCCACCTGCATTTAATCTGACGTTAGCTCTGCTGTCCAGGGCACTGCAATGGGATACATTTATGTACAGCCGGTGGGTTCCAGGGAGCCACCCATGCTGTGGGTGCACACGTAATTCCCATTGCGGAGTTGTACCTGCCTGTGACTATTTATAAAAAAACGCGGTCTGACTGGGGCATGCAGACACCTTGACAGAATGAATAGTGTGTGGCACATAGGTTCCCCATTGCTATACCCACGTGTGCAGCTCCTGATGGCGGTGGCACAGGATTATATTTCTCATTGCTTCTGTACAGCATTGTGGGTTATCGCCCCGCCCCTTTTAAAGAGGGTCGCTGCCTAGCCGTGCCAACCCTCTGCAGTGTGTGCCTGTGATTCCTCCTCATGGCAGACGCACTTATAAATAGACATGAGGGTGGTGTGGCATGAGGGCAGCTGAAGGCTGCGCAGGGACACTTTGGTGTGCGCTGTGGACACTGCGTCGTGCGGGGGGGGGGAGGGGGTTGGACAGCATGTTACCCAGGAGAAGTGGCAGCGGAGTGTCATGCAGGCAGTGATTGTGCTTTGTTGGAGGTAGTGTGGTGCTTAGCTAAGGTATGCATTGCTAGTGAGGGCTTTTCAGAAGTAAAAGTTGTTGGGAGGGGGGGGGGCCCACTCTTGCCGCTATTGTGGCTTAATAGTGGGACCTGGGAACTTGAGATGCAGCCCAACATGTAGCCCCTCGCCTGCCCTATCCGTTGCTGTGTCATTCCCATCACTTTCTTGAATTGCCCCGATTTTCACAAATGGAAACCTTAGCGAGCATCGGCGATATACAAAAATGCTCGGGTCGCCCATTGACTTCAATGGGGTTCGTTACTCGAAACGAACCCTCGAGCATCGCGAAAATTTCGTCCCGAGTAACGAGCACCCGAGCATTTTGGTGCTCACTCATCTCTAGTGCTAATCCTTTGTGGTTCAGTGATTCTGAGATCCCTTGTGGTCATGTGGCTTTGTAATCTTTGGTGGTACAGTGGTACTTATAATTTATAGTAGCATAGTGGGATGCTTGAAATTCTTAGGAATGGTACACTATGATAATAGCATACAACACCTGCAGACAAGGTAACAAATGCTACATCTGTAGTTTTTTTTAATTGCTGAAACCCAGGCTTGAGTTGCACCACCCAATTTTTATAGTGCATTGGAACAAATGTCGGAGTAAATAAGTTTAGAATCCAAGTACCAATGTAATGCCTCTTAACTTCGGTTGTCAAACCTAAAAGGTTTTGGCTAGGCTGACAAATGTTGTGGTCACATAAATTTTATCCTATTGTAGTGTTGTTTTAGTGTATTGGAGACAATAAAAATAAGTTATTATGGTGTAAGGCTTCATTCACATAAGCGTATATCGGCCCCGTTTGCAGCGGCGGCTGATATACGCTACCGATCTGATGCATAGGTTTCCAATGTATCAGTTCCGATGGCGTTTTTCCGCTGCGTAAAAACGGACGGCTGGCAAAGATAGTGCA
The DNA here is from genome assembly GCF_035609145.1 of Eleutherodactylus coqui. Classification (NCBI taxonomy): domain Eukaryota; kingdom Metazoa; phylum Chordata; class Amphibia; order Anura; family Eleutherodactylidae; genus Eleutherodactylus; species Eleutherodactylus coqui. Next base: position 131,889,774 of record NC_089841.1, read on the forward strand.
TACGGTTCTGGACCTATCTTTTCCGGACGCGATACGGCCAGTCCCATAGACTCTTATGGGAGCTGCCAGACAAGGGAGGTGGAAGGGAGTTTAGAAGATACCCTTCCCTTCCCCTCTCCACCCCTTGCCAGCTGTCGGCAAAGGGAAGGTGTGGGACGGAGAGGGAGATTAGCACACTAGCTTCCGTCCTGCCCCTTCCCATTGCAGACAGTCGACAAGGGGTGTAGAGAGGATGGGAGTTTAGAAAACTAACTCCCACCCCGTCCCACTTCCTCCCATTGCAGATAGCCGGCATGGGACAGAGATGGGTGGGGAGTTTAGCAGAGCTAAACTTCCCCGCCCCGCCTGACGGTCTTTCAGGTGTGGCATATACAAGCCGCACTTAGCCATCTGAAGGGGCTTATAAATGGGAGATGCAGCCGGGACTTGGTTATGGCTGCCTCTTGTTCATGCAATTTTCGGTCGCGCTGTGGCCATGACACAGCCGGACAAAAAGTGCAGTGCCCATGTGAAAGAGCCCTAAGACTGTTTTTAAAATGTAGTTAAAATATTTTTAGTAATTTTTCAAAAATATTTGACTGAAATCCCATCATGATCAGCAATTACTAGGTTTTTAGCAATTGCATTTGACATCGTATTGATAAGCAATGCATACATTAAAACTCTGACTCCTAGTAAAATATACTTGAAAATATCTTAAATTATATTTTAATATTGCCCACACAACTTACATATGAATAAAATCATATTTGCAATGAAAGGCTTACAAGTTTCAGTTTTTAGGAAAGAATGAAATATAGTGATTAAGCTAAGGTCAGCGCAAGGGCATGTGATTTTTTTATGACTATCATATTGCATTTTCAGGTTCACACTGACCTCCAGTAAATCGTCTTTCTAATATTTAATGAGTGAATAGAACATAATGATTCACCTATTTAGTAACTTTCCATTTCTATCAGCAACTTTTCCGTTTGATGTATTTTATTCTTTTGTTCTTAATTTCTACTTAATGGGAGCAACAATTATTTTAATTTTCATATTCAATTACAGAACTGTACAAAAGCAGGTAAGTACTGCAGAGTAAGAATGCTTTACAAATAGAAGAGTTAAAGGGGTTGTCTCGCGGAAGCAAGTGGGGTTATGCACTTCTGTATGGCCATATTAATGCACTTTGTAATATACATTGTGCATTAAATATGAGCCATACAGAAGTTTTTCACTTACCTGCTCCGTTGCTGGCGTCCCCGTTGCCATGGTTCCGTCTAACTTCGGTGTCTTCTTGCTTTTTTAGACGCGCTTGCGCAGATGCATCTTCTCCCTTCGGCTGGTCTTGGAAGCATCGGCGTTTTGGCTCCGCCCCCTTCTACGCATCATCGCGTAGCTCCGCCCCCATCACGTGCCGATTCCAGCCAATCGGGAGGCTGGAACCGGCACACGTCATGGGGCGGAGCTACGCGATGATGCGTAGAAGGGGGCGGAGCCAAAACGCCGATGCTTCCAAGACCAGCCGAAGGGAGAAGATGCATCTGCGCAAGCGCGTCTAAAAAAGCAAGAAGACACCGAAGTTAGACGGAACCATGGCAACGGGGACGCCAGCAACGGAGCAGGTAAGTGAATAACTTCTGTATGGCTCATATTTAATGCACGATGTATATTACAAAGTGCATTAATATGGCCATACAGAAGTGTATAGACCCACTTGCTTTCGCGAGACAACCCCTTTAATATTTTTTGGTCAATGAACAAAATGCAAAGTCAATGAATAAAAGAGAAATCTAAATCAAATCAATATTTGGCGTGACCACCCTTTGGCTGCAAAACAGCAGCAATTCTTCTAGGTACACTTCCACATTTTTTGAGGAAACTCGGCAGGGCAGTTATTCCAAACATCTTGGAGAAGAAACCACAGATCTGTGGATGTAGACTGATTCAAATCCTTCTGTCTCTTCATCCAAAACAAACTCAATGATGTTTTCTGGGTACCATATCATCACTTCCAGGACGCATATTTCTGTTTTCAGCCGCACTTAAGCAGCGCTGCTGATTAGAGCCACCTGATTGGCTCTTCGGCACCATGTGACTACACAGCGTGCATGCGGATTGCCTTCAGCAGCCGTGCACTACACACTACAGTTGGGCAGACGTGCACTACACACTACACTTAAGCAGCACGGGGTTAGGGTATAGGGTTAGGTTTAGGGGTAGGGTTAACTAAACCTAACCCCAACCCTAAACCTAACCCTAAACACTAACCCTATACCTAAACCTAACCCTAACCCCAACCCTAAACCTAAACCTAACCCTGAACACTAACCCTAAACCTAACCCTAAACACTAACCCTATACCCTAACCCCGTGCTGCTTAAGTGTAGTGTGTAGTGCACGTCTGCTTAATTGTAGTGTGTAGTGCACACAGCTGCTGAAGGCAATCCGCGTGCACGCTGTGTAGTCACGTGGTGCCGAAGAGCCAATCAGGTGGCTCTAATCAGCAGCGCTGCTTAAGTGCGGCTGAAAACAGAAATATGCTTCCAGGACTCCTTGTTCTTCTGTACTGTGAAGATCATTCTTAATGACGTTTGCTGTATGTTTGGGGTTGTTGTCCTGCTGCAGAATAAATTTGGATTCAATCGGATACCTTCTATCTTCTTAAAGGTTCTAATTCTATCATTCTTACTTTGCAACATTTTTTCGCACCTGCTTAAACTCTTTGTGCAATACTGTATTTTGTTTGATGATGTGTAAACTACTACATTTGGCTTACTATACCAAATCTTAGTGAATATCTGCATGAACCAGACTTACATTGGTTTTGTTAAATTCAAAATAAATTAATCTGGATTAGATTTTCGTTTCCATATTTTTTATTTACTGCTTGAAAATTATGAAATATTCTCTCCTTATCTCCTGCTAAGTATGTTTGTACTATATGTAGATTTTCTTTAAATTGCAAAGCTGTTTTCAAGAGATTTTAAGATTAATTAATAAAATGTACTATTAGCATATATTATTACAATGTGATAATTGCAGTTTAAAACTGGATTAGGAGCAGCATTGGCTTCCCATTAATACTGTTTTCTTATCTTTTGCTAATTTGTACAAGGAGAAAATGTCTTACTTCTTGCAGTATACCCTCACAGAATGTCTCCAAACTAACTTCAGTCAGATTGGTAAAAAATGTGTTTTTTATTAAATGTTTCATGCGCCATTGATAAAAAGTGATGCCTTGGGCATATTTTTTCATTTTCTTCTGCTCTGGAAAAGAAACAGAGAAAGTGAGTTTTTAGTATTTGTCAATATATAACTCTGCAAGCAACACAACCTATAAAAGGACATTCAGTAGCCTTTAAAGACACAGAACAGGTATCTTGGTTAGCACATGTGATCTTCGAACTTTTCTCTCATATTGCACGAATTGCAGCATTGCAACGTATTTACTAAAAATAAGGAGCATATAGAAAAAGTGTATATAATCCACATAGTAACCGATCAGGTTATAGCTGTCATTATTTAAGCAGGATATGAGAGCGAAGCACTGGCATAGTTACTATATTTCTCTTTATACAGTATAAAAAATGACCAATGACATGCAGGAATATAAAGCAACGGACCACTCAGTCAGCACGTGGGGTAGCATAAACAAGTGTATGGTGATACAGTGAGTGTAGAAGGCTTTATAAAGTTGAAATATTAAGGAAGTAGTATGGGTAAATAATGTAACTCTATACATAAAGTGCTGTGATTTGCTTAAAGCATACATGAGTTTTCCAAAACTTTCCAAAAGCAGCCCAGGTTTTCATTAGCCACTGCTTTCCTGCTGTTTTGCTGCTGTTTGCACTAAGTTTGAGCTCTATTGATTTAGTATATGCACATAGAGGTCAGTTAGATTGTTGTGCCAAATTTCACACTTGTACGACACAGGGAAGTTACATTACATAGGGGTGCACATATTTTTGCAATTAGCATTTAATAATGGAGTTGTGACCCTTTTACGTTTCCTATGTAGGACCTAAAGAATGCTTGTGCCAAATTTCACGCTTGTAAGACACCGGGAAGTTCCATTACATAGGGGTGCACTTACTTTTGCAATTAGCATTGAATAATTAAGTTGTGACACCTTTACTTTTCCTATTTAGGACCTAAAGAATGGTTGTGCCAAATTTCATGTTTGTAAGACACAGGGAAGTTAGAGAATTAGATTAGGTACATTACACAGGGGTGTCAATACTTTTGCACTTAGCATTATATAATCAAGTTGTGACCCCTTTACTTTTCCTATCTAGGACCTAAAAAATAGTCTTGACAAATGTCATGTTTGTATAACACTGGGAAGTTAGAGAATTAGATTAGGTACATTAAACAGGGGTGCCAATACTTTTGCACTTAGCATTGAATAAGTTGTGATCCCTTTACTTTTCCTATGTAGGACCTAAAAAATGGTCGCGCCAAATTTCATGTTTGTACGACACCGGGAAGTTAGAGAATTAGATTAGGTACATTACATAGGGCTGCCAAACCTGTGCTCTTAGCATTGAATAATCAAGTTGTCACCTTTTTACTTTTTCTATATATGACCTAAAGAATGGTCGTGCCAAATTTCATGTTTTTACGAGATTGGGAAGTTAGAGAATTAGTGGCAAGTAACTCAGGAAGTCGATCAGTCAGGGAGTTGGTCAGTCAGGAAGTCGGTCAAGGAGTCAATCAGTCAGTGAGTCAGGGAGTCGGCCAGTCTTGGAGTCGATCAGTCAGGGAGTCAGTCAGTCAGTGAGTCAGGGAATCGGTCAGTCTGGGAGTCGATCAGTTAGGGAGTCAGTCAGTCAGTCAGGGCTTTCACCTTTATATATATAGATTAATGATATACACATAGACTGTTAGATGAGCATAAATCATGTGAAAAGTTAGTGTTCATTAAAATTCAAAGGTAAATAGAGTGTTAATTATTTTGGTTGCAAGTCTTAACTACAGTTCCCGCTTTATGTTTACATGGCTTTAATGCAATAGATCATTTATGTATATATTACTGCTTGTGTTTGCCTAGATACCAAGGCTAATGTTTGTTTCCCAGAGTTTAGATTCAGCCACTGCTGCTTTATAATAGAATACACAGTTGTTATAACAGAATGATGTGCAGAAATACGAGTTACTGTAATAGAATGCCTCATTATTACATATGGAGACAGGAAAAAGTGCATCACCTGTCTTCTGTGTAATATTACTGATGGTAATTTCAAGTTTTGGAGTACACTTTAAAGGTCCTTTACGCCTATAAAATGTGTACTTTTACATTTACCTCATGAGATGCACATTGAGTTGAGTGTTACTTGCTATGCCATTTGTAGTTCAGGTCCTTCCTGGGTAATCATCTGATTTGGGTGGAACAGGTCTTAACTAACATGTGTATAAAGGTGTACCAATTGGGTTCTTGGATTTTATCAGGCCCTATCCTGTGTTCTCACTGCTGTCAAAGATGCCTGACAGTGGCTTATTTCCGCTCTCTATTGAGTGCATAGACATGCTCCGTGGAGCCGATTGTTTACGTGTAGGGTGTAGGAATATCTGTTGGCCAAAGTGTATGACCACCTTTACTGATATAAGCCATGGAGAGCAAAAGGCACATTAATTTAATAATACAACACACAACCTCTTATTTCAATGAGGTTTAAAGGTTCTGTGATCAGAATTTTGCATCAAAAGCTGCCATCATAGCATTCCCAGGTACATATATCACTCCCTGTACATATGTCTGTTTTGAGAAGAATGTCATTTATATCAAAAACCTACTTTTATTTTCTGGCATTCCTGTATTCTAACCAGCCGAATTTCTGGCATGTGAGCAATGCACCAGTGAGCTCGTGCTGCACACCTCAACTGCAGGGCATGTGCCCATTTTAGGCTATGGCTGAGGGCCACACCTCAACTTGCAATAACGTTGATAGCAGGGGGAGACAGGAACGATGTGGAGGTGGCATGAGTAAGGACAAGATGTGGTGACTCGGGGCTCTGGTGGCTCGCCTTTGTGATTCGAGGTGGGTCATTAGCATACAGAGTACCAGAAAATAAAAGTAAGATTTTAATATAACTGACATTCCTCTCTTATTAACACACACATGTCCAGGGAATGTGCCTGGTAGGACTATGGCAGTGTTTCCCAACTCCGGTCCTCAAGGCACCCCAACAAGTCATGTTTTCAGGATATCCTATAGTAAGAATACCTGTGGCAATGTCTGAGGCATTCACAAGAATTACATCACCTGTGCAATACTGAGGAAATTCTGGAAACAGGACCTGTTGGGGCACCTTGAGGACCGGAGTTGGGAAACACTGGACTATGGTGATTGCTTCTCTAGATTACACAATTTGCAGGTTATTTTTGCCCCTAAGCCGCCACCATGACTTATAACATGAACTGGTAATGTTTCTGAACATGCCCTTATACACTAAACCCAATTAAGTCAAATATGAGAAATCACATTGAAAATCGCTGTGCAATGTATGTAAATTACCAGTGAAGAGTCATCTGGTCAGAATCTAAGTCAAGAAGAGTCACGTATTCCGAGATCCAACTCTGACCCTCCTGACTTGATTGGTTTTTTCCAGGTCTCTGTACATCACCAACATATTGCACGAAATTTTACACATATACCATTGACATGTACTACCCAGCCATTCACAGTACAGTGAGATATACTATACCCTGCTTCATCACTGTACTACTCATATGCCCAATTATGCAGGACTGTCAGAAGAGGATTCTTAAAGCACCATCCTCTCTCTGTGCTCTCTAAAGAAAGAAGTACAGTGGAGAAGCCAGACACCGTACAACCTAACAGCACTGTACAAACTTGCTATTACATGTAAGCTGCGCTTGCGTGAGATTTGGTGGAGGATGCCGGCAATAAGACATATTGGCATTTTAGGTGCCGAAAAAAGTAGATAGGTTCCTTTTAATGGTGTACCACGGTCCTGTTCAACTTGAAGATTGCATGAGCCATTAGTCTGTTCATTACTTTGCAAATGTTTTAAAAGTTATCAGCAAATATTTCTGTCCTTTTGGCCTTAGGATTTCAACCTTAAGGCCAGAAGTCTTGACATGCACCTTATTTTGGAAAGGACTGACTACTATATATTCAGATTAAAGCCTTCTTATATGCCGCAGTAACACATTCATAGATCTGTAAGCTTTTCGTAATAAGCCGAGAAAATCAAATTGCGATAAAACTTAAATTGTTATATGAAATGAGTCGTGAGCTTCTAAGGAAATAATAAAATTGTTGGATGAGGTGCTGTTTTGGATTTTAAGAATTTCCATTGGAGCTTGAGCAAACCAGATGTAATAATTCTGCCTGAAAAAAGGAAACATCTGAATTATGCTTAAAGCAGAGTCTCTCTTGGATAATTTGTAACATTCTGTAACCAATTAAGCACAGAAGGTATCAGCATTTACTGATTACAATGGTTTGCCATCGCTGAAGGGGTATGCAGATTGCCCCAATTATTGCTATTATTATGGGAACAATTTAGATCTAATCTCTTAAGGATTAATGTATCACGCAGCTCTGTTTCTCAGTAGAAAAGTATATATTAATGAATAATACTAGCAGAAAGGTGGGGAAGGCAAAGACATATGTTCTTATATATTTCAACATTTTCATAACTAAATAAGACCATATTGAAATGTACGGCCTTGCTGAAATATGTATGTTCTGAACTGTTGGCTTTTGAAATGACAGTAAAAAGGGTCTCAAGTTTTCGGCTAATAAAACGTAATCATTCTATAAATTAAGATGTATTCTAATATACTTTAAGTTTAATTTGGCACAATTGTCAAGATCTCTTTGCTCTCAGTGGGTTAAAACATTCTTCTTTACATAGAGAGGCAGAAAACTGGTACATAGCTAGACGTGCTCTGAGTGGAGTAGTGGATATAATTGTACCCCGTCTAGGCAATGCTCTGACTAGTGGATGCACAAGTCTCACTAAACATAGATCTTGACAACTGTGAGAATTGAAACACAAATTTTTACACAATTGTTTAAATCGTCTATGCACTTTGAGACAATTTGTGTTAATGTGTTGCCAAGGCTGCCCACAAAGATAACAAGATAGAACACAGGAAGTAGAGGAGGATGATCACTAGAGATGAGTGAGCACCCAAATGCTCGAGTCCGCGTTATTCGAGTCGAGCTTTTCGTAAAATTCGAGAGCTCTACTCGAGTAACGAACCCCATTGACTACAATGGGAGACTTGAGCATTTTTGTACATGGGACGCCGGGTGCCGAGCTTCTTTTTTTTTTCCTAGGTTCGTTTTTCCCTCTCTCTCTCTCCACTGCCTGCCAGACAAAAAATTTGCCAATGATGCGCGCTGTGTCGTGGCCAAAACAGGCACGTCACAGCAGGGAGGAGCCAAAAACAGGGGCACGGTCGAACACGGCTTGATGCTCGTTTGAGTAACGAGCACCATTGAGTACTCTACTACTCGAACGAGCATCAAGCTCGGCAGAGTATGTTCGCTCAGCTCTAATGATAACTCATTCTGCTTATTAAAGTCTATGGGGAGGTGGATAGAAGGAAGAGAGACTCATGCAAATGCTGGATATACAAATGGCACATGGGAAAATGCAAGATATAAGTCATAAAATGACCAGAAATAGTGTTATTCCACATGTATACACACACGAGGCAACTTATTTTAAAAAGTTTTCTCAAAGTGCAGGTACGCTTTAGGAATTATTAAAGGGGGTTTTACCACTACCTAAAATTGCTTCACAACCACTCTTTACTTCCTAGTGCTGTTGACCAAGACATGTGACTGCTGCAGCCAATCAATACCTATAGAAGGTCAGTGCTGTGGGGAGTGATTGGCTGTTGCAATCACAGGTCCTGGTCATCAGCAACCAGAGTGACTGTGAGGTAATTTTAGGTAGTGGGAAAACCCCTTTAACATAAAACCAGAAAATCCCTTTAATATCTTGCTTATAATGCAGAATTTAAGAATAATGCAAGTACTGTATCTCTAAGACACATAAAGAGATTGTTTCATCAGTCACCACATGGTCAGATCTTGGTTGCAGGTCTGGCTGCTTTAACTCTAGGGACTAGTTGTTATAGTCAGGAAAGGTTGAATCTGGGCATATATGAATGAGTGATCATGTAATACATGGGCAAATAAGTTTTCCAAAGTTACTTTGACATCTTTCAATGTTGCATCAGGGACTGGAGGCAGTGCTTAGATATGGTGTATTATTGTGCAAGTTAAAGAATATACCATTCCCACTAATGAAATGACCAATACAATTATATTTGACCTATACTATGAAATGATCCCCCATGTGTAAGAGTAGGGATCACAATGCTCCATTCATTCCGCTAAATTTTATTACAATTTTTTTTGTAATGGAAACGAATTGGATAGAAAAAACGGTGGTATCTATTCAATAAACCATTGGCCACATCATGTATTATTTCACTTTGCACCACTCCCACAAAGACACATTTAATTATTATGTTTGCTCTGCTTTAAAATTGTTAGTGTTTTGTTTGCTGCAACATTAATTCATAGAAATTAGAGGTCATTAGATTTAAAAATGTTTGAAACTCTATCAGCACCATTTAAAATTACAGCCTTAAATAAATGATGACAGAGACTGTGAAGAGAGAGGGAGCATTTGATTTATATTTATGAATCACTATGTGCCAGACGGCGCAACTTCTAGTAAGATGCAGAATAACTTTGAAAACTGAGCCATCAGCAAAGTGACTTCATCTATGAAAGATTTCATCAAGGGTCAGCTCTGGGATTTGTCTATTTATTATGTAATCACTACTCAGTGAATACTGGCTTGGATTAATAGGACCGTGAAAATATTGTTTCAGTGATATATTTTGTAATTAATGGGCATATTTCTTTATGGGTAATGATAATAGAGATGAGAAGAAAACTTCCAGATACATGTTTTCATTTCTACAAGGCGCTGCACGTATATTTCCAATAGCGTGGAAAGGTTCTAGATATTGCTCAATGAAAGTCTCAGCAGTTACTTTCTCTTAGGGAATAAGTTTAGTAGAGACCCATTTGAAAAGGTTATATCTAGAGATGAGCGAACGTACTCGTCCGAGCTTGATATTCGTGCGAATATTACGGTGTTCGGGATGCTCGTTACTCGTAACGAGTACCACGCGGTGTTCCGGTTACTTTCAGTTTCCTCTCTGAGACGTTAGCGCGCTTTTCTGGCCAATTGAAAGACAGGGAAGGCATTACAACTTCCCCCTGTGACGTTCAAGCCCTATACCACCCCCCTGCTGTGAGTGGCTGGGGAGATCAGATGTCACCCGAGTATAAAAGTCGGCCCCTCCCGCGGCTCGCCACACATGCCTTGTGAGATAGCTGAGGGACAGTGGTATCGTGCTGGAGCTGCTGTAGGGAGAGCGTTAGGAGTTAGTGTAGGCTTCAAGAACCCCAACGGTCCTTCTCAGGGCCACATCTAATAGTGTGCAGTACTGTGTTAGCACTGTATTTTTTTTTTTTTTTCAAAATTGGATCTGCAGAGCATTGCGCCCTGCAATAGGGACAGAAGTGGTGGTTAGGCAGGGAGAGTGTTAGCAGTGAGTGTAAGCTTCAAGAACCCCAACGGTCCTTTCTAGGGCCACATCTATCCGTGTGCAGTACTGTCCAGGCTGCTGTTAGCAGTATTGCATATTTTTTTTTCTTTCTCAAAACCGTCTGTGCAGACCATTGCACCCGGCATTAATACTACAGGGATAGAATTGTGTAGGCAGGGCCAGAAGACATACATTATTCATTGAATAGACGCAGTGTGGCTTGTCCTTTGAAAAACAAGGGAAAAAATTCTATTTCGCCTGCCTCTGACAGTCCTCAGGGCTCTGGGTACGTGTGTGCTGCGTGCAGAACGTTAAAAAAAATCAGACGCAGCCAGCTACGTTTTACTGCAGGCTTGCGCCAATTTTTTTCCTGCATGGGAAATCCCTGATCTGCTGTAGCGAATAACTTTGCATCACTGCAGTTCTCTGACACATTTGCAGGGCCACAACACAGTTATTAAACTTAGTAGTATTCATTGAATACACGCAGTGTGGCTTGTCCTTTGAAAAACAAGGGAAAAAATTATATTTTGGCTGCAGGCTTGCGCCACTTTCTTTCCTGCCTGAGAAATCAAATCACTGGTAATACACCATGCTGAGGGGTAGGGGTAGGCCTATAGGACGTGGACGCGGGCGAGGACGCGGAGGCCCAAGTCAGGGTGTGGGCAAAGGCCGAGCCAGTGCGGTGGCCAGGGGTAGAGGCAGGGCCAGACCGAATAATCCACCAACTGTTTCCCAAAGTGCCCCCTCACGCCATGCCACCCTGCACAGGTCAAGGTGCTCTACGGTGTGGCAGTTTTTCACAGAGACGCCTGACGACCGACGAACAGTGGTGTGCAACCTTTGTCGCACCAAGATCAGCTGGGGAGGCACCACCAACAGCATGCACAGGCATATGATGGCCAAGCACCCCACAAGGTGGGACGATGCCCGTTCACCGCCTCCGGTTTGCACCACTGCCTCTCCCCCTGTGCCCCAACCTGCCACTGAGATCCAACCCCCCTCTGAGGACACAGGCACTACCGTCTCCTGGCCTGCACCCACACCCTCACCTCCGCTGTCCTCGGCCCCATCCAGCAATGTCTCTCAGCGTAGCGTCCAGACGTCGCTAGCGCCACAGTTTGAGCGCAAGCGCAAGTATGACGCCACGCACCCGCACGCTCAAGCGTTAAACGTGCACATTGCAAAATTGATCAGCCTGGAGATGCTGCCGTATAGGCTTGTGGAAACGGAGGCTTTCAAAAGCATGATGGCGGCGGCTGCCCCGCGCTACTCGGTTCCCAGTCGCCACTACTTTTCCCGATGTGCCGTCCCAGGCCTGCACGACCACGTCTCCCGCAACATTGTACGCGCCCTCACCAACGCGGTTACTGCCAAGGTCCACTTAACAACAGACACGTGGACAAGCACAGGCGGGCAGGGCCACTATATCTCCCTGACGGCACATTGGGTGAATTTAGTGGAGGCTGGGACAGAGTCACAGCCTGGGACCGCTCACATCCTACCCACCCCCAGAATTGCGGGCCACAGCTCGGTGGTGATATCTGCGGCGGTGTATGCTTCCTCCACTAAACCACCCTCCTCCTCCTCCTCCTACGCAATCTCTGTCTCGCAATCAAGATGTGTCAGCAGCAGCACATCGTCAGCAGTCGGTGTCGCGCGGCGTGGCAGCACAGCGGTGGGCAAGCGTCAGCAGGCCGTGCTGAAACTACTCAGCTTGGGAGAGAAGAGGCACACGGCCCACGAACTGCTGCAGGGGCTGAGCCTCCAACCGGGCATGGTCGTGTGTGACAACGGCCGTAACCTGGTGGCGGCTCTGCAGCTCGGCAGCCTCATGCACGTGCCATGCCTGGCCCACGTCTTTAATTTGGTGGTTCAGTGCTTTCTGAAAAGCTACCCACGCTTGTCAGACCTGCTCGGAAAGGTGCGCCGGCTCTGCGCACATTTCCGCAAGTCCCACACGGACGCTGCCACCCTGCGCACCCTGCAACATCGGTTTCTTCTGCCAGTGCACCGACTGCTGTGCGACGTGCCCACATGGTGGAACTCTACGCTCCACATGTTGGCCAGGCTCCATGAGCAGCGTAGAGCTATAGTGGAATACCAACTCCAACATGGGCGGCGCAGTGGGAGTCAGCCTCCTCAATTCTTTACAGAAGAGTGGGCCTGGTTGGCAGACATCTGCCAGGTCCTTGGAAACTTTGAGGAGTCTACCCAGATGGTGAGCGACGATGCTGCAATCATTAGCGTCACCATTCCTCTGCTATGCCTCTTGAGAAGTTCCCTGCAAAGCATAAAGGCAGACGCTTTGCGCTCGGAAACAGAGGCGGGGGAAGACAGTATGTCGCTGGATAGTCAGAGCACCCTCCTGTCGATATCTCAGCGCGTTGAGGAGGGTTCCAGGGAGCCACCCATGCTGTGGGTCTACAGGGAGTTGTAACTGCATGTGTCTACTTCTAAAGAACCCCAGTCTGACTGGGGCATGCAGTGTGGGCCGAAGCCCACCTGCATTAAACATGACATTACTACCTCAGCTGTGATGGGCAATGCAATGGGATATATTTATGTACCGCTGGTGGCTTCCTGGCACCCACCCATGCTGTAGGTCCACAGGGAGTTGTACCTGCCTGTGTCTATGAATTAAAAACCCCGGTCAGGTTGGGGCATGCAGTATGGGCCGAAGCCCACCTGCATTTAATCTGACGTTAGCTCTGCTGTCCAGGGCACTGCAATGGGATACATTTATGTACAGCCGGTGGGTTCCAGGGAGCCACTCATGCTGTGGGTGCACACAGAATTCCCATTGCGGAGTTGTACCTGCCTGTGACTATTTATAAAAAGCCGCGGTCTGACTGGGGCATGCAGACACCTTGACAGAATGAATAGTGTGTGGCACATAGGTTCCCCATTGCTATGCCCACGTGTGCAGCTCCTGATGGCGGTGGCACAGGATTATATTTCTCATTGCTTCTGTACAGCATTGTGGGCTATCGCCCCGCCCCTTTTAAAGAGGGTCGCTGCCTAGCTGTGCCCACCCTCTGCAGTGTGTGCCTGCGGTTCCTCCTCATGGCAGACGCACTTATAAATAGACATGAGGGTGATGGGGCATGAGGGCAGCTGAAGGCTGTGCAGGGACACTTTGGTGTGCGCTGTGGACACTGCGTCGTGCGGGGGGGGGGGGGGGCGTTGGGCAGCATGTAACCCAGGAGAAGTGGCAGTGGAGTGTCATGCAGGCAGTGATTGTGCTTTGTTGGAGGTAGTGTGGTTAGCTAAGGTATGCATTGCTAATGAGGGTTTTTCAGAAGTAAAAATTGTTAGGAGAGGGGGGGCCCACTCTTGCCGCTATTGTGGCTTAATAGTGGGACCTGGGAACTTGAGATGCAGCCCAACATGTAGCCCCTCGCCTGCCCTATCCGTTGCTGTGTCGTTCCCATCACTTTCTTGAATTGCCCAGATTTTCACAAATGAAAACCTTAGCGAGCATCGGCGATGTAAAAAAATGCTCGGGTCGCCCATTGACTTCAATGGGGTTCGTTACTCGAAACGAACCCTCGAGCATCGCGATAATTTTGTCCCGAGTAACGAGCACCCGAGCATTTTGGTGCTCGCTCATCTCTAATGTTAACTCTTTTTTCTTAATAAAATTTTGTAGTTTATCACATTTTTTTCTTTAAGGCATTTGATAGCAAAAAATGTATGAAAACATACAGCCATACGTTTCTTATTAACTGTAATGTTGAAAAAAAGGTTTGCATATGTTTAGTGGGACAGACAAGCATATTAAGCTATACTTCTTCATCCCACGAAAAAAAGAAAAAAAAAACATTCACAAACGTATTAGACTCATTGTAGCCTATGGGTACATGAAGCTACATGTTTTTATTTTTTTCCTGTTTTTCTTAAATCGTAGTATGAACAGCCCCTAACATTTTTTTTAAAGGGATTGTCCAGGGTTAGAAAAACATAGCTGATCACAAACACAATGTCCCCCTTGTCCGTGGGTTGTGTCCACTCTTGCAGCTCTTCTCCATTCACTGCAATACCATACACAACCCTATGGAAAAGGGTGGCTCTATGTTTAGAAGAAAGCAGCCATGTTTTTCTAACCCTGGACAACTGCTTTAATCATGGGTCTATGGGGTGCCGGAGTAACAATAAAAAGAAAAATGAATTCCCTATTTGAGTGATTTAAGTGTATCAATTTACATAATTGGTGGATTTAGGATAACCTGTGCTGTGCCGTTAGTTTATGTACCTCCCCTCTAAATCCCTCTGTCTAGCCTGGTGAAGCTACACATACAAAAACTTTGAGAAGCACTTTATGCTAAACCTTTCTCCTGCTTTTAGAAAATAAAATGTATAACTCTAATCCTTTATTTCTCTTGTTTTCTGTGTTTTTTTGTATTTTCTGACATTCCTATTGAGTGAACTAATATTTAATGCTGAATGAAGCACATTTGCCATTTGCAATAGAGGGGCACTAAATCCATATGTTGTACCGCAAGATGTTATATCCTCAAAAGACTGAGGAATGTGTGCGGTATCATTTACAGTTCCCACTGCAATTTGATGCCGTGTTCAAGGAAGGAAAACACAATATGAAAAAGTGCTGAAAAGACTGTGACTAATGGAAATGAAATGCTTAAGTAAAATAACATTTCAGATCATCGCAGTATTGTATACCTTATGCTGGATAAGCTGATCTCTGAATGTTGTGGATTTGTAATTGTCAAGACCATTTTAGATGTAGTTTTTCATTATCAAGGAGAAATAAAATAATCTAAAAAAATACAGAATAGGGGTGATGGTCACAAGTAACCACGTAATCCCCCTCAGCCTCAAGTAGTTCATCACTTATTTATTTTCTTGGATCTTCAGTAGATACAACCTAAGTACAGAATATAGCAACTTTGTGAATGTTAATGGCATTTCAGAAAACAATACAGGCTATACCTGTTTGTTAAATTCCTATTGCGTATGTAATGCCAGTGGATTTCACTGCACTGTGCAAAGATTTCCACCAGTCACATCAATCCCTATCTCCGATAGTACAGTACATTTTAAAGGTCTACCGTAATTTCATCTTCTTTGCTTCTCCTGCCTAAAGTTTGAAGTGACGGTGGGACATGTAGGCCTGTGTAGCTGGGGAGGCAGGACTCTTGCACAGCCCTAATGGCCCATTTACATGCAACGATTGTCACTTACAATTCATCGCGAAAGTGGGCGATAATCATGACGTATAAACACAAAGCCATTGTGCACTATTCATTCACTTGTTTAAACAGTAATTGTTCAGTCCTTCAGTCGTTCAAACAGCTTGAGGGAAGAGGTAATTGTTTGCCCAGTTAAGCAAAATGACCCATTCAATGGCCAGTCCACATACTGCCACAGTAGACAATTGTTGCATGTAAATGGGCCTTTACTCTAAAAACAGGTCAAAACTGCCATTGTTCCAATAATTTATTCTTCAACTTCTGGGGGAAAACCCTGAAAAAATACATTGACAAAGGAGCCTTGACCGCTATATACAGTATTATATATACACTACCGTTCAAAAGTTTGGGGTCACCCAAACAATTTTGTGTTTTCCATGAAAAGTCACACTTATTCACCACCATGCGTTGTGAAATGAATAGAAAATAGAGTCAAGACATTGACAAGGTTAGAAATAATGATTTGTATTTGAAATAACATTGTTTTTACATCAAACTTTGCTTTCGTCAAAGAATCCTCCTTTTGCAGCAATTACAGCATTGCACACCTTTGACATTCTAGCTGTTAATTTGTTGAGGTAAGCTTGTGAAATTGCACCCCACGCTTCTAGAAGCATCTCCCACAAGTTGGATTGGTTGGATGGGCACTTCTGGCGTACCATACGGTCAAGCTGCTCCCACAACAGCTCAATGGGGTTCAGATCTGGTGACTGCGCTGGCCACTCCATTACCGATAGAATACCAGCTGCCTGCTTCTGCTGTAAATAGTTCTTGCACAATTTGGAGGTGTGTTTAGGGTCATTGTCCTGTTGTAGGATGAAATTGGTTCCAATCAAGCGCTGTCCACTGGGTATGGCATGGCGTTGCAAAATGGAGTGATAGCCTTCCTTATTCAGAATCCCTTTTACCCTGTACAAATCTCCCACCTTACCAGCACCAAAGCAACCCCAGACCATCACATTACCTCCACCATGCTTAACAGATGGCGTCAGGCATTCTTCCAGCATCTTTTCATTTGTTCTGCGTCTCACAAACGTTCTTCTTTGTGATCCAAACACCTCAAACTTGGATTCATCCGTCCACAACACTTTTTTCCAGTCTTCCTCTGTCCAATGTCTGTGTTCTTTTGCCCATCTTAATCTTTTTCTTTTATGGCCAGTCTCAGATATGGCTTTTTCTTTGCCACTCTGCCCTGAAGCCCAAAATCCCGCAGCCGCCTCTTCACTGTAGATGTTGACACTGGTGTTTTGCGGGTACTATTTAATGAAGATGCCAGTTGGGTACCTGTGAGGCGTCTGTTTCTCAAACTAGAGACTCTAATGTGCTTATCTTCTTGCTTAGTTGTGCAACGCGGCCTCCCACTTCTTTTTCTACTCTGGTTAGAGCCTGTTTGTGCTGTCCTCTGAAGGGAGTAGTACACACCGTTGTAGGAAATCTTCAATTTCTTAGCAATTTCTCGCATGGAATAGCCTTCATTTCTAAGAACAAGAATAGACTGTCGAGTTTCAGATGAAAGTTCTCTTTTTCTGGCCATTTTGAGCGTTTAATTGACCCCACAAATGTGATGCTCCAGAAACTCAATCTGCTCACAGGAAGGTCAGTTTTGTAGCTTCTGTAACGAGCTAGACTGTTTTCAGATGTGTGAACATGATTGCACAAGGGTTTTCTAATCATCAATTAGCCTTCTGAGCCAATGAGCAAACACATTGTACCATTAGAACACTGGAGTGATAGTTGCTGGAAATGGGCCTCTATTCACCTTTGTAGATTTTGCACAAAAAAGCAGGCATTTGCAGCTAGAATAGTCATTTACCACATTAGCAATGTATAGAGTGCATTTGTTTAAAGTTAGGACTAGTTTAAAGTTATCTTCATTGAAAAGTACAGTGCTTTTCCTTCAAAAATAAGGACATTTCAATGTGACCCCAAACTTTTGAACGGTAGTGTATATTTTACAGTATTTGGTGTGTTAAATATTTGTCTCTTTTTACAGCTTCCATTTTTTCTGAGATTTCTGGTTTCAGTCTTAGGAGTTTGGTGTATTTTTTGCTTTTCACAATTCGAGTAATCAGAAGCCCACTAAATCATGTTGAGTTCTGTGGTGGCCTTTGCATTGTTCTTAGAACACCCGCAGCTTCGTTGTATGATCATTTCATCTTGAACTTCTCAGCAGTCTGCTTGTTGCTGTCATCTTGATGTTGAATGCCTTTTTTTATATCAAATGTTTTCCAGAGGATTTTGTATGATGTATTTAAATTGTGCTTATAAGCATTTCTGATGCCAACATTTAAGACAAATCACCCCCTCCCAGATATTTTTGTATATCCTCGGGCTAGCTGTGATCTTCCACTGTGTTTCACTGGTGGTTGTAGATATGGTTTACAGAGTCTTTCAGTGGTTTAGGGGCTTACATACTGTCTTTTGTCTAAATGTAAGATCTTTGGAAGTAGACAGACCAGTTTATAAAACTGTACATCACTACATGTTATCCCTTTTAATATCTTTCTCCCAGTAACAGGTTTTAAACATCTACACATTTTTCAGACCGATAGTGTTGAATAAGAAAACTTTTCTTAGATTTTTTAAAGTAGTGCTTGATTTTACCCTCTCAATGATAAAAGCTTTCAAGCACACCTGTTGTTTCAGATGACTTTTCAGAATAAGTTATCATGAGGAATAATACTATTTCTGGTATTATATGCCTTGAATTAAGCAATTTTCAGCATTTTGCACTCTACATACTTAATCTCTAATTGTCCATTTTCCTTGAGCTAGTGGGTGGAGACAAGCTACGTTGAAAGGATTTAGTTATATTGTCAAAGTATTGAATTATATTTTATGTAGTAGTGTTACATGCATAGCAATAAAATACCTGTAATTTTACTAACAGTGCCCCAGATGCTGATCATGCAGTTTTGTCATAATCAACCTTTGGAATGGTTTACTAGGATAGAAGTGTCACACTTACTAAGATAGAATTGCTTAACCTTGTGGGGGTATGGGAGGTTGTTATAGTATATAACCTCTTGCATTGCAACAATAAAACAGAAGTAATACTAGAAACACACAAGGGTTATTTCTCATTCCTTTCTAGCCCATCTGCTAGATGACTGTAATATCTATGCTTGAAAAAGGCCTCTGTGGCTGAAATGCGTTGCATGTTTTATTAACTTTCTTAAAATTTGGACCAGGTGATCCATATCTCTGAACGCAAGGAGCGCGGAGGGTTTTTTCTTCTATATTATTGACCTTCCCCCTGCATGGACTTTTATGAGCAACATGTAAACCTGATCATTCAATGTACTGATAATCTGTCTTGTCGTTCGAGATGGATTTTACCAGTGAATTCAAAATTATTGATCAGTTCAGGAGGAGAAGAAATGGTTGATAACTGAGAAAAAGAGTTGTTTTTGTCTGATATGATTTTACTTGCCCTATTGATTTATGCAAACGAAAATCTAGCATCCATATAGTAAACAAATAAAGCTTTGTTGATGGATTTTGATAAAATTCAAAGATAGACAAAGTTAATCGCTCAACTTTGATTAACTTTGTCTGTTTTGGGATTTAATGGAAGTTCATCAGTAAACTTTTATTTGCTTACACTATGGGTGCTGGATTTCCTATTCTTATAAATACTCTGGTGGCTGATAGAACATATCTCTACATCGAGACCGGGTAGGAAAGTTGGTTTGTTGAAATGACAGTGCCTATTTCAGTTCTACTTATCTGATGATGAGCCGTTTTGTGGTCTTCTGTGACTTAGTTATTAGGAGGCCTGTAAGGTGCAGGTGGTCAGGCTGCAAGCAGACTTTTACACTGGGTGATCTATGCATTTAAACAAGCATCAATCATAATGATTGACACTTGTTTACCTCAACTTTACACTGGCCGATTCATACTCTATGCCCCTGAATACTACAGTCTCCCTTTTCTGGGGATGTGACTTGCCTGTGTTTTTCAGCAGCATTGTTACATGATATTTCCCAAGCTCCTTTAGGCTCCAATTTTCACTGGTGTCTCAAGTATTTGTCCAACTTTGACATTCTGCTATTGATACTCTATCTTGGGTCTAGCTCTGACTGAGATTCACTGTCAATCTCAGCACATGCATGCATGGACTTAAACATCTCTACACACCTGCTTCCTGTCCAGGAGAAATCCCCTTCACCAACCATCACGATCAAAGATCTGGTGCCCTTATCTGTGCCATATCGGCACATAAGAGTTAGGAGCCACGGCTGTGTATGTTACAGTCTATTGCCTTTATATCTTTTAGGATATGTCATAACATTATGAATATGGTGTAGCTTCTAAAACCCACCAATTCCAAGAGCAAAAAAAAACAAGTAGAGGAGCAATGATGTGCAGCTAAAGACTGTAATGAAACCATGGGGCTAGTTAAACCTTTTTTTTAATTAATAGAGAAATAGTCTGTGTCAAAACCAAAATTGATTTCTGCCGTGTAGTGATATTTTTTCACAATTGAGTTTTCTTACCCATCTACCCTTTTAAAGAAATAACGAATAATTAGAGACGAGCGAGAATACTCGCTAAGGCACATTACTCGAGCGAGTAGTGCCTTAGCCTAGTATCTCCCTGCTCGTCTCTGAAGATTCGGGGCCGGCGCGGGTGACAGGTGAGTTGCGTCGGGCAGTGGGGGGGGGAGCGGGCGGGAGAGAGGGAGAGGGAGATCTCCCCTCCGTTCCTCCCTGCTCTCCCTCGCCGCCCCCCGCCACCCCCCGAATCTTTAGAGACGAGCGGGGAGATACTCGGCTAAGGCACTACTAGATCGAGTAATGTGCCTTAGCGAGTATACTCGCTTATCTCTACTAATAATACCATGTGGCTACTCCCCTTCATTATTGAAAAAGGCAGTGGATTGCATTCATAAGAAGAGAGCTTTATCAAAGGGTGGATATTGGGACAATCAAGGAGAAAGCAAATATTTTGCTATAAAATATATTTTTATTATCCAAATATATTTTTATTACTTTTATAGGTTTTCGATATATTAGAATTGAGAACAGAATATTCAGTAGTGTGAAATAAACATTTGGCATGACCAATAGTTAGTTTTCGTCTAACAGTGTTTCTTCACGAAGCCTTGGGCAGTGGTGACTGTAAATATAGTCATGAGTCTCTAATAGACTAAATATATCACTGTTGCAAAAGGTATTCAGAAGATATTTAGTCTTGGTGAAAAACGGAAAACAACATATTATTTGGGACATAACAAGAACAATCTTCACAAAGAAAATGAATATACTGGCAAATAAAAATCAAGGCAATGTGCTTATCAAAAAGCATCATTATCAAAACCAGTTTAAGTAATGTTTGGACTTTTACAGATTTTTAAAAAATCTTTTCAGTTGACTTTAAAATGTTCAGGATTTGTGGTACTGACTACTGGGAGCCAATAAGAGAGTGCCTAGCTGCGTTCAGTGTCACCTACTATTTTGTATTTAACTTCTGAGATTGAACAAAGTTTCTAGTGAAATGAAGTATTGTTAAAGTAAAGATTTTAAATGAGATTCTGGACTTCAGAGTTCCTTTTGTGGCCCATGAAGAAATCTTTAGGAAAATGCCCCTTATTTTAGTTATTTTTTTCTTATTCTTTAAAGGAGTTGTCTGGAAGTGTTTAATAATGCTTACATTTTACTTAAAATTCAAAAAATCAACATATATAAATAAATTGATGTCTTATTGCCTTTGTGCTATTTTGATACTGATCCTCAAAACATCCTAATCACAGCAGACAATCACTGCTGAACGATGTGATTTCAGCATGGACAAATTGTCACTGCAGTTGGTTTCAATCAGCCATTGAGGTTGATGTTATGGGAATAAATCATATTACAGAAGATTTCACTGGCTTGCTGTAGATTGGTTATAATGAGAAGCTTCATGCATGAACATATGTATTTGAACTCACAGATGCTATCTGTCAGCCCCCAAACTCTTCCAGTTTATTGAAAGGAAGTATAATACAGATATACTGAATATGATGCACCAAATCATGCATGCCCCCAACATCATAACAATTCATGATTGGTCTAGTATTTAATGATGCTGATGATTAACATATGTTTACGCCCCAGGTGTATGTCACTATGTGAACATGTAATTCCTATATACCCAAGTAGCATAGACTTTATTAATATTCCAATCTGGACCGAAAGTATGCCGTCAGAGATAAAAAGTTTCTCCCCTTGCTAGAGAGCTATGGGAACCGTATGTGGGAGCTTCAACTTCTACTTGTACATACTAAACTATAATATTGTTAACCATTTAACTGCTAGTTATTTTCTATGAAGGTGGATATATGAATATATATTTATATATGTTTGCATAGGCTGATTTACGAAACACATTAATATTGTTATTACTACAACATTATATTACTAGGCGAGTCTCGATCGGTAGTCTGTACCCTATGGACACACTATTGCATACACTTTGTAAACAGGAAGTGAGAATGATAGGCACAGAATCAAATAAGTACACATACTACTATTTTTACCGCTTTGAGCTTAAAAAGCCATATATTGAAGTCTAAGAAAACTCCTTCAACCAGGTAAAAATGGATGGTGAAGAGTTAATTTTATTCTTGGAAAATGGTTCAAGAATTCTAGCGGCATTTGGGGTAAAAAAGTAATATTAAAGCGTTTCTTGGAAAGGTCAGGAAAGTAGGAAAAAATAAGACTAGATATGAGATTTCTTTGGGTTTTCTATTCACAATATGCAGAATTCAAAACTGCAGATAAATTCCAATTTACAAGCAGTCTTAACGGATTACCGGGTTTCCCTCTAACTGATCCCTGGCACACACATGCTCATTTGTTGTTCCTGGCTGCAGCTGGGTCATCTGCTATGAGATTTGGTATATGTTTGAAGGATTCAAGGGACTTTTACCATTAACATGGTAACAATGTTTCCCAAAGCATATGTAATAATATAATATCTCTTAAAAAAGGAAAGAGGATTAATCAGAACTTAAACTGCACAGATGGAAATACCGTGTCATTCCTTTATTTACAAGCTGTAAAAATAACCCCAGCTGCCTCAATGAAAAAGCATCAAAAAGTGTGAAATCAACCGAATTTGAATTTGTTTTTACTCTTTGAACATCTGTTCTGCGCTGGTTTCACATTACAGTCTCTTCTCATAGACTTTCAGCAAAGATTCAATGATGTAGCCTTGTATAAGCAAATCTATTTTTGTCTGCACTCTGTCCAGTTATTTACATGATAATTTAGTTTTTTGTGTGGTGATAGTTCTAGATCATTTCTCCCTTTCAAATAGATATTCTCTTCTGCAAACAGATACAATTGTAACCAGCAGTTTTCCAAAAAAAGACACAAAGGCTTACTTAAAAATACTGCATTCTGCTACAAATCGTCTTAAAGAAACATGCTGGGTAAAATGAGACACTAGGAAGATTTACTAACATTGGTGCTGTGTCCAAAAAGTTCTGCACTCTTTTACACTGATTTTGTGTAGCTACTGATTGATTATAATAAAATGATCTGCAACTTTTTAATGCACTTTGCATCATATCTTCACCTTTTAGGCCCCCTGTCCACAGCCGTTGCAGAATATCGGCAGCGATATTCCGCCGCGGGGAGAACGGGGGACCGCAGTCAGTTCTCTGCGGTGAGCCTATCTGACAGATAGGCTCACCGCGGAGAACCACGGCAAATCACGGTATTTAGATGCCGTGAGCGGAGAATCACTATGATTCTCCGCTCGTGGACGCCGCTATGGAAAGCGTTCACTGTGTTACCTGCGGCCAGATTATCGCCACGGGTACGCAATGAACAATCGCCCGTGGGCAGGCAGCCTTAAAGATATCTGCTTCTTGTCAGTGAATAGGAACATACAAGGTATACAAACCTTTACATTTTTTTAAATTTTTCACAAATGAGAATTTCCTATAATGTTTGCGATCTCTGAAATGCATCAATAGCACAAACCTCTATCTTGTCTTGATAGTTTGCTACAAAGTGCCCAGTAGTTAACATTAATCAGCTTAGAATCTAGGCTATTAAACTCCCAGAAATAGACCTGATACAAACTTTCATCTAGTGATCCATGCTGACTCCATTCCTGTGTACCATTAGATCAGACAGGCGATCCAGTTCTCAAACTACAAAACAGACATGCGGCTTTTCCCGTAGATTGGAGTTCCTGGAGAAATCAGGAATAACAATATTTAACAAATCTTTATAGACATAATGTATGATTTTGAATACAGTAAGAGTGTGAAGAAAAGACTGTTTGGTACCGTTAGCGAATAGAACAAAATTTGATTGTTCTCAGCAAGAGTAAGAAAAAGTCATCTTGTAGATATGACACCTTTTAATGGTTAATAAAAAGTAATAATAATATTGCAGCAAGCTTTAGAAACTATTTTGGTTTCTTCATCAGGCTAATAATTAGAAATATCTGAAGAAGCATATATAGACATACACCTAAAAGGGCACAAACATGGTGTGATTAATTTGCACTTCAAACAATACCAGAACAGGATGAGCAAAGAAGTAAATACATAATTAGTTCACTGATAAGGATGTGATAGTTAACCCTTTCCAATCCAATGTGTTCTGTCTGGAAAGCACTGATTACAGCTGATGACATTGTCTCAGCTGTCAGCCTGGCCAGCAGAACAAATGGGATGTATTCAGTGAACAGTGGGTGGTCTGTTCCCTGAATTCAGCTCCCAGCGGCCCACACACTACTAATTGGTACTAATAGGCATTAGTACCAAGTAGTAGTTCATGCAAAATGATCGTTCATAAGCCATCTTTTGAGCGATCATCTTTGTGTCTAAATGCATCCTTATATGGTCTCTAAAGTGATGTTAGAGGGGGCACCAGGCTTCTGAACTATCTCTGCACCCGATCTCTCAGATAGCCCACCCTGCTATGAAACCCAGAGAGTTATTCAGACCTGAGAGTATCAAAATGGTCATAGATTTGTATTCCCAAATTCTTCTGTACTGTTGAGATTTGAAGTTGCCTTTAAATATAATAATCTTCATATGTTCTATGTTGTGTCCTTGACTAAGGAAATGCCAAGCCACAGGTAACTCGGTCTCTCTTTAATTGTGTGGCAATTGATTTCTTCCTTGATTTATGATTTTGTCCTGTTTCTTCAACATAAAGAGCCCCAAGTCAGACATTTACTGCTCAGGATCAGGTACACAATATTGAACGTGGAACATGTGAATGTCCCCGGGATCGTATGGTCCTGCTGTGTGTTGGAGATCTGTATCCTGTCTGTGGTCCTTAAATGTGAGCATGTTTTGCAGCTTCTTACAGGGATACGTTCCTTTTTGTGTGTCCGAGGGTAATGCACTCCCGATTATAAAGTTCCTCAAATTTGGAGGCTGACTGTAACACAAAAGAGGAGGGTCAGGGAATATGATTTTTCAGGCATAGAATATGATGGAGTATGATAGAGGTTTTTTTTAAGTTTCCTTAGCACCTGTGGGTGTGGATTCTAGCTCACTACGATTGTTTTCTTCTTTTTCTCTGAATTGGAGCAGTTGACGTCTGGTGATTTATTCATCAATTAAAGTGAGATGGAAGCCCTGATTTTAAAATGTTTTTTTAACATGGTATAAGTGTTCCTCTCTGTCTGTTGGGTTGGAGCAGATCTGGTTACATCTGATGGCCTGGCTGTAGACGATGGACTTTTTAATGTGTTTGGGGTGGAAGCTGTCCCATTTGAGGTATATAGGCCAATCAGTAGGTTTTTGGTAAAGATGTTGTTTACCATTTTAATGATGGTATCCAAAAAGTAAGAGTGCAGTCACACATGGGGAATTTTGTCAGGGATTCACAGCAGATTTCACACCTTCAGCTGAACAGTTATAATCTGCTGTAGATTTACATCTAAATTCTCACCAAATGGTGTGCATGTTGACATGAATCTTGGTGCAAATTTTTTTGCGACGGAAAACCTGTTCCAAATCTGCTACCTGTGAATGCAGCCTTAAAGCTACCAGTCAGCTTATAGGCTTGTAAGGAAGCCAGACTCAAAAAGCTCATTGGTTGAGACCAGCCATAATTGTTGAGGTTAGTACCCTTAACTTTATCATATTGTACACTGCCCACATACAGAGTAAGGCATACAGGACACATAGTAGGCCAGTGTGTATAATATCACTGGAGTTGGAGGTCCATTTAGCTCTGAGGACTTGTACTCTGTTGGCCAGGCAGTCACTGATCATTGGCCATCTTCCTAGTCTGCTGTGCCATTTGGACATCAAGCCAGAAACGGTGGCTGTGGTTGGGACTATGGAGTAGCTCTGGAATATCAATGGGTACGTTTATAGCTTTGCAGCTCTGAGAGGTCATGCAGGGCGATGAACTATTCTATTTAATCTTTATTGCACCGTTAGGAATGGTGTCAAGTGAGAAGGCTGCAGCATTTTTACGACTAATACTGGAACATGCGATAAACTCGGGAGCACATAAATTGATTATAAACAATGCGATGTGTGGTTAGAAAAAAGACAAAACCATAAATTCTAGTCATATTTGTAGTAATCTTCTTTCAAAGCAGATAAGTAACATAATAATGCCCATTAACCATGCAGTACAAAGCAGGAAACCATTTTTCCTTAGACGGGACAATCTCTTCCCACATATCACAGACAAGTCCTTGACTCAATGTTGACCTGTTTCAAAAATTAACATTAGTCAAAAGCTGGGAAGTGCATCTGGCACAGCAGCTCCAGTTATAGTGAAATTTTGAGAGTAAAATAAATAATGTCCTTATAGATTTTTTTGGCCTTTTGGGAATAAGTGAACATATATTAAATAGTAGGAAAAAAATCTGAAAAACCAAAATAATTAACAATGTATATTTGGCTGGTGCTGCGGGAAAACTTCCAGCAGATACATCAAACGCTAAAGAATATTCATAGGCCTCAATGACATACTTCATAGGCCTCAATTGGAGATATATGGAAGTTCTCTCCACATATGTCTACAATGTAACATGAACACTGGGAATTAACCCTGTAATAAAGAATAAGTTTAGAAATAAAATAAAAGTTTGCAAGTTTAAACAATTTTTTTACACTCTTAGGCCTTAGTCACACGCGTTTTTCCCTGCGATTTGCGGATCGCATGACGGATGCGCATCCGCAAATCGCATGACCGGGGCCGAAAAATCGCCCGAAAAAACTGCTCCTAGCCGCGTTTCAATAGAAATGGGCCAGAGCAGTTCAGCGCTGTCCAGCGCATTGAATTCAATGGAGCCGGCAATACAGCCGGATCCATTGAAAGCAATGGGCTGCTGGCGATCTCACGATGAATTTTCGGGAAGGGCTTAAAAATATAAGCCCTTCCCTGAAATTCATCCAGAAATGTGTAAAAACAAAAAAAATATATATACTCACCTGGTCCCGGCAGACGGAGTTCAGCCGCGGCCGGCCGGCAGTTCTCCTGAACTGCTCTGAGTAGTATTCAGCAGCTGGGGATTTAAAATCCCCACCTGCTGAATGAGCTGCCTCTGATTGGTCACAGCCTCACTGAATGACAGCTGAGAGCTGCCCCTGATTGGTCCCTGCGCTGAGCCAATCAGAGGCAGCACTCACCCATTCATGAATTCATGAATGGGTAAGTGAGAGCTGCCTCTGATTGGTGAGGCTGTGACCAATCAGAGGCAGCTCATTCAGCAGACGGGGATTTTAAATGCCCGGCTGCTGAATACTACTCAGAGCAGTTCAGGAGAACTGCCGGCCGGCCGGCCGCGGCTGAACTCCGTCTGCCGGGACAAGGTGAGTATATATATATTTTTTGCTTTTAGACATTTTTGGATGAATTCCAGCGAAGGGCTTATATTTTTAAGCCCTTCCCGAAAATTCATCGTGCGATCGCCGGCAGCCCATTGCTTTCAATGGAGCCGGCTGTATTGCCGGCTCCATTGAATTCAATGGGCAAACATCATTCTTCTCTGCCACAGCTGTTACAGCTGTGGCAGAGGAGAATGATTTGTCTACTATATGTTCTCAATGGGGTCGGCGCTGCTGCCGCCGGCCCCATTGAGCGCATATAGAGAAGAGAACAGGAATCGCAGATCGCAGATAGGTGTGATCTGCGATTTCTGTTCTATAATTTATCGGACGAGCGCATAAAAAGCGCTCATGTGTCCGATACCATTGCAAAGCAATGGTTTTAAAAAATCGCCGGACGCATGCGCATGCGCAAATCGCGCGAAAAAATGCCTGTCTGACTGAGGCCTTATGGTTTTAAACAGATGGGCAAGATTTAGTCCTGTTATGTGGCTGTGAAAATCACGGCGCATAATGGGACAAGACAAAGCCATTGATTTCAATGGTTTCGTTTTCACTATTGGAATTCTGGGACGTTAATACTATGCCAAGGAAAAGATAGGCTTTGACTAGAGATGAGCGAGCGTACTCGCTAAGGCAAATTACTCGAGCTATTTGCTATTTTCAAGTACATGCTTGCTTGTGCCAAAAGATGCGGGGGGCGGCGGGATAGCAGGGAGGAACAGGGGGAGATCTCTCTCTCTCTTTCTCCCCCCTTGTTCCCCCATGTTCACTCCCACAACTCACCGCTCACCCCTGTTGGCCCCCGAATCTTTTGGCACGACCGGGCATGCACTCGAAAATGGCAATACCGCTCGAGTAATTTGCCTTAGCGAGTATGCTCACTCATCTCTAGATTTGACCTATGTTCGTGATTTTGTGTTTTAAATTGTGCGGAATAGTGCAGAGCTTGAAAGGTAAAAAAAAAAGATTTTTACCGCGTTCATGCACATCTACGCTCCTTGGTGGTGAGTGTAGTTGTGCATACGCCCGTGTGAAGAAGCCCTTAGCATTTATCTGCGCTTACCATGCGTCCATCCTCATGCGGAGAGCAGATAGCAGTGCACAATACTTTGCATACTACTATGTGCTGACAAATCCCTATACACTATCCTGGCATGTATGCATACGTAATATGTGCCAAGATAGGCCACTCTCACACAGAACTTTTTTCAAAGAGTTTAGCAGGCGCTTTTAACGCCCGCTAACAACACTGCACTAAGTCTACATTCGTTTCAATGGGGCTTCTCAGACATACAAACAGTGTATGTTCTATTTTCAGGCGTTCAGCGTATTTATGATGCCCTGCATTGCCCATTGAAATAATTAAAAATGCTGTTAAAAATGCTGCTTACTATGCCACCGAGAAGGAAAAAAATGGTGACGGCATCAGCTTACTTTGCATGCGTGGTTACTGCAAAAATATGCAGTAAAAATGTAGGGAAATGCTCACAAAAACACCGTAAACACTACTCAGCACTGTAAAACACAGCGTTTCTACAAACACCTGTGTGAGAGTGGCCATAGTGCATGTCACATCCTTTTTTCGCATGCTGGGTGTGAAAAGCACAATTGAAAGTAATTTAAAGTTTGTTACTGTGTTTTTGTGTGCGCAAAACCCACGCGTGTAATGCACAGTAAAAAACGCTCATGTAAGCGAGCCCCGATAGCCCAGTGATTCTATAAAAGCAAATAATCAATTGCATATATAACTACCACTCCATTTAAAATCCTCCTTTAGCAGTGGGGCTTTTTATGGTGGCCAAGGAGGTGCCTGTTTCTACTTATTTGTGAGGGTCCCATTACTCAGATCCCCACTGATCTTAGGTTTACCAATAGAGATGAGCGAGCGTACTTGCTAAGGCAAACTACTCGAGCAAGTAGTGCCTTATGCGAGTACCTGCCGGCTGGTCTCTAAAGATTCAGGTGCCGGCGGGGGGCGGGGAGTGGCAGTGGAGAGCTGGGAGGAACAGGGGGGGGGGGAGATCTCTTTTTCACTCTCTTCCCCCTGCTCCTCCCTGCTCACTCCCGCAACTCACCGCTCTTACCCGCTGGCACCCGCATCTTTAGAGACGAGCGGGTAGCATGTGGCTTATTCAGGGGCCGGACTCAACAGTCTAAGCCTCCTATTGTAGAGCCCCAGATGGAGGTTCCTGTGGCCACATACAGGACTGTGAGAAGGATGGTGAGATGAGGGTTGGCTGTTCTCCAGGGACACATAGATGAAGTTCTTTATGTGTTTCTCAGTTTGGATTATTATTTTTGTCTAGTTTCTATGTTTAGTGCTCCTTAACGCATTGTGTAATTTTCTAAATAACTGCTGTGCAGACTGTCATCTCCTTGTGAACTTTCCGGATGTATATGTAAGCTGGAAGACGTTTACTAGTATTTGATTTATAAATCAAAGCAAAACATGGGTTTTCTTTTGAAGGATGCAGTAAAGAAAAGCACTCTTCTTAAGAGATGTTCTTAATCCAATGAAATGATAATCAATACAGCAAGAGGATCTAGAATTACTGCCTTCACAGTGTGATCCTGTAAGGACACCAACTGTTTGGCTAGTTTCCATGGCGATAAATACAATTTTTTGCATATTTCTGTGCTACGTAAAAATCTTTAATACATGTTTTTATTTTTAGCTTCTGTTCATTAGCAAAGATTAGATGTTTTGTAGTGAAATATATCTGCAGCTGGAAGAGCATACAGCCTCAGATACTATAGGTTTCACACTTTAGAGGATAGATAGATAGATAGATAGATAGATAGATAGATAGATAGATAGATAGATAGATAGATAGATAGATAGATGGATGGATGGATGGATACTGATAGAGATAGATAGATGGATGGATACTGATAGAGATAGATAGATAGATAGATAGATAGATACAATTAGATAGATAGATACAGATAGATACCGATAGATATAGATAGATAGATAGATAGATAGATGATAGATAGATAGATAGAGATAGATACCGATAGACAGATACAGATAGATACCGATAGACAGATAGATACCGGCAGATAGATAGATACCGGTAGATAGATAGATACTGATAGATGGATATCGGTAGATAGATAGATACTAATATATGGATACAGATCGATAGATAGATAGATAGATAGATAGATACCGGTAGATAGATAGATACCGGTAGATAGATAGATAGATAGATACCGGTAGATAGATAGATAGATACCGGTAGATAGATAGATAGATAGATAGATAGATAGATAGATAGATAGATAGATAGATAGATAGATAGATAGATAGATACTGGTAGATAGATACCGATGGATAGATAGATACCGATTGATAGATAGATAGATACCGGTAGATAGATAGATAGATACCGGTAGATAGATAGATACCGGTAGATAGATAGATACCGGTAGATAGATAGATAGATAGATACTGGTAGATAGAAAGATAGATACCGGTAGATAGATAGATAGATAGATAGATAGATAGATAGATAGATAGATAGATAGATAGATACCGGTAGATAGATACCGATGGATAGATAGATACCGATTGATAGATAGATAGATACCGGTAGATAGATAGATACCGGTAGATGGATAGATAGATACCGGTAGATGGATAGATAGATAGATAGATAGATACCGGTAGATAGATAGATACCGGCAGATAGATAGATACCGGCAAATAGATAGATAGATTGATAGATACCGGTAGATAGATAGATAGTCAATTTGCCACAGCACTCACAACACCTTAACTTGAAAGGAAGGATGATCTCAAATGTAAGGTACACGCTCAACACGATCCTGGACCCTGGATCAGATGTACATCAGCCAAACGAAATAGAGAAGAGCAGCACTCCAGGGAATTAAGCTAAAGCGATGTCTTTATTGTGCCCATACAACGTTTCAACCCTAAGCACAAGGGTCTTTGTCAAGTCCTTGTGCTTAGGGTTGAAACGTTGTATGGGCACAATAAAGACATCGCTTTAGCTTAATTCCCTGGAGTGCTGCTCTTCTTTATTTCGTTTGGCTGAGATAGATAGATAGATAGATACCGGTAGATAGATAGATAAATAGATAGATACCCCCCTGTTCCCCCCTGCTACCTCCCGCTCCGCCACGCCTCCCCCCGCCCCCCGAATCTTTTCACCCGAGTGCGGAAGTACTCGAAAATCGCGGTGCTCGATCGAGTAATTACTCGAAACGAGTAGGTTCGCTCATCTCTAATACCGATGGATAGATAGATACCGGTAGATAGATAGGTAGATAGATAGATAGATAGATACCAGTAGATAGATATAGATAGATGGATAGATAGATAGATACCGATATTTATGCACCTGTGCTCCCAGCACTAACTTTAGCATGTTTCCTGACTACGCCTTGTTCAGACCTACAGGTACCATGCTGCAGCCCAGTGCTGCGTCAACATCCACATATCCAGGACTATCTGTGTGTGTAGTCCGCAGCAAAGCTGGTATCATATTTGGAAGGGTTAAGCATGAAAAATGGTTCCCCGGGTGCTGCCACCTCAGTCAAACCGGTATGCAACGAGGCAGATCCACATCCGTCTTACACAAGCTTTGAAAATGGCTTGAAATGCCCCCAATGTGAAAGCTGAAACATTGCATCTATGGGTGAATAAATAAGCTGATTATTTTATATGAGGATCTGAGTCCTGGAGTTGATGCCATTTTATCACATGTTTCCTTAGTAGCTGCCTAGTTCAAGTTGTATGTACAAAATTGCAAAAGAGGAGATTTAAAGGGATAGCATTAGGCTTAGGGCTTTCTCACACAGGCATGTTGGTATGGCATATTCCGCGCTCTATACCAATTTCTCATAGGCGGCCCTGTTGCCTCTCACATGAAATAGGGGAAATACGCATGCAAGAAAAATTACAGTATGCTCTATTTTTGCGCGTATTACGCACACATACACGCCAAGCTAGTATGTGGCAATTGATGGTATGCAGCAAGTACGCAATGTCATTGTGTACTTGCTGCATGCCGCGCACGTGTCTCTTGCAGGTGGCACACTGCGAGATATGTTCATGTGAGCCTGGCCTTAATCTCCTGCCTAAAATTTCAGAAATGGAGTTTGCTTATATGATATTCCTTTAACTTATCCTACTCAGACATTACAAGGAAAATCAGACAATACTTATGTTATTTTAATTTGATGTTAGCTCTGGGGATGTTTAAAATTATGATAAAACTTTAATACTGATAAAGTCAGTGGAAAGGAAGCTTGACTTAATCTCCTTTGCATTTAATCAACAGGAAAAAAAAATCAGCCTAAGATGATGTTGAGCGTGAGAATGTACTACCAAAATCTACTTCTTAAGCACAAGTAGAAGAGACTTAGGCCCTGTGACCAAACCAGATGTTGAGGAAACAA
Source organism: Eleutherodactylus coqui (assembly GCF_035609145.1). Classification (NCBI taxonomy): domain Eukaryota; kingdom Metazoa; phylum Chordata; class Amphibia; order Anura; family Eleutherodactylidae; genus Eleutherodactylus; species Eleutherodactylus coqui. Next base: position 131,922,823 of record NC_089841.1, read on the forward strand.
GTTAAGAAATGGTAATATTTTATGGAGGCTGTATAGCAGGATGATTAATAACTTGAGAGATAGTGTTCACTATATAGTAGCAAATATCAAGGCTGAAATAAGAAATGAAAGAACATGCAATATAATACATTCATACAATGTAAACTCCTTCTATCTATTGACATGGCTTTTATACAGATACAGCGGAATTTGATGTTTTAGTAGAACTGGTATTATTATATCACATCCTCTGTGGTTTTATATAGAATTTCTTCTATTGCATTATATCTGTATTACTAATACTATTAGGGTGATTACTTTGTGGCCACCACTCGAGACAATCATCCATTGCTTACAAACATTCATATAGACACGAAATTCATGTTAAATATCATTACTAATCTGAAATACATTCCAAATATGTTCCAGATTATTACAAAATCTTTCAGTTTTACAGTCATCGATTTACTATAGTCTGTGCAGGATAAAGAACTACGTTGTGTCATTCGTATGCATGCCTCCGCCAGAAAAATCAGTTGATTCATTCTCTTCTTTACAGACTACAACTGTATGCAGGATAAAGAACTAAACCAGTGTATAGCTATTGGGAGAGAGCATGCATCCAGTGAAATATAATACCGAATGATGATGCATTTCATCATTACTAGAGATGAGCGAGCATACTCGTCCGAGCTTGATACTCGTTCGAGTATTAGGGTGTTCGAGATGCTCGTTACTCGTGACGAGTACCACGCGATGTTCGGGTTACTTTCATTTTCTTCCCTGAGAAATTTGCGCGCTTTTCTGGCCAATAGAAAGACAGGGAAGGCATTACAACTTCCCCCTGCGACGTTCAAGCCCTATACCACCCCCCTGCAGTGAGTGGCTGGCGAGATTAGGTGTCACCCGAGTATTAAAATCTGCCCCTCCCGCGGCTCGCCACAGATGCATTCTGACATAGTTCAGGGAAAGTGCTGCTGATGCCGGAGCTGCTATAGGGAGAGCGTTAGGAGTATTTTAGGTTTCAAGAACCCCAACGGTCCTTCTTAGGCCATAGAAATCGCAGATCGCACCTATCTGCGATTTCTGTTCTCTTCTCTATGTGCGCTCAATGGGGCCAGCGGCAGCAGCGCCGACCCCATTGAGAACATATAGAAGACAAATCATTCTTCTCTGCCACAGCTGTAACAGCTGTGGCAGAGAAGAACGATGTTTGCCCATTGAATTCAATGGAGCCAGCAATACAGCAGGTTCCACTGAAAGCAATGGGCTGCCGGCGATCGCGGGATGAATTGTCGGGAAGGGCTTAAATATATAAGCCCTTCCCTGCAATTCATCTAGAAATGTGTTACAATAAAAATATATGCTGGCGTATAAGGCGACGGGGCGTATAAGTCGACCCCCCAACTGTCACCTTATACGCCGGTAATACAGCGGAGCAAAGAATAAAACTCATTACTCACCTCCCCCGGCGTTCTGCTGTGCTCCTGCAGGCTGTCGCTCCCTCCTGGTCCCCGGCAGAGCATTGCTTTCTCTACGAAGGGCTTTAAATCCCCGCCTCCAGAAACACACGTGCCTTCAGCCAATCACAGCCAATGACAATGATGTCATTGAATGGCTGTGATTGGCTGAAGGCACGTGTGTTTCTGGAGGCGGGGATTTCAACCACTGCGTCCAGAAAGCAATGCTCTGCCTGGGACCAGGAGGGAGCGACAGCCTGCAGCAGCACCGCAGAACGCCCGGTGAAGTGAGTAATGATTTTTATTCTTTGCTCCGCTGTATTACCGGCGTATAAGGTGACAGTTGGGAGGTCGTCTTATACGCCCCGTCGCCTTATACGCCAGTATATATTTTTATTGTAACACATTTCTGGATGAATTGCAGGGAAGGGCTTATATATTTAAGCCCTTCCCGACAATTCATCCCGCGATCGCCGGCAGCCCATTGCTTTCAGTGGAACCTGCTGTATTGCTGGCTCCATTGAATTCAATGGGCTAACATCGTTCTTCTCTGCCACAGCTGTTACAGCTGTGGCAGAGGAGAACGATCTTTATGCTGACAGGGGGGGCCCACTCTTGCCGCTATTGTGGCTTAATAGTGGGACCTGGGAACTTGAGATGCAGCCCAACATGTAGCCCCTCGCCTGCCCTATCTGTTGCTGTGTCGTTCCCATCACTTTCTTGAATTGCCCCGATTTTCACAAACGAAAACCTTAGCGAGCATCGGCGATATACAAAAATGCTCGGGTCGCCCATTGACTTCAATGGGGTTCGTTACTTGAAACGAACCCTTGAGCATCGCGAAAAGTTCGTCCTGAGTAACGAGCACCCGAGCATTTTGGTGCTCGCTCATCTCTAATCATTACATTTTCCATGTAGTGTTTGTCATAAGCAATAGTTTGCTCATAGAATCATAGAATGGTAGAGTTGGAAGGGACCTCCAGGGTCATCGGGTCCAACCGATGCAGCTCAGTGCAGGATAGTTGTCCAGCCTTTGTTTGAATACTTCCATTGAAGGAAAATTTATCACCTCCCATGGTAACCTGTTCCACTCATTGATCACCCTCACTGTCAGAAAGTTTTTTCTAATTTGTGTTTCTCCCTTTCAGTTTCCTCCCATTGCTTCTAGTCTTTCCTTGTACAAATGAGAATAGGGCTGATCCCTCTACACTGTGACAGCCCTTCAGATATTTGTAGATTGCTATTAAGTCTCCTCTCAGCCTTCTTTTCTACAAGCTCAACATTGCCAGATCCTTTAACCGTTCCTCGTAGGACATGATTTGCAGACCGCTCACCATCTTGGTAACTCTTTTCTGAACTTGCTCCAGTTTGTCTGTGTCTTTTTTAAAGTGGGGGCCCAGAACTGGACACAGTATTCCAGATGAGGTTGGACTAAGGAAGAGTAGAGGGGGATAATTACCTCACGTGATCTATATAATTATATATAGCATGGTCCCTATCACTATGTACAGGATGTATAACTTATACCAGCTGTATATATATATAATTATATATTGGAGATATCCAGGTTACAAAAGCTTTCTCCATATCACTATATACAGGGATACAGGGGGACGTACATCTCCTATATACAGTGATATGGAGCATGCTGGTATAACCTGGGTATCTCTTGTATATAATTATATATGTACAGCTGGTATAACTTATACTAGCTATACAAATATGATTAGATATAGTACATACCTACTTGCACCGCATGGTCCCCGTTCCCCTCCTCCACTATCAGACACTGCCAGCCGGACCAATCACACGTCTGGCAGTGCACTGACAGACTGCAGTTGTGACAAATCACAACTGCAGTCTCTCAGTGTAATGGAGGACTGTAGGCCAGGGGACCCAGTAGGCCCCCCTAGCCAAGGGGCTGGGTCGCAATTGTAACCCCCGCGACCCCTAGCAATACGTCAGTGTCAGAGAGGCAGACCATGATGCTGAGATGGGAAAGAGGGCCCAGCCATGCTTAACCTCACATTCAACTATTTTGTTAGCAAATAAGAGTGATGGAGAATTGGTCCAAGGGTCATGTAAATGTTGTGAAGGGGAAAACATATCAAAACGAGGGGCTCATTTTAAATCTTGCTATAAAGTCCACTCTCTTCTATCTTCACTAACCCACTGAATGCTGGTTAGGAAAGTACTAGTCAGTATATGTCCATAATGTCATACAGTACAACACACTCTATTTACTATAGATGGCATGTGGGCATAGGGAAACCGCGATCAAACAGTACAAATAATGACAATAAATTGAATGCATTTTTTAAGGCTGACCATACATATTAGATCATCCAATGCTCTAATATCTATGAGGTCAGCCTGACTGACCCATAATTGAATTTTAACATGGCAGATCCATTTTCCCCCTGCAATACTACTAGAGTTGCCGGACTGTGAATTATCCCCTTTCCCTTCCTACATGAAATAAGCATTCGCATAGCTATACAAGATCAGATCTAACAAGTCTTAATGCTTATTTCAGTAGGAAGGAAAAGGGGAGATTTCAGTGTCTGATAACTGTAGTACGGTCTTATCTTGGCAGGTGGAAAAAGGAGTCAGGAGAGACAAATGTATGGCCAACTTACAGGATTGAATCCATACATGACTCTACGGTAGGCTGAGAATATTTGCTCTTTCTTTACGTTCTAGCTCTCTCTACCGTCTGTTCTTTTTCCCATTGGCAGTGTCATAAACAGTAATAGAAGGAAGTATAAACTATACAAGCATTAAGTAATTTGTAATTATCTTACATTTACTGTATTCAGCGTTAAGCTTGTGAGTTACTGTAGGAAGAAACTCTTCCAGATTTTGCGCTGGTGTGAAGTATATTGTACCAGCAATATTTGTTCAAGCTCACAATATTAATCTTTTGTAAGCAATTCCCTGCCTCTAGTATGGATCTATTCCTGGGCATGAAAGAAAATGTATTAGAGGCTCATAGCTGGAGGATGAAAGTAAATATATTAAAGGGTTTTACAGGAATTAATAACACTGTTCTTAAAGGGTTTATTGAACCACTCTGCAACAGACTTAGAAGAACCCATGCTCCCTCTGAAAAATGGGCCAATGTTTATGAAGGCGCAGCCAATTCTTTTTTGTATGTGTGTTTACATAATGAATTAAGGAACAAATTCTCAGATGTTAAGTAACAGCTACTGTTTCAAGCTGATTTATGCAACCGGCGCTATAACTAGAACCGGAAAACAAGGTTCATTCTCAGAGATGCAACGTGTCAATATTTTAATGTGTCTCGAATAGTTTCAATGCCAAAGTTTTATAGATGCCTCTTTTAAAGAAGTGGAATTAAGTCAGTGAAATTCAAGCAATTTGTCTGCGTTTTTAAAGGACAAATAAAGCTAAAGGAAAATATGGCTTATATTAAATCTATTAAAAATCCTGAAATATTGTGTATACAGAAATGGTAGAAAGAGAAAAAGGCAGTAAATATAATGCCGGACATTTTTGTAGACTTTCTGTTAGTGACATCCCAAAGAAACAGATATACACAGTAATGGAAGATTGACTTTAACTAGACGCATTGTTGTTGTTGTTAATAACCGTTTAGTCGTTTGTGACCCTAAAGGCGAGCTCCCTCCATGTTTTTCGGTTTTGCACTGCTTCTTTCAGTTGTGTGATATCCATACCAGTATCAGCTTTGGCAGTATCAGCCATAGTGTTCTTTGGCGGCCAGGTCTTCTGAGCTGCCACTGAGCTGTCCAAGCATTACAGATTTTTTTAGTGGCTCTGCTTGCATTACATGGCCAAAATCCATGAGTCTGGTCATCTTGCCCTCCAGTGATATATTGGATCTTATACAATTCAGGACTTCTCTGTTTGTTACTCACGCCATCCAGGGTATACGCAGCAGCTTTCACCAGCACCACAGCTCAAACATATCAATCCTCCCTCTATCAGCTTTTTTTGCAGTCCAGCTCTCACATCCATACATGGCTATGGGGAAAACGGTGGTTTGCACTATCCTGCATTTACTTGCTATACCGATATCCCTACTGTTTCAGATTTTGTCCATGTTTAGCATCATGCTTCACCTCAGTGCTATCCTATGTTTTATCTCTGGCATAGATTCTCTAGCCTGGTCAACTTTCATGCCGAGGAAGATGTAGACTCGCACTCATTCTATGACCTCATTGTTAATTTTGATTTGAATGTGGCCATTTTTTGCAGTTGCCATAACTAGATGCATACAACCCCTCATAAGTATGTAACTGTCAATGTAACTACCCTGGATATTCTTGGTTTTCCATGCCCTGTCCTGTCTCTGACTCAACTTCCTTACCGATGGTGAAACTACCTTCCGTTGGATGAGATAGCATAGGACGAGCAGAAGCATAAGGTGTTTCTACCATTGTGAAGTAGAGACTGTAACTGTTATATAGTAATGAGGTGTGACTTTTATACAAGGGCCGAACCTAGCTGTCATGTGAGAAGGATCTGTTCCTAGCTGTCAGTCAAGAGGCTGTGGCTGACACTATAAAAGGGACTTCAACTATCATTACAAGGGGTAATACAATTTGGCTGTTATTATTAAAAAAAGTCTGTGGCTGTCATTGTAAGTTGGTCATGTGGATGCTACTAAAGTTACTTTCAACAGAAAAAATGGGGTGCCACTCCAATTGTAGATTATGAACTTCACATCAAGTTTATTTATCCATGTCTGACAAGCCACCACACTCGGACATTGTAGCAATATTTCGAGCAAGAAGCCTTCACCAGTATGAGTGTACAGGACGGTACAGTGATGGATCCACTATTATGCTGTCTTGGACATTCATATCATTCAAGCCTTATAAGGAGCTTTTTTCTCCATTGTCACTACAATGAAGTCACAACTAATTTCCCACCATGGTGTGTTGTCTGACATGGATACATACATTTTATGTGAAAGATGTTAACTGTAATTGGAGTGCAAATCTTTTTCTTTAATTGAGAGGTTAGGAGAGATATACTGAATGTTTTAGTTGGTGTTTGTCAGACATAAGGTCATCTATAGATGTCCATACAATGAAGACTAAGTGTTCATAAGAAGATTTTTACTGTATAAGCTAGTGGCAGTATTACATTAGGGATGCTGCCAAGTTCCCAAACCAAATTTTGGGGTTTTCCCCTTTGTTATATGCCTTATATGGTTAAGTAGAAGATGTAAACATTTCTGAGTTCAGTAAAACTATTATACGCATTTGTTTGGCTCTGGAGATTTATATTTTGTGAGTGAAGTTTACAAAATGTGTTATTCTGACATCACAGATTACATTATTGAACTTCTTCAATTAGCCACCATTGTTCTGTAATGGGACGTGCACTGTATAAACTCTAATGGATATTCTGGCTCCAAACTCAAAGTAAATGGATATAAGCTTGAAAGAATATAAACGTAGCAGTTGTCTACTAAACAAATTGGAGCATTATGTAGGGAGATCAGAATCTTGCTTGTATAATAATACTGATATATTTATGTATGGCTTGGGACACTGTACAATCTCACCATGTGAGGAACTAAGAGTCCCTATTAGTTGGACTATGCCAAAAAGAGTGTCCTCTTCATATATTTATATTAAAAGAACACTCTTTTTGGCATAATCTGACTAATAAAACTCTATGGGCTTGTTAGCCCAAACTTAGACCTCAGTGGGAACCTACAGTAGCTTTAGTATGTCTGTATAAGTGACAATCATAGTTTATTGCCCTTACAGTAGAAAATATATGTATATTTATCTACCTATCTATCTAAAAAAGATATATATATATATATATATATATATATATATATATAGAGAGAGAGAGAGAGAGAGAGAGAGAGAGAGAGAGAGAGAGAGAGAGAGTGTATTTGCCTCAACTGTATCTAAGACTATAGTTGATACAATCATATACAATGGGACTCAATGACAGATGTTTGCAACTGTATTAGCATACAGTCAATATGTTTGGCAACTTTAAGGGGTTGTACCATCGCAAAACAGCTTTTTAGGCTTAAAAAAGACTTGTGTCCATTCAGTTCAGCCTATTTTTCTGCAATGTTGATCCAGAGGAAGGCAAAGAGCCCCATTGAGATAGAATCCAATTTTCCACTTTTCAGGGGAAAAAATTTCTTCCAAAGTCAAAGTCTGGCAATCAGAATAACTCCCTGGATCAACTACCCTTCGGAATTAATCACTGACTATATCATGTAATATTGTTGCACTCAAGAAAGCCGTTCAGCCCCCTCTTGAACTTTTTTATCATCACCACGTCCTCAGGCAGAGAGTTCCATAGTTTTCCTGCTCTTAAAATAAACAACCCCCTTCTATGTCATTGTAGAATCCTTCTTTTCTCTAGACGTAGAGGATGCCCACTTCTTACAGTCACAGTCCTGGGTATAAATATACTAGTAATTATTAGGACATTATAGTAGCAGTGTTTCTGGTGGCACATCACACTCACAGCAGCTTGATTACCACAAAAAACAAACACGCGTGGCTCCTCCCACAGCAGTGACATCAACACAGGTCCTTCAGCCCACTGGATCTCTGTGGTGGAGCTAGGTCAATGTGTTCTACCAGGACTGCTGAGTTGTGTAGAAAATTATAGTACCAGTGTTTCTGGTGGCGCAATGCACTACACAGCTCTGCTACATGGTACATGCACACACAGTTTTACTACACCCCACACATCACACACACAGCTTGGCTCCTCCCACAGCAGTGACATCACCACAGATCTTTCAGCCCACTGAATCTCTGTGGTGGTGATAGGTCGATGTCTTCTGTCAGGACTGCTGAGTTGTGTCTTCTGAGATAATAGTGGCTTAGTTGTATTTTCAGTGTGTTATTTTTATCCTCCCCTTCCAAGAACCCTAATTGTGTTGTTCTTCTGTCGGTCAGACTCTGTGTTTTATATATATTGTAGTACCTTCGATGGCATTACCAGGGGGAAGAGCGATGACATTACAAGGGGCAGAGCATCAGAAGCACTCACACACATACATACAGACAAGTGGTTGTTAGTAATTTGATGATGGGAGAGATCTTTGTTTTGTCCCCTGATATATACATACATAGCTATTAGGTCACCCCTCAGCTGTCTTTTTTCTAAACTAAATAACACCAATTTTGATAACCTCTCTGGCTATTGTAGTCCACCTATTTTGTTTATCAATATAGTTGCCCGCCTTTGTACCCGCTCAAGATCTGATATGTCCTCCTTGAGAAGTAGGGCCCAAAACTGTACACAATAGTCCAAATGCGTTGTGACCAGTGACTTGTAAGTGGGAAGAATAATATTTTATCATGTGCTCCTAGACCTCTTTTGATGCACCCCATGATCCTATTTGCCTAGGCAGCAGCTGCCTGACACTGGTTGCTCCAGTTAAGTTTACAGTTAACTAAAAGCCCCAAGTCCTTTTCCATGTCAGTGTTACCCAGTGGTTTCCCATTTAGTGTGTAATGGTGATATGTATTGTGCCTGTTCATGTGCAGAACCTTGCAGTTATCAGTATTAAACCTTATTTGCCACCTTTCTACCAAACCCCCAACTTATCCAGATCAATTTGCAACTGTATACTGTCCTATCTTGTATTAATTTCTTTCCAAAGTTTTGTATTGTTGACAAATATTGATATTTTGCTGCACAATCTTTCTACCAGGTCATTAATAAGAATATTCTTACTGCCCCCTGTGGCACCCCACTAGTAGTGGTGACCATGAATAACCACCCTCTGTTTTATGTCACTGAGCCAGTTACCTACTCACTTACATACATTCTCACACTTTGGAAAAATCAAGATACACAAGATTCAATTACTCTTCTCAGTCCAGTCTAGAACCTACCTCCTCGTAGAAGCTGATCAGATTGGTTTGACAGTAGCAATGCCTTCTTATACCAATGCTGAAATGAAGTTAAACAGCTATTTTCCATGATATACTCCATGATGGCATCTCTTAGAAACCCTTAAAACATTTTACACCCAATAAAAGTTAGCCTGTAGTTTCCAGATTTGCTTTTTGACCCCTTTTTGAATATTGGCACCACATTTTTATAGTTTTATAACCTACACAACTATATAACCTATGTACTTTTATAAGCTACCAAAAGCAATTTGTATAACCTATCCACAGGATAGGTGCTAATGATCTAAATAGTGGTGGTGGTGGTGGGGGGGTCTCATCACTAAGAGCCCCACCAATCTAAAGAAAATGCATCCCATGTCCCACTCTTCTCATCACTAACGGCTCATTGCATCCACCTGTGGTGACGTCAGATTAAATGGAGCAGTGGTCATGTATGCTCACTGAAATAGCTGAGTACAAGCACTTGGCTGTCTCCAACATTTCCATTAAAAATGAATGGAGCGGCTCCATGCATGCATGATCATTACTACATTCAATCTCCTCCTCACGGAGTGTGCGGTGGACATGGGGGGATAGGGTGCAGCGAGCCTAAAATAAAGAGGAGAGAAGAACATGTGACCCTTTTCTTAGGATCAGTGAAGTTGTCAGTGGTGAGACCCGGAGCAATCAGATTGTGAATAGGTGCTAAAAGTTATTTTTGGTACAACCGCTTTAATGCCCAAAAGCAGTGTGAGCCTAACTTTATAATGATTACTATGTGTTAGTACAGGGGATAAACTAAAGTTCTGGACAATGCTTTCTGAACATATATTTTTACTTTATTGTTATTAAGGTTTCCTAGCACACTTTTAGTTGATGTCTATTCCATCATAAGGATCTGGAGGAGCTAAAATGCCTAAACCTATTTGTTGTTTTAGTTTATTTGTTATTTTTCAGTCATTTTGTTCTGTCTACATCTGAGTTGTACTATTTATTAATAACAGAAACCACAATGTAATGCCGGATCCATTATACGATGGATCCACGGATACCAGTGACAGCTGATGGACCACATTGACCTATGTGGGTTCTGTCCTGATTTACAGCATTGTGTGGGAAGGAATTGCACAGTAATAGCAACAGTGATAGCTCCAAACTGAGCATCCAGTACAGATGTGAATACAGCCTATGTGCTGGGAACCAGTTAGTAGCTTCCTCTCCGCTCTTCTCCATTATAGGAGGTGTGATATCAGCAGATTTATTCAGGAGCATAGACATCTGGCCAATTAATTTTCTTTCTTCATTTAACCAGAGCTCCTCTTTAAGAAATATAACTTAGCGCTGAACAGAATGAAAATTGAGATATATATATATATGTATATATATATATATATATATATATATGTATGTGTGTATATATATATATGTATATATGTATATGTATGTGTATATATATATGTATATATATATATATATATTTATATATGTATATATATGTGTGTTTGTATATATATATATATATATATATATATATATATATATATATATATATAATACTGTGTATGTATATATACACACCCGCATACTGTATATATGGCCTTTAGTGCGTCCTGTAGTTGAATTTGTATTTTAAACATGAATGTTATGAGAAATATTAACATACTTTTATTTATATATATTAATATTACAGTTTATTTCTGCTCTTTTTTCTAGATGCAGCAACTATTCCATGAAAATTATGAACACAACAGGAAAGGATATATACAAGATCTGCACAACAGCAAAATTCATACAGCTATAACACTGCACCCTAATAAAAGACCAGCATACCAGTACAGGCTACATAATTACATTCTGAGCCGGAAGATTTCTGAATTACGCTTTCACACCATCCAGCTTCATAGGGAAAGTGTTTTGATGAGCAAGCTTAGTAACACGGAGATAAGCAAGCTAGACCAGCAGCTTGGTATGATGCCATCTTTCAATAGATTTCAACCACGGGAAAGGAATGAAGTAATTGAATGGGAGTTTCTTACAGGAAAACATATTTATTCAATGTCTGCTAATGCTCCACCATGCCAGAGTCTAAATAACCTTCTCAAGGTGTCTTTGGATGACACAGTGATGCAAGTAATGGAAATGATCAATGAGAACTCCAAATCAAGAGGAAGGTTAATTGATTTTAAAGAAATTCAGTATGGCTACCGCAGGATCCATCCTATGTATGGAGTAGAATATATATTAGATTTGTTGCTGTTGTACAAAAGGCATAAAGGCAGAAAACTGACTGTTCCAGTAAGACGTCATGCATATTTACAACAATCATTTAGTAAACCGTTTTTCAAAGAAGATGAAGAACTTGATGTACAGAGCTTCTTACAGAGCATTAATAGCGATACACAGTCTTTTTCATTTCTCTCAAACTCATTAAAAATGTTTTCTGCTCTTCATATGACCAAGGAAATGAAAGAAAAGAGTGACAAGAAAATACATTTCCTAGTTCCACTCACTGAAAGGTATGATATCTTCACAAGGTTTATGGAAAATTATGAGAAGGTCTGCCTCATCCCAAAGCAAAATGTAGGGCTGGTCATTATTTTATTCGATGCTGAAACCAACTCTGACTCCAACAAGCACATAAGTCTCATGGCGGAATATCAAAATAAATACCCACAAGCGGAAATGTCTATAATGAAAATGTCAGGACAGTTTTCCAGGGGGTTGAGTCTTGACAAAGGATCTGCTCTGTTTGACAATGACACTTTATTACTTTTTTGTGATGTAGACTTGTTGTTCACATCGGAGTTTCTACAAAGGTGTCGGGATAACACTATTCAGGGACAACAAGCGTATTACCCAATTGTATTTAGTCAGTATGACCCAAAAGTAATATATGGGGGAAATCCTCCTGCAGACAGTAACTTTGTCTTTACAAAGAAAACAGGCTTTTGGCGAGATTATGGATATGGTATTACTTGTATTTATAAAAGTGACCTACTGAAAATCGGCGGCTTCGATACCTCAATTCAAGGTTGGGGATTAGAAGATGTCGACCTCTTCACTAAAGTTATATCTTCTGGTCTCAAGGCCTTTCGAAGTCAAGAAACGGGGGTGGTTCATGTTTTTCATCCTGTCCAATGTGACCCCAATTTAAACCCTAAACAGTACAAAATGTGCCTGGGTTCGAAAGCGAGTACATTTGCATCTGCTTCTCAATTAGCAGAGATTTGGTTAGAAAAACATTTAGGTGTCGGATATAACCGAACGCACTCCTGACATGTCTACTTACTGGGACATCAAGAGGAGTTTACCTCATGCTGTAACTTTTTCATCATTGTCTACAAACTCCTCTGTGTCTTCCAAAGGATATTTGCTGTTCACTCACATTGATATCAAACTCTAGTGATTAGTGATAGTTTAATTTCCTGCTGAAGATGAGGTTGCGATTCCCATTTTTGCATTGGAAATGAGTTAAGATTTGCCAATGAGTTATATGATCTCAAGGAGCACACTTATCAAGATTACACCATCCAACCAAGAGGACAGCTCTTAATTTGGGAATAGGATGTTATATCATTATTTTGTTTCTCAATGTGACCCAAATATTTGCTGGCAAAGGTACCACAGAAGTGCATTATGCTTCCCTTTGGGAAGAGACTTGAGTTTTATAATTTATAACAAGACTTAAATATATAAACACTACTTTTGTTCATCTTTAGAATTTTTAAAGTAAAAGATAACTATGATTGTATCTTTATTTTTTAAAACTGCATTAGGAGGGTGTTTTCATGAACAGCTGGTACTGGCTACCAAGGTCCAAAATGTCTTACTATGCGTCCATTTTTGAATGTGTTCCTCCTATAATAAATCGACTCTTTGTTCCTTAGGGAATATAATTGCTCCAAAAGTCAAGTACTGAACACTCTAGAAACCATTTTCTATTATGCGCTGGCAAGAAGATGGATTGTATGAAAAAAAAGTATTTAAAACAAAAAACATTTAACCATATTTCCATTTTTTCAAGAAATATGCAAATTTTTTAACGTGATTCCAACCACAAATATATTCCCATTAATTTCCTTGTGCTGTAAGAATTAAAGTGACAAAATTGCTGGATATTTAAAGGTACAATGCTGCTTAGATTGTATGAAAAAATATTCTATTATCTTTCAAAGTTGCCCATACAATATGGATCTGAATTATTGTATTAATGGATGGTTTAGGAAGGATTACATAAGTGTCATTCAACAGTCATTTAACATATATAATTACCCTGTTTACCAACTAGCACAACAGCTTATAGCCATCGTCTCTAGCTAATGGAAGGACATTTCTGATAGAAAATCTTTGAAATCATCTAAAGTTAGAAAAGTGTAATTTACTCTAGCTCTATAGACTGAATGTAAAACCCATCATTTCCACATTTTGGTGCTTTATAATGCTTCCCTCAGGACAGTTTTGAAATCTTGTCAACAGCTTAATGGATTGTGCATTTAGCAGACTCATTGCTGATGCCTGTCTGCAATGTTATACGATACAGTAAATAGCACCTCTTCCAAGTTGACAATCAATATAAGTCTATATTTCAATATATGACTATGTTTCTTACATTAGCCATGCTAAAATATACACAACTCAATGCCAATCCCAATGTGAAGTCCATGTTTGTAAAGTTGTCACATAATAGAAGCTGCCAATTAAGAATTATTCAAAAACATGTAATCAGGCTGATTTATTCGCAACAGTCTTCACTATTCTATTTGATCCAAACTCAATTAAAATGCTTGCATTGACTGCAACAAGATGTCAACTATACTACTGCTGTTAACAGTATTGGAAATAACAGTAAGCCAAGGAGAAGCTATGAGGACTTTTTATTTTATCATTTGGCCAAGGTGCCTGTGGTGCAAAAATATGAAAAATCTTTAACGTACAGTGAACATATTGTTCAATAATCTATTTCCCCTAGTATATCCTATACAAGTCTTTTATCTTGTGCCATTACATCATTCAAATGGTTAGGTCTACTTTTTTAAATATCAGAAACGGCACCACTCCTTATTTGAATGGGGTGGACAGCTGCAATATTGGAAACACCCAACGAAGAAGAGTAGCACTGTTTCTTATTCAATAGGAACCTTTCAGGAATTTTATGCCACCCGAAACATGGACAGCATAAGATCCTGACAGGCACACACATGGAGATATCAATGTTCTGCTGTGAAAAAAGTGTGGCATTTCAAAGAAAACATATTTTAAAAAGCCATCGGAAATGGGAAGAACAGTCAAAGCGACTTCCTGGTGGCCTCTCTCCACCTGAATCGGCTAGATTGACAGCCCTCTATACACAAATGGGGGGAGAGCCAATCTAGCCTATTCAGGTAGGGAGAAGCCATCCCCTTGACTATTTTCCTGTTCCTCTATGTTGCTGCAGTAGTTCAGAAAAAAACATAGATGTCTTGTGCCTGTCAGTATTTTATACTGTCCATGGTTTGGGTAGCATAAAACTCCTGATGGTTTCCCTTTAATTTATTAACATGTTTAGAGCAGTTGTCTAGGGTTACAAAAATATGGCCGCTTACTTCCAAAAACAGTGGCACACCTGTCCATAGGTGACATGTGATATTGCCATTCAGCTGAATTCACTACAGTGGAACTGAGCCGGCATGTAAAACCAGTCACAACCCATGGACAGGTCCGGCACTTTTTAGGTAAAAGCCAGATTTTTCTAATTTTTTACAACCCTTTTAACTTGCAATTTCAGTATTATAATGCAGCCTAATTCTAAGAATCTAAGACATTATACAGAAACTAGAATTGTAAATGTGACCATGGAAAGTCCTTTTACTTTGTAGAAAATGTAAAACAAAAACATGGGACTACTATATGTTAAATGTACTGTGTACTTCTATATACTGTATATTTGTTCAAATTCCCCGGTGTAACATTGAAGAACATCACATTTAAAATATGACAATCAGGAGAAAAAAGGAAAATGCCTAATAAGGTCTATGCCAAACATCAAACAAGTGAGTGACCACAGATAACGGACATATTGTACAGATGGTATACTGAATGCAAATGTTGCTTCCAAATGATCTTCTTTTATCAGTTCATGTGTAATGGAAAGACTGGTTGTAGGATTGCTGTAACTGAACCTCAACATCTGGCTTCTTGAATCTGATGGCTCTGATAACTGGTCAACTTAAGCGACATTCAGCAGATGGAGATGTATTCATTCCAGAAATGAATAGCTGCTATTTTAAGGTTATGGGAATTTATTATGTCTAGTTTAAAAAGTAAGTGGTTATCAAATTATCATGAATTTCTGAAGAAGCTGCGGATTATCATAAAACACAGCAGTTTCCTGTTTCCCACAATATCTGAAAATATGCCAAATATAACATAATGGAAGGTATGTGGCCAACAATGCAATAAATAATATTCTAGTAAAGAAAAAAAAACATGGTGAAAATGTCCCAATCCGGCACCTGCCAAATCGGATTAGTATTTATTTTCTGGCTTACAAAATTGATATTAGGTTTGTCTGAAAGCAAGAAAAATAGTCAAAATTGTCCAAGTATGCACCCATAAGATATCGCCCAATTAAAGGTTCGGCTACTGGCTTTCCATCCTTTTACTTGCTTCCTGAGGCCTTCTTCAGGTAACCGTTTGCGCAGGCTTCAGCGCAACGTATTTGTGCAGTGAACGAGGTCGATGAGGTAAATTTGCGCACGTATCGGTGCATAGTACTGTACTGTACACAGGGCCTGTTCAGTTGCACTTGCAAAACCCGCCCTGATTTTAAAGGCTATTCAGCCTAATGAGGTCCAGATGTGTTTCACGGAATTGCGCAGAGTATTGCACATGTTCCTGCATTTTGCACACCTATCATAGACTTCTAAGGGGGCTTCTATTGCAGAAAAATAAAGCCAGTCCTATTTTTTTTGCACTTATACAAAATGTGCGTGCACAAAGCATGAGAACAAATCCATTGACACCAGTGGGTTGTGTTCTCTGCACATTGCACGCGTATATTTTACACATGCGCAAATATGGTCATCCGAAGAAGCCCTTAGGTCAAGGTTCCATGATATCATAAGTAACTTTGCAGTCTAAATAGACTGTAATGCAAAAGTTACCAACATTGTGTAAGTTACAAACCCCTTTCAAATACAACACATGACAATGAGACACACTCAAATTTGAAAATGCAAAAGCCTATCATGAATGCCAGTGATATGATTTTTGTCTTAGTGTTGACATCTTTGGTGCAATTAGTGCACAATAGTATCTGCAGCTGCCAATAGCTGGTTGGCCTTTTGTTGGGGAACACTGGTATATCTACCATATTACGGCTGCCATAACACAAACCAATTGCCAGGTTGGCCTAATGTGGAGCAGTTTTACTTATTCGAATAACACCAAGATTTTGGTCGTGGCTGTAGGTGTCAGCATTAAATCGGTCTTTAGAGTGGGACATTTATTCCCAATCTACTGGAGGAACAGCTTCTGAGACCTCTAGCGATCCTGATGTCTGTGCACCCCAAATGTCCCATACAAATGGAGTGATGGTGTGTATGCGTGACCTCTGTTCCATTCACTTCTATGGAGCAGAGGAAGATTGTGATGGGCATTGATCTCCCTCTGTCATGGAAGTGAATAGAGCAGTGGTCAGAAAAGCACACGGCCACTCCATTCACATGGGATATTGGGGTGTACAAATGTTGGGATCGCTGAGGATACCCGTTGTTAGACCACAGCGATCAGACATTTATCCTCAATCCTGTGGATAAGGGATGATTGTCATTAGTGGGTAAATTGCTTTAACCATCTCTCCTGGAATTTAGATTTGTGCCTCTATACTAGGGGGCATTTTAGGGGCAGAATCTGCTTTGAGACTGTTTTTTTCATATATCTTAATAGTTTTTCTTGTTGAATAGGCTAAAATTAAATCAGCCTGATATTTGAAGATGTCTGTCCAGGTTATGGGAGTTACACAGGTCGAATTTTATCAAAAAAGTGGCTTTTTACTACTTAGAAAGGGGTTGTACCAGAATTCTAAGTTATCTCCTCTCCATTGGTTAAGGAATAACTTGCTGATCAGTGAGGATCTCATTGCTGAGGCATCCACTGGGCCCTAGAATGCGGATGCCACGCCACCCTCTTCTTGTCACTGCTGAGATTCTTCTGCCACCTGTAGTGACTGGAGCGCTAGGCGAGCTTGCTTGATCGGCGCTCTATGCATGTCAATGGAGTTAAAGGAAATATCCAAGCCCTCACCTTTCAACTATTTCCACCGTACCATTGAGAATGATAGAGAAGCAGCAAGTTTACGTGACCGTTACTCCTTCAATTCTCCTTCTCCCTGTAGCAAGCTTGCAGTGAGGAGGACAGAGGACAGGAGGACCCCCATTATTCAGATCAGTGGGGCCTTATTAGTGAGATCCTCACCAATCAGTAAGTTATGCCCTATCCTTCAGATAGGGGATAACTTGTAATTCTGGTACAATCCCTTTAAGACTGCTTACAGGTTGTCATGTAATTTATAATCATTATATAATTAACATTTTTAGGCCATTGTACATTCTTTTGATGGATGCGAGACCCCCATTATTTCAGACTATTGGGTGCCGGACTACAAAAATGATACTGTATTTATAGATTTAAAAAAAATACCCTACTGCATTAGAAAATGGTGATCAAGCAAAGGAATATCTTTAAAACAGCAATGCATACTATAGTTGATGAACCTTGCCTGCAGCTTTGTATAAAACTGAGTATTGTTGAAAAGGTACTAGACTGTACTTTTGATAATGATTTTTTTAAATATGTGCAGACATGTTTTTCATTACATTGTCTATTGAGACTCATGATGCTTGTCTCTGTAAAGCCATTCTTGTTGTTTTTAATATGTATTATTTAAGGTATTATTGGTTACTTGCTGGTCTGGTAACTTATGCAAAATTATCATTTTTTTCTCTGTTAATTTTATAAAATATTGCATTTCTTTAACATCATTGCACTTTTGTGTTTTTAGTGTATTTATTCAGCACAATAAAACTATATTCTAAAGTTTTAGCTCATACAGTGGGTTGTTTCAAAAAGAGATATTAGAAGACAGTTTTATTGAAGTATTTCAGTCACTATATTCCTACTTGAATTAATTTCTTATATTTATTTTGCTAGTAATCTTGCAGTAATTCAGATAATTCCAAAGGGTTTACTGAATCTATAGCTATAGAGTACTTATAATCTTTTCCCTTCATTTCAGTTTACTATAAACAATGTGGCTGTCTATGATTGCTGGTTAAATTGTGCATTCAAAAAAAACTAACAGAAGATTGCCAACCATACCATCAGTAAGAAGCAAATATTTAGCCCCTATGTGATCACTAATACACCTTTTTACAACTGTCACTAATGGGATTTAAATATGCAATGTTATGGGAATAAATCATATTCCAGAAGATTTCACTGGTTTGCTCCAAATTGGCTATAATGAGAAGCTTCATGCATGAATATATGTATTTGAACTCACGGATGCTATCCGTCAGCCCCCATACCCTTCTGGTTTATTCAAAGGAAGTACAATACAAAATATACTGAATATGATGCACCAATTACATGCATGCCTCTACCAACATCATAACAACTCATGATTGGGCTAGTATGTAATGACGCTAATGATTAATATATGTTTACGCCCCAGGTGTATGTTGCTATGTGAACATGTAATTTCTATATACCAAAGTAGCATAGAGTTTATTAATATTCCAATCAGGACCAAGGAATCCAAGGGAGAAGATAAGGAGCAGCCCCCCTGTTATGAGCAGTGGGCATCACAGGTCTTTCTCATAAGAAACACATCTGTAGACCTTGTTAAGTCCCGAGAATTGTGTGTAGGAGTGTGTTGGAGATACCGCACAAGAATGCAACACACACAAAGTGTACAGTATTGAACCAGTTAACCATTTCCCTCCTAGCTATGTTCTATCAAGGTGGACATATGTATATATATATATATATATATATATATATATATATATATATATATGTATATATATATATATATATACATGCTTGCCTAGGCTGATATAAGAAACACATTTAAATTATTATTATTACTACAACAGCACATACACGATTTTACGACGTCGTAGGATCAACACGGCGTGAGTCTCATGGGAAGAACCAAGGACTGACTATCTACTGACACCTGTACTCCTGCTCTAATGGCCAGGAGCTGAGAAACCTCTGATCCCCACAATGTAACCACCTTCCATGACACAATCAATAGCAATGCAGTCACGAGTACCAATGGGTTCCCATATTTTGTTCCTCCATATATTGACCTTGATGTGTGAGATCCTTATGTTGCACTTTACTAAGGCCACTCTCACATAGGCGGTTTTTGTAGCTTTTTAGCGTGTGCTCTACTGAGCCTCCATTGATTTCAATGGGGCTTCTCAAAAGAACTAAACTAACGCTGTCTGTTCTATTTTACTACATTGCAGCGCACCCACTGTAATGATGGGGTGTGTTGAAAATGCTGTCGAACATGTTTGAAAATTCAAATCCAAAACACTGTAAAATGCCGTGTTTAAAAATGTGGCATTTTTACAATTGCTTGTGTGAGACTGGACTTACTGTTTATAACTTTTATTGTAAAATGCACAATCCAAATAGTCACAAATACCAAATATTTTAAAAAAATACACATAATAAATATTGCTGCATTCATAATGACCTGACTAATGCAAATATTTTGTTATTTATTCCACACGGTGAATAACATAAAAAATAATTTTTAAAAATGCTAGAATTGCTATTTTTTGTCTGTTCGCCTCACAAAAAAAGCAATCCAAAAGTCACATGTACCCTAAAATAATAACAATAATCAATAAAAACTTGAACTTTTCCCACAAAAAAAAAAACTCACATAGCTGAAAATAATAATGTTATGATATGAGCCTTATTCACAGGAGCGAATATTGGCTGCTGTTTTCACTGCCGGCCAACATGCACTACCCTCTGAGATATCTTCCCCCTTACCTTCCCCTTGCTGACTCTCTGCCTCTCTCCACCCCTTCGGCTGTTTGCAATAGAAGGAGGTGGGGGGTGGAGCTGTCTCCCCACCCCTTGTCCGCAACTAGCAATGGGACAGGGCAGGACAGGGCAGAGATTACCCCCCCCCCCCCCCCCCGCTCTGCCCTCTCCCATTGCAAACAGCCGAAGGGGAGGAGAAAGGCAGGGAGACGGTGAGTGGGAGGGAAGACAGCTTAGATGGTAGCGTATATCGGCCGGCAATGAAAACGGTGGCTGATATACGCTCCTGTGAATAAGCCCTCAGACTGTGATGATGCATATTCATTTTTTTCTTTAAAAAGTATTTTTATTGTGCAAAAATAGTAAGAAATGGGAAAAAAACATAGAACTTTGGTATCACTGTAACCATATTGGCATGCAGAATGAAGTTAAAATGTCATTTATGCCACACAGTGAATGTTGGAAAAAAATACTATTCTAGAATTGCTGTTTTTTGCTAATCCTACCTCCTCAAAACAGAATAAGAAGCGATCAAAAAGTCATCGGTATCCCAAAATGGAATGAATAAAAACTTAGGTTGTCCCAAAAAATAAGTCCTTAAACAGCTTTGACAATGTAAAAATACCAATGTTATGAGTCTTCGAATGTGGTGAGAAAGAAACTTTTATGTAAATGTATTATCATGCAAAAGTAGTAACACAGAAAAAAAGTACATAAACTTGGTTTTATAATAATCTTGTTGATCCAGAGAATGACATCATAATGTTATTTTTACTGCACATAAATGTTGTAAAAACAAAACACAAAAGACAATGGTGGAATTTCTATGCCCTCCCTCTCCACAAAATTAACAAAAAATATACAACGTGGATCCCAAAGCGCGGCCGTTAAACAATAAACTTGTCCTGCAAAAAACAAGCCGCCATATGGCTATGATAGCAAAAAAAATATAAACTGGCTCTTGCAATACGACACTACAAATACCAACAATATCGCTTGCTCGGTAAGTTGTAAATAGACCGGTCACTAAGAGGGTTAATGGGATGGGCATCCTACAGTAATTCCAAAACATGACGCTCAAGGTCAAGATGTAGTTTACATTATACAGTATGCTTAGATTTAATATAACCCATAATGGATTTTCTTATTATTAATGTATTGGCAGCAATAAAGCATTGGAATCGTTTTCTTAATCAGCTTCCAAAGTTTTTTAATCAACTGAATACTAGATAAAATAACAAAAGCACTTCTACTGTCTCTTTTTTATTTTTATAAATCCCCTACCACTACCTCTTCCCTCTTCAACTATCCCTGGTACCCACTCCAGTCTTGTCTACCCTTCTTCATTGATGACATGTCATCTCAACTTGTCATCACCGGAGCAGTGAATGGAACACTAGAACCATTGTGATGGAAGCAATGTGGGATCTGGAAAATGAGTACAATGCCTGTAATTAGTTTATATTATATTATGCAGCTGAAAACCTAATTAACTTTATGTTAAAATTCTATGAGATTACCAGAGTTTAAGCTGTGATTTATACACACATGTATATTAAAGGGGTTGTACCAAGATTATAAGTGGATAGGGGATACCTTACTGACCGGTGAGGGTCTCACCACTGAGTCCCCCTCCGTTCTGAAGAACGAAGACCCTATGTCCCCCTCTGCTTGTCATTGCAGGGGTTGGTTCTTTTCCCCCGGTGATGGCAGAATGAATAAAGCACTGGGCCAGCATGCATGGTTGGCGCTCTATTCATTTCACTGGGGCTGACGGAAATACCCAGGCGCTTGCCGCTGGGCTATCTCCACAGTCCTATTAAAAGTGAATGGAGCGTTGGCGTGCTTGTGCAACCAACATTCCATTCATTCACCTCCTCACTGCGGGCTTACTGCACCCCCTGCAGTAACCCCTGTTCCCAAGATCAACGAGGGTCTTAGCAGTGAGACCTTCCGATCCATTAAGACAAGTTGTCCTCAAGAAAGTGGAAGATATGGTACTGTTGTATACATTGTAAACATCTTAGTCTCATCTCCTAATGTAATTGAGAGCAAATTGATCATCAGTTAATGTAAATTGGAGTAATCTCACTGGGGACATCGCAATCAGTTTCAGCTGTGGCAAGAGGACAGCAATTTGCACAGATTTTTTTTTTTTTATTGTTAATGCCACTTATAACAATTTACATTTGTTTAAGGTTCAACTACAATTTTATATAATTACTAGATAAAAGTAAAAAAAATACTTAATGTAGTTTTTAGGTGTTTTGAATTTTACATAATTTGTTATGATTCTTTGTCTTGTGGTTCATTCTTTTACCTTGAAAATAACGCATGTTATCATGTAGAAGCACATCTTTTGACAACCTCCCATCCCTTTATGACACTGGTTACAAGAGCAAGTAGCTGTGAAATTATAGTTATTATACAGCATTATCGGCACAAATGTCTGAATCTTAGGTTGCATTGTATATATCTGTGTATTCTGCTGCCAGAAAGGATAAGTAAATGTAGGAGTTTCTGTACCGCACAACATGTTACATAATTTAATTTCAAAGACAATTATTTTAATAGTTGGTTCAGATGTTACACATAATTCTAACTAGGCAAAATTGAGTAAATGTTGTTACAGTGAATATACACAGTGTATTATTATAGTGCATCATAGTGATTATTGAAACATGTATATTACATTCCTCAAGCTCCCATTTACTTGTGAATAGCTGATGGTGACCCATCATTTGTATTAAATACATTTCCAGGAAAGATCTCCTATTGAGACTTAAAGCCCATTTACATAAAGCAATGATTGCTCAAAAATTGCTTAAAAGTGATAGTTTGAGCGATAATCGTTGCCTATAAGGCCTTAGTCAGACGGGTGTTTTTTCACGCGATTTGCGCATGCGCATGCGTCCGGCGATTTTTTAAAACCATTGCTTTGCAATGGTATCGGACACATGAGCGCTTTTTATGCGCTCGTCCGATAAATTATAGAACAGAAATCGCAGATCGCACCTATCTGCGATCTGCGATTCCTGCTCTCTTCTCTATATGCGCTCAATGGGGCCGGCGGCAGCAGCGCCGACCCCATTGAGAACATATAGAAGACAAATCATTCTTCTCTGCCACAGCTGTAACAGCTGTGGCAGAGAAGAATGATGTTTGCCCATTGAATTCAATGGAGTCGGCAATAGAGCCGGCTCCTGAGCCAATCAGGGGGCAGGTCTGACTCACACCCCCTTCACACCCACTGCAGGCCGGCCGCGCGGAACTCCGGCTGCCGGGAGCAGGTGAGTATGTATATATTTTTTTATTTTAACACTTTTCTGGAAGAATTGCAGGGAAGGGCTTATATATTTAAGCCCTTCCCGACAATTCATCCCACACTCGCCCGCAGCGCATTGCTTTCAACAGCCGGCTCCATTGAATGCAATACGCTGGACAGCTCCGGCCCGTTTCTAATGAAACGCGGCTAGGAGCAGATTTTCGGGCGATTTTCGGGCACCGGTCACGTGATTTGCGGATGCGCATCCGTCATGCGATCCGCAAATCGCGCGAAAAAACGCCCGTCTGACTAAGGCCTAAACGTGCAGCCATCGTGCAGTTTTCGGGCCGTGCTAGCTGATTGTTAAGTTCAGGCCAACCTAAAAATCATCCTGTGGTCTTATCAGAACCGCAAGCTGAGTTCTCCGCGGGTAGTGCTGATAGCATTGTTTCAGCTATTTAACCCGTCGGAGAACAAAGGAGCTGAATACAGATAAGAGACCTCCGGCTATTACTTGCATTCAGCTAAAGGCTTCATTTGCACGCAAATAAGCTATTAAGTAGCTGGGTAATAGTAATAGTTTATACAAAATGATCGCTCAAAGCTGTCACTCAAACTGTCGTTTGAGCAATTTTTGAGCGATCACTGCTCTGTGTAAATGGACCCTTAAACTGCAGCTTTTATATACTGTACAGTGATATGTCAAAGCTACGGAGCACAAAATTTGCACATTGTTAATTAAACCCTATTGCAAAAATTATTTTAAGCCCAAAATACATGCACTTAAGTGAAAAATTGCCCCCCAAATGTGCCCCTAGTCTTTAAACCCATGGAAAGGAAGCCCACTGCCATCAAAACCAAATTTATCTAACTCCATCCTCACTACATGGGAAGGATATGTGGAAGCCCCTTCCCCATTAATATGTTTGGCTATTTCAGCAGCACATATGGTAAAAATATAATTGGATGCCACTGTGAAGGTCAATGACCATTGAAATTAGATGCAAACTTTCCAAAAGCTTATCTAGCTTCTGCCCTTCTGGAGCTTCTGAAGTCAACTGCAAGTGTTATTGTGAAGTAGAAACATCCAGGAGCGTCTATTAAGAGGTAGGTCTCACAACCTAAAATAATCAATAAACCTATCACTAAGTTACAGACTGTCTTTGTCTGCAAAGTAAAATATATCTTTGAAGGATGAAGCATTGGAAAATTAATTTTCTGTAGTGCTAGAATACTGAAGTTTCACCACCTAGACATTGATTCTGAGTTCTTTGATACAAATGGTAAACTAAAAGTTTAGTTGAAGAGAATTGATGGGTTTATTTCCTATTTCAGCATGACAGTGTTCTTGGGCCCAAACCATGGACAAAAGAGAATTATTTTTGAGTTCTGTGTTTTAGAAGCCGAATGTCAACCCCAATGAATATATTTGATATGAAATGGAATATTAGTTTTAAGGCCTTTCACCCAACATTAGTAATTTTCTTATGGCTGGATTGACATACGGTAATTTCCACTTAGGTACTAAGGTGCACAAATACCTCTATGAATGTCCCTACTGGAATAGAACAGTGTTAGAACAACATCACTGGCAGTCGATTCCAGGATAGGCTTAAGGGTCAGAATTATATTGCAGTTCACACTCTAATGAAATTCAGCACTAAAGAACTGGAATATTGACATTTTTCTCTCCAGTTGTTTTTATTAGCACTTGATTCTACGTTTTATTTAGGTAATTTAAATAATATTTAAAGAGAACCTGTCACCAAGTTCATGCTGCCTGAACCACAGACAGCATTAACCCAGGACAGATATGCCCATTTGGCCTATGTATGTTTGATTTCGAAACTCTGCTGCATTTCAGAAAAAATATACTTAGAAATTTGACTTGGAGTTCAGGTGGAATGGAGCTCGGGTTCTCTCTGCCATTGTCATCAAGACTGACAGTTCTCTACTTACACACAAGCAGGGAAAGGAACTGTCACTCTTGATATTCAAGGCGGGGAAAGCCTGTTGTGGCCTGCCCCTTTGACGTGAGAGCTTAGAAAGCTGAGTTCTGAGTCAAACTTCCAAATATGTTTTTTTTCTGAAGTGCAGCAATGTTACGCAATAAAACATAGATGGACTAAATGGACATATCTATCCTGGATTCGTTTTGCCCGTTGTTTGGGCAACATGAACCTGGTGGCAGGTTCCCTTTATTATGCCACAAGTCATATTAAACCAAAATATGAGAAAGTTGTAAAGTTATTGCAATGCAGTCAGTGGATACAGACTTCAATTACATCCACACTACTCTTACAGCAACATGAGGATCTCCGATATGGGGTTGTACAAAGTCACTCGTGCTATTATAAACATTGCCCCATTGATTGAAAATCCTTATAAATTAAAGGTGCAGTTCTTCTCTCATAGGAGTCTATCACCTGAAATTTCTAGCTTAGTGGCTAAGCCATATTTGCATTACCAAACGTTTGTTGACTGCAAGATACTTAAAGAGTAAGAAGTATAGAACTGGCAAATCTAGGGGATTTAAAGTAATTTCAATACAAATGTTTAGAGGGATTAATGGTGCCTGGAAGCCCTATTGAAAGTCATTCCTGCTGAATTTCGACACGCTTTTTTAGTAAACGATGGAGCCTTGTATGTATATAGTGTTGTTTGAATAGCAATATAACCAAGTTTAAGATGCTGTTGTGAATAGCAAGACCTATAAGAAATTTGTAAAATGTTGAGCAGCAATTTATACATTTGTCTGCACTAGAGATAAGCGAACGTACTCGTCCGAGCTTGATACTCGTTCGAGTATTAGCGTGTTCGAGATGCTCGTTACTCGTGACGAGTACCACGCGATGTTCGAGTTACTTTCACTTTCATCTCTGAGACGTTAGCGCGCTTTTCTGGCCAATAGAAAGACAGGGAGGGCATTACAACTTCCCCCTGCGACGTTCAAGCCCTATACCACCCCCCTGCAGTGAGTGGCTGGCGAGATCAGGTGTCACCCGAGTATAAAAATCGGCCCCTCCCGTGGCTCGCCACAGATTTGTTCTGACATAGAGGAGGGAAAGTGCTGTTGGTACCGGAGCTGCTATAGGGAGAGTGTTAGGAGTATTTTTGGCTTCAAGAACCCCAACGGTCCTTCTTAGGGCCACATCTAACCGTGTGCAGTAGTGTGGAGGCTGCTTTTTGCAGTGTTGCACATTTTTTTTGTTTTGTATATCGGCCGTGCAGAGCATTGCGCCCTGCAGTAATTATACATAGTGCAGGGCCAGTAGTGGTGAGGCAGGGACAGAAGACATATATTGTGAGGCAGGGACAGAAGACATATATTGTGAGGCAGGGACAGAAGACATATACTGTGAGGCAGGGACAGAAGACATATATTGTGAGGGAGGGACAGAAGACATATATTGTGAGGCAGGGACAGAAGACATATATTTATTGAATATAAGCAGTGGGCCTTTGCAAAAACATTTGGGGAAAAAAATCTATTTGGGCTGCCTGTGACTGTCCTCAGTGTTCTGGGTCTGTGCTGGGTGTAGTTGTCCTCCTAATTCATACGCAGCCAGCTAAGTGTTACAGCAGGCTTGCGCAAAATTATTTCCTGGCTCTGTGTTGGCTGTTAAATCACCGCTGTATTCCAGTCCACAGTGCAACAGTCTGCAGTTATTTTACATACTCCAGGGCCAGTAGTGGTGACACAAAGAGACAAGACATATACAGTGTATATAGGCAGTGGGCCTTTCCAAAAACATTTGGGGAAAAAAATCTATTTGGGCTGCCTGTGACTGTCCTCAGTGTACTGGGTCTGTGCTGGGTGTAGTTGTCCTTCTAATTCATACGCAGCCAGCTAAGTGTTACAGCAGGCTTGCGCAAAATTATTTCCTGGCTCTGTGTTGGCTGTTACATCACATTCCAGTCCACAGTGCAACAGTCTGCAGTTATTTTACATACTCCAGGGCCAGTAGTGGTGACGCAGGGACAGAAGACATATACAGTGTATATAGGCAGTGGGCCTTTCCAAAAACATTTGGGGAAAAAAATCTATTTGGGCTGCCTGTGAATGTCCTCAGTGTTCTGGGTCTGTGCTGGGTGTAGTTGTCCTCCTAATTCATACGCAGCCAGCTAAGTGTTACAGCAGGCTTGCGCAAAATTATTTCCTGGCTCTGTGTTGGCTGTTAAATCACCGCTGTATTCCTGTCCACAGTGCAACAGTCTGCAGTTATTTTACATACTCCAGGGCCAGTAGTGGTGACGCAGAGAGAGAAGACATATACAGTGTATATAGGCAGTGGGCCTTTCCAAAAACATTTGGGGAAAAAAATCTATTTGGGCTGCCTGTGACTGTCCTCAGTGTACTGGGTCTGTGCTGGGTGTAGTTGTCCTCCTAATTCATACGCAGCCAGCTAAGTGTTACAGCAGGCTTGCGCAAAATTATTTCCTGGCTCTGTGTTGGCTGTTACATCACATTCCAGTCCACAGTGCAACAGTCTGCAGTTATTTTACATACTCCAGGGCCAGTAGTGGTGACGCAGGGACAGAAGACATATACAGTGTATATAGGCAGTGGGCCTTTCCAACAACATTTGGGGAAAAAAATCTATTTGGGCTGCCTGTGACTGTCCTCAGTGTTCTGGGTCTGTGCTGGGTGTAGTTGTCAATAAGCGGCACATTTAATTACAGCGTTCTGTTTCTGCATTACTGGTAATACAGCATGCTGAGGGGTCGGGGTAGGCCTAGAGGATGTGGACGCGGGCGAGGACGCGGAGGCCCAAGTCAGGGTGTGGGCACAGGCCGAGCTCCTGATCCAGGTGTATCGCAGCCGACTGCTGCGGGATTAGGAGAGAGGCACGTTTCTGGCATCCCCACATTCATCTCACAATTAATGGGTCCACGCGGTAGACCTTTATTAGAAAATGACCAGTGTGAGCAGGTCCTGTCGTGGATGGCAGAAAGTGCATCCAGCAATCTATCGTCCACCCAGAGTTCTGCACTGTCCACTGCTGCAACTCTGAATCCTCTGGCTGCTGCTCCTCCTTCCTCCCAGCCTCCTCACTCCATTACAATGACACATTCTGAGGAGCGGGCAGACTCCCAGGAACTGTTCTCGGGCCCCCGCTCAGATTGGGCAGCAATGGTTCCTCTCCCACCAGAGGAGTTTATCGTGACTGATGCCCAACCTTTGGAAAGTTCCCAGGGTCCGGGGGATGAGGCTGGGGACTTCCGGCAACTGTCTCAAGACCTTTCAGTGGGTGAGGAGGACGATGAGACACAGTTGTCTATCAGTGAGGTAGTAGTAAGGGCAGTAAGTCCGAGGGAGGAGCACACACAGGATTCGGAGGAAGAGCAGCAGGACGATGAGGTGACTGACCCCACCTGGTTTGCTACGCCTACTGAGGACAGGTCTTCAGAGGGGGAGACAAAGGCAGCAGCAGGGCAGGTTGCAAGAGGCAGTGCGGTGTCCAGGGGTAGAGGCAGGGCCAGACCGAATAATCCACCAACTGTTTCCCAAAGCGCCCCCTCGCGCCATGCCACCCTGCAGAGGCCGAGGTGCTCAAAGGTCTGGCAGTTTTTCACTGAGAGTGCAGACGACCGACGAACAGTGGTGTGCAACCTTTGTCGCGCCAAGATCAGCCGGGGAGCGACCACCACCAGCCTCACCACCACCAGCATGCGCAGACATATGATGGCCAAGCACCCCACAAGGTGGGACGCAGGCCGTTCACCGCCTCCGGTTTGCCCCGCTGCCTCTCCCCCTGTGCCCCAACCTGCCACTGAGATGCAACCCCCCTCTCAGGACACAGGCACTACCTTTTCCTGGCCTGCACCCACACCCTCACCTCCGCTGTCCTCGGCCCCATCCACCAATGTCTGTCAGCGCACCGTCCAGCCGTCGCTAGCGTAAGTGTTGGAGCGCAAGCGCAAGTACGCCGCCACGCACCCGCACGCTCAAGCGTTAAACGTGCACATAACCAAATTTATCAGCCTGGAGATGCTGCCGTATAGGGTTGTGGAAACGGAGTCTTTCAAAAGTATGATGGCGGCGGTGGCCCTGCGCTACTCAGTTCCCAGTCGCCACTACTTTTCCCGATGTGCCGTCCCAGCCCTGCACGACCACGTCTCCCGCAACATTGTACACGCCCTCACCAACGCGGTTACTGGCAAGGTCCACTTAACAACGGACACGTGGACAAGCACAGGCGGGCAGGGCCACTATATCTCCCTGACGGCACATTGGGTGAATTTAGTGGAGGCTGGGACAGAGTCAGAGCCTGGGACCGCTCACGTCCTACCCACCCCCAGAATTGCGGGCCCCACCTCGGTGGTGGTATCTGCGGCGGTGTATGCTTCCTCCACTAAACCACCCTCCTCCTCCTACGCAACCTCTGTCTTGCAATCAAGATGTGTCAGCAGCAGCACGTCGCCAGCAGTCGGTGTCGCGCGGCATGGCAGCACAGCGGTGGGCAAGCGTCAGCAGGTCGTGCTGAAACTACTCAGCTTAGGAGATAAGAGGCACACGGCCCACGAACTGCTGCAGGGTCTGACAGAGCAGACCGACCGCTGGCTTGCGCCGCTGAGCCTCCAACCGGGCATGGTCGTGTGTGACAACGGCCGTAACCTGGTGGCGGCTCTGCAGCTCGGCAGCCTCACGCACGTGCCATGCCTGGCCCACGTCTTTAATTTGGGGGTTCAGCGCTTTCTGAAAAGCTACCCACGCTTGTCAGACCTGCTCGGAAAGGTGCGCCGGCTCTGCGCACATTTCCGCAAGTCCCACACGGACGCTGCCACCCTGCAACATTGGTTTCATCTGCCAGTGCACCGACTGCTGTGCGACGTGCCCACATGGTGGAACTCTACGCTCCACATGTTGGCCAGGCTCTATGAGCAGCGTAGAGCTATAGTGGAATACCAACTCCAACATGGGCGGCGCAGTGGGAGTCAGCCTCCTTAATTCTTTACAGAAGAGTGGGCCTGGTTGGCAGACATCTGCCAGGTCCTTGGAAACTTTGAGGAGTCTACCCAGATGGTGAGCGGCGATGCTGCTATCATTAGCGTCACCATTCCTCTGCTATGCCTCTTGAGAAGTTCCCTGCAAAGCATAAAGGCAGACGCTTTGCGCTCGGAAACAGAGGCGGGGGAAGACAGTATGTCGCTGGATAGTCAGAGCACCCTCCTGTCTATATCTCAGCGCGTTGAGGAGGAGGAGGAGGAGGAGGAGGGGGAGTAGGATGAGGAGGAGGGGGAAGAGACAGCTTGGCCCACTGCTGAGGGTACACATGCTGCTTGCCTGTCATCCTTTCAGCGTGTATGGCGCCAGTCAAGGCTGAGTCGGCGGGAGCACTGTAAAAGGATGGTGAGGGAGTACGTAGCTGATCGCACGACCGTCCTCCGTGACGCCTCTGCCCGCTACAACTACTGGGTGTCGAAGCTGGACACGTGGCTTGAACTCGCGCTGTATGCCCTGGAGGTGCTTGCTTGTCCTGCGGCTAGCGTCTTGTCAGAGAGGGTGTTTAGTGCGGCTGGGGGAATCATCACAGATAAGCGTACCCGCCTGTCAACCGACAGTGCCGACAGGCTTACACTCATCAAGATGAACATTACCACATTAACCAAAGCAATTAATGGGTTTCACCTGCCCCCTTGGTTGGGCATGGGCAATTTTTCTGACGTACATTAGTACTGTTGGTACACCAATTTATGGGGGCCCTCGCCTACAGTGTAATCCAATTAATTTTTTGTCCACCTGCATTAAAGCTGATGTTACATCAGCTGTGTTGGGCACTGCAATAGGATATATTTATGTACCGCCGGTGGGTTCCAGGGAGCCACCCATGCTGTGGGTCCACAGGGAGTTGTAACTGCATGTGTCTACTTCTAAAGAACCCCAGTCTGACTGGGGCATGCAGTGTGGGCCGAAGCCCACCTGCATTTAATCGGACGTTACCTCAGCTGTGATGGGCACTGCAATGGGATACATTTATGTACAGCCGGTGGGTTCCAGGGAGCCACCCATGCTGTGGGTGCACACGGAATTCCCATTGCGGAGTTGTACCTGGCTGTGACTATTTATAAAAAACCGAGGTCTGACTGGGGCATGCAGACACCTTGACAGAATGAATAGTGTGTGGCACATAGGTACCCCATTGCTGTGCCCACGTGTGCAGCTCCTGATGGAGGTGGCACAGGATTGGATTTCTCATTGCTTCTGTACAGCATTGTGGGCTATCGCCCCGCCCCTTTTAAAGAGGGTCGCTGCCTAGCCGTGCCAACCCTCTGCAGTGTGTGCCTGCGGTTCCTCCTCATGGCAGACGCACTTATAAATAGACATGAGTGTGGCGTGGCATGAGAGCAGCTGAAGGCTGCGCAGGGACAGTTTGGTGTGCGCTGTGGACACTGGGTCGTGCGGGGGGGGGGGGGGGGCAGCATGTAACCCAGGAGAAGTGGCAGCGGAGTGTCATGCAGGCAGTGATTGTGCTTTGTTGGAGGTAGTGTGGTGCTTAGCTAAGGTATGCATTGCCAATGAGGGCTTTTCAGAAGTAAAAGTTGTTGGGGGGGGGGGGGGCACTCTTGCCGTTATTGTGGCTTAATAGTGGGACCTGGGAACTTGAGATGCAGCCCAACATGTAGCCCCTCGCCTGCCCTATCTGTTGCTGTGTCGTTCCCATCACTTTCTTGAATTGCCCAGATTTTCACAAATGAAAACCTTAGTGAGCATCGGCGATATACAAAAATGCTCGGGTCGCCCATTGACTTCAATGGGGTTCGTTACTCGAAACAAACCCTTGAGCATCGCGATAATTTTGTCCTGAGTAACGAGCACCCGAGCATTTTGGTGCTCGCTCATCTCTAGTCTGCACCAATAAATCTTGTCTTTTGGGTATGACATTTTGGGGGGCATAAAACTAGTATGATATTCCAACTCATCTGCTGCAATCATTTAATCTGATCAAATCAGATTTGTCAGTATCAGTTAAAAATTAGTCCACATTTTCGCACACGATGGGAGACATATTAAGATTGACATTTCATATGCTGGTCTTAATATAACCCTCAGCATGCAATGGGCCTAATATATAAAGAGATGCATGTCTCTTCATATTTTATGGCGTCTCGGCTCCTCCATACAACCACACAGAAATCTATGCCAGCTGAGAGCTGTTGTAGATTTTGGCGTAAATTGTACGTAAATGTGTTGATCTGAAGTGACCATTTTCATAAAAGTTGCGCAGAATGGGGCCTGCACCACCTTTTTGTCCTAACAAGATTGAAACATGAGTATGACCCACAATATGAAAAATACATGAATATAGTGCTACTGCTTTTAAATGAAGAATATGTTTATGTTAACATTAGATATAAAGAAATTCAGAAGGACATATAATCAGATGTAAAGGTGTTAATTACAGTACTTTACCATTTAACCCATTTATGATGTAGAGAAGGTGGCTTGTAGATTCCAATCCAATTTACTGCTTTTAAGACATTAATTTCATGCCACACTAAACATAAGAGCTCATAATATGGCATCTGTAGGTGGTAGGGGACCATATTATACCCCAGTGTGTCATATTGCAGATGTATTGACCTCTACAAGTGTTGCCTCAAGAGGAGATCCAGTGCTTCATTGTTGCACAATATTGTGATACACAATCGATCTATAGAGACTGTGCTGCTGAGGGTTGGTGCATGACCCTCTTACAGAGAGTTTGTTCTTCTATACTAAGTAACACATACGATCGATGTAACAACTGTAATTCCAATTAATTAACGGATGCATTATCTTGTCTTCTATTAAGAGATTAGAATGAGAGCATAGAAATGCAACAATCAGAAATTTTAATGAAAGCCAAATACAAAAAGCCTTCATTCCGAAAAAAGACATTGATTAAAAAAAATAAGAGTGCAAAAGTGTACATAGCCTTTAAATATTTTATTATTGACCTGTAAAAAGCAATGGTGTTTTTTGAATAGTACTGGATATGCATAAACCAGTGAAGCATTTCTGTCATCAAGACGTGAAAGCTTTGTATGTTGAAATTTTTGAATTGTATTTTTTGGGCGATTCTCAGCCTACCTGGCGACTGACTGATATAGGAATGTGGTATTATAACAGAGTCGAATTACTTTGAAGGCAGTTTGGGGTAGCTTAAATTTAGGATTTAAAGGCTATGGAAACCTTTCTGTATGAAAAATCAATACACACATGAGACCCTGCAGAAAAAAATGATGCACTTATCTTTTTTTTTGCATTGAGTTTTCCTTCTTGTGCATTTACAAAGCATCATATTTGGTTTGCAGACTCTACTACATTCACATTTCTGGCTTATAGGCACTCCCAGCGTTGATCAGCTGGTCTCTCTCATGAACATGGCGCCCTCTCCTCTTTTAGAGGGCTGTGTAGCATAATCATGCCCCACTCAATTCCACATAGCTATCTTTTTGTTTATTTCATCCTCTCTCTGAACAGCTGTTGGTATGTTTCCTCTTACTGCGGATAAGAGCAAAAAAATTCACACAGAGTCATTTAGCACCCTTTGTAATCGTAGATTTCTCTGCTCTCTGTCCTTCTAATCTTCCTCAACATCCCCTGGCATTGTCATAGAGCCTTCTGTAATAGTCCAGTGGAAAGGCACTGAATACAGGTTCTCAACAAGAGAGCAGGCTAGGGAAGGAGCTGTGAGTTTACTCTGACTGATAGAATTTGCTAAGATTTCAGTCCTCCAATCTGTAGTGCCTTGGAAAACAATACAAGCATTGGAACGAAACAAAAATTTTTAATGAAAAGCATTTACAAAAAGTCGTCATGTCCAAAATCAAAATTGATTAAAAGAAAAAAAGACTACAAAGGTAACGTAGCCTTTAAATAGTGATTTTCTGAATAGTACTTGAATGTGTATAACCCAGTGAAGCATTTCTGCCATTAATAGAAAATCCACTGAATGGTAGTTGAAAATTTTAATATTCTTTACATGTGCTACAGGCGTAGAAATCTACAGCAGACATAGTTATGGTCTAGATTACTGATTAAAAAGTTAATGGAAATGTAGTTTAATATATGTTCCTTGCTAACAATACGGAAGACAATGCAATTAAATAGATTCTCTAAAGTTTTGATTTTCTTAGTGTATTACAGAATTATTATTCAGTATCAGCTGTGAAAATGTAAGTTTATACATATTCTTAAAAGCCATTTATGATTTCATACAATGTAGAAATATAATTAAGGACTTTTTAAAAATAAAAAATAAAATACCAAACAGAATGAAGTGATTAACGATACCAACCAGATCGATTGCTGTGACCAAACATTGAACTTTTATCCAAGTTTATTCATATGGTATATGAAGAATTTTACAGCAGAGACACCAGTACAAATAGCAAAAAAAGCTATTTATCATAGATTGCATATATACGACAACTTAACAGTAACCGGCCCAAAGCCTGATGAATTATCTGATGACATTTTCTCTTGATTTCTGTTAAGTGTAGTGTTGAAATAAAGATCTTGTTTGAACCAAATACATCAAATGCACTCTGTCCAAAAAAAAATAAAAGAGCTCTCCTTTTGCTGCAAAACTCTGCATGCAGTTACATCTCAAGTAAATGATTAGAGTTTTGGGTGATTACTAAATATACTTGAGTATAAGCCTAGTTTTTCAGAACATTTTTTTGTGCTGAAAAGCCCCCCTCGGCTTATACTCGAGTCAGGGAAGGCTTAAAAAAAACCCTCCATACTCACCTCTCAGCTGGCGTCTGTGTCTCCGGCGGCGGCGCAGCAGGCTGTTTGAATTCTCTCCGCTGTCATCCCCCGCTGTCAGCACTTTGTAAGTAAGAGCTGTGATTGGATCGAGCGGCAGCCAATCACAGCTGGTGCTCGATCATTCACAGCCAATCAAGCTGCTTTAGAATTCTCCCTGCTGTCATCTCCCTGCTCGGCTTTCAAATCCCCAGCTGTCAGTGCTGTGTAAGTAAGCGCTGTGATTGGATCGAGCGCCAGCTGTGATTGGCTGGCGCTCAATCCAATCACAGTGCTTACTTACACAGCACTGACAGAGCCGAACAGAGAAGACGGCGGCAAATAACAGCATGGAGAATTCAAGCAGCTTGTCGCACAGACACGGGCTGGGAGGTGAGTATGGAGGTTTTTTTTTTTTACCTAATATATACTCGAGTATAGCTCGGCTTATACTCGAGTCAATAAGTTTTCCCGTTTTTTTGTGGTGAAACATTGTCTCGGCTTATACTCGGATCGGCTAATACTCGAGTATATACGTTAGATGAACGGTCTTGCCACCTGAGGCCCTGAGTGGTTCCATCGTGTCCTATAGGAAGGCTCTCAGCGGCTACTTGAGTGTGCTGGACTTCTTTTTCTGCTTGTTGTTGTTCAGCTTGTTGACCACTAGACATGTGTCTACAGTGCAATTGAAGAGATTTCACCCAGCTAACAGAGTTTAAGAGGGGACACTATTGGAATGCGAGAAGCGAAATGATTGTATCAATGAATTGCCAGCTACCTGCGCTGTTCAGACCATATTCTTAGGAAGGGAAAGGGAATT